>NC_088846.1:10553565-11156065 GCF_904066995.2 Poecilia reticulata
TCCTCATTATAACTGACAGCCACATGCCACGGCCGAGGCTTTTCCCTTCCCCTCTGCGTTTCCTCACCTTCTCCGCTTTGCTTTATGGGTCTCCTCTAGTCATTTTGCATTGGATTACAGATTGGTTAATTGTCTGTTTATCTTCGTTATGTCAGTGGAAAAAAAACAAACGTCTCCACAAGCTAACGAATCAGTTTGATAACCGGTACCACCCACAAATAGTCTTGGCACGGGTTCCTCTCAATGCTATCAGGACTCCACCGCTTTGAATGTCTGCCCAGTTTTGCTTTTATTGCTGTTATAAAGCATGTTGTGTCAGGCTGTTGATTTAGCACATGCACTTCCTGGATTTCTTAAGAAAACACAAGGAGGATTTTTTTTTAGTTCTAAAGATGGATTTCAACTTAGCTAAAGACTTGGCAACCTTTTCTTCCACCTTCTCATCTAATTTTCTTCCTTTGTTCCACTGCAAAGATGTTTGGCAAAGGTAGTCTCTGCTTCCTCCACATTTCTTTCTTGGTTTATTTTTCTTATTCTGCAGCACATCTGTCCTTTTTTTCATGTTTCACATAAACAAGGACAGGCCAGAGATATGTAGCATGTAGCTTTTGTTTTCTAAATTCATAAGCACAGAATCTGGATGAAAGGATTATTCATATATTTTGCTTTGATGGAAGAACGGAAACCTTCACATCATAATATGTTTAAGAGGGTGACATAAAGTATACCCAGTGTTTACATACAATGAATAATTTTTAAAAAGCACATTATCATTATGTTTTAATACTTGTTGGAAAAATGGGCCTTAACAAGATCATAAATTATGACATTTAGTGAAAACTACTTTCAAATTATTTGCAAAACATACAAAAATATTGCATTAAATTTATTGATGACGTAAATATTGAAAGGGTAAATGAAAATAAAATTTTTTTGTGTGATGTTAAACCATAAATCTGCTAGAAACCACACATTAAATATGCTTGGGAGATTTTGACTTGGAGCTTTGTCATCCTGTGGAGAACAAAGTACACCCTCATTCAGAAAGTTTTTTTTAATCTTTTTTAATGTATGTTACTTTTCCCATGTTTGAGTTACTGTGCTGACTTGTGAAGAAGCATAAAAGCAATATACAAAACATTAACTTCAATATAGAATCCTCAGTTATGAATCCCCATATTTTGCAGGCTGCTAAAGATTCAATTTATAATTTTTCCCCATTAAAAGTGTGACCTATTTTTGTCTTGACGTGCATATCTAAGAAAATTGCCTTCTGAAAAAGTTTTATTTCTGACAGGCCAAATATTAAAGGAATTTGATAATAATTCTTGCTTGAATGTGAATTTGCATAAAATTACAGATGACCTGGATCACTTTTCCAATGGAGCAAGTGACTAAAGTTCTTAATATAAATCGTCTGTATTGATTTACTTTGCTGTGGATGATTGAAACAAAGACACAACAAACGTCCAGATTCCATAAAAAGGAAAATGTTGCATTCCAGTACTTTTCACTTTAACGTGTGTTAATAATGCTGTCACTGCAGGTTTGTTTTACTGGGACAAGCAGGTACCATTACTATGGATAAGGAGAACTTAAATGATTTTTAGTTGGGACAAATGTTTAGCTTATAGTGGGTTATAAATGATCGGTTTTTGTCACTGTTCTTAGTTTATTAGCTTTGTACTCCTGTAATAAATGCTGCTTACATGTCTTTTGGGGCATTTTTTTTTATTAGGGCTAATACAGTTAAAACTGTTGGAAGACAGATTCCCAGTGTCTAGACAAAAAGCTTCCTCAGGATCCATCAACAATGCCGACCTATTACACCCTCACACACATTTCAGACTTAATTCACCTCTAATGGCTTTGATAAAGCCTTTACTGAATTGCGCTGCCTCCATAATAATGTTATTCATCTACTGAGAGGTTCAAGATTGGAGCCTTTTATTGGCAGACTGGAGTGAGTGAGCGGTGAAATACATCAAAAATCACTAATGAATACTGTCTGTACACACAGATGAGTTAAAAGCTTTTCCATGTTTAAGTCAGGAGATGTTTTCCAAAGGAACATAAATTAAGATTCAAAGTTTGCTGACTATAATTTAAAAAGGTATCAGCAAAGAGTAGCCTTTCATCTTCTCTGTACCCCATTTGGTGTGCCATTATACTTTATCATGTTTTTTTTCTTCTTTTTTAGTTAGCTGTTTTTTTGGAGGGGGGGTTCTGATGCTTTGTCAGATTCTGGCTTTTCTTTTGTGATCGATTGTCTGGGCTGATTAGCCTTGTTGCAGGTTAATAGCCCAGTGATATTAGTCTATTGGCTGTAGATTAAGGTTTCTTGTAAAGGGGAATTGAGATATGAAGTAATTGTTTTTAAAAATAGACTGTTCAAAACCCACTATCTGTCCTGTAACCGAGACAATGTTACTTTATATAAATTAATGGTACTGAGAGACTCATTTCTGTAACTGGTCTTTAAAAACAAATCCTATCAACATTTTACTGTGAAGATAGCTAAATGGTCAATTTTATTCAAAACGTAGAAACAGAAATGTTATTACTTAAGTTCCTGCGTAGGAACAGAAATCAGTTCAGAGAGAAATCATTCACAACAAAAATCTTAGATCAGTGTATTTCTGTCCCAGTGCTCTCATCTGTCTGCTTTGTTCAGATCATGTCAGAGTTTTCCTGTGAATTTCCAATTTTTAAAAAAAATATTAACAAGTAGATGTAATAACCTACACGAGTAGATGTATTATTTTAAAACTGATTGTGCGATTATGTTACCACTGCAGGAAGAGTAAGAAGAACATGCTCGTTTCTCTTCCTTTGAAAGTGGTTGCCACTGACAACAGGCAGATGCAGTCAGGGTGGGTGGATGCTGACTTTTCACCTGACCCGCCGTGCTCTCTGCTGCCTCCATGTCAATAGCTTTTCTACGAAACCTCCCCGCTCTGCAATTGACATCTCCGACCCAACACAAAATAAAGGAAGTTGTAATTTTCCGGGGTGGCGATGATGAACAGGGTAAGAGCAGATTATCCCACCCATCACATTCACAGAAAACAGAGTAGCTTCGGCTGATGTGTCCTTTTTTTTTTTTGTTTTTTTAATCATTAGGCGCCCTGCTTGAGGCTTTTCCTGGTCTTTTGGCACAACTGAGCAGCACGTGGGAGTTTTATGACAGTTTAGCTCAGTATACCTGACTCCAGAGGGATCTGTTCACTGTTCCCACAGTGTAAAAGATATATAATTGCCTGTTTGAGAGTTTCGGGACTGTCGGTCTCAGCTTTGAGCCGAAGTCTCAACATTTTTATTTTTGTTGCAGTGTGAGCAAACGCTGCAACTTGCACTCCATAGTCTGGCTTCTCTTTATGTGAACTTAAATATTTGTCAACCAATTTAGATTTAGATCGTCTTATTTTTGAGTTTATTAGCCAAATGTGTTTAAAATTCTTCCCTGGGTAAAAAAAAAAAAAGCTAAAAATACAGTTTGTTTTGTTTATTTTCGTAATCTGATAATTTTTTTAAATGATAAAATAACTGTTTAATTTGAAGGAAGACTATATTAAAAGATCTCATAATTACTTGAAATGTTGGAAAATATTATGTGCATATTCTAATTAGAGACGTGAAATTGTCCTTAAAATATAATCACTTAGTGGTGGTTTAGATTATTTGTTATTTCAATGTATAATGTTCTAACTCCTCTTGAAGTGAATATATGACTGTTTAAGGTTCATCTATTTATTTTTAGGCTTCAACAGCTTTCCACATCATTTTCACAAATTCAACAGTCTGTAGCACAAGTGCAATGTAAAAAGATCACAGGTCTTAGACTTTAGCATGAAAGCTACAGACTATTCCTCCCTTCTAACCATCACCATTTATTGATCATGCTTCAGAAAGGAAAGCTGCTCACTGTTTCTTCCCCAATCATCACAATTTAGCGATCATGTTTCTTAGTGTGAAGGTGTTATAACTTATAACTGTGATATTTAACAGATAGTGTCTGAGCATGGTCTGTGAGCGCAGGTGTAAGGCTATTACTACCTCACAGCAGTTTGGTTGAGAATCACACCTTCAGATGTTCTGCTCCCCACGTCGCAACATCACAAACATTACCCCCGTCCAATTACAAATGTATCTAGAAATATTACACATGCTTTAAAGCTTTTTCAACTAAATATATTAGCATCTTATAAACTACAACTTTTTATGAGGCAAGAAAAGAAAGGCACATTGATAACATTGTTACAAACTGTTATTTGATGTTGAAATATCTTCCTTATCAGTTTTTAATGGGTGCAAGATAATAGGAACATTTTACACGTATTAATCTATTTATTGTTTATCCCTCTACTTGACTAACTATGTTTGAGTCAAAACTAGAACAGTCAGATTTTATTTTCTTCAGATACCCGTTTTAAAACTTAGCTATGTTTGCTTCTACAGAAGACTGTTTGGGTGTTGTAATTGTCATTACATCAGTTGTTTTCCTTCACTGACTGAATATCATCCTTGCTGTTAAAATCCCATCCAGGTAACTCATGAGTGCAGTTGCCTCACCGCCGTTTTAAGTGTGTAAAAGCCAGATGCTGTATTTACCTGCTACTGTTAATTAGAACAAGTGAAACTGGCACATTAGTGAAGAATCTAAACATGTTTGCTGATTAACCCTCCTGCAGTCTTGGCATGATGCTCAGGAGGAACGCGGCAGATGTCACGGTCGGACAATGGGGAAGCGACCAGGGTCCATTCAGCCTGAAACCACATTATAAAACTGGTGAACAGTTTTTTAACTGTTTACCAGTTTTTTAGTGGGTCAGTATGACCCTGCCAGGTCACACGTCCCTCGATAACACGAGGTGGTGTTGAGTAATCTTTCTGTAAACGATGTGCTTAATTTTCATGTCCTAATGCTGCTGGTGGAGATGAGAAGTCAGATGAATGAGATTTCATCTAACAGGTTTTCTCCAAGTGCTTGTGAAAACAAGCACTTGGAGAAAACCTGTTAGATGGTTCAAAAGAGTTGAAGCAGGGATGGGGGTTCAGCCTAACTATACAGTCAGCGCTGTAATTTAATACATCAAATCATAGAATGTCTAAATAAAAATCCAGACTTAAATCCACTTGAGAATACTGCAGAGCATTCCTGCACTGAATGTCTGATGATGACGTTTGTTTAATTTAAAAGCAAGGTTCTTTCAGATTTATGAGATTTCAGACCAAAACTTAAATATTAACTGCTGAATGAGTAGCATCAGGTTTTTTTTTTTGTTTGTTTTTTTTCTATCTGCCTTTTTTTGCTATTTCAACCAATTCCATTTAGCTTTAAACCCTACAAACAGAAAGTGGCCACTGGTCACTGCTAAAGTGTTACATCAAAAACCAGCAGGAGAGAAAAAGCATTTAAATGGTCTTGTCAGCAGGGGATTAATGACTGTGCAGAGAGTGTACATTTCCTATTTGTGGAGCAAAATGCACTTAAGCTACCGAACAGTGAAACAGCACAGCAACTGTAATAAAGTTTTGTCAAACAGCAAGTAAATATAGTTTCAAAATTGCCTGTAAGTTGTATCAATATTTTTTTTAGAAGACGTCGTTCCTGTAGACATCAACAAACTTCTCAAAGGAAAAAGCCTACATTTTCAGTGAGACGAGAGTGTATAGTTTTTCCTAAATGTTCTGACATACAAAGTTGCATGAAAATTCAAACACACTGGAGGAAAAAATAGAAATCCAGGAAAAGTCTACTGTTCATATTCATATTTCTAAGCATATCTTAGAAATAATTTATGGAAATTGCAAAGAGTAAGTTAATGTATTCAGAGTAATCTTTTGTTTTAGGTCATTACATTTTGCTACTCATATTTCTTGTACTGAAAGCTATCAAAACTCGATCATTTGTCCGATATTTTTGCATAGAAACAATATAATTTATGTTTTTTTATGTTCCTTTCTATTATTGACTGAGAATATGTCCTGGACAGGCTCTGCTTGTTTTCGCCCACTAATCACTGAAGAAAAGCATTTGAAAGTGAAAGTAACAATTGGATGCTTCTCATTATCGAACTTGTCTAAGTAACCATCAACAGTTGTGGCCGTCTCTCTATAAATGTGGGAGTTTTGGCAGCTTTTCAGACCTCATTTTAACATTTTAAATGTCACCGTTCATATTGGAGAGCATGGCGAGGTTTCCAATAAAAAGGCTTTTTTTTTTTCTCTCTAAAAATAAAGTGGCCGCACGACTTAGGCACGCAAGGCTGCATCTGACTGAACACCAAGACTTTTGGAACAATCTCTTTTGAACAGATAGGACCAAAGTAGAGATGTTTGACTGCACAAAGCTGTGTTTGGCGGAAGCATATCAGGACAAACACCTCATACTGAATAAGAAGCATGTTGAAATCATTATCCCTCCACCGCCATTTATAGAGTCGACTTAAATCTAATTTGCAAATTATGAAGTCAAATTATGTCTGCCTGCTGAAGCTTGGCCCAGACTGAGTCATGATGCAGAACAGTAATTTGATCCCCAAATCAAATCTGTAGCAAAGTGTCTGAAAATGAGTAAAAGGTGCTGCAATACCTACTCCAGTCTAAGTCCAGAGCTTAACCTCAGTCTTGTACACTCGAGTGGGACCTTGATGCATTAGTTGTCATTTGGTAAACAAATATTGATAGGCATTTCTCCACACTGTTTTTTTTTATTAGATAATGTATCACCCATTTCCTGTTTAGTCCTTGACCATGACAGCATACCAGGAAGTGTGTACTTAAAAGCGAAACAGGGGGACAAACAAAGATCTGATTTAAACAAACATTAATAAGGTGTTATCAACCATTGAACAAGTGTGACTCTTTGTAAACAAATTAATGAAAGGAATAGTGAATGAAGGCTAAATATAGAAGACATAGAAGTCTAATACATAGACACATTTTAATAAACATAATTTATTGTATGTGAAATAACAGATTGGTTCATATCTACTAGTAAGGATAAAAAAAAAAAAAATCTAGACATTGTTTTTGTACCTCCAAAGACTTGTTTGATTGGAATGGAGACGTCCCTTGAAGGAGCTCTGTTTTCTTTTGTCCTACCTTGGTTTTGCCACACCCAGGCTGGTAGACGGCCCGTAGACATGATCCCCCAGCTGACAAATGGCCAGGCGGCAGCAGTTCTCCTAAGGACCTTGCTCCTGTGCAGAGGAGGTGATAGGAGAGGTTCTCTAAGGCATAACCTGGTAGCTATTAATTCTGTTAACATGTGTAGGGAATAAAAATGATGTGATGGAAGAAAAGGGAGGGTAGTAAATCAATGAGGAGAGCGAGAGAGAGCAGTGCAAATTGAGGGAAAAAAAGAAGTGTGGAGGACTTTAAAGTAGACAATATTAAAAAGAAAAAGTCAGAGGAAATTGGGGCGGTGCGAAATGAAAAAGTGAAAAGAGAAGAAATTGTTAAAGATTTTCAGGTAATAAAGGCCAAAAGTCTAGAAAGGAAGATGTGATAAAAGAAATACGATGGAAGAAGAAGAAAAGACGGTGAGAAAGAAAAATCATAACAGCACTAGATTTTGGTTAAGACTTTATTGAAGATGTGAACTGTTTTTTTTTTGTTTTTTTTATATCTTGAATTTTAAGGCAATGAATAGTAGCATAATGAGTGTGTGAGTAGTGGTGGGTTGGTTTTGGGGTTGAGTTGGTTTATAGAAAAGCATTTTCATGCTTCCCACCTGAAATCTAACAATATCTATAAAGTGCAATTACACTATTTAAATGGATCTGCTGTATGTTTGTAGTATTAACCAGGTAACTACTAAACTCTGGGGACTTCAGGTATGTATGACTGGTGTTAGCTGAGATCTCTTAATGCTTCACTGCCTGATCCAAGCAACCAACCAACCTGAGACTCGACACCCAGGGGAGTTTATCATGATGAGGCTAATTGGTAAACATGCCCTTTGAACTTGACGAGGATATATATATACATAGATATGTGTATGTGTATTTTCTTTATGTTTTCTTCCAGTCAGAACATTTTGTTCTGAGTCGGTCCAAAGATAAACACCAAAAAGGCAGAAAAACAGGCACAGTTGCAAAAATGAAAGGACATTGATGAAACTCAGCCTGGCTAACAGGAAAACTGGAGACCAAAACTGTCAAATAATCAAAGGAAGATGTTGGACAGAAAGTCCTCCAACTGCCAAATGAAAAATAAAAAGATAAAAATACTGCTGTTGAAGAAAAACACAAAACTCACAGGTAAATGGTTTGGTGTTGCATAACACTAAAAGGTGGAAAATATCCCAAAAGAGAAAAACATCACTGCTTGCCACGAGCATGAGATGTACTAGTGCATCACATTTGTTGTCTCACTGGTGTGATACAAGCATTTGGGTTTAACCCCACCTACCCAGTGAGAGTAAAACTGGCAGAGGAAACGCTCTACTGATTTGCAAACCGCAACATAGCGTACCAAACCACAACCAACTGTGCCATGCCGCTCAAACGAGGACTAATGGGCGCTAACAAGCTTCCTTCATGTCGTCCTTCACCCTGGAAGGCTTTTCTGTCATCTCTGTAGTCTAAAGTTCAGCCACATCTTAAACACGATTTTAGGTCTGGACTCTCACTGGACCACTTCGTGATGAGAGAAGAAACCTCAGATCAGAACTTTGTGAACAATTTCAGAATAACTTCAGTTGAAATTGGAAGAAGACAAAACAAAGTGACTTTAATGTGTTGCATCCACTCGTCCTGTTGTCTCCTGTTCTCTCCTGAAGCTTGAATGGACTAGACATGTTTCAGCATGTCATAAAAAATACTGTTGACTCTTAATCAGCTTCTGAATGTCTCTGTGTCTCCTTTAACTTTTATTTTTAAATGCCTTACTTGTACTGAAAATGGCACACTTTAAGACTTTGTTCCTAAATGTTAACTTCTACACTGAAGCCTGTAGTTATTGTGAGCTGATGAATGATTGGATATGGTGCCTCAACTAACCAGAAAAAGATTGCAATTCCAGGGAGTCACAGGTCAGGGCCACTCAAGTTGAAAATGGTGGGATTTCTGTGTCATCATTGGCTTTATGTCTGTTTTTCCTTCTTTTCTTTTTTTTTTTTTAGCTTTGACAAAACCCAGGACTTCTGCACTGATAAAGTCTCAGTTTTCTGTAGACTCTTTAACGTCGTCTTTCTTTGCAATAGCCATCTAAGATGCATAGATTATTATGATGCTGACCCTGATGAAGATAACTCCTGCTGGATCAGCATCCTTGAGCAAACCTTTGCCCATCACAACCTTTTCCAACTTTAGATCCAAAAGTTGAGAACTATGAACAGAACAAAATAGATTTTGCTTTGTATTTGGTGAAATAAAGAAAACATATGCAACTCCAGTGTTCTTTTTTTTTTTCAGACTCAAAAGCAGATTTTTTGTATTGACGAAGGTGCAGGTGAGATTGTCTGAGAAATTGGGCAGCAGTAAGATTTTGAAAGAAATGGGCGTTCTGCAGAAGAACGTTGCCTGAAGCTGAAGTGGACCTTTGAAAAGTTTCCAAGCCAGCCTTCATGTACGAGTGCAAATAAATAAAGTTTGCTTTTATTTCCAACTATTACACTTCTATTTTTTTTTACCTATTGAAACAAAGTGTGACATCTGTGATGCCAAATGGATTCCTTGTAGCTGGTCAGAATTACAAGTTGTACATGAGCAGAGCAATGCCCATGGCTCCCTGTGTCTAGCAACTCCTGGGTTTGCCTACAGTCATTCACATAGAAAGGCACTTTGACACCTTAGGGTTATTGTTATCAGACGCCTGAAGCGCCTCAACTCCTTAGAGTCAACCAGCAGCAGTCAATCCTCTAGCTCTTTTCAGATTTCCAAGGTTCTTTCCTGATAGGTCCAGACACCCAACAGCTTTATTCCAACATAATTGGAATAAAGCTAGGCATCAAATCTATTCAAAACTATCTGAAAAAACTTGAAATATATAAAGTCTTGTTTACATTGTTAGTTTTTCCCTGGCGAAGACAGTCTATCTGTAGAAAAAAATAAAAAACTTCCATTATAAATCTAAGAACATAAAAGTGCGGATTGTAAATATTTTACCAGACACTGTTGCATCAACCATAATTTAATATGAAAGTTTTTGCTTGAAGCCTCTCTAATTTGACACATCTAAACCTATCGATGTTTGACCTATGATGTAACGAGGTGGAATAGTCATGTGGGCCTCCTTGTGCCAAAACCAGGATCTCATATAATACTTCCTTAGTTGTTGCCAAAACTTGTAAAGGAAGTTTACAAGTTATTATTGCAATAAGCATTAATAAATATTATTGAAATGTTAAGATCAGCAGAAAAAGGAAAGTGTAAAAAAAAAGAAAAATGCATTTTTGCAAAAAATGACTAAAAAACTATTAATGATCTATTTTTAGTATGGGTAATCATTCCTCTACAAGTAGCAGGGTACACAATACAACTGATGTTGCATTATTACTGAATTACTTGAATAAAAACATCCTATTAAATAGTTAGTTATATGTTTGTAATTTATAGAAAGTCTGTTACTTGAGACACTTCAACAGCTAAAGAAATAACTAGATAATGTAAGAACATTGTGGCACATCAGTGACTAGTATGTTCATCACGATGGGGTTAGTATATATATATATATCAATTAATTACAATCACTGTTATTAAAATAAGCACAACTGTTTGTAGCGTCAAAACAATTTCTCTGCAGAAAGACTGAGTGCAAGTGTTAACAGGATGTAAGCCCTTTATGAACAAAGTGCACATTTACTCAACAGCCTTGTTTAAGTAGAATGCAGTTCTGCATTACTTATAATTTCAGAATGGGTGGATATTTTTATACTCAATGGTGAAAACATCCTCTTGTCATCTGATACTCTAGAATATTTTAAAACAGTCTTATGAGCAGGTTCTTTGAAGTAAATTGTTTCAAAGCTTTATGATGTTTTTATGCAAGCACAGTCGTGTACAAATGACTTAAAACAACTTTGACCTTATGTTTAGAAAAAAAAAGAAAAAAATTGAACTGCACTTTTTTTTAGCCCTCAGAAGTTTTGAACATATTTTTGTACATCACAATCACCACAGGGGCAACATTCAGTCTAAAGTATTAAGTGATTAGCAAGTCAAATAAACCAAGAAATTTTAATGCACTGCAAATATTCAATTAAAAAATAACTCGGAGAGACGTTACTAATTGCAACTATTCTCGACATGGTTACGCGTAGATGATTGACAGGCCAAATTAGGCAAAAGTAGTTCTGGCTTAGTTTATCATTCTTTTTGAAAAACCTACAATCATCTGGCACTTTAATGCTGTTAAGTGATTTCTAGCTGCTTCTCAGACTGGCTGAACCAACAATGTCCTGGTGCTAAGTACCTCCGTTTCTCTCTGGAGACTCAATTAGACACATAGCCAATCAAATATCATTACAACACAACGCATGTGTGTTCACTTTTTGTGCACTTGTGTTATTTTATCTGTTTTTAGTAACAACTCCAGCTGTATATTATAACGCAGACGGCCCTTAGATAATGAGGTGCTCATTAACGGCTCCACAGTCAGGATCGACTGAACTTTTTCTCTTTAAGGTTTCTTTTCTTTTGTAAATGAACCTCTACGAGGTGAACAGCCTGAGAGTTTGATATGTGGCACAGGTCATAGTTTAGAAGAATGTCATTTATTTAGACAAACACTAAGATCAAATATCACTGATCATCATCAATTTCAGGAGTTGTTCTTCAGCTTCATCTTGAAACTCGGGGGTTTGCGCCTTCTCAGTACAACAGCAAGGTTTTTAATAAATTGGTCAACAAAAGACTATCAAGTTATGCACAAATTACCAACCATTTATTGTTTAACGTAACATCATTAGAATTGTAATAATGTTCTCCTTTAGCAGCAGTAGAAATAGTTGTTGCCCATCTGTCTTGAAATAGTTGATTGTATTAGAAGACTTTTTTGTTTAAATTATGTAACTGTGTGGTTTTCATTGAAGGTCGTTATGGTAAAAAGAGTCTCACACGTACCTGCACCAAATCACTCAAAACATTTAGCAACAACTCATCCAGTACGTAACAAAAGAGAAGTGGAACAACATCTGAAATATTGCAGTTCTCACTTGCCTCAATTAAGGTTATTTTTGAAAAAATGTAATCTATACGAGAGCTTCTGGATGAAAACCACAGCTCACTTTAACATATGTCCAAACACTAGTTTCATTCACACAAAAACGTTTTTTGGATTGTATCTTTATTTGGTAAACTGACAAAAGTAGGGGTATTAAACTTTTGTTAACCCAGTCTCTATCTGTCTGGTGTTAAAATATGTTTGAAAATTTGCAATAATCAACTATGTCAAAATAAATAAATAAAAGCATAGTCAGGTAAAATCTGTGAGGGTGCAAATACTTTTTCACAGCGCTTTTGTTGCCGTTATTTGAAATACCTGAGTCTGTGCTGTAAACGAGCCTTCACTTTGTAAATTGAGTCAAAACTATATGATCTTTAGTATTTGTCCTAAAATTTTGACCCGTCCTCACCAGCTCAGCCTTGCTATGCCGTAATGAGTTAGTAAAGCACAACATTGACAAACAGTCAATCTGTTGCTTATCTCTTCCATCCAATGTGCTCTCAGTGATTGTATAAGAGCTTGGCAACAAATGATCCCGAGTTTGTTAATTAGACTGCAGCCCACTGCACATTTAGTCATCATTTAGAGCCTTTCCCTCACCCCTCTTCTCCGGCATGGGCCAAGTCGGTTGAAGAATCGCCGTTTCAGTCAATCTGTAATCTAATTTAACCAGAGAACTGGCCGACTGACTGAACAATTAGTATCCGTTTACATCCACCTGTAACTAAGTCAAGCAGAGCCGGAGTCATTATGACTGGATGATCGACTTCTATTTAATACCAAATGACCTGAGATATTTACAGCCTCGCATTATTCTTCTCAGCAGTAACATCTTATTGGAAGGAGATAATTGGGAACAAATCTGCTGTTCATAAATTCTCAATGTGCTCTTCATTAGGATTTTTAATTATATCTCCCTGTGTAAAAGGTTAAGTGTAGGAGTGGAGAGATGCACCTCAGCATAAGTCGCCGGTTTGCAACTGTTGCCAAAACCCCTCGGAGCAATCTCTATTTCCATTCCTCTCTCAGCCAATCTGTTTTAATCTGTCTTCCCCCCACCCCTTCTGACTCTTCAGAGCCGGCGGGGAACAAAGTCATTCCCAGAGCCTCGGTACAGGAAGCTCAGTAGAGTCTAAGCCTCGTGCAAACAGTACCTATCTTTACTTTACCCTGAGCCACAAGTACCTTTGACATCTTACAGTGAGAGCCTGGAGAACTTCTCCACTCAATCCTGTGAGAACAGAAGGCCGCTGTGAAGTTACACAAAGATGTTTTCACCCCTAACTGTTTATCTGCTTGCTGTTGGAAGCTACACCGCGGCTGTGTCTTGACAGGCATTGTTGAAAGCAAGAACAAAATGATCAATAAATAGAAGAGGTGTTTGACACTTTATCGCAGAATTAATAGGAGAGCCGTAAACTGAATTTGTCGTGTCTTTGGTAATCAAGGGCTCCTGTAACATAACTGCTTACTGAATACCACGTAGGCGTTGTTAGAAGTCTTTTATGAAGGGAAATTGTGCTTTTTTTGTCAGAAGAAAAAAAAAGGCAAGTGGGAATTTGGTGCTTGAGCGATGGATGTGTCATGCAACCTTGTTATCAAACCATAGACACATCAACACTGTTAAAAAAAAATCATCTGTAGACTTCACATGCATATAAAGAGAGAGGCATAGCCTATTGCGTTTAGATGAATAGCAATTTAAAAGCACAGCTTGTACGGATCAGAAGGTGAATTCTCCCAAGGACCAAAGACAAACTATTTTCTGCAGGCTGAATGACAAGAGGATCATATCCTTCACTTACAAGGAGATAAGATAAAAACATTCTTTCTACCACAAGAGAAAAACAGTAAATATGCATGCCGGAAGATCTTAATGCCTAACGACTTTAGAATCATTGTTTTACTGTCTATTTTTTTTCTTAGCAAATTGCTAAAATCATTAAATCAGTACAGAAGTGTAGTAAAAAAAAATTTCTAAGACTGACATCATGTATTTCCAACATCAGGTATCGTCTCTTGGTTAGGATTCAGTAAGTGGGAAATATGAATATTATTATTTAAAAATAATTTTCTCATTGGGGGAAAAAGTTAAAACAAGAAGAGAAAAAAACACATCTGTTAACCTGGAAGAGTTATGTGCTGTATCACTCTGTAATGTGGTCTTGTAATGTTATTGATTATCCAGCTGTCCTTTATGCACCAGTAACTTGGTAATATTATCCCTTCAGTGATGGTTCTGGGTTTAAACCTCAAACAAGCACCCAGTTGATGCTAAATTCTCTTTAGGTTTGGCTAAACAGATCGTTTCTCCTCAGACTACTTGGAAACAGGAAGTTGTGCCAATTCACAATTTTTTACTATTTTTTTTATTTCCAGAAGGACATGTGTTTCTTCATTAGTGGTGCAGTTGGTAGTAGGAGCAGGAAGGTCCAGGGTTTGAATCTGATCCTGGATTCTTTCTGCATGGAGTTTGCATGTTTTCCTTGGGTATGTTCAGGTTGCCATGTGGCAGTCACAGAGTCCAGCTGTTTAGTTATCCTTTGATTCCTAAGTTTCAAATCCCTGACTGGAAATGTTTGCTTATTTTATTTGTACAAAGTTCTTTAAATGTCCTGTGAGTAAATGTATATTGCCCATTTGTCCATAACAACTGGAACTTTAAATATCTAGCACTTACTTTTGCAATCTCTAATAAAGGAGCACCCCTCAGATTCATTACACTTTCTGCTACGGCGGGAGTGAAATTACTGCAATAACCCCATATTGACCGGAAATCGCATCGTCTCCTCCTTTCAGAAACCGTTGGAATTATTCACACAGCGCAAAGTGTGGTGGAATTACGGTACTGCAGCTTTGGCTGTGTCGTCAGCCTAGAAGGGTTAATTGGTTACTCTAAATTTGCCCTTACCTAGGTGCAAGTGTGTGTGTGTGTGTGTGTGTGTGTGTGTGTGGGGGTGTGTGTGTGTGTGTGTGTGTGTGTGTGTCTGTTTATTTTTATGTCACCCTGTAATGGACTGATAACTATATACTGTGGATGGATGAATACCTTTTCCAGCTTTACTCTCCAAAACGAGCCGAAGGATTTTATTCCAAAATTGCTTCTGTAACGCCATGCACACCATCAGCAGGTGGAGATATTTGACCACACTGACATATTTGAACTTAATTTAATTCCAGTGAGCATAGCAATCGCATGACATGTACAGAAAAGATAAAATACCCTACAGTGACAATTAACATGTCCCATAAAAGCACTGAGAGTGTCAGAAGATGCTCATGTTGATTGAGTTTTGTATGATGAGATTATATATATATTTTTTTTCATTGTTTCATTAAGCCACTATTTTAAAATAATTTATTGGTGGTTAGATGCTTTTGTTTCATATTAAATTCTACTGGCACATTCGTTTTTTGTTTTTTTTACATCAATTACTGCAGGCGCACATTTTGGGCTACATTCCTTTACTTTCTGATGTTTGCATGTAGACTGCTGAGTATGATGAAAGAAGGGAGCCTGACAAACAGACGATACAGGATACATTGATGAGTAGCAGCTCTACAACCTGGAAATTATTCAGCGTGCCTCTCTTTCACCTTAGTCTTTCCAGCAGGTTTTCAGCTGAGTCACTGGAGTAACTTCAAGGTTAAATTCTGTCTTTCCCAACTTTACAAAGAGACATGCACTTCTTTCAGCTTGCTTTCCTTTTTTGGGTACTTCTATTAGGACAGGTAAATGCCCATAATAGTTTTTGATCTAGGAAACATGCTTGCAGCTGAAAGAGGGAGCAGGTCACATGATTGGACTGCAAAGAAGTTGTCCCCAACACACCTGATGCCTGAGTGTCCCGGACATGTTCTGGCTTTCAGGGAGCATATAGCTGTTAGGCAGCATCAGTCAAACTGAATCCACTTGGGCTGGAGTGCAAGTCACCTGTGAGATCATCTCTGCCTTTAGCAGAGTGCTAAGTAAAGCAACATCCAATCGGGAATTTAGAAAAAAAAAATGTCTTTGCTAAATTTTAACGTTTTTTGTGTCATGGAAGTGTGCTGAAGTTCTGTTGATGTGTAATTTTTTGCAAATGTTTTGTTTTTATTATTTTATTGCTTGTATAAATGTTTGCTGCTCAGTTGGGTTTAATTTGAAGAGAAATTAAGCAGTAAACTGCGTTTTGGTTCAGAGTTTAATGGATATGTTTACGTCACAGTGAACAGATCACCTGCTGAACTATCTATAATCTGCTGAGCATCCTTGAATATAGATCAGCGAAAACATGAGGGAACATTTATTTTTCAGGCAAGCCAATATAAATACTAAATGTACAGTATGTGCTCTTGATATAAATAGTTTGCTATTTTTTATTCAGGGAACCTTGATATGATTTTTTTTTAACATAGCTTTTTAATAGAACCATCTTTATAAAACCCATGACTTCAGTTGTGAACTGCTAAAATTTGTCAGATTCACATATGTCAGAAATAACATTGTGACTTTAAGAGTTAAAGTAGAAGGTAAGACAGTAGTTATGTCTGAAAGTAGACACATTTAAATTTTTGTGGTGTAAAAAAAAAAATATATATATATATAGGGCTGCACAGTGGAGCAGTTGGTAGAGCTGTTGCCTTGCAGCAAGGAGGTTCTGGGCTCAATTCCCGGCCTGGGGTCTTTCTGCATGGAGTTTGCTTGTTCTCCCTGTGCGTGCGTGGGTTTTCTCCGGGTACTCCGGTTTCCTCCCACAGTCCAAAAACATGACTGTTAGGTTAATTGGCCTCTCCAAATTGCCCCAGGTGTGAGTGTGTGTGTGCATGGTTGTGTGTCTTGTGTGTCTCTGTGTTGCGCTGCGACAGACTGGCGACCTGTCCAGGGTGAACCCCACCTCTCACCCAAAACATTGGCTGGAGATAGGCACCAGCACCCCTCCCGACCCCACTGAGGGAAAAAGGGTGCAAGAAGATGGATGGATGGATATATATATATTATTTTTTTATTTTATTTTTTTTAAAAAAAAAAAAAATATATATATATATATATATAAATATATAAATATATATATATATATATATTTTTTTTTTTACACCACAAAAATTGAAATGTGTCTACTTTCAGACATAACTACTGTCTTACCTTCTACTTTAACTCTTAAAGTCACAATGTTATTTCTGACATATGTGAATCTGACAAATTTTAGCAGTTCACAACTGAAGTCATGGGTTTTATAAAGATGGTTCTATTATATATATATTTTATAATTTGACCATTTAATACATATTTTAGAGAAATATTTTTGTTCTTTTTTGCACGTTCAATTTAGTTTTATAGTTTGACTACAAAAAAAAATTAATGCTACCCTTTTATATGACTGTAAAACATATTTTATTAATTTTTAATTTTAATGCCAGTTGTTTAGGGAGTTAAATCTGTACCAAATTGGGGAAGAACAAACAAGTAACGTTTTTCATGTTTTTTTTTTTAATAGCATAACTTGAAACATACATTTCTTGTCATTTTTCTGAACGTGTTCATGGCTAGAAGTATTTCAGAAACACATAACAACCATATAAAAGTGAGAATCTGGGTGGCTAAAAAAAAAATCCAGTATGTGATGTAACCCGGTTGGTAATGGTCTGTTTTTATGGACTGGGCTTTGCTAACCTACACAGAGGAGCCTGTGGTTAATGCCAAAGGTGTAAAAATCTAAACAGAGCTCTCCCATAATTTGGGATCATTTGCAGCATGAGTGGGTGCACAGATAAAACCCATCTGTCTGGAGACAAATGCAGCAATGGCCCATATGGACTCCTTTTGCTAAATGAGACCTCAGGAGCGTTCAAGGTTAATGCCCCTTTATTAGGCCTGGGCATCAGACCCTGCAACAGATTTCCTTTTAATGTAGGAGGTCTGTATGCTAATGATTGCTTTACACCTGTAAAGTAGATGTTTACTAATGCTAACCTTTGTTAATGTGGGTTTATAATTGAAACCAAATAGACTTCTTGAACAGTTTTGCAACCTGTTTTGCATTCAAAGCCATAGAAAACGATGGCCTTTCCTTAAGCTACTTAACCAAACACTTCATTATACACATATGGATGATTGATTAAAAATGCACTTTATATACGGGAGGGATGATTTTTCAGATGGTTTGACTAAAAGAAATGATGGTTACTTATTCACTTTGAAAAAATAACAGTTCAATGAAACAATGGGCAGATGCTGATTTATTTATGTTTTGTGGTTTTTAAGATTTTGGGGTTTGCTGGCTGTAATGTCTGAAGATATTTGGCATTGAAAGTGATGTGAAAAGAATTGTCTTCAATGCCTGACGTGCTGAGTGAGCTGAAAGACCACGAAACTGATTCTGTTACTTTTCAAAGTAATTCTAAGATGGGTTCTGAAGACCTCTCTCGTTTTTTTTGTTGATGATTGCTGATGTAAAAGATGTATTGTACAGGGCTGGAGAATATTTTATTCGTACTGGGAAAATCCTCCTTGTCGAGCTCCTCAGAAGAATAGAAACATTTAAATAACTCTTGATGTTTCCTGGGGAAACAGATTGTGTTTTCCGTCTCCTTATAAAGTCGGTGTCGAAAGATGTCAGCGTTGTGTACATGAAAGACATCTCTTTTACAAATGCCACAGGGTCCTCTCCAGTGTGGCCGTGACATTTGAGGGGACGGATCAATGAATAGAAATATAAAGAAGAGTTTATTTTGTCGGACCCTTTCACACTTCTGCTAATACACACACGCGCGCGCAACGCCGACTAACGCACCGAAGCGAGGGCTGCATGACGATGAATCCACGTCCTGTTCATCCCTGTAGCCTTCAATTTAATAGTGACAACCTAGACTTTGCAGGGAATAATACCCTGAAATGTCACATCTTCAGACAACATCTTAATCGTTGTGCATGATGGAGTGAAGCGGGCCAGCGACGTTCGGTCTTTCCTGAGCAGCTGCCGTTAAGATGTCCTTGAGCAACCCCCGGCTGCTCTACCGGAGCACTTCAGTGGCCTGTAGTAGAAAGCAGAGGTTTTACTTGGCCGCTCTCGGCGCCCAATCATGTGAGGCTGTATTTTCCCTGTGCAGACCCCTGATGCGTGTAACTTAGCAAGTGCGAAACAAACCTGATGGAAAAGCGCATATGCCTCCTGTCAACCCCTGATGCATAAATTGGGAGAAAAG
Source organism: Poecilia reticulata (assembly GCF_904066995.2). NCBI lineage: Eukaryota > Metazoa > Chordata > Actinopteri > Cyprinodontiformes > Poeciliidae > Poecilia > Poecilia reticulata. The sequence goes on from NC_088846.1 coordinate 10,572,925, forward strand.
GGGGAGAAAAAATGATTGAGAGGCTTACCCCTCAGGTGGACGCTGCTTGAAAGTAGCTTGCTGGATATTAACGACGGACCTCCTCCTCCCTCCATGTTCGCCCAAATCCATTTTCCATTTCTGATCTCTCTGCAGTACTCAGGGAGGTACTTCATCTTCAAACAGCGATGCCGAAGGCGCCGTGGCCTCCTGCTGCGTCGGTTTCTGCTAGGGGTGGTAGAATCTGACCTAGAGGATTAAACGGCACCAAAGCAAGGAGGAAGATGTGGGATTTTTCTCACTTGCAACTGATATATTATGCAACATATCGAATACTTTAGGGTACCATGCGATTACATTGACGTGAACAAGATGCTAAGTATTATTACAATTGGGAGAACAATGTTGCATGTGTTTATCATGGAGTTCAAATTGACATGTTGGACTATTTTTAAATCATAAAAGTCTAAGAAAAGGACAAAATCATAAGACTGAAAGCTTTAGTTTGCAAGACATGCTGTGTGTACAAATTTGTGTTTCTAAATACAAATCATTCTTTTCAAGGAAACCCCCATGAAATATTTATACAGTATGGCTTGTTGTTTATTCAGATGCTTTTATTCCACATTATGGTCCAAACTTAAGCAATTTGTAGCTGTTTTTTCTGATTATCTCAGTATTACATATTTATAGTTGCATTTAATGCAAATGCAGACTCCTCTATGCTACGTCTAAATTATGGAAAACTCAGGTTTGTTAAATCTGTCTATGAAAGAATTAAATTCAGTTTTCCATGACGGCATATGGAAAAGGAAAAAAGGATACAGTTAACACAAGCTCTTTGTTGAAAGACACTCCGATGCATATGTCCTTAAAGTCACTTGTTAATTTCACCATGCTATTTTACATCCTCTCAATGCCAACTTGTCTTATCTTTAGAGTCTATGTTGTTTTTTTTTAGAGGCTTTTATTTCCTGTAGCAAGGACAGGTAGCAGACAGACAGAAGAAAATGCTGCTCAAACTGACAGGCTAATCAGCCATCTCATAGCATCAGCTGACATTTAGTGAGTCACATTTAATTATGCCTTACACACAGACTGGCACAGAGCACTTTGAAAATCTACCAACTTTTAAGCAGGCATTTGTCACTGCGCTTCCATTAGTTGGCAAAGGCAGCCAGAATTTCACAATCATGTCGAGAAAACACATTTTCTGCTTAAATGAGCTCTTCTGTTTTATGTGGCCTCTCGTGCCAAAGGGAGCTACTTGTGCAAAGGGGATAGATATCTCACTTAAAATAAACTGCTCTTTCCAACTTTGTCTTGTTTGCAGACTTTATATAAGGTTCTAAATATGAAGAAATGTACCACATTTTGTAAACGATCGTCGCTAGTGTGGCTAACCTTCATCGTCAGTCTCACAACCTACAAGATTTTTAAATAAAGCTACAGAAAGATTATTTTCTTTTTTCTGCTTACATAATGCAGTGCAAAGTGTGCCTTTTTGTTCTGAGTGTTGCTACGTTTTAAATAGAAATGAATCTCTTTTTCCCGTAAATATAAGCCGTTACAGATTGATGGTAGCTGTTTTTACCGTCCTGCCGACTCAGAAACCTTTCTGGTCTTATACCTTGCTGCTGCTTTAAACGAAGAGGAAAGTTGTGCTCCGAGTTCAGATTGATCTTCTTTACAACTTACCGAGGGCTGAAGGTACAGCACTAAAGAGTTCTTTTTTTCAAGTTAGGATCACCCACAGGGGTCCACTAACAAACACCCCGGTGGCATTATTTCCCATGTTTTGTGCCTGCGCATATATATTGGTTTCACAAACCGAAATGAATCCCATTTCTCACTTAGACGATAGGTTTGCGATCTGGAGAGTGGATCTGTCACATATTTTAGGATTTGTGTGCTTTACTCGAACACACTTCAGTTTCATTCAGTTGGCGCCGTGTTAGTGCAAAGGGTGGTTCTGTTTAGGGGCTTTTTTTTTTCTTTTTTTGTGGCACAGAGTGACTATTTTTCAAGTGGGCAAGGTAAACTTCCCCTGCAGCAGTGCCTGACAGGGAGCGAATTGGTCTGTCATTTGTTTCATTTGTATTCCACAGAAAGTTGGAGCTTAGTGCTTCAGGTAAAGTCTTTGAATGAGAGCTTTTGAATGGGACTGACATGGCAGAACATCAGCAGGGACAGGTAATCTTTTTTTTCCTGCTTTGTAGGAAAGAAGGGATGAAACGCAGGAATATATTTCTGGTTATAAATAATCGTTATCAAAAAAGTTTAATGATTGTTGTATACATATCACAACGGTTAAGCTAATCTGAATATTTCATGCTTTATTAAAATTTTATTACAAAAATTAAAATAACGTTTCCAGTAGTTAAGTTTTTTTGTAAAATTAATATTAAACCACAGAGGTCTTGTATGAGCTTTGAAATGTCGTCACACTATTGTTTGTCAGGAGTTAGCATGAACCTGTGTGAGATTCTTCTCCTTCTCTAAAAATACCACAATATCAAGAAAAAGCAAGTTCTTATACTAATCTAAAGAAATGAAATAAAATACCCAACAGTCATTTATGCTACATCTTAAATAACTTTTATAATTGCAGTAATTGGCGTATTATGTTATTTAAATTAATGTTTATTCTGATGCATAGAGATAAGCAAAGGTATAGGGAACACTCTGTTAAATTCAGCAGAAGTTTTCAAGGGGTTTCGGGACAAACTTTCATACTATGGATGAGTGACAATCTTTCAGTGTCCTGTTCAAAGTTATCTGTGTTTTTTTGCAACCAATAAAAAAGAAAGAAAATCAGACTGGATAGACTGGATTTTCTAAAATACCTCTTTATGTGACAGGATGTCATAAATGTGACATAACACCAGTTATGAAGAGGAAGAAGTTTTCATGAAGTGTAAATAATGACACTTTGAATCCAACTTTGCATGAAAAGTACATAAGTGTCAGCTTTGCATCCTTGGGTAAATAATAGTTTTAATGCAAAATTGAATCAAAACTTGCATCAAAAGTCCATTAAAATGGTCAACTTTGCATTAAAAGTGTCTTTATTTACCGAATGACACGTCATGACAACAGTGAAAAGGTGTTATGTCATGTTTATGACGGTGTCATGTCACACCCCTTCAAATAAAGTATTACCATCTAATCTATCTTTCTTGTGATCATTGGACAAACGTGGGAGCCATTTTTCACCCAGCTTACCAGCAGTGCACAGCAACTGGCAGTGGAGCGCCCTCCATTACCAGTTAATCCAGCACTTTTCTGGTAGTTCTTTTTCTAAATATGCAAGGGCAGATGCATGGACATTTTACTTTGTCTTTATTTATTTAATTTCTAACATTCAAAAAAAAGTGTTTTAGGTAAACTGTGAAAATAGACTAATCTGTTCCAAATGATGCTGCACAGTCAAGCTTGTGTGATATGTGCACTACATGCTGTGCTGAAAAAATAATAATAAATGCCTTCCACTGCCATCTCTATCTGTATGTTAATTTAGTCATCAAATTTCCATTTGGAGCATGATGTCCTAAAAATGTGAAATTTAGATCAACTTTTGATCTAGTGACTGAGCGAAGTGTAAATCAGGTCTGTTTAAAAGGCAGCACAGGCTGCAAACTTCTCTCACAAGTCAAATTTTATTATTACTTAGCTAAACATTTGGAAAATGTCAATATTGCGCTTATTATAATAACTCCCACAGAGTGGGTGGCAGGATTCGGCAACTACTGAGTCAGAAATCTTGACTTTTAAAAGCTGGCATACAATAGCAAAAGTAACATAGGATTTGTAAAGCTCTGGAAGATTGCATGCAAATCTTTAAAAAATGTTCAAATTGTAATTAATCTACTGATGATGAATAGTTCAGCATTTGGTTACTTCTAAATTTACTAAATTTTAGTATAAGGACATGACTGAGTCCTCTTCAACATAAGATGCATTGTCTCCTTTATGTTTGTAGGGGATTATGAACTAATCTAAAAACAAAATGCTTTACTAGAAGCAAATGTAATTAGAGCATATCATAATAAATAGTCTCTGAAACTGATTTTTTTTTATCGCTGCTTTCTATCTGTTCTCTCACAGATTCCTAGATATGTGGGCAACACGAAAAAGGCCAACTTTCTTGTTGCGGTTTGTGTATGACAAAGACAATTTGGTCGGAAGCAATTACATAAAGCTTTTGTTTTGTGTAGCAAAGTCTGCACTTTTGAAATCACCATTTGCACTTAACTTCCCTCAATGTCAATTGAAAGGGATTATTTTGGTGTTCCTCTGAATAATTCACAAGAAAAAGAAGTCAAAATGCCTTATAATTACCGTCTGTGCTAATAATAAATTGAGCCACTGTTCTAGGAGATAAACCAAATCACTGATGTGGAATTAAACATGCCTCAAAAACCAATTTAAGCACCGTTTCAAATAAAGAGGATCTACATTTTTTTTTTTTGGGGGGGGGACATAAAACTATGTGCTTCATGTGAGCAGCAGTGTCAGTCATGTATGATGGATGGAGCTTTTAATGTATTACAGACACCTCGAAGTGATGGAGATAGCAGCTTTGTCGACAGCTCTGGACCCTGTGTTTTCCACTCCGCATCCCCCAGCTGGCAGCTCAGCAGAATAAACTAGAAAAGAGATGGAGTTTTTGCCACATTTGCCTGAAGACATCCCAACACCAGCGTCATTTTGTCTGTGCAGTCGAATTAAAAGCACATCGGAAGCATTATAATTATTGAAGTTGCAGTAGCAAGAAATCATCAGGGACTTAATGAAAGACTTCAGTGAGATGTGACTGACAGATGAGTACACCACAACAATAGCAACAAAAAAAAAAGATGTCTGAGACACAATTGTGTTAGCTGGGAAAGAAATGTCAAACCATCAGTTCTGATTCCAGCTATCATAGAGACAGTTTGACAATGGTTAGAGCTTGTTTACATTTATGATAAAAAAAAAAAAGTCAGGACATCTGATTTCAGTTGTAAAGTGTAAATCAGTGGAGAAAACATCCGCCCGCACACAGTTAGCAGAAGCTGGGTTTTTTTTTATAGACCAGCCACTACCACTTTTAAATAATCTGTTTGTAAAATAAGAGCTTGTTTATAAATTGCCTTGTTATCCTGGGATGTAAAACCTGATAACTGAAGAGCTGAGTGTGTTAAAGGTTAAACTGGTAAAACCAGTTCACGTCAAAATGCAACACATACAATCTAGAATAAATTTTTCCTTTGCAACATAGTAACTGGCAAACAAATTGCGTTGAATTATGTCCAAAATTAAGACATGTTTCGTATTATGTTATTTTTTTCCCATATTAATGATAGATTTGTCATTTAAAAACAGCTGCTGTCACAGTTTACTATATTTTAACTTGATTTGTTTTATCAGAACTCGGGTCTAAAAGGATGAATTATCATTTTGAATTTGCAATTTAAAATGATCTCAGAACTTTGTTCGACATGTTGTGGCAAATCTTACTTTCATACTTACGCACTATTGTAGTTTTATCTCTAACCACAACTGTTCTAGCTACGTAAGATATTGTAAAACTGATGTTTTCAATTCTAAAGTGTCATGAATACTTTGTGGTGGTGCCTCCTTATTTACTCTAAACAAGTATGGTTCTGGACATTGGATTGTATATTTCTAGATCACAATGACCTATTCAATTCAGTGTATAATTCTAATCAGTGTAACTAGGAAACTTGGTTGTTTATTTGGCTTTTGGGGATCCTAAAATCCCATTACGGTCTGTTCAGTCTACTGCTTTTTTTTAAGAGAATGTCAAGGCAACCACCAGACTTCTGCCAGCCAGTCACTTAGCTGCCATCTCTGCTTGAAAATGGCATGAATCATTTACTCAGCACCGATATTAAGATTTCAAGGCCGGGTTGTCACCCATTAGGGAAAATAACACCCCTGGCTCTTTATCTGATAGATTTTGAGTGGGTAAAATTGACCATAAATTTTGAACATAGTCATAAACGTCAAGGAAAGGGTGGAAAATAGACAGACAAATTCCTCCAGCCTAATGACACTGGAAATGATTACTAAAGATGTGTTAAATAGAAAGTGAGAGTTGAACTAGAAGATGTAGAAGGGGGGAAAAATGAAAATTAAAACATAAAATAGAGAGGGGGTTGTTGGATGGTTGAAGAATGAAGGTAAATTCTCTTTGAGTTCATGAGTGATTGAAAGAATGGAGAATGAGCGAATAGCGGAAATGCAACATGGATCACACTATATGTGTCTGAGGGAAGAAAAGACTGATGAACCTTTATGAAGCAGCACCAACACACTGGTCAATTTGTTACATGAGCCTTGCTAGCAGTAGGGTCAGACCCCCTGTTTTTCTTCAGAAGCTATTTGATAATCTGTGGATGAACTTATTTTTAGAAGAAACTTTGATCAGATTCTTAGGTAAATGAGTCAAATACAACACAATATTTTGCATTTGGACAATTTTGTCATTGGTTCTAAGAACAAAATGTACTAGTAATTTGTTTATTGTAATATGTCAGTTTGATATCCACAAAGGATCCACTTTACTTCAGATGTTATCACTGCAGTGACTAATTGCTGTACATCCTGGGAAAAGCAGATGTGCTTTTTGCATAATTTTGTTTAGGTGTCTTGAGATTCATTATTTCATGTACAGTTGATGTTTTCAGAAATCTAAATGAATGATAACTAACATAGAGGACCAAATTTCACTCAAAGATGTACACGCTCCATTAAAATTGAAGGACTTTGGATGTTTCAAATGATTTGAGTCCTGTATAAGTCATGTCACCATCGATTAGGGAAGCTCTGACAAAAACTAGATGTTTTTAGAAAGCAAGACAAAGCACTGAAGAAGTTGCAGGAATTTCCATGGCTGTGTCTTAGCAGTGAAAAAAATCTCCTGTAGTCTTCAAATGTCTGGAACTAAGATTTTAAGGTTATATGACAGAAAGTTGTGGGAAAATAGAGGTTATGGTGTAACAGAAGTTAGTTGTTGTTTTTATTTTTCATCCCAGTGAGTTCAAGTATACATTCAAACCAACAAAAAGTAGATTTCAGCAAAGGACAGGTAAAGTTTTGGAGTGGTCTAGCGAGAAAATCAATGGGATTTTCTAAAGAAAACTGTGAATAATGCATGTACCTACAAGCTGATAGATTTAGACAACCTTAGTAAGATAGAGCAACTCAACATTACCTAGTCAAAATGCGGCGTGCTGATAGACTCCTTCCAAAGAAAACTGAAACTCCTGAAACTAACAGACCTTGAAAAAAAATTGCTTTATCTCAGCGAAATAAGTAATAAATGGACATCTTGAGTTTACGAAGCTCCACAGTCAATTTTCAGTTTAGTTAGATGTTGAACAGCTTCAAAATGCTGAAAAGCAGTACATCTGGCTGTTTTAAACTGGAATCAGGTCTAATTCTTATGTTTTAATAGAGTTGAAGCCAAAATCGCTTTATCTCAGCGAAAGAAGTAATAAATGACCCTAGTTATTGCATCTTCTTTCTTTTCACATTCTTCCACCACCACTTATGTCTATTTTTCAGTAGAATTGTACAAATTATACGTGTCACATTCAAGGTTATAGTCAAAGTTTTGAATTATTACCTATTTTCAAGACACAAAAACTTTAATTAAACCATGACTGTCTATACTCTTTAAGATCCATTATGACCTTGTCAAAAACTGTGACTATTAGTGAGCAGCAATAACTTATACATTATTTTAATAGCAGTTTGCTTTGACACAGAATACAAAAAATGGTCTACAGCATATTTAAGTAATTGTTTTTTAATGATTTGTGACAACTGTGAAAGTGAAGAACTAAAAGCTACAAATAGTAGCCTGCAACAAAAGCATTAATTTACTCAATGAGAAAGTCAAAACTGCACTTTTAACCTCAAGCAAGGAGCTGACAAATGATTCCAGAGAGACACCAGGAAGCCAGAGAAGAAAGGCAGGAAGCAAAAGTGAGCAAACGCGAGCAAGCTGAGCTAGGCAACTCAGAAGAGAGACAACCTCATCTTGTCAAGTAGAGAACAATCACAGAGAGGGAAGGAGGCAGATGAGCACAAAGAGAGGGATGGAAAGAACCTGACCATTGTGTCATCTGGGATCACTGAGCACTGTAATAGGCTTGAGTTTCGTCAGTCGGGCTCAGCGTGGGTCGACTGGGCTGCGGATTCCTCCATGCCAAAAGCAGCGCCTGGGAATAGGATTCCCCAGCAGACCCACGAAATCTGAGAAGGTCTCACTTAGCTGGCTCTAGAAGAAATAACATTTGAAGTCTTCATAACTGGCAGGTTCTGCTTCCGGTGCCTCATAATAAAACGTAAGAACACCTGGTGTTAAACTTGATGTGTAATTCATATCATTGATTGCTCCCGTGTAATTTGGTCCAGCTGTCTTTGTTTTATTGCAAATAAATATTTAATTTGACCCTTAAAATGCTCTCGCACTGCCCTTGAGAAAACCAAATACTCTCACGCATTTTCAAGACAAAGCCAATTCTGCAACTTTTTATTAAGTTATTACACAACCTATCACGACTACGGTGTTTTTAAACCGCAACATGTGTCTGTTTGAAATTATTTCGTGTGCCTTTTAAGATGGGTCCAGTTCAGTTTTGTCCGGTGTATGTTTTGCTCTTATCGCACTTATTTTAAGATATTTTTTACAACCAACAAAGTTTTTAGAATGCTCTTTTTTTTTTCTGGAGGTTTCATAAACATCAGACCATCTTATAAAAGATCTTATGTGAAATAATCTGATTCAAGTTTAGCAACTTTAGTTATTTCAAACGTTGAAGTAAAAAGGATCAAATGCAGTTTGGACTCTTGAAACACTGACGGAGCCTTTTAAATTCACTTCAAACCAAAGACTGAGAATCAAATCCTAACTTTTGCTTCACTAGGCACCAGTTACGCTTGCTGAGATTTTCTTATAGCGGCTGCAATGTACACAATACTACACAAAACTCTCATTGACTAGTCATACAGACAAGCAATCGGGAGGAAAATTACACATAACTTTAAAAGTAATGATAATTCTTTTATTTGTGCAATTTAACATGTTTTTATCTTCAAGATCACGACACTCTGGACAATGAGCCATGCTACCTATATCATAAAATGTGGTAGCAAACGGGCTTTTAAACAACCAGACTAAAATGAGAAAACTTAGTGTGAGTCAGTCCCTGCATACAGGAAACACACAGGGCAGCATGTGTCTACGCTCTGTGGCCTCTCAGCTGGATTCACACAAAGTTAAACATACAGTATCATGAAACAGCAGGGGATGAATCCTTGATCTATGGGACTAATCCTTGTGTTTCTGTCTCGCACTTATCAGGATCAAAGCTATCCTCTTTAACATCACCCACCGCCTTTCCAAACAAAAGGCAAGAACATCAGTGGTAGGCGACAAAAACATCCTTAGTGCATAACAGTCCTCAAGTCCTCATAAAAGCTCTTTTTAAGTTGATAAAATTGTGTCTTGATATGTGTTACCTATGTAATTTTAATGCCATTCTTTCACATACCACAAGCAATATTTATTTTGTAAATGTTTAAACAAGATAAACAATTGGTTCAGGAAGTACAACCTGAAACCAGTAAAAATCTAATCTTATAAAAGCAATGGGATAGAATAGAATCTGGTTTTATCTAAAGGTTATTTAGATATAACCTTTTTAGTCCCACAGTGGGTAGATTCAGGTGTTAAAATGTAAAAGTAAACTACAACCCACTTATTATGTAATAGTCTATTTCTATATAATATATCTATAATATATAGCTACTTACCAAATTATTCAAAATGTAAAAAGTAGCAAATTTTTAGCTACCTAAACATTTATTTCAAAACTGTACATGAATGTACTTGATTCTGTTAAATTACGCAGATATATCACACTCAACGAAACAGGCATATTTTGACAAATTTCAGGTTTTGTCAAAAATCTTGAATTTTTATATTTTTCTGAAATAATAATAAAAAAAAGTTGTAATCTACTGCTGCTAACTTCGTTTAAAACTATCTCATTTGTGAACGGTATTAATGTCTCTGCTAAAGCAGTGAAATGTAAGCGGTACTGTCACCCTGGAACAGCCAAATTTATAGGAGCGTCTGCATTACACTTCTGCTTCTTTATTTTGTTTTGCTTTTGATTAACAGCTGCTGTGACAGCTGCAGAGTGTGCAGTAAATTGTGTCAAAGGACTGTTTTCCATTTTGAAGGGGACACCCAAAGCTAGAGGCTGGCCTTTTGCTATTTTGCTGTATAGCTTTATTGGTCTATTCAGCTTGTGATTATGGGTGCACTCCTAAATTGTTTGGGAATAATGAAAGATTTACGACATAAATGGAAATGCCCATCTGCATGTGACGCCAGACAGCCATTTATCAAGCTTTCTAAATGACAGTGTTGGCAGTGATACCACAGTGACCGTGATGAGACTCTAATAGTTAGGCGAACGAGAACACACGCACATTAAAGGGCTCGTGTTTACCTTGTAAATCCAATTTAGTAGCCGAAAACAGCTTTTGTGTTTTCTAATGAGACATTCAGCTCTACCAGCTTCTCGTTCATTTTTCCGCTTATGCCACCAGTGGAGAAATTGAAGGCTAAAGAGTTTTGACGGGCTCATCTAATTTCCTTCTGTTGTCTCATTTTTTTATTTTTTTTATTTTTTTTACACTCTTCCTGTCTCTCTTGTGTTCTCTTCAGATGAATTCAAAGCCTTCCTAAAGCGGCTCCCCACCGACCGATTTTTAAATGTGTCTGCGGTTGCCAAGTTCTGGTCAGCTGACCTGCCCCTGCAGAAGCGCTATGCTCAGCTGGAGGCCAGCACTGTGCTGGTGTCAGGAAAAGCCCAAAAGATAGTGAGGAAGCTCTTCACCCTGAGCAAACGCTGCCCCAAGCAAGCCCGCATAAGTCTGCCTCGAGAAAGGTAAGCTGCAACGACACCGTCAGCAAACACACTAAAAGATTACAGTGTAATTTGCTACAGCTGAGAGCTAATGTTCATCTTTTTAATCATCTTTAACTTTTTCCTTTTTTCATTTTCTTTCTACACAAAGAAAGAAAACAATGCTGTTTTTCTAACAAATAAAAATCAGTATATAGGTGTTGGAAGCCTATATTCCCCATGCGACACAAACATTTATGCAAAGATTTAATATCAGAGGCATTTAATTTCCCAAGCGAAACTGAAAGATTAAGCTTTCTCGATGTTACCATTAAGATTTTCTGCTATCTTTGAGACTTTGTATAAACTCAGGATGCAAAAAAGGAGCTCATCGTAATTAACAGGCAGACATTTGGTGTGTCAAGCAAAGATCTAATAATTCCCCTTCTTATCGCTTCCTGATGTTGCTGAACAGTCTGCAAAAGGAATGCTGCATGAGTCGTCAATTAAAATCCAATCCAACCCAACATCCAGCAGTAGGCAATTTTTTTAATATAAAGCATCCACTTGTTTGAGTTGTGATTTCTGCCCTGTTTGACTTCTTCCCCCTGTGCCAAAGCTGCAGGAAGAAGAAACTGTTTTTTCCTACTAGCCTAAATTTCTTGTGCCATCAACTGACATGTTTCCATTAATTAGCCAGATAATGGCTTTTGTCTTTATTTTTCTTTTCTTTTGTTGCCTAAAACATTGTTTAGAAAGAAAGTGGTGGGGATTTTTTTTTGTGCCAAAATCACTTTTGGCAAAAAATGACTTGGGCCATTAGTTTAAGAAAGTGACAATGTTGGACATGTTGCCATTTAACTTTTCAGGAAAAATAGTAAATGTCTACATTAGTTGTTTGTCTTGTCACCATGTCAGCCCATTTCTACGTGGAGCACATTAATTCACAAGCATTAAGTATCCCAATTGAGGCCCCCAACACTCAGTTGAGGTGTTGGGGGGCCAATTTAGCCCCCATTTATTAACTTTAAATGCATGGTTTGAAAAGAGATATGTTATCCTGCTATAAAGTTTTCTTAAAGTTTTCCTTTTCAAATTATATCTTGGAATAATTCCATTGTGGATAAAGACGAAACATGGAAGGCTGCTAAAAGAAAAAGAACAGAAAAAAGGTCTCAAAACAGGAAATTGGATGTGATCAAGCTGGAAGGAAGCAGAAACAGTAGGGAAGCATAACGGGCTGGAACACACTGATCTGGCGAAGAACCAGGCAAACTGAGCAGATAATACGGGGAGCAAGGTAATGGCCGACACAAAACCAGTAATTGCCAATTAGAGACCGGCGTGAGGCAAAGAAAGGATGCAAAACTAGCTGGAAGCACAGCAAGTCAAAAATATGACTAGGTTCAGGAAAACCAAATTTAAGATCAAACAAAAAGAAGTTAACTAGAAAATCAAGCAGAATTTTAAATAACAGTTGTGAATGATAAAAAAAAAAAAACAAAGAAAAAGTTTTTGTTTCCAAATGTTCTGGCTTAACAATATGAGTACAGATACATTTTTCCCGTTCATACGCTCAGTACCATATTTTTTATTTCAAAATTAGTATTATGACAATAAAGATTGCAATTTGTACTTTTTTACTCTGGGGTACGTCGGGTTAGGTTAGTCATTCTGTGCCAGGAGGAAACAGTCCTCCTGTAGACAAACTTAGTTCCCCACTTATATTTTGTTGTTAGTAATTAAAACACCTGAACACAGAGAAGATGTTAGCACATTTAATGTGATGTGTAACTAACAGAATAAGTTCAAAATGTACAAAGACAGAGTTCCTCCAAACAATGATCAATTGATAGTCGACATCACTGGGAGTAAACGGAAGAAACAAGAAGATCAAGGGACAAAGACGAACTAAATAATGACTCAAACATCAAAACCCATAATTTACTAATATTCAGAAAGTTGGTTAGATGGGTAAATTAGTCTGGCAGGCAATTACTTAGTGCAAGAATGCATCATTTACAGAGAATATCATTCTATGTGTGCACAATGGAGCAAGTATTTCAGAGGTAAGTTAATTTTATCGTTAGATGCATTTTAAAATCTCATCACAGAGATGAAGAATAACATTTGCACATTTAACTTGCATTTATATGAACAGTGGTACGTGACTAAAAGGATAGTTGTCTCCTGACGGCACTGTCAGACTTTTCACACAAACGTTTACTGATGTTTCTTCCTTCTCCTTCCCAACAGGCCTGTTGGCTTTTGGCTGGGTACGGCTCAGTCTCTGCTCTACTGCAACGAGCATGGAGTCCTGGGAACGTTTTCTGAGGAGGCTAAAAGCTGCACATGTCCTGTGGACCAGCCCGCCTGCCAAGGAGCAATCCCCTGTGTTGTGGGCACCTCTCCCAACTCCTGCTCCCAGTGTGCCACCGACAACGCCACCCGATGCGGAGCCTGTCACCATGGCAACATCCTCCATCTTGGTTCCTGCCGTCCGAGCGTTGGGGCCTCGCTGGACCATTATCTGAATTTTGACCTGGACATGCCAGATGCTGAGGTTCTCGGAGCTTTTACTTTCCACATTTATGCAAATCCATTGAACAGGCAGTGTGAGACAAAAGATTCAATTTTAAACATATCCTCTGCTAACATTTGAGATGTACTTAGCAAACCGCAGCAAGATTACATGCTGTGTAGCCATAAACAGGTTTCTAGCATAACTGTTGGATAAACTACATGTACTAGTCTGTCATTGTTTCCTGTGAGTGACATGGTTTTAAGCATAATCCACAAATTCTGAAATGGTTCAGGGTGGAGCTTTGGTAATGCAATTCCAGGGGACTGCTTTATTTATTCCGAAACCAGTTTGGATGTGTGTTGAGTGTCATTGTCCAATGGCATCCAGGTTTCAACCATCTGACCTAAACCTTCACCCTTAGAACAAAGGACCTTGGTTTGAATGTTCAGGAACAACATAGGAACCACCAAGGTTCAAACCTTTGAGTTGAGGGTTGAGCCTTCATATTGAAACTACTGGCAGACATGGACTGAGCAAATAATGACATAGGAAAAAGGCACTTGCTTCAAAATGGACACCTTTAAGCTAGCCTTAAACCTTTTGCTGCCCACATGGTAAACCCAAATGGTGTCTGGAGAAAATAAATATTGTCATACAAGGCAAAGACTAAACGATGCTTGCCACAACATGAAGCAATGGTTGGAAGAGGCAAGGTGAGGCTATCAAACTAAATACACTGTACAAGCTGCCAAGCTTGGTGGTGTAAGTTGTTGTGCTGTTTCACAAGCTTGGGAACTGTTGCAGTGCACAAAGTGGATGGAGCTATAGAGATGGAGGAACACCTCCATGGTGTTTTCAACGTCCCCTTAAACCACAATGTATCCGGTTGAAACCTAGACATAGTACATACTCCAAAAGGGTAAAGATCACAAAGACACCTTTTGGAATGGATGGGGCATCCAAAGATCAAGCTTCAGGACTGACTGTGTTCAAAATGTACGGGGTATGTTTGAAAGGCAAGTCCTTGTCAGGAAGTTAAATCTAAAATCTTTACCAAAAAGAGCAGATACAAAGACTCAGGCAGAGATATGCCAGAATCTTGGTAACAAAAAAGGTGTAATTACAGTGTAATTTCCAAAGGGGCGTCTAACCAAACTATTGGTAGGGGTTTATGTTCAAATTGTGACCATATGGGTCACCCATTTTCTACATAATTTTCTCTTTATGTAGAAATTATGACTTTCATTGAATATTGAATATGTAAGCTTTCCAAAGGCAGATTTTATACTATGATGTTTCTGAAACCGTTTCCATGAAGACAGAATTATGCTATGAAATCCCTTGACATCGTGGTCACTGGGAACAAAATGCATGACCAACAAGTAAATCAAATAATTTTACTTAATATTTGCTTAGATTACAAAAATTACTCCAATATCATTTTTGCTGTCATCAAGATCAGAAAAAGTCAGTTTATAGGAATGCTTTTGAAAGTTTATGGTGACTTTTAGTTTCTTCACATTTTCCATATTTGTGATTATTTTCAGTTAACCTTAGAGAAATACAACTTCAGACTCATATCAGAAAATTCACCCTTTCGTGTAAGTACGCTCTTGCTTATCTTCTCATTCTGTCCTAGGTGAAGTACTTGCTTCAGCGCCTCGACAGCAGAATTGAGGTCCACGCCATCTACATCAGCAATGACGTCCGCTTGGGAAGCTGGTTCAATCCTGCCTGGAGAAAAAGGATGTTACTTACACTCAAGAGCAACAAAAACAAATCCAACCTCATCCACATGCTAATGGGTATTTCTTTCCAGATATGCTCAACTAAAAATTCGACACTGGAACCTGTGCCTGTCATTTATGTAAATCCTTTTGGGGGCAGCCACTCGGAGAGCTGGTTCATGCCCGTGAATCAGCCTGAGTTCCCTGAATGGGAGAGAACTAGACTGGACAGCACTCCCAATGCACAGTGTTACAACTGGACACTGTCACTGGGGAACAAGTGGAAGTCCTTTTTTGAAACGGTCCACATCTACCTACGGAGCCGCATCGTCACGGACGATCCGACGGTGAACGAAACTCTCTTTTACGAACCTTTGGATTTGGATGATCAGACGTCAAACTTGGGCTACATGAAGATCAACACTCTGAAAGTCTTTGGATATAGCATGCACTTTGATCCTGAAGGCATCAAGGACCTGATTCTCCAACTCGACTACCCCTACACGCAGGGCACGCAGGACGCTGCCTTTCTGATGTTGCTGGAGATGAGAGATCGGATTAACCGTCTGTCTCCACCGGCGCCGCAGCCACTTGACCTGTTTTCTTGTCTGCTGCGCCACCGCCTCAAGCTGTCTGCAGGAGAGGTGGCACGAATCAAGGATTCTCTGCAGATCTTCAACTCCAAGCTCCCCAATGCTTTTCCAGAACCTGATCTGGCCCAGCTTTGCAGCTAGCTAGATTAGCACTCTTGGTTCAGGAGTTTTACTGCACCCAGAGTGGAGTTGCTGCTTCATGGACAATCCTATGTCGAGTACACAGAAGATTAACCTACTCTGAAAGTCTTATGCTGGGCCTTTCTTTTCTTTCACTTTTTTCATTGGTTGGTAGGTGCAACTTGTTTCTTCTGTAGAGACTCTGCTTTACCAACCGGATGGAGTACTTTTGCTATTACTGCCGTGCTTTTGGTGAACTCTCTGACCGGACCAGGTCAAGCATCTTATCTATTCTCAAAAGTCTGTTTTTTTTGTTTGTTTGTTTGTTTTGAACTGCAGAGATACTGTAATCTCTGTCAAGGTTTGAGATTTTATCTTAGGAAGAAGAACTTTAGAGTGGAGTTGGAAAAATGTGTCAAAAGAAGAGGATTTTCCTTTTATAACTCTATTTTCTTTGGAAAAAGAACAATTGGGTTGGGGATGGAGGGTGGTTATATTATCCATGTGGTGAATAAGTTATGTTATGCTTAACAGTTTGAAATTTGATAATCCTGACCCCTGCTAATGTCTTTGAGTATTTCTTTTTAATCCACATCTTCCATTTTATCTGGCATTTTAAAACGTATATCTATTATCATCCAAACGAGAAGCCTGTTAGTGATGTTCTGTTCATGGTGGTGTGTCTGTGCCAAAAGCAGATGAACACATTGGCAAATCTGAGTGGAAAAAACATTGGCATATGCTGTCTTTTCTTACTCTTTTAACCTGAAAGTGGCAGAAAGAAATCACGTGACATGATAACAAGGGGGATCTGTGGATGTAGTGCTGTAAATAATGCTCCATTTAATTCAAGATTGTGGACAAGTGCACATTGCTTTCTAGATAACCGAGTAAAAGACCAAAAAAATGTTTATAACAAAACAGACTCATGCCTTATATGGAAAGTTAATGTTAAAACAAGAAGCACATTTAATTTCTGTTTGGTTTTGAAGCAAAAAGTTGTTTCGCTTTTTATATTTCTACCAGGACAGAACAACAGACAGAATCTCCAGAGTATGTGATGATGTAGCTTTTCTATGTACAACAAATGCCAGTCACATTTTCTGCTCTTGTTTCAATTCAGTGTTGTGGAGAAATTTGAATCACTTTTCACAGTGCCCACCAGTACTTGCACTATGTAACTGTTCTGCAAAATCTCCAGTTATACAAAATCTCTGTAACTAATGGACCTTTTAGTTTTTTTGTTTTGCTTTGAAAATGGTTTCCAAAGTTTTAAACATGTTTTTAAGTCGGTATTTGCTTTTTGTCAATCTAGCTTTCTTTTTTTCTTCTCTCTTTACGTGGGTCACACTTCTAGCAGCAGTTATCACGGCAAACGCACGGTCAGAAAGTTTATCACGGGCAGTAAGGGTCCCCGTCAGAGTCGCAGACTTACGAGTAAGACACTTGATATGATGATACATTTACTTTGCCAATTTCTCACAGTAAACCCTGTATGTCATTTTCTGCTGTTCTGTGCTCAGCTTGCTTAAGTAAAAGCAAAGTGTTTTATCTACTTTGGAGTTTGTTTTTAATTTCTAAAAAAAAAAACACCCAAAAACACCTCTTTCAAAACCTTCTATAAGTGCTAGGAGGTGGATTAGAAATGTTTATTGGCCTCTGACTCACAATTTATCAGCCTCAAGATAATACACACGTCACATTTCTACAACAATCTAGGAAAGCAGATGAAAAGTTGTGATCCATATTTTCCCAGTCATAAAAATGAAACAGAATATAAATCTGAAACAGCGTTTCAGTTATTATTCAACTCTCTTCTTCCAATATGAATTATAGAGAATGAAAGTTAAAACGGTAAATCTATCTGCATCTCATTAAAGAAGTACCTCAGATCACCGGACAACCTCTGTTTGTGAACATGTTCCTCACCTTGTATCCTGTCATATCTGAAAGCATAACTCTTTGTCACTGTGGCCCATTTTGTGTAGTGGGCGGGTATCGACCTGAATATGGTGTGATGGGTCTTTTGTTGCGTCAAATAGTGAATATTTCAGTTAATCTGAGGATGTGTCAGAGCGCACCCTGTTGGAGCAACATCAACTCTTCGGCATGTCGAGGTAAGTGAAACCTCATTACAGCAGACTTGATGTCTGCAGGTTTGTTGCTTCAGATTCAGTAGTATTTTATCAGAGGAATACTGCAACAAATAAGCATTACTTAAATAAATGTTACTGAAGCGTAGGATATGTGCATTATATATATATATATATATATAATCAGATTTTTAACCCTTTCATGCATGAATTATGATCCTTTGTGTCAGGATTTCTTTCACATTTTTTAAAAATTTTCTTAAGGCATATAAAAAAGGTAGGAAAACATTTTTTTTTTTAGGTGATCAATTGTAATTTTCTCCAAATACAAAGTTGTTTGAAAAACACTTCAGTAGTATTGTTCTTTAAGGGTTATCTGATGTCACAATATTTTTTTTTTTTTACCTGCCAGAGTCGTCTACAGTAGCAAGAGGGACCGGGTCGGCTAGCATGTTTTTTTGTCTGTCGGCCATATTGGATTTTTAAAAAATAATTTCTTGCATTTGCAGCTGAAGGCCAGTAGTTGATGGTGTATTTTATGATGCATTAGTGTCCACTTCAGTGGTCTGTGTGCAATTAAACCATAAAAATCCACAAGAAGCACAAGAAAATGGCTTTTAGACAGCTGTCCGCAGTAGTGACCACTATGCATGAAAGGGTTAAGGTGAAGAGCCCGTCTCAACAGGAGGTCAAATGACAGACTTATGGAAAGTTGAATTACTTACTGTACATATAGCAACATATCTTCACACCATTGAAACTAAAGGGAGACGAGCCACAGAGTGACCAGGGTGAGAGTTTGAATAATTAAACGCAGAGAAATTTGTAACCATTTCTTCTAGCTGTTTGCAGTTAACATGGTAACTTAGCACGACATTTAACAAATTACGCAGAATTTCCTATTTTGAACTCGGAAGGAGTTCAGCTCGGGTGCGACCTCATTCCCAGATTTAAATGTGAACTGCCCAGGAAAACTAAAAGCTGTAAGAGAAAAGCTTTCAAAGAAATACTGAAGAATGTCACAAAGATCCATCCATCCATTTTCTTCCGCTTCATCCGGGGTCGGGTCGCGGGGGCAGCAGCTTCAGAAGGGAGGCCCAGACTTCCCTCTCCCCATTGCCATCATCAATATATCCTCCATATATATTGATATATGTTGAGTCATTTTCTAGTGGTAGAATGACTTGATTTTTCTAGTCAAATTAGTCAAAATTATTTCTCCCAGTGGTTACTTATCTGATCAAATTTGTTACCCCAGGAAATAATGTTAAAATAAAATAAATATAAGAATAAGTCACTCTTCCAAAACAGCTCTTTGGAACAAATAGATCTCCACTATATGGTATTATCTGAATTACACTTGATTATATTGCTTTGAACAAAACCACTGATTGGCTAAAAAGCTGCTCTCCTTGACCATCTGATGACCTCTGCTTTTTATTGCAGTGAAAATTATGGCTGGAGACTAATCACTCCTCGCGCTCATGAACATGCTAAGCATGACTGTGGCTGACATTGCAAGATCATCTTTAAAAGCAGTTATTTTACTCCTTGAAACAGCGAAAGGTCATTTATGCTGGAGTTGCACAAGTTTGTGAACTTGTTCAGTATTTTTTTCTAAGAGAAAAACCAAGAAGTAACCTGCAAATTAAGCACTTGCTAAAAACACATTGTCCTTCTGCTCCATTGTTAAACCTCCTAATGAGAGAATAAAGAGAAGCTTTCAAACTTTGTTTTTCCACAAGAAGTGGAATTATTTATTTTTGAATTAAATTTTCATTTAGAAATCATTATTTTTCAGGTTTTGTTAAATAAGTTTGTGGTTCTTTAAAATAAAAACCTAAAGCACAGTTATATGTGTTCATAGTACAATAGCAAAGTTAAGAAATTCCAGATGAAGAGATTATCTCTGCTAACAAGTTATCTGTTAATAACTTTTATTTGAAGGTTGTTCTTTTTTCTTTCGCCATTTTTTTTATGCTGAGGTCATTAATATATTCCAGTCATTTACATATCCATAATTCCGAACTAGGTATCAACCTATATAGCAGGTATCTTAACAATACATAGATAAATGAATAAAAGCTTATTATTCCTACAATTTTCTTTCCCCCATGAACAATAAAGCAATGCTGCAGGTATTTCAGATGTGGGTATTTACAGACCTGATCAAGCACACATTGAGTGTCTGTGTGGGTGTGTGTGCTGACAAGCATGACTCCGATGTGTAGGAGGCACAGGGACCGACTGTGGTGCGCGTTAGCTTCAACATACTGAGTGCGTCCACTCGGTGAACTATTATCATTCATTAGAGCCGGCTGTCAACCTTCCACTCACTCTCTCACCTTTTCTCCAGCTCTTCTTTCTCGTAATGCCCTTCAGCAGTCTGCTAAGAGCTGTCATTCCGTCAGCCTTCCATCAGCCTATTGATTCACTGATCTTTGTTAGACCACGGGCAAATGCTTGCATGTCTATTTTACTATATAGTACCACTTCTTTTTTTTCTCTCTCTTTTCTTTTTTTTTACTGACCATCCACTACCTGATGGATTCTGTAGCCACAAAAACTCAGCCAGACTGGAAAGAAACATTAGTGGTGTTGCATACATTGTTTTAAAGAGATGCTTTTTCATTTTTAAAAGGATGATCTTTAGACTTTGAGGCCCTTTTATTTTGCTTACTCCGACTTTGGCTTCATGTTTTTCCCCCTTTTATTCGATAAAAAAATACTTTAGCATTTATGGAATGCTGACTTGTCCTTTCCTACTGGAGTTGCTGGCTCACAAACACTAAGAATGCCTTTTCAAAGATCGGGGTGGGGTGAGGGGGGTAACACAAAATGTGTTATTTTGAAAAACAGAAACATAAAAAGAGGAGTTTTGTAACTAAAAACAGATATATAGGACTGGCAGGTTTCAGACAAAACACATTCTATCAAGAGAGCAGGATGGAATTGAGAAGCAAGCAGGAAATGATGTGAAAAGAACAGATCGATATGAAGAACTGAGTCCAGAAACTTACATAAATGGAGAGCCAAGAAAGGTGCAAGAGCAGGACCAGAAGAACATGACAATAACCGTAAAACAGAGGAAAACTAAGCAAAGTAAGCGTGATATGACTAAAACAATTATAAAAACATGACATAACTGAGAAAAACAACAGTTCAAAATAACTGCAACAAAACAAAGCCAGTGTTTTAGATTGAACATGCACATGAACAGCGGTGTGAAAAAGTTTGTGACCCCCATTTTTTGCGTGTTTGTCACACTTCAGTGTTTCAGAATTTCAAACCAATTTAAATATTAGTCAAAAACAACCTCTGATGCAATCATATTTTTTTTAAAAAACAGATGCCACACATACCACATTCTAAATAGCCTCACTCATTAGCCAAATAAGGTAATTTTTGCCAAGGTATTTGGCTGTCTGTCTTGATTTAATGAAGACCAGGACTGGCCAACCTGAAACAGTCATAAAAACAATGTCTCTGGATGGTCAGGGTTTGAAAGTGTTTTCGGTTCACCTTTTTGAATATTCACAAACCAACAACACAATTAACATGAGGCATTTTTTTTTCTTAAGCAGAACGTAAGTCAGTTTGTATTTTATTTTATTTCATTGTTTTTCCAGGCGCCACTGATTGGTGGCTCATTTAAAAGTTCCCCAACTCTAACATGTCCCTTTCTTTGGTTCAGTGAAATGTTTGCTTTCTTATAATAAACCAGAACTCTTCACCCTAAAAATATATATTTTTTGGACAGTAGGTAATAAACTCTGCCTTCAGCGAGCTTTTGATTTGATTCTTTCTTTTGATACATTAAATGCATCCAGTAGCAGAGGCAGAGAAACAGTTACACAAGATGACAGAGCCCCTGCTATGTTTTATCACAGGTTGGATGATTTTTCACCTGCAAAACTGATGCAACACCCTAAACGTTATCCCCTCGGCTTTCTCTCTTCTTTGAGAATTTCGCCATGAAAATTGTTTAAAAAAAAAAAAAAGTTTTCCCTGAACTTCTTCATTTCTGCTTCCTCTTTCTAAATGATGTGTTGAGATTTTCAGTGGGTGGTTTATACACTTGAGGGTAGAAAACACAAGTGAAGACCAGCTAATTTATAAATCAAAACCATAGAATAGATACTTTCCTTTTCCCGTAGCTTTGTGGTAGTTTTAGGTTGTTGAGACTGCCTCGGACCATCTAATTGTTTGAATTCAGTAGAGCGCATATGCATTCAATACAGCGTATTAAAACCACAAATTTTAATAACTTGTATTGAGCAGACATTGTGTTTTGTAGGAGCACAAATCAAAATGTACTCTACGGTAGTGATGTGGAAGGAAAATTCAATGATCAGGCATTGTTACATACGGAGGAGTTTTGTGGAGATGGGCGGTGCTTTATGAGATAAAATGTCCCTCAATGACTTCAAGTGGGAGTCAAGTATTTCTCAAAAATCCATAAAAGAATCAAAGCTACACTCCAGATATGATTTTTATGAGGGAAAAACATCATAACATTATATAAAGCTCAAAAAGACAATTTTTGAGCTTAATATTCCTCACCTTTAACTTGGATTATAAAACTTTACTGCAATAATAACTTTTTTTTTTCTGCTGCTGAAGTGCTGCAAAGTCCCACTTTGCCTTAGATTTTACTTTTGGCTGACCCTCATTGCTCACGTATATCTCTTGCTCTCACATCGCTTTGTCACTGAGAACAAGAAAATGAGAACAAGCAGTGCATCTCTCATTTACTGGGTTTTGTCGAGTCCAACAGAGGAACAAATGCAGCTCGACCGTTGAAAAAGGCTCATGCTGGTTTTGCCAGAAATGTATCAGAACACAAAGTCCACTGCAGCTTTCTCCTGTACCTGGCAGCATGCTGCAGTCTATGTGTTGACTGTTAATAAAAATGAGTCATAATGGACATGTCCAGAAAACAACACATTCATATTTTCTTTTACAGCATGTAGATGGCTGGGTTCTGTGCATCACTTACAAAGATTGTAGGCGTGTCTTTTTTTTTTTTCTTTACTTTCATTTGGCTCAGTAATTTTCAGATTCAAGATTCAAGCTGTGTTTTTGTTAATTTTATTTTTTTTTTTATCTGCACCTCAGATGCCACCCTGTAGAGTCGATCTTGTTTGGTCCATTTTAAAATCTGGCAGCAAGTTGGTTTTGTGCAATTTGCTAATGGTAAACCTTAGTAATGTCTAAAGCCTGATTATTTTTACACTGCTGGACAGATTTTCCCATGCAAAGTTGCTTTATTCAGCAAAAATAATTCTCTCTTTCTGCAACAAGAAAGCAAGGAATCCCACCAAATATTAGAATGTACTTGAAAAAAATGTCCAAGCCATTTGGACAGTTATAACAAAAGCTCTGGACACTTATTGACAGTTGTCGCAGATAAATATTAGGTGTTCATGTTAGCAGACTGGTTTTAGAGTCCCGACTAAAAGGTCAACTGCACGCATGAAACTCTAGAGGAAAATCTGGTGACGACGACATTTTGAAGAAACAAACATGGCAGTTGGTGCCAGTAACAGAAGATAATCTCAGACTCAAAACACAGATTATGTTTCTGTTGCACCACCTCATGAAATGAAGATCTGGCAGAAACAAGCAAACTCAACAATGACAGGAGAATGGGGAAAATGACATTTACTGTAAAAGATAATGAAAGGAATTGACAAGAAGTAAATGAAACTGGTTGTTTTTTTTCTGCTGGGGAGATGTCCTGTACCATGAAACAGAATGTAATATACCTGAAGAGGACCTGGAGAGATGATCTGATTAAAAATTACTAAAGACAGAAATCAATACAGTTTTATTAATAGGTATTGCCTTTTAGAGTGTGGGGGTCGCTGGCACTAGGAGTGTTGGGGGACAGCGGCGGCAGAGCAGGAGCTATTGTAAAACTGATTTAAAATGTATTCAATTTTAAATAATTTTCCTGTGGAAGATTGAAAAAAATATATAAATATAAACAGCTTTTGCTGAAGGATTGTGATCTTGGTATTTTTATTCACTTTATTTAACCAGGTAAGCCCCGTTGAGATCCAGATCTCTCATTTTCAAGAGGGACCTGGGCAGAAGTCTGCAATACGCAGCAACTTGGTTACAAAATAAAACCAATGAATACATATGCACAAGTGTAAAACAATAGAAAACAATTTAAAAATAGTGGTAGTGTTTAATAGAATCTCGTTGCCTGTTTTTTAAGAATCGCTCGAAATAAATCCAATGAAATCAATTCTGACATCTTGAGTTCAGACTGGAGCTGATTCCAGGCTGTAGGAGCCATCACACTGAATACTTGCTTTCATTTCACTTATTAATCACTCTTATATAAAACATCAGAAATTCTTGCCGAAAACAGTCGTTTTGCTTTCTTGTGTGAAGAACTTTATCTAATGATGATTGTCGTAAAAATATTCCACAATTCTGAAAGTGCCATCAGGCTGACACAGACTTGTCTCTGACTTTTTTGTCTTTATTTTTTTTATAACTTTCATTGGTCGAGACAGACAGGTCAGAAACAGTAAGTGCTGTTAAAAACGTTTGACCAGTACATGCTGTTGTTCAGCATGTACTGAACAACAGCATGTTGTTCAGTACATGGTGCTTTTTAAAAAGCACCATGGTGGTGCTTTTTAAACTTGGTTCATAGCCTTCTGTTCAGTCTGGCTCAGAAGAGTCCAACGCTAGAAGAACAGTGTGGACTGAGGTGACTCTGAGAAACTTGAGAGTTTAATTGTGTTATTGTGTTAGGTGCAAAAACACAAACTCTTACCAAGTAATTTTGGTCTAGTTTCTAGTCTGTTTATCTTAGTACACTTGAAATAAGACAAACTAACTTAAAAGTAACATTTTAGCAACACATACAGGCTTGTGTTAAACAAATACTTGTTCTATTGGCAGATAAATTGACTTTTAGCATATCATGTTATAAGTAAATTAATCTGCCAATGGAACTAGAACTTTTTCATCAACATTAAGAATTTTTTTTTTAACTTAAAACAAGCCTCTGTATTTTCCTGAAAAGTTACTTTTAAGTTAGTTTTATGTTATTGCAAGTTTACTAAGATATTTGCACTAGAAAGTAGACCAGAAACACTTGGTCAGATTGTTGGTTTTGCAGCGTATGAGTTTTGAAATGTGATTGCTCTGACTGTGTGGCTGTGCAGTCAGTTCACTGCAGATCTGCAGCAAACCCAGTGCTCAGCTAAGTGAAGTTAAGACTGTTGTTTGAAGGGAAGCATAAATATTCGGCGGTTACAACTGTGTGAAACAGAAAGCATGATGTCTTGATGTGTACTTTTATCAGAGTTCAAAGGCATTTTTTAATCAGTTTTCTTCAATGTGCTGACAAGAAAAAAATGCTCTCTGCAACTCCAGTGAATTTGTTATGTGACCTTGTCTGTACTTAGTCAGATATAATGAATGTGTTTTGCCAAGTGACCCTCAGGAAAAAGTCAGTGGAGGAAAAACTAATTTTTAGATAATTTTGCAAGCTGTCATGTGCCTGGGAGAAACCCAGAACTTTGCGATCTATCAGTTGTTGATAGATGTGCCGCTGATGCACTTGCTGACTAGCTCCCCCCGTGACGACACGGTGGTTTGTCAAGACAGGGTCAAACAATCGCAAACCTTTTATTCGAAATTCCGCCTGACCCTTTTGCCAAACATGAATCTCTTTTTTTCTGGATACACTGCTACTAATGTGATTTCAAAGTAATTTCAAACCTTCAAATGTGCACAGTTATTGATGATTGCGTCAAATGACCTAAAGGCACTTGGAGTTTGCAAACTTGCATGCACACGCCAGCCGTTTTCACCGACTTCAGCTCATTAAATTCAAAACAGTCTGACTTTCAAAACATCATAAATCAATTCAGGACTAGTAGCCCAACACTCCTCACCTTCCCTTTCGCTTCCACTTTCTCTCAACGTTATCTACCCTCCATCACTCCCTCCAAGTCATCTCCTACCTATTGCCTCATTTTCTCTGTCTCTCTCTCTCTCCCTCCCTGCGTGCTTCTTTGGGAGGTCCAGGAAGTTTGCAGTATGCAGACTAAATAGTCCTCTGATGGATTAGCTGTCTCTTGCAGGCCTGAAGATTAGCCCAAGGGCAAACCCACTTCTGTTTTTGTGGGTGCCATGTTGAAGATGAATAACTTTTTATTAACTCAATTCAGTGTGACTCCTTCCACACCTCATTATGGGAAAACAGGGTAAAAAAAACAAAAAAAACAAGCACCTCCAGCCGGCCAGCGTTCGCTCTCTACCCCCATCTCTGTCACACTCCCCGCCTTTCTGCTCATCTCTAGCTTTCCCCAGCTGATAAACTTGCCATCTGATGCAATGTGACACTGCACATTTGGTTCTTGTTTTGCGCCGTGACAACTCAGGAAATTGACTTCTCGGTTTACAAAAATACCTCTGCAGCTTACGTATTAGAGGACATTTATCTTGTAATAAAGAGAGAAGAGTAATTGAGATTTTGTGATTTCATTATCTAGAAGCACAGGGCTTTTTCTTCATGCGGTGTTGGGTTGCATATTCAAAGCAGTCACATTAGGCAAGAGTCTGACTTTCTTTTTGATACGTTGTGTTCCTTCTTGGTTCTTTTCTCATTTGCCTACATTACGACCACAAACTTAAATGTATTTATTCGGATTTTATGTACTAGACATATTCATTGCAGCTCCATCTGTGTGTTTAGAGTAGCATTCAGATAAACCAATGTATTTAGTTTTTTTTGCTTTTTGTTGTTTGCTTACAGGATTGCTCCATCCATCTTCTTAACTGACTGGTTTTTCTGTTCTTGTTGAAGAAAATCATCCCCACAGCACAATCCTGACACTCCCTAATTTGTTGTGGATGTTGGAGATGTATAGTTAGTTGTTCATCTCACATGTATTTTACATGTGTGGGAAAAAAAAAAACAGAAACATTTTCTCATCTGATCACAATACCCACCTCTGCGTGTTTGTAGTGTTGCTTGCATGGTTTGTGGCCAGAAATGTGACGAATCATATCTATTGAGCCACTGCGCTTTTCAGGTGCTATTTTATAGCACAATCAAGTAACTTTCTTACCTTCAGTTGTTATAAAAAGCATCTGTAGATATCAAACATAATTTAAAAGAAATTTGACACCTTGAAATCGGTCTGTATTGCTTTAAGAAGCTCCTCCTCTTTCCGACACTCTGCGTTCATCTCATCGTCATAACGATTTGCTGGTGGAAGCTCAGCTGGAGACTTCGGCTCCAAGACGGATCCTTGTGTAAATAGACAGCACCTTGGATGAGCAAACATTTGGGGATCTGTGAATGGTTGCCATGGGAGAAGGATTTTTCAAACTTGCATGAAAGAATCAAAGGAACCCTCAAGGTGTGTTTTTGATAACAGAATAACAATAGAACATAATATAAAATGTTAAAAAAAAAAAAGTTAATTTTACACAACACTTAAATTCTGTTGTGCTGTTTCACACAGGTGCACAAACTCCTTTGGTGCTTCTCCAAGTGAGAAAGAGAAGAAGCACAAGGTGAAGTGCTCAGCAGAGAGCACAGAGAGCAGTATTTATTTTACCTCCATGTCACACAGTTAAAATTTTTACTTGGAAGATATTTTTGAAATTCTCCTTTTCTTGCCACTTTACCCCTTCCATGCAATTATGATCCTTTGTGTCAGGATTTTTTTTTCATTTTTTGTTTTATTTTCTTAATGGTGTATTTTATGATGCATTAGTGTCCACTTCAGTGGTCTGTGTGCATTTATGACATAAAAATCCACAAGAAGCACAAGAAAATGGCTTTTAGACAGCTGTCCACTGTGGTGACCACTATGCATGAAAGGGTTAAAATTATAAGCCACTCGTGTCCCTTCACATAAAATACAAATAAACCCCATTTTGGTTTTAATAGTAAAAACACTGAATACTTTTCCAGGTCAGGGTTTGAATACTTTTGTAAAGCACTGTATGAGTCAAAAACCAAAGGCATTTATCTCTTGGTTGTGTTTTCACCTCAGGCTCTTCTAGGCACATTCGGAAATGCTTACTACCAAAAACGATTCAGCAGCTCCTGTTTGTGTGTGCTAGTTGTCAGCCGAGGTACAGAGGAGGAAGTAAAAGGGCATCAGGGACCTTGCTCAAAGAGAAGCAGGGAAAGAGGAAAATAATAGATCGAAGAGGAAGCAAAAGTCTGCTGTCCAATCCCTTTCCGTGCCCTCTGTTTCTTTGAGAGAGATGAGCAAAAACACAGGTCTTGGTGTTGATGAAGACGGGGCCCGGGCAGCCACAGCATAGGATGCAGACCAGCTGAGCAAAGGAGGTCAGAAACTGCATCAGAAATTGTCAGGGGAGATTAACTGAGAAGTGCAGAGGCAGTCACACACCGTGTCCACTAAGTGAATACGAAACTTGCAAGGAAGAACCCTTGGAGAAATACTCCAGCCCGCACTCGTAACGCAGAATAAATGAAAACATGGCTGTGCTTTTCAGTCTGATTTACATTTTTTGCATTTCAATGATTTTCTTGAATGTGTAAATCCAGACCTGCTTGTACTTCAAGCCAGGAGTGAAGGGGTCGGCGTTAGAAAAGAAACAGTGCAAATCTTCTACGTAATACACTTTTAGCAACAGTTAAATGCCTGTTGGTGACAGAGAATTCTAATGTTGAGCGTTTTTAATGGACAGTGAACAAACTCTCAGCAGGTGTGGACTCCCGATGTTTTCCCCAGGGGTTAACTTCAGTTTAAAATTCGAAAAGCTGCCCCTGTAATCAATTCCAGGGCGAGAACTCAGCGGGAGTTTGTGACTTTAATTCTCCACACAACAGCAAAGGTAAGAGGGGTTGCTTGTAATAGCGGTGATGCGGTCAAATATTTGGTTGTAAAAGTGGCTGGATAATTTAAATGATTTCCTGAAGCAGAGAGACGTTTGACCTTCTATTTCGTGATTTGAAGAACTGCCTCTAATGTAATTAGTCCTGTAAGAAGCATCTGTGTCCTAAAACAAAAACAAACAAAAAAATAATAATAATCAGGACTTGATTTTCTCCACAAATTTCCACGGTAGCAGCTGTAAGAATTGCTGTCCTTGTGCTTTTCTAAAATGGGTAGAATGTGTGTCCTTTTCCCCATTGTTTCCTTAGAAGAACTCAGATATTGATCAAACTGTCTAAGATCAGAGAAGTCGTACATATCCGCAGACCAGGAGGGGGATAAAAAAAAAATCTAAATTCCACATATCCAATTCAGGTGAGGGTAAAGGTAAAAAAAAAAATCAAACCTATAACAAAGACTATAGCTTTCAAATTCACTGTGTTAAAGTGTGAGAGACAAAGAGGGAACAGGTTTAAATGGGGTTACCGAAAGTGAACAAAAAATATTAAAGTTCGCTGTTTTTTTTGTTTTGTTTTGTATATATTCTTGATGAAAACTCAGATGAAATGGATACCCTGTGCCCCAGGGACTGTGCACATGTCAAGCTCTGAGATCTGTCATATGCTGGTAAAATGGTCAATTTCCTCAGTGATGCTGCAAAAGATGCAAGAGGAAAAAAAAGCAGTTGAGAGCTTGTGGGTCAGTACATGACTAACAATACCCTTGAATAATATGCAAGCATACTCATAGAAATATAGTAAAATCAACTTAACTCGGACAGGATGTGTGAGAACTATGGTACAAAAATAGTATTAAATTTATTTATTTGTTTATTTTTTATATACTCTCATTAAAAAATCTAGTTTCCTATTTGCCATGTCTTATTTCCTAATAAATAAGACAGTAAAACTCCAGTTTGTGAGTAATGGAGTAACAGATTACAACACAGATTATCAAAAACAACAGAATGAAGAGGAATGATGAACACAAAGTTGTTGAAAAGAAAAAAGAAAGGATAGTGAGGTGTTTGTTTGTTTGTTTTTTTTGTCACTTTGTCACCTCGGTTTGAAGAAAGGTTTAAAGTAGAGATACATTATATGTGGATTTGTAAATCTATTTTTAAAAGTAAAAGAACTGACCAAACATAATGGATTATGCTTCATGAAATATGGTATGTCTTGCCAGAATTGAACGTGAGGTAAGTCCAATTCTAAGCCTTTCTTTGTCATTTTAGTGACATTACTGATGACTAGTGCCTCATAAAAACCACTTGTCTTTTGTCTGCCATGAGACATTTGTGTAAACAGGAAGAGTTAGTGATGAAACTCACAGAAAGAAAAATTAGATCACCAACACAGGGTAGGGTAGATTTACCAGTCTCAGTCAACAAATGACAGCCCCCCACATTAGACTCCATGTCAGTGTTTCCCAGTTTTTGAGCAGCAGACACATCCTAACATCAGCACTTCAGACAAGCGTTCGTAAATCAGCTCTTTATGTCAAAATTCTGAAAAGCTGCCGCTGCTGAAGCCGGGTGTGTGATTTCTATCAAGTGACTTAAAAGCATCCTCTCTAAATGTGTTTCTCCCTCTGAAACATGAAACATGAAACAAGAAGGACAACATTGATGTCTGCTTACAAAAAAATAAATGAAATTACAATAAAAAAGTACAAAACTGAACTTAGGACAAAGAAACATACCTCTGCTGGGCCCTCATGCTTAAAAGAGCATGATTTCATAATAAAAGTTGCCGTAATCATTATATGCAAGCATATCAGTATTATTTATATATTCATTTACCTTGAAGACAATAAAAGATTAAAAATCATGAACAAACATTGGGTTCAATGCTCCTAGAGGTAAATAACTCCTATTTTGGTGAGTTTTTGTGCTTTTGTTTGTTATTAACAACTGAAAACGTTGAGTGGCTGCTGCACATTTTCACAGCAACTAAAAAGTTTGCATTTATTTGCGCAAACTTTCATCCACTGTTCAGTTTTATACATGCTGACTTGTTCATCAAACATTATGTGCTCTATAAATAAAGCCCACAGTTTTCCTTAGGGTTTTAGGACATTTGGGAACATTGCATTGGCTGGATGAAAACATCTTCTCTTTAGGTCTCTGCTGTTCTCTGAGGCGTGTCACGACGCACGTTCTGTTGAAATGAAACTTCCGGGAATTTCAAGAATGAAGCTTTAATGAACTCTGGTTCACATAAGTTCACAAAAAATCCAGATGTAGAATTGTGTGTTTTGTCAGTAGCAGAGTAAGTGTCAACCAGGACGTTCTCTTCTTTAATGAACACAATATGTTCAGGTTTGAGTAGAACTCATTTCCAGAAAATGGGTAATTAGGCCCGAGCAGCTAAGCGCTGCAAAGGCCTATTGTAGTTGTGCTGTTTCTTCTTCTTCTTTTTATTATGCTTACGTAAAATGAATTAGCTTTTTTGGGGGCTTTATCATAATCAAAAATCATCAAAGGATTTTATAATGTGGACTAGCGGTATTTGCTTATGCGTTTCATTTATAACAGTTAAACATCAGCAAACACAACTGAAAAGGATGAAAGAATGCTATGTCAGACAATTATGTATGTCTACAGTGTCTTATTCAAATATTTTTTTTCAGATGTGAGCCTCTTTTCATGTTTATGCAAAGTGGAGGCACTTACAACAGAAATTGGAATGAACTCTGACTCTTTTTTCATAAATAATTTTGGTAGCAGCTCGATGTTTGTCCAATGTGCAGCTCAGCTGAGTTTAGTAATGGAGCTTTTGGCTCCAAATCAAAATTATTTCCAAGTACCACTTGAAAGTTATTAGTTTACAATGTTTTAAAAGATTACCAGGTCCTGAGGAGTTATAACTCATCATGATCTTGTTCAACATATTGATTTTTTTTTTCTAACAAGCAAAACACAAACCAATTCACTGTTTGGTCAGCTGTTTCAGCTACAACTGCATTTCTTTGCTTTCAATTCTGATTAAAGCACGAGTGTCATGAATAAGCAAAGTGGCAGATGAAATATTGCTAAGCTCAAATTGTGTGAATAAAGAAGTTGCCTCCTCAAACATAACCTAGAAGCAGCAGGACAGAGTGTAATTATATAATCTGTTTTACTGAGTTCATACACGCATGTGGATTTTGACTTGACTTTGTGTCTCTTCTCCTTCTCCCCCAGCTCCATTTCATCAGAAAGTGGTATAAGCAATTAAAACTGATCCATTGCTGTAACCATAAGAGAGTTTCTGTTGTACACAAACACCACTCTCGTATGTTCTCTTTATTTGTGAAAACATATTTTTGTATTTCATCCACTCTACCAGTCATGCAAGGATCACCACCGCACAAATATGTAAAAATATGAATGCTAACCGCATCCTTACAATATTGTAACACATTGTGACACGATGTAAACTCAGCTCTGTATACTTATAATGAATGTGAGCTCTCTCTCTTTCTCTCTGTTGATATCTCTGTGTATGTGTACTTGTTTGGCCTTTGTTCTTAGAACCATTTCCCTACTGAAGACCAATTAGCCTTGTGGGGTCAAGGCTGGGTCCCAATACGGTGGACCGCCCTGTATAGGGTTAGAGGTTAAGTTTAAAGGTAAACTGTGGAGGAAGTTTTGGTTGAGGTTAGTTTTAGGAATTGACTAGAAATTATTAGGGTTAAGGAAAATGTTTGGATTAGGCATATGCAGTTACTAAAGTGAGTCAATACAAAGTCCTAATATGGCTAGAATTACAAATTTGTTCGTGTTAGCATTTATGTGTCAGAAACATTAGGTAATTTAACCTTTTTGTAGGTAATGTGTGTATTTACATGAGTAAAAAATCAATATTAAATCCAGGGAAAACTTGGTTAGCAGTGATAATGCTCTGAACCTGCCTGCTCTAACTTCAATGCTGCAGACTCCCTTCTGTGTCCTTACATGATTTTTCCATCTTGTTTTTAAACTCCTATCCACACAGCCATCTCCAATGGAGGTAGTTGCTCTAACTTTTTGTTCGCTGTTATTGGCCAGGTATGTCTGGTAAGGTGGCACTGTGGTGCCATTACTGTGAGAGATGTCAAGTTGCTAAGGACATTTAGCCAGCTGTATATAGTTTCATGGGGCATTTGTTGGCTTCACAGCCAAATGAGATCCTTGCCATGGACTATACAGTGTTGAAGCCTTCTCGTAATGGGTTGGAGAATGTTCTTGTTTTGACAGATGTTTTCAGCAAGTATACATTAGCAGTCTCCACACGTGACCAACATGCATAGACGGTGGCACAGGTTTTGGTGACGGAGTGGTTCTCAAAGTTTGGCGTCCCAGCTCGTATTCACTCAGATCAGGGACGGAACTTTGAGAGCACCTTGACCTGACAGTTATGTAGCCTCTATGGTATTGAGAAGTCCCGTACCACACCATACCATCCTGCCGGTAATGGGCAGTGTGAACGATTTAATCAAACGCTACACAATTTGTTGCGCACCGTGCCGGTGTCCCGTAAACGGGACTGGTGTGCTTGTTTGCCACAACTTCTATATTCTTACAATACCACACTTCATCATTTTGGATTTATTCATTTATTTTAGGAACCAGTTCCCATTTGGACCGCCCTCCCCCTGCTGGTAGGCCTCAGTACTGTGCACTTCCCTTCCTATTGTGGTTCCTTATGTTTTGATTGTCTTTTTTTAAAAACAAACATGAAAACAATAAAATGTAATTAACTTTTGGAAAAGTCTTGTTCTCTTTGGTCACAAACCTCGAGTGCCTACTGGCAATCTATTTCCTTGGGTGCAATTCCCAAGGTGGCGTTGTTGACAACTTCTGGTTACCCTGCTGTGAGGAGCAGAGTATCAGATTCATACCCTAGTGTCGCCGCAATCTGTTGTCTGCAAATTGCAAGCTGTTCACGTGACATATTTATGTGCTGTTGTTGTTTTAAAAGTACTGAAAACTACACAAAAGAGCACAGCTTGACAGATACATTGTTATCACAATACAATCATGACGGTAACGTACAGGCTGCTGAGCTGGAACAGGAACAGGAACAGGAACGACTAAATTTAGATTCCCGATACGTTCCCATTTGCATTATTTGCTGTTAGTTGAACTGTTAAATTTATGTTTTCTCTCAGTTAAATTCTCTCTGCATCTACTGTGTCAGTCTGTCTGGCTGTGGTACTTTTGTGGGGGAGCTCATAGGCTGAGTTCGTGCTAACAACAGCATAATGTGCTCCCTCACCTGCTATTAACATTTTACATCATCAACATTGAAAGTTTTTATTGAAATGACTGTTTTGCAAAGTGCTTTGAGTTGACGTGTTGTGATTTGATGCAATACAAATAAACTGAACTTGAATTTAATTAAAACTTTTTTTGTGGGGGGGTGAATATGTTAAGTTGTAAATTGCCAAAAAAAAAAAGTACAATTGTTTACATGTCAGTGATTGTTAATGTAATGACTAAGTATTGCTTCAAACCGTTTCTTTCCTATTTATCATCTTGTTCATAATAATATGTAAACTAGATTACTTCAAAAACCTTTTCTCTACAGTACTGTTCTGTTCTGTACATTCTGTTCTGTACTGTTAACATAACAGCGTAAACATATATAGCTATTGGTTTTTGGTGATAGAGGGAACTATGGATCTCTTCAAACCCTAGTTCCAACAATTTGCTTCATTGAGACAGACCATTAATGTAAGGGGAGCACGGAAAAAAAAAGAAACAACTGAGAGAGAGAGTGAAAAACTATACAGGTCAGGGAAAAGCATAGAATAGTTGAGATTTTCTTAAGCCTGGTTGCTTATTTGTTTTGCTGGAAATACTAAAACGTTGCTCTTCTGAGTTTTGTTGGAGCATTAAAGAATATTATGAATATACATGAACCAATCAATATCTGTTACACGTACTTATGCCAAAGCAGCGCTCTTCCATTTCCAGTGTCAGCTCTGATTTCAGTTTAGCAAAGCATCACAAGTCCATGTTAATCTGGAGTAAGATGTAAAGAATCCATCCAGTTATCACCGACAGTGGTAGTGAAGTATGAAACCGCATCAGCAGGAAAAATCAGCGCTGCATTGTTGGTGGCCCAAGATAACAACTACGTTATCCAGTAAATTTGTTGGCAAGCATTTCTCTCCGCCTTGTCATAAACGGCGAAGGACAATTATCATTTTCAGCCTGTCCCTGTTAAATTTTTGTCATAAGGGACAGAGATTAGCAGCATGCCGTAAACACCACAGCTTCTCCCTGAGACCCCGTTCTGTTTGTTTACTTAGCATGAGTCTATAAAAATGATCAATTAAAATAATAAAGTCTCACAATCACAGACAACACGTCCTTGTGCTAAACACCTGCAAAATGCTTATTTTACCTCACATCAATAAGCAAACTTTCTAAAAACGATGCAACAGACAGACCTGGATTGCTCAGTGAGTTGGCTGCTCAGTCACCTGAAACGTCCCAGTTTTTTGGCTCAAATACGCACCTCTCTCAGCCCACCATGTGTCCCAAGAGTGTTATAATTATACTACATCTGGTCTGTCTCTGAAAAAGAAAAAAACATTTGCCGTATTCTAGCTGCAGTTCTCCTATTTGCTAAGTAAGTAGCAGAAAATAAGCGTGTATCCACATATATTCAGCTCCAACAGTTTTTATATTCTACGACCCGATGTTCCAATACAATCCGGTTTCTCAGACTGTACGCATATTCATATACGCTCCGGCATTACACAGAAGAAGAAACAGGAAGTGAGTCCAAGAAGAGAACGCTCACCCAAAAAAACAAAAAACGTTCTTCCATGTCAATCCTTGCCATCCTGCGTGAAGAGCCTTCAGCATTTACTTCACTTCAGTTAATTGCATACTTTTACTTGCAGTTGTTTCGTGTTTAAAACATATTAATTAAGAGGGATAAGTAAATCTTAAATTTTAAATATTCAAGCAGAAATGCTTGGGGTAAAATATTTATTTTATTATCTCCCAAGGTAAAGTGAACTTGCTCCTGAGGGCCCCCATAAAAGCTTTAATTTTAACAGAGACCATAGCTTTAGAATTTTAACGGGTTTTTTTTTGTTTTAGATAAAGATAGTTATTAAATGTGACGGTTTTAGCAAAGCTAAATTGAAAGATTTTAAATTAAAAATGTAATTAAAAAGTTTACGTTGTAGAAGTGCAAATGATAATTTTCCTAGTTTAATCCTTCTGGTACAATTGCTGAAATATGATGCCATGAGTTTAATCTTCGTGTTTGAGCATGGTTTGTTCCCAAACACATCTGAGCAGACAATAGCCAATTATCAGTGACTGCTGTTAGGCAAATAAATTTGTCTCCCTCCACCAAAACTCCACTGAATCTGTATTGAAACTAGTGGTGATGATGTTCCCTTAAATCTTACTCTACATATCCATGCCACTGTGGGTCAACCCTACAGATCCACAGCTCTGCACATCCCTCTGCTGAATGCCACAGACAAGCAGGGGGATTTAATTTATGTACCGCCGGTGGGGACAAGGCTTTTCTGTTTTGTGACTACTGAGTTTTTAATAAGTGCCACAGAGGCTGTTTGTTTCAGGGCTTTATGGGAAGAGTTGTTTTGATCTCCACTCTTCAGCAGGCTGACCCCGTAGCGCTCGGTCACATGTTTACGGATCTGCTTGACTGGAGAGGAGGAGAGGTAGAGAATGCATTTGATAGGAAATAGTTTGAGGCATTAGTGGTGCTGTGTAACTACAGGGAGAGTGCGACAGCTACTCTATTTCACCGGTGGGCCCACTAACCCATTGGCCCACCGGTGAAATCCCCGGTATCCTGTATGCCAGAACCCTGTCGGCAAAGTTTCAACTCTTACGTAAGCAATATTATGGAGAAATATCATGAACAAACCCTTTTAAAAAAAGGCCATAACGGTGAGGGATTTGGATTGTCCTGTCTGTGTGTTGGTTCTCTAGCTCCCTGTTTTAAAGCTGCAGGTTCTCCACTGGGGGGCGCTGCAAAGATGTGGATTTCACCAGAGGGTGGAGCTCAGCAGGTGTTGCTCCTGGACTGCTCCTTATCACATCGCCAGCAGGAGGAGAAGACGAGCAGGCTGCCAAACAATCTTTACCCGAGTCTTTGTTTATCATTTGTTGTGTTTCTTCCTTCATGGTTGCTAACTCTGGACTCTCTGCCCGAGCTTCCCTCCGACTTTGTCACTCGTGATTCACTTCTGCAACAATCCTCCACACTTCCATCAACCCCTACCTGTCCACCCTCCAACACTCTCTCTGCAGTCCTGCTCCAGGCTCCGGTGTTTTGTTCTTGCTCATCCTTCCAAGCCTCCAGCTTCTTCAGTGCCGCTCAGCTCCAAGCCTCATCAAACCACTCGACCAAGTCACTACACAATCTAACAACATCAGATTCAGGTGTTCATCTTCCTCTTCTCCAGTGAGCTACTTCCTGCATATTTTCCATTAATTCTCAGTTGTCAATTTTCCTTCACTGACCTCTCCCATTTCCTCACTGTGTCCCGTTCTCCAGCACTTTCCAGACTTGCATCCCTTCATTATCTCACTTCTTGTAAAATGAAAATTTTAAAATGTTGTCTCCTCAGTGTGTTTGAGCCCCC
The DNA here is from genome assembly GCF_904066995.2 of Poecilia reticulata. Taxonomy (NCBI): domain Eukaryota; kingdom Metazoa; phylum Chordata; class Actinopteri; order Cyprinodontiformes; family Poeciliidae; genus Poecilia; species Poecilia reticulata. The sequence continues at coordinate 10,610,397 of NC_088846.1, forward strand.
TGGTGGTTGAAGAAAAATCCACATATAAGCGGCTTATAGTCCGGAAAATACGGTATATGAAAAAAAATCTGAATGCTCTCTGGTATTGTTCAGGGGGCCAGACCAAATGAGGAGGCGGGCCGGATCTGGCCCGCGGGCCGTAGTTTGGGGACCACTGTTCTAGACGGTCAGTAGGTAGATAGGTCAGTCAAACTTTATTAACAAACCAGCGTTCTGACAACTATCCCAGCATGCACCGAGCACTTCTTCTTCTACGGGCAAAAATGAAGTCGGCGGCTGCTTACCGAAGTTGCTAGACCTATTGTGGCTCAATATTGGTTCATATAAAAGGCGCACCGGATTATAAGGCGCACTGTCAACTTTTGAGGAAATTGAAGGTTTTTAGGTGCGCCTTATGGTGCCGAAAATACGGTAGTCATAACATGTTCAATTTGTGTTCAACATTGCATGTAATATACTCCACTTTGTTGATGTGTTGTGCAAAAAACTAAAAACTGTAATAGTCTTTTGTTATATTACCTAAACCCAACAGATAATGTTCCAAAATTACTCACTCCAAGAGTACAATGCTGTCATTTTACGACTTCTGTTGGTTACTACAATAAACGAAAGATATATAAACTTAATTCAAAGAAACTCACAGCTTTTCCACAAAGGAGCCTGTAGTTTAAAAAGAGGGGATGCCAGAAAATGTCCTGGTGAGGCCTTGTTAAACTGCCTGTGAAATGGACTTCAGAAAGAGACAGTAAATATGTGTGTGGAGCAGAGAAGAGAAACACAATTGCACGTCAGTCCTTACTCCGACCCAGTGGTTAAGCGTTTTCAGGTCTTCACCATTTACTTTAATTTAAAAAAGTGCATATGCAATTGTTAAATGTCCAGATTTATAAGATTTAAAAGAAAAACATATTTTTCTTACACATAGAGTGTATTTTAAAAAAAAGAAAATATGTAAGGGCTGGGGAAAAATAGGTTAAATAAGCCAATTAATAATTACATTTTTTTTTCATAATTTCAGTCTTTGATTTTAGTTTATCAGCATCCCAAATCTTGACTCATATTTGGCCAGGCATTTGCCCGGGTAAAAATAGTACATGACCAATTGTTTTTAACCTGTCAGTCAAAATGACGGAGAACAAAAAAGTCTAGTGCGACCTCTGTTCCAAATGTTTGCTTTTCCTCCTACTGTGTCCTTTTGTTGGACTCACTAACTGTATTTCCAGTTTATTCACCTCTTCCAAACGTTTTTCAGTGGTCATGAGGTATTACTTTGGTGATATGCAGTGTTGGCATTTGATTTTGTTGGCTTTTTGGTTGTTATTTTGCCAAACCATACCATACCACAATGTGCCACAAAGTTTTTGGGGAAATTTCAGCCAGGCCTGGGTGTTTTCTTTGATTTGTTTGTTTTTCAGCTGAATTTTGCTGAACATTTGTGTCATTGAAGGTGGAGAAACTTTAAAATTATTCATCATTGCCAATATTTCAATGGTAGCAAATGCTTTTATACTTTTGTCATGAGAGCTGCAGAGAACATTCACATCTAACCAACCATGTCATAACAGATTTTGCAATATTATATATATATTTTTTTCTCTGTCGCCAGCCACAATGTATTGTCTACTCTGAAGAGATGCACAACTCCCAATACAAAAACAAAGCAATATATTTACCAAGAGAATATTTTACCTCTGGGACAGAGCTTTGCATCGCATGCAGTCATGTGAACCCAGCAGTAAGAAAAAGCCAAGGATAGCATTCAGGAAATTACCACTGGCAATGAAAAGATTGAGAAATGAGACTTACAGAGAGAGAGAGATGGAGGGAAGGGGGGGGATCAATAAAGTAATCTTTAGTCAAAGACATAGCACAAACCCTGTGCTCAGGATTACTCAGTAAGGGGCCATTACATGGAGAGGCCAGCAAAGCAATTATGAGTCTTGAGAGGAATTGACAACGAGATCCCCGTAGGGAGGAATGATAGCTGTTAAAACGACGAGAGAAGCAGACGGCTTGTTGGTGCATGAGCATGATGGAGGAAATCAGTGATGAAATTTCAAACTATCATTATTGTGCCCTCCCATCTCCTGCTTCAGCACAGTAACTCCACACAGCTTCATGCTGCTTCACACCATCTCCCTCTGTGATTGTACCTGCGCAGATGGCGTTGCACCTTGTGCTGAAGTTGTCAGTGGTAATGCTCTACCACTGAGCATTACCACTGCTATCTACTTAAGACAACGCTTTATCTGAAACATGCAGGAATGCTGTTATTAAATAATTGTAAACCAAGGATAAACAAGACAAAAATTACAAATGAAATTCTAGGATTCTTGTTTTTTTTTCTGTTTTTTTTACTTTTTGCTACCTGGAATCGGAAAGACAGAACTTTTATGGTTCACGTATTGGGCGCTACAACCATAAAAAAAGGTTTTTGTTTGGAATTTATTTATTTATGTGATAGACTTACAAAAAAGTACTAATTAACTGTGTAAATAAAGTAAATTAATACACATAGTACATTTCTAATCTGACCACGAGAAGTACTTCACTCATAAGCCACATTCACCCAGTTGTATTCACAAATGTGCACACATTACTACACCAGTCACTAGACACCTCGGGGGTTCGTGCCTTGCCGATGGGCAAATCAAAATGTGACAGCAGGAAGCCAGAATCTAACCTAGAAGCTGGAATCAAACCTAAAGGAAGGAAAATAAAATCTGGATAGAGCGGTACGCGTTGGAGTTCTGCCCTCTTTTTATCTGACACCATTAAGCAGATTCCATTGCAACCAACTGCCTTTAGAAATAACTAATGACCAGAGTCAGGTTGTAAAAACCGAACTTTCGAAAGCTCATGCATCACTTTCGAATCCATCATAAAATGAAAAGACTACGGCACAACTGCAAGCATACCCGGCCAGGGCTGTCCATCTTACTTCACAGGCAAAGAGAGCATTAGTCAGATGAGCAGCAAAAGAAACATTCTGTCTACTGACATGACAACTGTTAGCCTGGCAGTGCTCAAATCTGGCCTTCATGGAAGAGTGGGAAGACAAAAAACACACTATTGGCTCAGTGGTGACATATGGTGGAGGCAACATCATGTTGTGAAAATGCTTCTCTGTAGCAGGGACTAAGAATCCAGCAGGAGTTGACGGGAAATGGATGGTGCTGGATACAAGCTAGAGCTTCATGGTGAAAAACAGTGGAAACTGGAGAACGGGTTCACTTCCAACAGTGTGAGATATAAAGCTGAACCACAATGGCAAGTCATTCCAGACTTAAACCCAGTTTAGAATAATGTTCAACGTTTTCAGTGAAAAAATAAAAAAATCAAAAATCAAGGTCTTAATGAATTCATGTTCAAATTCATCAAGTCACATCTATATTTAACCTGGTACTGAACATAAATATTTTATATGTATTGAAACCGACTCATGGCTTCCCTGCACAGAAACCACTAAAACTACAAGGGCCAGGATTCACACTGCAGCAGCTGCTGAACGCACCCCAGCTGCGCTCCAACTTTCCGCTGCCGTCTATATTTGAAGTCAGATAAGTGAAAACCCTGACACCTTCTCAACCTCTTAAAAAAAGCCTCTTTGATAGCAGCTGCTTGGGTCTTGTAAGAAATAATAACATTGAGAAGCTGGAAGAGTCTGTCAGTGATTAAAGCACCACCAAGCGACAAATGCCAGACAGACAAGAGACTGGCAGCCGAGAGTGAAAGTCAAGCAGCACTCACCGCGGCTAGCTTCATTTAGCAAGCAGTCACATGTTTTTCTTGGCAAAACTCTGAATATGCAAATAGTAACCTTTTGGAAATGGCTGGCATTACCCTTGCCATTAGCATTTCTTGGTCACTTTCTGTCATCGCAAAGTTAGAAAATAGCTTTAATCACTGCTAACCATTCCTTTGCCTTCGTCTATCTACGCAAATCCGTTTACTTCTAGTCAGGGTCGTGAAGGGGTTGGTGTTAGTGGACGAAAGTCAGGGTATGTCATTTTGTAATATTTTGATCTACATTAAGAAGTTCATGTTTTTCACATTGTCTCCGTTTTGAAAGATGATCATGGCAGCATCATGCTGCGGGGATGATTTTCTGTGGCAGTGGAAGTGATAAGTTGGTCAGAGTTAACAAAAAATTGGCTAAAGCTAAACCAAGGTAACCCTGGAGGAAAACTTGATTGTTTTTGGAATCTTCCAGAAGATTCAAAAAAGACTCAAAAAGAGCATCCAGTAGTAGCTTTCCCCATTGGCTTCATCTACGATCTCATACGACAGCATTAAATATGAAAGTTTTTTTTTTCTGTTGTTTTTTTTAAGAGAGTAGTGGATTTCTGAAAGTGTGCATCTAGTTTCAGTCATAATTGACGAGTGTTTCTGTTTTGGTTTTCTGTTTGTTTTCATTTAATTTAGGGGTTTATAATTGCCTTTAAGGTCTTGTCATACTCAGTTCATTTCTGTGTGTTCACTGCTGTTTCTATGGTCTGTCAATATGAATTAATTACTTTGTGATTACTTTCTGACGTATTTCCTGTGTTTTTCAAACGGTGCAGTTTGGGTTGTTCTCTCATGTTAGTATTGGACTTTCCCCCTTTTTTGATTTGTAAATTGTTTTATGTCATCTCCCTGTGAATTATCCATGTTAAATAATCTCCATCCCTCAGTCTTCCTGCTCTCACTCTGCCACAGCTCTTCCACATTCTCGCTGATTAAGTTCACCAGGATCCAACGTCATTTTCCACCTATGCCTCAGTATTTCTGCTCCTTGGTTTCCTTTGTCCAGCACTGTGTTTTTTCTGATATGCTGTCCTGGTTTCAAATTCTGACATCCTTCCTCATGTTCTCCATGTGTGTTCAATTCTGTTGTTAAATGATGTCTCATCGCACCATGTGGCTCCACAGTCCTGTCTGCAATTTTTGTCCTGCTTTAACGACACAAATTGTGACAGTTTCTTTTTTCCTTTTTATTTTGTCCCCATCACATATTAGGATGTTTCTGTTTCCAGATAAACTATTACTTTGTAAATAAAAAAGAAACTACAAAAGAAAGAAAAACAATTCAGTTTAAAAAAAACTGTCAAGGCATGTTAGGCATGCTAATAACCAAACAACACCTCCTTTCAGAAGTGAAATGAGAAAGTATTGTCATTATCTACTGTCACTTCCTTAAAACTGTCAATTTTTTGTTCATGTAATAGATGCAAGTCTCACATTAAGTCATCTGTTAATTGCCATTGATAATGACCTTGCATATTTTTCTATTTTTATGGCTCCAAATGTTTCACTGTCTTTTCATTTTTATCCCTCAGAATTCTTCATGTACTTTGTTACTCTGCTGTTTCTTTCCTGTTTGCTGTCAAATGTTATTCTGTTCTGTTTTGTTTAGCATCTTTCTGTTAGTTTTTCACACATTAAAGTTGGCTTTCTCTGATAACTAAGGCTACCATTTTATCTTCCTTTGGTCTGCATTTACAAAATTAAACCTGCGGTCACACCAAACATTGTCTCCTTTCTGAAAGGACACAAGGTACTAATGACACTGTTTTAATATTCCTTGGTATGTTGGTATAAACCAAAAGATTTTTTTTTTTTTGAGAAAACTCAAGCTCTATAAAATTTGAATAACCTTTGTTGCTTTTGATATGATGCTTGATATGATGCTCATTCTTTAGTGCAATTGTCTCGGGACACAGGGAATAGATTTCAGTGTTAACCTGACAGGTGTTACTTTTGTCCCTGTGTGAAAACGACACTTTTGGAATACTTGAACCGAGTCTGTCTGAATGAATTCACGAGGAAGCATGTGAAGCTGACATTAACTGGAGCCACTCCAAGCATGCAGCAGTGAATAATCTTCTTCAGGATGGGCAGATTATCTGCACAGAACGTCATGAGATTAAATAGAGTTGCTATTGTCATTGTGATGCATGAGTATTTACATTTACATTAAACTTCTGTGCATGTGTGCCTGATGTCACGCGCTGCTTACCTAACGCAGGCTATTGTCTCATGTCATTGCAGTGCAAGGCGTACACCCAATAGTGTGATGGGGGGGCATTGCTTTTCTTCAGCTGAGTGGCTATATAGATACATTTTATACCCTCACCAGCAACTTTACTAGGCACACCTGTTCAAATGCTTCTTAACACAAATAGCAAAGAGGCTAATCACTTGGCATGTCAACATCTAGATGTGGTCAAAACGTCTTTCTGAGCATCAGAATGAGGGGAAAAAGACGGACTAAAATTTCTTTAATTGCGTTGTGCTTTTTGGTGACAGACAGGCTTGCCCGAGTATATTTTCGACGCTACTAATCCACTGGGACTGACACAAACAACCATTTCCCCAGTTTACAAAAAATGGTACAAAAAGAAGAAAACAAACATCCAGTGAGCAGCAGTTATTGGTACAAAAATGGCTTGTTGATGTAGGAGGTAAAAGAAGAATGAGCAGTCTGGTTCGAGATAACAGCCAGGAGCAGCGCAAATAAGCAGTCGTTCCGAACAAGGTATGTGGAATACAATCTCTCAACACACACGCTGAATCTTAAAGCAGATGGCTACGGCAGGAAAAGACAACACAGCAGGTGCCACGCCTTTTCTGCATAGGACAGGAAACAGAGGGTACAGTTTTCACCATTTCAGCTAATGTGGACAAAAACAGATCGGAAAAGATGATTCCTGGTCAGACGAGTTTTTAATTTTAACTGTATAATTCAGGTACATAGCACAAGCAAAGAATGAATCTGTCTTGCCTTTTGAAAACAGTATATCTTCTTGGCACACTTTGGGTGTCACAACACCACATAACCCGTTTCTGCATGCCACATCGATCTGAGATAAAAAGAAAAATGTGTGAATTCTCTAATGGCTAATTCCTGCAGGATAATGCAAAATGTCACAAAGGTCTCATCATCCGAAGTTGTTTTTTCTTTTCTTTTTTGTTTTTTTAACATGACATTGTGTTCACTGTACTGAAATGGCCTCCACAGTCCCCAGATCCTTAAGTACCTTCATGACGGGATGGAATGGGAGAATCACATCCTGGACGTGCCGATGCTATCATGTCATTAGGAGCCAAAATCTCTTGGTAATGCATCCAACACTGTCAAATCTACGCCGTAAAGAATTAGGGCGTCTCTGAAAGCGAAAGGAAGTTTGCACTAGCAAGGCGCTTGTGCCTCACGTAGAGGCCAGTGAGCTTTCACTACATCTGAATGTGTATAATAGATCCATTCAGTCCAGGTGTAGACTGCTGGAATGCCGTCTTTGTTAATACCCAGACTGCAGGCGGCGGAGGGAGGGATGCGCAGAATGTGTGTCGTTTGGAGGTCACGTTATTGTAAGAAAACACAGGAGACGGATCACTAGTGCAACACTGATAAACTCACCGGCACGTTTACACCCACAGAAATAAGAGGTGTAAAATGTGTTTGGAATCCGGCTCCGAGAACAGAATAACAATCGCAGACTTATATTTCCCAGGAGGCTTCGATGATGCATGCAGCTCACAGCTTCAGCACAGGGCTGCCCCCTTCCCACTGCATGTTTGTGTGATATATTTTGCTGCACTTAGGCGATGTGAGTGTACACATTTGGGTAATTGCATTCCCCTTCTGCTGCCTGCTCCCGGTAGGAAAGAGTGATGGTCGTAAAGGATAGCTTTGAGAAAATGGTTAGTGTCAAAGTGTGTTCCGGAGACGTCTAGGTTGAATTAGAAGTTTCCCATAAATTATCAAAATGTTTTATAACTTTCTCTCATGGTTTATTGGGGGGGGGAAATGAAGTTTTAGCAGTGAATGTTTCACTGAATCATGATCGGTAACAATTTTTGCATGGGAGCTTCTTTGGGATTGAGTAAAATAATATTGTTTAATAAATCACTTAAATGTTGTGAATGTACACAACATTTTTCCTGTTATTCTGATGGCTTAAAGCACTTTTAAATTGTAAGCAAACAAATAAATTATGAACAGACGGCAAGCTGGAGCGAAATTACAATTTTTTTTGCCGTTGATTTCCAGTCGAGGAAGGTTTGCATCAACCCTCAGAAGCTGCAGTCAGTCTGCAGGTAAGTCAGAATATTCTAGTGTGAGACGAGGTAAAGACTGGAGTCGGCAAACTCGTTTGAATTTTTGGAGCCGGATCTGGACGTAGTCGCAGAGTGTGCACAGCTCACTGACCCAACTGCAAACGTGTGATACAAGCTAATAACTCATTGAAATCACACGTTGATTAGACAAACAAAAGGACACCAGAGACATACTTGGACACTCAAGACAAAACCACTGGAAATAACCAAGGTCCTTGTTGAAAAAAAACAAAGAAAGAATACAATCCAAACTATCCTAATCATATTTAGCTGACCATTAAATTTTGCATATTTTTGATCTAAGCAAAAATATAACTCATTTGAATCCTGGGAGTATTTTCAATTAACACCATCTACTGCTGTGTTTGTTTCCTGTAAACTGTTGTCTACTTGAGAGTTTCTAGGGGAATTTGATGCACTCTGGTGGCTCTAGTTGATCTGAAAAATCCTGTAATATAGGAGCAGGTTCTGTTGCTAAGTTTGAACCAAAAACAGCGTAAATACATAGACTGTATAATCTGTGACCCCAGCTTTATCTAGAAATATTAGCAACTTCATTGAATGCCTCATGTCTTATAAAGCTAGAACTTATTACTTTTTAGCTAAATGATGCTTAGATTAACATGGCCTACAAGTTAAAATATTTATCAATTTTTTTTAATTACTATTATTTTATTAAACAGTTGCTTCTAAAATGCTGCTGGTTCGTCATAGATATCTCTATTGATATGTCGTGTTCGCTGCATTTATCCTCTAACAAAGACAATTTAAACTCCTGACATACAGTTGAGAGGTAAAACTAGTGAAACAATTTTCCTAATAGAAAAGTAACTTTGAAGTTCAGTGTTGTTTCTGCACTCAAAAAATGTAAAATTAACATGAGCATGGATCATCTGGAGATGTGGATTTGAATCTAAAGCCATAAATGAAAACCTCAACGAGCCTCTTGACAGCACAAGAATAAAAATATATTTTCAAATTAAGTCCCAGTTAAATGCTCAGATTGATGGTTTCGTAAAATTGCAATGAGGTTTTTCTGCCTCACCAGCCAAAACCCTTTATTGCATTCTAAGACAGAAAGCTCTGATTTCTTCAACAGATTTAGGCATACACATCTGCGTTACAAGTGGGAATCAGAACTGGTTTGAAACTCTTTGAGAAACAGTAAATAATTACGAAATTCATTACAATGTGAACATTAGACATCTCTTCTAGTATTACAACCCTTTGCTGTCTGTGATAATTTTATTTGAAATAATGGAGGGTTTTTTTCACAGCAGCTTTCTCAGTGCAGTCTGACATTTTCTTGCCTTCTAATATAAATAACTAATGATATCTCAACAGAAAGGCAACACATTTTCTTCTCTACACAATAGGCAAATTGACTAGAAAGTTCTGACCGGTGCATCTCTACACATCACTCAAAAGGATTATTTCTATCTGTTTTAGAAGAAAACTTTACGTCCAGTTTTCCTTTTGTCTGTGAGTTTGTCAGGAATACATCGTACTGCCCTGCTGACACAATTCTTTCCACTCGAAGGCAAGATTAATTTTAAGATCTGCGCCGATGATTAAAGATTTACATCTCCGTGGTCCGCAGGGATTAAAATGTTGCAATTTACCTCGGTTTCCCACAGGAGTTCACTTCACGACAGTCGGCGGAGGGGGCATGACGTGGAGGGTCTCGGCTCTGACCTGTGAGGGGAGAACGCTAGAGGAATCCTGCCTGGGAGGTGAGAAACTGCGGATATGAGTTTGTGAAATGAAAATGAAACATTCATGCAAATGAGCTGCATTTGACAGCACGGCCACTTGAGTTTCGAGTGAATAATAGCATCGAAGCAACACACTCCATCCTCATTTCCATATCCATTTCAGGTCATCAGACTTCATATGTATTAAAATGTGCAGTAATATACTTTTGACCCTGCGTAACTCAGACCTTTTAAACTTACAGAGTCTTCAACCTTTCATCGAGTGCAGTTCACCAAAATCAAATCCAATCAACAGCTGCAGTGTGTAATTAAACTTTTTAATTTGTAAAAGTATGAAAAGACATAATTAAAAGCACTTAATCTACCGCTGTGGCTCCGCCCATCCCGTTTTCAAACATGGGATAAAAAATGTAGCTCTTTCCTCCTTTATAAAGGTTGACTGGGAAAAGTTAAAACAGGATGCAGCTGATAGACGTCAAATAGTGTCTTTGTGCAACAACACTGATTTTCAAATTATATTAAATTTAGTTTTTTTTTATATAAGTGGAATTTTTTTCTAGCAAATTTGTGACTTTCAAACTCATAAATGTTCATGTTTTTCTGAAGAAAAAAAAATCAGGTTTTACTAGCAAATTTTCAACTTTTCAAACTTATTGTTTTTTCTGGACAATTTCTGAGATTTTTAGGTGGAAATTTGCTACTCCTTTTTTTCTATCTACAATGTCCCTAACATGCAGTTTTTGTATCTGCAAGAGTACTTTTTAAGAAATGAGGAGTTATTTACATCTGTGTAATTCTTAACTAAATAACTGCAAATGGTAAATAGACTCAGCTTAAATTTTTCCAATCATTTTGACCACTTAAGCCACTTCACGTCAGAGTTCCATTCACACACACACCAATACACAGATCGACAGGCAGCTTGGGGTTAAGCACCTTGCCCAGTGGCAGGAGGAAGCTGGACTCAAACTTACAACCTGCCGATTGCAAGCCGACTACTCTGACCACATAGCCACAGTCACCCAGGAACGCTGCAAAGATTAAGTGGCTTAAAAAAAATGTTCTGGATGGAAACTGAAACGTTCTCCACTGAAGAGGCTGTCTGCAGAAGGATGTGGCACTCTCTTTGTGATTGTTTCATAAAAGCAAACTGGAGGATCCAGGAAGGGAGAGTGAATCCTGTCGGGTAGGATCCTGATGTATATTCTACGCCATTGTATGAAAGGCGTGTGCTAACACAAACAATCAACAACCACGTGATTGTGCGTCAACCGTTGGGCTTCGGATTAGGTGTGCGACAGCCTTTAGTCTCCCGCAGTCTGGGGGTTTGGTTTGTGACCTGAAATGTCCCTGGATTATAAATCAAACGCATTCTTTAATAGGAGAATATGTCGCCTCAGACAGAGCTGCACTCTGTGTCTCAATTAATATAAATAGCTGCTCGATGGTGTGAAATTAAAACAGATTAACTGGAAAGCCACTGTTAACTCCTTCAGTGACAAGTGGTAGATTCCATATCAGTACACTACAGTAATTCGGAGGCAGTAGCTTTAATTGTTTACTCAAATGATGGACACAAATGATGCACACATACTTTCATTCCCTGATTACTTTACTCAGACCTCGAGTGCAAGTCAAAATTAAAGTCTTTTTTAATTGTGACAAATGTGCAACTCGAGCCTGTTGGACCACATTTCCCATCTCTGGGATCTGGTTTTGAATTATAAGTCCACCGACACAATAAAAGTTCTCCAGCGTAGGGAAGGATAGATCTTAATATCAAAAATTATTCAGCACTACTTGAGTGACAAAAAAAAAAAAAAACAAGCAAAAAAACTAAAAGCTTTATTTATCAAGCCGAATGTTGTGTGAGTTCAAATGCTTTGAAGTCTCCCTCCCCACCTTCGTTTTATTTATTTTCCCATCACATGATTTGCCTTTTGCAGAGAGCAGCTCTTCCTGCAGTCATGCTTTAAGATAAAGGATTTTACTGGGGGAGTAAAAGGGAAGGAACATGTCAGGAACGCCGCCTGAGTGCAGCTCAGATTTCCTTTTTCCGTATCTCCTCAACATACAAGCGCTAACACCCCTGCAGAGCTTCACCGGTATTCGTCATCCAAGTGTGAAGGTGTATTTCAGTCATATTTGTCTTTCATGCAAAAAAAAAAAAAAAAAAGAAATAAAAAATGTTTTAATCCTGACAAAGTATGAAGGGGAAAAAACGAACAGTTTCTGTATCAGCATGATAATGAGGAGATGGAATGAGTTCAGTACCTTATGTGAGGTTTAAATTAATCTCCATGTAGAATCCAGGAGAGGCTGAACAGAAGAACATATTTTCTTCCTCACCTTTAAGTCTCTCTGCATACTTTAACCCATGAAAGCATCTCTACCTTGAGTAATAGTTTGATTTGCAGCCAGTTCTCTCACTTTGAAGTCTCTCTTGAATGCACATAATGTGTATTTAACTTGTTAAAGAAATAGCGCACATTATTTCAGCACTTCACCTAAAGATATACATTTGTCTGTAACTATCCTCTAGTTAGAAATTCATTATTTCTAATAACTTGTAAATCCATATGAACAAAACAATAATAATTTTATGCAAAGAACGCCATAGTGCAAGCAATCAAAATTCAATTATTTGTATTTATTCTTTATTCCATTATTCTTTAGAAGAGTATCACAAGGTTTACCAGATTTAATGGTCAGTATTTCAAACTTCGGTGAAAGTTTTCTAATCTATTCTCCATTGTTGAGCCATAGAGAAAAAAAAACGTTATGTCCATGTTGTTTACAACTCATTCCGCTGTTTCGTTGCTTTATGGTCACAAATACTTCATTTAGTTTCCCTCTGTCTTCAGTACAGTTGACCAAATGAGCTCGAGGTCTCTCACATCGATCTTTAAATGGATGGAGAAAAGCCAATTGCCAGTTGGTCAATTGGCCAGTCTTGGCTCTATTGGATGTGTCTGCACTGATTACAATCTGGGGTCCTGGAAGCACCTCCAACTTTCAGTCCCTTAGGTTAGTAGGGTTGTTGAAAGATTTGAAAGGTGGAAAGAAAATCTGGCCTTACTTCAGAAGTACTTGTTCGTGGGAGCGTGTCCGGGCCTTTTTCCATAAATAAATAACGTGGATAGCTGAGTGATGTGTTCTGGGTTTGTATCTGCCAAAGGATGAAGGTGAAGTTGTGCGACCTCCATTGTGCCAAAGTGATTTTTTTTTCTCTAAAGGACTCAGTAAAGCTATTCAGACTACATTAAGATGGATGAGATCATTACACAATAAGACATGTGACTGTGATCCAACAGAAGAGTGACATTCAAGTGTCAATATTTTCTGTATTTACACTCTGGTGGACTTTACCAGTATAATTACTGGTAAAGTCTTATTTTGATAGATAATACAACCAGCATTTTTATTTCCTTATATTACACAAACAGTACAGTAAACAGATCTTCATGATGATGATGATGATGATGATGATGATGATGCTTCAGAAAATTCAAAAACATAATATGACAGGAAATAGAAATGTTAATGGTACCACATCAGTCAACAGAATAGAGACGTTGTTTGGTATTTTGGCATGAATATCAAAGAAGAACCTGGAGAGAGTGTAGATCAACACACTGTAGAAAAAAAACAGAGAACTGATCGATTGAACAAAAGTAAAACACACAGATCTGGATTCTACCTGGTTTGTATGTTGTGTTGTTAAGCTGTGCTTAACTAAAATGTTCTGTATTGTGAGAAATCCAATATTTGACAGTAATAAACCAACATATATGTGATAGAAAATAACATCGAACAGTATAGTGGACTAAATGTACTTGAAATAAATCAAAAACAGTAACACTGAAAATGACCTCTTCTACTCACAAATAAAACTCACCTGGGAAACTTAGCTGATAGTTTATCAGCTAAGTTTACTGTTATAAATTAAATTATACACTAAATTGTGTAGATATAACAGCACGTCCTGCCGTATAATGTGTGCTGTATAACGTTTACTCACTTAAATGCAGGGATATTTTAAATGCAGTCTTTTTTGTATTTTGCTCATTTCCAAATTCCAAATAATCTCCAGACACTCTCTGTGGTTTTTGCTGCTCACGCCATCATTAAAAAGAGACTTGCAGGAAACAAAGGATTTCTCTGGCCGTTGGGAAGTTCTGATCTCGTTGCACCATAAAATCCATCTTTCTTGACAACATTCCACTGAGGTAATTTTTTTATGGGAGGACAATGTCCATAAGTTTCAAATAAATTCAGATGATATATCACTGCAGTTAGAGGCAGATTAAGCAAGAATACCACTGTTTTGTTTGGGTTGTGTCAAAAATGAAATGAAAAGATATATAATTTAAAATAACTAGACATATTTTAATATGGACTACTACACATGAATTATTTGGATTGTTCAAATTGTCCCATTCAATTTGATAAAAGAACCACACTGTGGCAATTCTCTGACATTGTTGCCTTTCAACGCAGAGTGTGGGGGGGGAAATGCTGAGACATAGAACAGTATTTACAATAATAATAATAATAATGTCAGGTCAATGAAGCCAATTTAAGAAATAAGTTAAAGGAAAAAGTAAATTCACGTTAAACATTCCGATCATTATTTCAGTTTTTAATAAAAATAAATCATCTTGATAAGCTAAAACAAGATTTTTTTTTTTTTTCAGATTTCCATGTCAAACATTGAGAAATGTCCAGAGTCTGGCTCCATCTGTCTATTTATCTTCACATCACTCTTCTCCTACAGACAGAACGAGATGCTTAATGTTCTGATGAATGTTGGTTCTACTGGGACTTCGGCCAATGACCTAAATCCTGGAAGTAGATTTATTTTGGAAAACAAGGACAGTGAGTGAAGGACAAGTAGACTGGCAGCAGCAGCCTGATGACCCCCATTTCTTTCTCAGTGAGTGTGAGAGCACAGCGTACGCCCAGCTGTGCACTGACACTAACAAAGTATGAAAGTAATTAGTCTTATTTAAGGTCAAGTTGTCTTTGGATGATACTTTCTTTCACTTTTGTGTTCTCTAGTTGATCTGATTATTAGCAGTGTTAAGTTTTTTCATATATATTGCTAAAATGTTAATTTTTTTTTCTTTTTTTAGTACTTTTATTCAAAGCACAAGTTTACACATTTGCACATTTGAAATAAGGGGAGCAGCTGCTCCACTTGCTCCATTGTTGAGGCATAATAAAAATAATAAAAGTGTCAACAAAAAAAGTTGTTTTTTAGGCCAGCTGCTAAAATGTGCTTTGGCATACTTTAAACGGCCTTCAACAGGTTTTAAGGGTGGATGTAATCACTAGTTAGTTTGGTAATGACTTAGCATTTGCATCTCCTGAGTGTCTCTTTACACCGAAACCAACTAGATTCAAAGAAATTCTCGAGTTTGATGGATTGATACGTGAGTGTACTTCAATCTCGCTCTGTCTCAGGGACTGCCTGCCTACTCTCCGAATTACAGGATGGCAGGTACATGGCGGCGGACCAAGTACCCCTTAAAGTTTCCCAAAAGACACCTCTGAGGCAGGATCATGAAGCTGCATGTGTGCTGGATTATCGATCATTCCCACTCTTTGAGGAAGGATGAGAAACGGAGAGGAAGTGGAGGTATCAAGCTGTGCTGCCACAACAGCCGGGAGAGCAGATGTGAAAGGGTAGCAAACAGGCAAAAACTGGAGGCACAAGTGGAATACGACGCCTCCAGAAAAACCTATTCTTCCGCTCTCGGGGTAGCTAAGGTTTCGGCTGTACTATGACAAATAGGCTTTGACAGAGAGGTCTCAAAAATCTGAGGCTTTCTGTGTTAATAGGCTTAATAAATCTCAGTCACTAAAAGTAACTCTGAGTGTCTGATAATTGCCTTACCCTTGGTTATATTATGTTAAATACATTTAAAAAACTACAAAATTATGACTGGTAGGAGGTTTCTTATAGATGTGACGTATGTGTGTGTCTAAGTATTATTATTCTGATATAAAACCTTGAAAAGCCCTTCCTGGTTCTTGCATTTTCACAGAGAAATTAGCTGGTGGCCAGAATTTAATGTTTTATAGCTTGACGAGCCCTGACCAAACAGACCATCCAGTTGGAAGCTCAAAACTTCAGAATTTTTCTTAAGTCTGTATCAAAAGCTAGCTGCTAACAGGTTGTGCTAAAATCAAAGTATTTATGTTTGGAAGTTTTTGGTGTTGGAAAAAGACTGAAAGGTTGCTGTCTTCAATGTCATTGAGGTGTTTATTAAATTCAATCAAAGGAGACGTAGAGCTTGTCAGGAGCTGTACATGTCATGTTTTGGATAGGGTGTTACTCAAGCTGTCAACGTTGTCATGTATCATAAAAATTGAATGACTTTGAATTTTTTTTTCTAGCGTTTCTCACAGAGAGCAATCCGATTTGTTGAAAAAAAAAAACAGATTGCAAAATGTAGAAAATTGTGTAAAAAGTCTGATAAAAAGGAATAGACATTCTGCGTATTTCATTAAACAAAACTAAAATCTTTTCAGCGCAGGCAACCGTGTAAGTCAGCATTTTCAGGGTTGTTTTTTTAAAAAAGTTTCAAACCTTGTGATGAAGCTCAGAAAAGTGTGTCTGCAGTTGGTCACAGATGTTGCTGTCAAGATTCACCCAGGCTCTACTTCTTAGCACTTCAAAAAAATAAAAAAAGTTGTCACATGTAGCTAACTGAGAAACACAGTGCGTTACAGTTTAGCACTGTGTTTCTCAGTGCTAAACTGTAACTAACATCAGATTTATAAACTGATGTTAGTTTATAAATCTCTGAACGGTTTAGCACCACAATACCTTAAAGATCTGTTATTACTGTACCAACCGTCTAGACCCCTCAGATCTTCTGGTTCTGGTCTGCTCTGCCTCCCCAGAACCAGAACCAGACGAGGAGAAGCAGCATTCAGTTTCTATGCACCACAGATTTGGAACAAACTTCCAGAAAACTGTAAAACAGCTGAAACACTGGGTGCCTTTAAATCTCAACTTAAAACCCACCTGTTTAGAGTTGCTTATGGCTAAATTAGGGTTAGAGTGGGTTTTGATGTCTTCCATGTTTTTATGTCTTTAATGTTTTTAATTTCTTCTTTCTTTTCGACGTTTTAATGATGTAATGTTTTTATTTTTATTTTTTATTTTGTTTTTTTATTTTTTTAAATCTCTCTCTTTCTCACTGATTATTTCTGTTTTTATTTTAATTATGTAAAGCACTTTGAAATGCCTTGCTGCTGAAATGTGCTATACAAATAAAATTTGATTTGATTTGATTTGATTTTAAAAGAATGAAAACAAATAAATAAAATGGTGGAATGTGGAACTAATCTTAATTGTAATTCTTGTTCTCCTTCATCGTTGCTCCTATTGCGACTTAGTGGCAGAATAATCAACAACTTGTTTATGCCTTCCTGGCGCCCCAGAGCAAGCTTCTGCGAGCTCATTATGTGCATTTAAAAAGTCTCACAACAATATTTTTTAGCTCAGAAAACGTGGTCTGACTTATACCGTTTAAGCTGGTAAATCTTGTCATCTTTTAAACAAATACAAACATGTTTGCTTAAAAGATGAAAAGATTTATCAAAAGGTGGCAAGAATGCGCGCGCTGAGAAATGGGGCTGTGAATGGATCACAAAAACGTGATCTTTTTTTAGTCAGTCAGTGCATCACATAGAAATGAGGTTTGTGCTCCGCAGCCTATCAGTGAGACAGAAAGGGCATCAAAAAAAGGACAGAAGAGAAATCAATCTCTTTAAAAAATACATAGTTTTTTTTTTCTACACACAATTCTGGCTGTGAATAATTTTCTCAGGGGAATACACACAGAAACTGATGTTTGCAGTTACTAATGTTAACCATGCTAATTACTAATAAAACTTGAGATGTGCACTCCATAATCAATTTTTCTGCAGGCATGGAAATTATCCACTCCCAAATCACGGAGGAAGTGATGAAAAACTAAAAATATATAAACATTACAGGACTCTTTCAAGGCCCTGTAATTGAAATGAGTACTCTTTATAAAAACATCAGACTTCTTTTAAAGTAATAAAGTTATTTTTTAAGGTAATTTCTCTCTCTGAGTGAGATTTTGAACATTTCCACGTTGCTTCGCTACATCGTCTGTAGCTGTTTCAAGATTCCACCAACTTGCATCTGCCTAAGAAGATCAAACACTAATGCAGGCTGACTGGTGTTTTTATGCAGATGAAAACATCTGGACACAGAAGAACAAGAAAAGTCTGTGACACGTTGATATGAATGGGTAACAGATGGTTAATTAGACAGAAGTTAAACAACCAGGAAGGAGCATGAATATAAAAGAGAGGAATGAAAATATGTTTTTGTCAAATTATGTCTAACATACATTACTGTGTAGCTTAAAATAGCTACTGGACTGCGTCTGACTTTGGGCTGTTTAATGTACCAGTGTAGCAGCTGGCAAAAAAAAAGAAACAGCGATAACCCATCACCACCACATACGTAGATCTGGGTACGAAGGAGCAGCATGCAACATCATATGTCCATGAAGGAAGCACCTGACTACTGCTCAGGTCAGATATCAGTGAGGAGTGCATCACACCAGCCCCTCTGTAAGAGAGAGCTCAGTGGGAGAAAGCAATAAAGGCACCTGCCGTAAGACCTACTTGTTTCATATTTGTGACGCAACACAGCAAAACAAGAAATAAGTCACAAGAGCAGACATGAAATCCATCAATTTCTGAGAAAATAATGATTTTCTTTGCCAAGTATACGAGTTTAAGTCTTGGTGAAACCACCACATGGCTTTAAATAGCAGCTTCTGATTGGTGAAACAGCAAACATAGCTTTTCAGTTCAGCTTGTTTAAATACTAAATCTGAGAAGGAAGGAGTTTGATTATCCGTTACGTGGGAAAACTTACACCTGACTTACTTAGTTTCGCTATTAGCATGAATTTGATAATGGTTTCAGCCAATAAGCTGCACGTTTGACAGATAGATCCATAACTAGCTACAAATGTCATCAGAGAAGAAAACCGAATTACCTACGTGGGAAACTGTTGTACAGCCACAAACTTCCCCCAGAGTTAAAGCACAAAGCATGAATAGATTTGTTAGTAGCAGAAAGAAAGTATCAGAACAAGAGAAAAACTAAACATGTTGAAGCCAACAGGTGTTCAGTCCTTACTTTATGATATTACAACATCCTCCAGAAAGAAGCTGGTGGGAATCAACACACATCAGGACCACCGATACGATCAACAATATTGAAATCTTTTCAATAACTCCTGGAGTGAGTTTCAAAACTTTAATGCTTTTATGAATATGTTTTATATATATATATAGTCTTATTTTCAGGATAAAGAACCCATTAAGATTAAAACCCTCTTTTTCAAGAGAATACAATGCTTAATGCAAAATCATGTTTTGTGAAATATATTGAAGACTCGGAACATGATATGATTCGAAGGGTCTTCACCTAGAAAAGCCTCTGATTTCCACTTAGAGAGTCTAGTTCAACTGTGTCTTTTTCTGATGTTGCCTTTAGACTCAAACATATGAAGCATCTGCTTCTTAACAGATCTTGCATGTCTCTTCCCTGTTTCAGGGCTGGTACAAACCACGCCAAGCCAGGTGTTACACAAGCCATTTGAATGAAAGGAGAGCACATTCGTTGACTGGGCATTGACTAACAGAGAGCATCGCAGTGTGGAGGAGTGTATTTATGAGTATTATCTCCAAACTAGAGCTGAACCGGACATGAATCTGTTAGAGTTAGACTTGACAATAGGGAAGCAGCTTTTGTTTGCTTCAAGGCAAATTCCATCAGTCTTTTTACCTCTGTATGTGTTTTCTTTGTATTTGCCAATTCTACATAAAGGAGAGATTTGCAGAGTTGAAATTACAGCAAAGGGTGGCTCCACAAATTATGGGTTCTGGGAGGTTAAATAAACCATGCACATCGTACTTTTCATACTTTCATCTGCATAAAAAAAATGATGGCAATCATTTTTGCTTTTTGTCTACACTTAAATAATCTAAACTATTTTTGCTTTAAAATAAAACACATAGAGTTTAATACTTGTGATGTGGAGATGTTTCAAAGGATGTGAAAATGTTTGCAAGGCATTGTATTAACATAATTAAACAATTAGGGGACGTAAAAAAGAAAAGGCAGCCAAATTTAATCTAATCTGCAGAACGTGGAACTGATGAATGATACTATTGGGAAGCTGCAGATGTTTTGTCTCACGGAGATTTTTAGTTTTAAAAGTTCATATAAAAAAAAAAAGTTTGCTGCAGTTATTTCTCCGTGTCACATCAGCAGTGTCTTACCTTGCCTCTGGTTATAGGGAGAGCAAACTATGGCACCGGCAGCTGGTGCTCTCTCCGACTTTCAGAGGACACATACTGAGGATGCAGGAGACCCAGCGGAAGATAGACAAAACAAATAGCTTGACAGTTTTTCCTCTGCCCTCTAACTGGTGTGAAAAAAAAGATAATGCAAATGGAAAAGTGGCCTGCTGAATGATGATTAGTTTAAACCCAGTTTGCGGCAAATCTGTTTCGCATTGACAGCAGTGTTTCTGCTTCGCTTGTAAAATTAGGGCGGAGCAATTCTAATCTGACTATTCAACACCTTCATGTTTTAATAAGCTTAGAATTGCCTTTATCCTCTTTTCCTAAACCTCCTTGCTGACAGCTCAGCGCTCCCATCCTACATGGGAACAGCAGAAAAAAAAATGTTTTATCCTGCAGCATTTTATGTCTCCATGCATTCCTTTATTTTTTTTTTTCCACTCTGTTGGAACACGCATCGTTGCATGCTGTTGTGACAGATGCTGGCAGTTGTTTGTTCAAGTTTTTTTTGACTGCAATTTTCTGCTCTGATTGGTGAAAAGTGGAGAGAGATTGTCAACAATCTGAGGCATTTACAGTTGGCAGTTTTGACTTCAGATTGCTAACTCAAGGAGAAAGACCGTATCAGTTGCAATCATTCACTTAGTTCCTAAAATGGAGTTGCAGTTTCATTTGACATCTTAGTAAACTGGGCGTATGCGAAGTTTGCTTGCCACTCCGTCTCCATAGCGTACGAGGAGAAGCCCTCTAATTTAGCAATTTCTCTGCCATTTAAAATGATCCCCTATAAAAACAAATAACAACACATCACAGTAACATTGGTGGCAAAAATAAATAAATGTATGTTGTCTGTACTAATATCAGCCTGAGTTAATAACAGCAAATGTCTGAGTTTGTAAAGCTACTATTTGACGCTCCAGTTTTTGCAGTTTCATTTTCCTTTTTTCCTCACCTTCTGTAAAGTGAAACCGAATTTAATAAATTGCTCTATATGTTTTGATTTGGAATAAAATGCACCTTGTTTCTAGTGCACTTATGTACATGGGAACAGTAAGGACTTTGAGCATTCAGAAACACACTGCAGTTATTTTCAGCAAGACTGCAAATACAACAGCACGACCACAAAGTGAGAGAACTGTTTCCTGGAATAAAGAGAACATTTCGACAACTTTAGGGCACATATTTCACCATTCAAGAGCTTCATGTTTTTATAGGAATATATGCTTTTTCTGCTTTTTACCTCTTTACCTCAGTTTTTTTTTTTTTTTTTTTTTTTGCAGCTGATTGAAGAGTTGCTTATCATTCGAGGCTGTGATGTTTACTCTTTTCAATTCGATGCGAAATGTTTTCTTTGTGCTCATTCTCAGGACCTGGATGTTTTTTCTTTTTTTTTCTGAATCAAATACACAGAGAAACATAAAGAGAAAGAGAAGGCTGGTAATAGAGGCCATAGGCTAACCTTGGTGTTCCACAATGTGTTGCTCTGACATGCTCCTGAGTGGCAAGCCATTCAACACGGCCTCCACCTCCTGCTGTGAGATTTGGAGTGTAACTCGTGAATATAATTAAGGCTGATGATCTCTTGGAGGCTCTCTGCAACCTATTAAAAGTGAGATATGCTGGAAATATTTATGAATTTAACTTGAAGAAACCCTAGATAATTGAGATTTTGTTTTCGTTGTTAACATTTTGTGCACAGATGAGATTTTACATCAGTGCGTCCTCTTGGACCTTTAAATAGTTTGTCAGGTTAAATACCCAAACTGAAGGTTATTACTTAGACTTTATGTGCATTTCTATTCAACCCTCTTTATTCTGATAGGCCATAAATGCATCCAATGAAGCCAACAGCCTGCAGAAGAGACATAATGTGCAAAAACGGCAAGAAAAAAACACATGTATTATTATTTAATTTCCCTTTGAAATTAATAAAGATTTTTTGAATTTGAATTTGTGCTGTGGTCAGACGAAACTAAAATTAAAACACAAATGAACACCTATATAATTAGTTTTATTGTTAGAGAATTTTGAAAACCATGTGTCACTGTTTTTTTTCTTTCATTTCCAGAAATGAGGGAATCAAACGGCGTTATACCTTCCCCATGAAGCTCAAACAAACTGTATCTTTCACAACTCCAGCTACAATTCTTTTATTTTTTCTCCTAATCCGTCTTCTCTTACATTGGACAAGAGAAAAATTAAATTGGCAGTATATGTCAACAGCCATTTGATTACATTTTGTCAAACTGTCCCCATCAGACCTAACTCCTCTTTCCGGTTCTATCAATTTCACGTACTCTCCCTCCCGATGGTGTGTCTCATTTTCTCTGTTTGCTCTTTGAGCTCCCAGTTTGCTCCGTCTATTTGCTTCCTTGGATGAGTTCAGTTTCAAAAACAGGAACTCTGGTGGATAAGGGAGAAGTGTTTCATTGGGGAGCCGGTTAACCTGCTCCACCCAATCATCTGAGCTTGTTTTGGTTCAGTTGAATCCTTAAAAGCTTTTCTCCCATCAATTCAAAAGCCATACCAGCGGGAATACCAATAGACTCTAAATTCTTTTCCGCTTTTCTCCTGTTGCTTTTGCAACCTAATTTTTGACTGGTTTATTTGCGTCTAAGAAGAGGCCCAGAACTCGAGGGGAAACAGCTAAACTCATAGAAAAGTAAAATAAAATAAATGCTCAAATGTTTTTTTTTCTTAATAATGTAAGTATAGGCAGTTTAGTTTATCTGATATCCTGTCAATGCCTGATTTATATGTTTTTTTTTATCTAGCCATTTAAAAGGATGAAATGTAAAAAAAAAAACAAAAAAAAACAAACAATCCTTCGTCTGGTCCTTTTATGTTCAATGGAACATCAAACACTAATACAGATGCACTCTGGTAAAATGTGCACATTTCCAGGAGAGTTTTTTATATATGAACATCATCTGTCAATGGGCATGTCAAAGTAACCTTTTAAGCTTTGAGTTGGAAAAAATGTCTCTGTTCGGTTTGAAAAACAAAATTTTCCACCCCAATCTCTTTGATGGTTTTTGATTTATGTTTCTGGTAAACCTCATTACTGCTTGGACCTTGAGGTAAGATTTGGCCCTAAAGAAACATATTTAGAGGTAGTGCAGTAAGACTTTCTTGACTGAAAAGACGGAAGGCTGAAAAAAATAATAAAGAAAGAAAGGCTGCAGAGGCAAAGATTGTAATGACTATGGCCTCTGTGGAAGGTGACAGCACAATGCATTTGAGAGAGTGGTCAACATACAGTAATTTCACACACAATAACACAAAACACAAAAAGTACACTGACTGAGTTGGGAACTTTTTATAGTGTTTGAAATAATTTTTCACTTCACAAAGAATATTTTATAAAGAGTTAAATTAAAATGCAATTTTGATAACCAAGATTTTCATATTTTTGGAACAATGACAAGTAGAAAACCTGAACCACAGGCGGGTCAAACCATTTGGAGCACTAGACAAAATTATGCTCATCACCCCCTACTGACAAATATTAGTAAAACCTCAAGATATTGCAAAACCAATGCCATCTCATGAAAATCTGGTAAATTACTGGAAACTAACTTGAAGAGGAAGTCATCTGTCGAAGAAACAAATTTGGTTTCTCCCATGGAAAAGATGTGAGTGTGAATATACTAATTTAAATTCATTTTTGGCCGATTTCAAAATTAAAATGTGCCGCTTCAAATGATTTCATTGCTTCTATGAGGTCACAAGATTTTGATCATTTCAAAAATATTTGTAGGGTATAGGCTTTTCAACATCCTCCTCTCCATTGTCTTTTAATGACTCTGGTGGGGTCATTAAGCTGGTGAAAAGCTTTAAGAATCTCTCCCATTTTTCTTTAGGAGCTGCAAAAACATCTAAAATATTAAGGCTGAAAGTATTAAGTCAAAATGTAGGTCCTCTCTGGAGCAATGATTCTGTGCAGAGAAACTGAGACCAGGAATAGATTAGTTGAGCTCATAACCCAATAATAACGGTGCAAAAAAAATTTACTTTTCTGAATATTTGGCAATTACACGAGTTGGACAAAACTGTTTTTACCATGCTTGTGGAAAGTAATTCAACGACTCTATCTGAAACAAATTCATTTAGTCTCTTGTGGCAGAAGGCATTTTGATTTACTTTGACAGTAGCTGAGTTTTCATTGACCATAAAATTGCGACGTTACAAAATGTTGTTTTTCCGACATTAGCAGAATATTGCTAAGAAATATTGCGCACGTTTGTAATGGAGACGCAGCTAGTGTTTCTCTTCAGGTCCACAACAAATGCCTTGAATCCTGTATTTGGTGAGACTAGACCTAAAATATGAAGTTTTATTTATCATTATTCCCAAATTTATTGGTGAGTATTTTTTTCTGAGTGCCTGTCAAAATACGTCTGTCTTAATGTCCATCCATCTGTCCAGACATACATAGATACATATTCTAAACACTCTATACATTCACCCCCAAAAGAAAGATATCTATAACATTTGCAATTGTAAAAGTTAACTTTTTTTCTCTCTCTATGGAGTTGAAAAACTTTAAATCAGGCTTGAAAAGGCCAGTGCCAAATTAGGCCATGATGGAGAGATGTTCTAACAAAAGACACAAAGAAAAGCAACACCCTTTTTACTTCAATTCAACACATTTTTGTTTGACCACGGTGAAAAGTCTGAGAAACAAATCCGACACTTGAGATTCGACAGTTGTTGAGCTTGTCTGTTCCCGCAAAGGGAGGAAATTGATTATTTTAAGAAGAACGTAGGCACACATGTGACATGTTTTCAACAGTTGATGCAAATTTTAAGACTGCAAATTAGCGCATATAGAAAAGAAACCAAAAGTATCAAGACATGTGTTAAGACACACTATAAAATGCTGGGGGTCCAGAAGCGCATGCAGAGGCAGGTACATGTGTAAAATGCCCAGGGCCTTCTCGTGTGGAGCAATAGGTCAATATCATGCTGGATAAGGCTGAGGACTCACCAAGACAGACTCAACCTGCCAGAATTCACACTTTTCCCCTTGTCTATCTGCTTTCCCATCACAAATTTACTGTAGTGTGCAAACAATACGCATTCATTTTGGAGTATTTTTCTTTTTTTCTATTACAAGGAAAGATTCCTCCCACTTTCTCATAAAATACTCTTTTGCGCTTTGAAACTGGGTTCACTTTTTTTCTTTTTTTTACAGTAATAACACTGAAAACATAGTTCAGGGAAAAGGTTCTGGCTTCAAACATTATTTCCATAATTGTCCATGTGCGGTCCATATTAATAACTGATTGTACTATTGGACTGCCTTGGGAACTTCAGCGTGGTGCTATTTTTTTTTATTTAACAGTGTTCCAACATTTATCACTGATTTCGCTCGTGGTACCAGCAGGGTTGAAAAATGTTGGGTTTTTAACGACTGTTAGCAAAATACATGCTCAAATTATTTCCATCCTGTTCCGCTGATTTGCACTACGGGATGCAGATTGTGAGACAGAGTCGGGAGATCTAAGCATGAAAGCTCCAGCGCGAATTGATCTGATGCCAGTGGGGAGACTCAGGCATCCAGAGCCAGCGAGCTATTTCGGTGCATTCAAGCTGACATGTTGAATATTGTCTCCAGCAGGGAGAGGAGGCCTTATGCTTGGGCATGAGCCATCTTATTGTAATTGCTAACAAGCACATGGACAAAATCCACTTGAGTGATTGGACTGATAAACTTTGTACCTCTGTTGTTGTCGGAGCAATTACTGAGAAAAGAAACAAAACGGCCGGCCATCCCTGGAGGAATCTAAAGTATGAGTAATGGGGTAAATCTTATTATGTTCTGCCAGGTCAAGTGCTCAGCAACAGTACTAGACCAACATATTTTTTTCTTTCTTAATGAACAGCGACACACACACACACACCCACACACGTCTGCTAGCGGTTGTTTCAGCAGCTCCGAAACGTTGGCTCATTTTAGTTCGAATTACACACCAGCAAATGAGCAAAGTTAAAACTTTGCAACTTTCTCCGTCTAAAAATGTCACGCATCAAAAGCTGCGAACAAACATAAGAAAAACAACAACAAAATTTCCAAATCAAACTAATTTAATTATCCTGGACCAATAAAGACCAATGTCACTAACAAACAAAAAAAGACGGATTCATTCATTCTGTCTTTGAGGTGTGACAGGTAATTTGTCATTTTTATGTATATCAAAAAATAAATTAAAGTGCATTTCTTTTCTCAGGAGGATATCAGTAATGAATGATCTTCCTATAGGGGGATTTTGCCTGACTGTGACTATATGCAAGGGTTGACATCACGTATTGACAAGTTGGCATCTAAATTTGCTTCAGCTGCGATCTAATTGAAAAACTGAAAGTGTATTATAAAGCATAGTGTGGAAATACATTTTCGAGTAAAAAGCTTGTCTAAACTAAATTGCCAAGGTCACAGCAAGAAAAAAGGAAAAATGCTGATAAATGCGTTGCAAGTAGGTAAGTGTTCCCAATAGGGTAATTTTTATTTTGAGTGTTTTTAGAGTTGATTGCATCCACTTTTGCTCACTATGCCATTAAAGCCTCACTGTCTCTTCGCAGGCAAAAGCTGCACAGACACAGGGCTCTGTAGGGTCCTTCACTTTCCTGTATCGCAAGAACTGAAAAAAAAACAAGCCTATTGAAATGTAAAATAATTCTGATATAACTCACAGATATTCAGACATTTCACAAGCATCTAACCTAAACTGGGTTTTTTTTTTTAATATGTTATTTTCTGGAGTTCTCTAAAGACATCTGGATCTAGGAGTCTTCTCAAAACCGAAGTCAGCATAGTCAGAGTTTTGTATTTCCTTTCTTTCACTCATTCTTAAGCATGCGGTGTAGTGGCACAAACACTCCCAGTGTGTTTCCCGCTCCTTTTGTCCGTCTTAGACATGTATTTTTCGGCTCAGATTAATTGGTGCAGGAAGCCATAGCATTGTGCATATGGCGTCCGTACAGCTGACATTTTCTTGTACTTATTTCCTGACACAAAACCTTTGCGTGATTCATTGATCTACAGAGAAAAATTACTTGTGTTTATGTGGCAGTGAAACACATTTTCAGCTGCTTATGTTTAAAAAAAAAAAAGAAGAAGAATGGCATTGGGATTTGTGTTGAAACTAATGTTAAAGTGCAGTCAAAGACTAGGCTAAAATTCTAGCTACTTTATTGGTTTCACATTCATTATTTTTGCTGTGTTCCCTCATTTTCCGGCGCGTATCTTTACAAGATGCAGTTGTTTTGTTACAGAGCTTTAAAAAGTAAAAAAAAAAAATTGCCTTGGTTTTAGGTTTAATGTTTAATCATATTTAATGTCGGAGAGAAAATTTATTTTTATGCTTGTCATTTCACATACCAGACAGACACCAAATGCTGCCCTTTCTAAGACACAATTGTGTCTCGTAAATATTTAGTTTATGTTTCTTTGATTTCAAAATGTCAAAACAAAAACCGTATGAAGAACTATAGAAGATACACTTAAGATACGGATGTTTTATTAAGTCAAATTCTGTTCCGTCCAGAACGCGGTATGAGTGCTCTTTGCATTACAACGCTTTCTTCCTTTTTCAAACAAAGTTTCCTACTTGGGAACACAAGCTGATGTGTGATACATCCTATCATCAACTGCTGCAGATAACGAGTACAACTTTTCTCCTGCTTGCCATTTTGCTCAAAACTTTTCTCGTACTAGGTTTTGGTGCTGTTTTCCAAAGAAAAAAGATACATGCTTTCCTCGGGACTGATCATGAACTTCAAAGAATTCCACTTCACATCAATAATAAATTTCAGTCTTGAAAATGTCTTCTGGATTACACCAGTAAGTGGAAATGTCCTATATATGATAACTTGGAAAGATGGAAAATGTACAAGAAGCATTTCCCTCACCGTTCCCACGGGGGGTAAAACTTCAGAGTCGTAACATTTTGAAGAGTCTCCAAGTTTTGAGTCTCAAATCTCTAAGAGTCTTTTGTAGCCATTAACACCCTGGAGATGCAGCACTCACAAACTTTTTTCCTGATTGGTCAAGTGCCTGCAAAATCAGTAAAACTGTAAATTGCTCAGAGTTTATTCAGTTTCTAAACTTTTCCCAAAGCACTCGTTCTTTTAAAAAAATTCACTCTAAGTTATTTCCAGTAAGCAGTTTTAAGTTTCAGTTTGTAAATCATTTTAGACAGTACTACTACTTTAGCAAATCTCAAAAATGTCACCACCACATTAACTTTAAACTTGCTAAAACACAGTAGACCAAACGCCATCAGATGCCACGGCTCCCTATATCACCACTGACAAGGTAAACTTCACAAATCACCAACAAGCATCTTGGATTCTTTGCCTCTCCACTTTTCCTCTATTTTCTGGGAACTTGTTCTCTTAATGAAATGCCAATTTTACTTTCACCTGAAAAAGGACTAAGTCCAGTGCTTTTTCTCCTCAGCCCAGTTAAGATGCTTCTGATTTCTCTGGTTCTTAGAAGTAGACATTTGACAGTGGTAGCTTGGTTTATTTGTGTAAGCTGGCTCTTGAATCACAGACTCCAGCCACAGTTCACACCTCGCGAATCTCCTTCAAACCCTTGAATTAGCTCTTCACTTTCTTTTCAATCCTACACTTATCCTTGTCGCTTATTTGTACCTCAGATATTCCTATTAAGCTTTTTTTTCTTTTTAAATGTATGAGTACAGAATCCTAAACAGCCATGTTCTTGAGCATTGAGCTTTTTTGGTTGCTGTCCCTGTGGAAAGAATTGATTACCATCAGTTGTAACTAACAAAGTCTTCTGCATGGGTATGTGAACCATAACATATTTACAAGGTTACCTTTCTGTTATTTTTACTGATCTGAAGTAATATTCTGAGAAATATAATCATCAAAATGAAGAAAAATAACATTTGACACATATTACCTCTGTGTGTATCTTTATATGTGGTTGTAGATAAACTCAAACACAATGAGATGCACCTGCATTCGGACTCAGATTGAAGGGCTAAAGACACTGAGCCGAGTTTAGCATTTTGCTTAGTTTTGTTTTAAAATGGAAAGTCAGAGACTTTATGGAGCCTGAAGTCCAGTTATACTGGTGACACTGGTCCAGTATTTGCCAGGCAGGTGAGTTGTGGTCGGACATGTTGCTACTGTTCAAGAGGCAGAACGGTCAATAAAATCCATGGGATTGGAAATCATAGCACTGTCGAGCTGCACAGACAAAGTATGACTGTAAGAACAATAAAACAATCATTAAGATAAAAAAAACAAGCGTTGTGAGCAAAATGAGAAAAGTATCTGAACACACCTGTGATAGTTGTTGCCACATTGAAAATACCAGTTATGAGGAAAACAAACTACCACAATTATTGTTTGCATAGGATACATGTTTAGTTATGAAACTAAGTTGATCTTGCTCATAGATAAAATCCGTCTTTGTGAAAACCAACCGTCTTCCTGCAAAATGTAACAAATACACACCTGAGAAATATTAACTAAGCAACAGCCACTTGTTATAGCAAGAAACGTTTCAAACTTGTAGAGCGAATGTTGTTGTTTTTAATCATGTTCATGGAGATAAACCCCTGTGTGAACTCTTTGCACAAAAGAAAAGTGTAGGAAGTTAAACAACTTTCAGCACTCTAAAGTTAATCAGCAGCTATACTTTATATATTACGTTTTCAAGATATGGTAGCATCCTAAGGTGAAGTCATTTTCCAAGCAGCATGTTTTCTGCTAAAATTCTTTGTCCCTATCTTACAGACAAGTCCCTGCAGACACCTATAATTATAGCATTGGCGCAGGAATAAATTCAGCTGTTTTTTTTTTTTATCCTCTTAGCAAACTCTTAGAAGTGTGTTCACAGACACTTGTCTGCAAAAGCCCTGTGAAGCCTCAGACGCTTTACACTGCAGGGTTTGTGTGTGGGTATTTCTGAGCTGCAAGGTGAAAATTACAATTTACACTCTGTGTGTACTGCAGAGTTACAAGGACCAGTAGGTGGGATGATAGCAAACAGAACATTGTAGAGACAACTCCACAGTTTACATGGAGCCATATGACAGACAGAACTGCAGGCACAAGGTGTTTCACAAAAACATAAATCGTTCCAGGCACAACAGGACCAAGTATAATACAACACTTATAGCAATTACAGGAGTTTTTGTTCCTTGTCTGAGCTTTGTGGAAAAGACGTGTAGGGTTGAGCAAAAACGGCAATCGGTGCAGCGTGGTGCAGGCCTGAAGAAGTCAGAGTGTCAAACTGTGTTGCTTTTGATTTGCCATCTTTTCAAAGTTTAGGAAGATGTTTACCGAAACATTCTGCAACATGGAAGTGATGAGAGTTTTGCTAGATTTGAGTCTCTGTCTGTAAAGAGATACAAATGGAGCAACTACTGAATGTTACTAATAAAGTAACGCGTAATCTAACTTACTAACTTACTTTTCAAAATGAAGTAACCAGTAAAGTAACTAAGATACTTTGGAAAGAGTAACTGTTTCAATCTGGTCAAATTGGTCACATGAGGTATTGTAACTTTGGCAACACCGCATGTGACCAAGCAGATTCCAAATCTGTTCAGGAGTACCTTGCCATCAATCAATTAAGCAATTAAATATTATTTGTATAGCACATTTGAGCAACAAGGCATTTCAAAATGCTTTGGATCATAACAAAACAAAAACAGAAAGTCATGCAACATAAAATCCACATTCAGTTTAAAATTTGCATGAGCTACTTTTTGTCACCGTCTGAACAATAGAACCACATCATCTGCAAAATGCCGAGCCTGAGTTACTGCTGGCAATGTGGACCAGACTCTGACACCAATTGTACAGAGACCTAACAACCAGTTCCAAAGTATCTGATATCCCGGACTAACCCCCACAGGACTCATTAAGCTATGAAGGTATGTGTTATTTTACCTCCATGGGATTTCTTTCCTCTTGTCCTCTCACAGTCCATACAATCCTCTCCTCTCCTGACTATTACACGGGAATGTTATACTTTGTTGAAGAAGAAGATTATAGGTTTTAATTTTTTAGGAAAAATCTC
Source organism: Poecilia reticulata (assembly GCF_904066995.2). Lineage (NCBI taxonomy): Eukaryota > Metazoa > Chordata > Actinopteri > Cyprinodontiformes > Poeciliidae > Poecilia > Poecilia reticulata. The sequence continues at coordinate 10,641,653 of NC_088846.1, forward strand.
TGGCTCCCAGGTTCTCCCGGCGGGCGGAAGTGAAGCCACACAGAAAATAATGAGTGCTGACGTCACAGAATTACAGAGTTTAATTCAATAGAAGACAACGTATGAAATTACAACAGAAACTGCAGAACAACGGAGACATACATTCATTTACCTGAGACAAATGGAAAACAAGAAGGAAAGAAAAAAAGAAATGCAAAGACGTATTTGGAGAATTGCGAGAGCAAATCTAATTTGTTACTTCTGTGTAGAAAGTTTTATAGTAAAGGCGTATTCTTGTCTTTTAATTTATTCAAATACGGCATATCTTTGCTCATCCAACCAGGAGCTTTCTCAGACCCTCTTTAAAGTTTTGAAACTCCCTGCAATTTGTTTCCACGATCTAAGGCCATTTGTCCCCTTTGTCTAAATAAAGTGGAAGCAGAGACTTTCCTCTACTGGCCTGAACTCGTGCTGTTTTACGGCTTTTCACAGAACAATGTAAAAGCTGGAACTTCTCCTGATTGTTTCCCACACAGACAAAGGGCAGTTCAAAAAGAACTTAGCAAACAATCTGCTGTAACTACAGGTAAAATGAAGGTCAATAGGGTCAATGATTAATAAGTTATTAATCTGAAAACTATAATTAGGCTATTTCATTCAATACATGTTAAGCTTTAAAACTAGCTTATTTTAAATGTATTTTCTTAACAACTTCTAGATTTTCAGAACAATAACTTCATTAATCGTCCTAAATGATCATCAGACAGCCTCCATTACTCCATGTTTGATTATTGCATTCAGGTTATTATATTTTAATTGATAGAAAATGACAATGAACGCAGGCTACCGAAATGCAATGAAACCATTTTTATCTATTAGCCTATTTGTTATTATTCTTTCAAATCACCCACTATTTTTTGATTGGGATTAAATACAAAAAAAAGAAAGAAAAATACTCTCTTGAAGTTTTTCTTTTAGCACATGGGCAAATGAGCCAGTGGTACAACTTTTTCTTTAGGTGGAGCACAGCCTGAAAGTTAGCAAAGATGATTATTTAGCACGTAGATGCATATAACTACAGCATACACCTAATTTCCCTTCATTATTATAACATAAGGTCTTTCTTGAATTATTTACCTACAAAGAGCATTGAAACAGAAAACAAAGACGGCACTGAAATCCTTTAAACATTTCATACTGCGACCAGCATGCAATCACACTGGACACATTAGACCAGCGAGTCCAGTGTGACTTTTTTTTTTTTTACAGAAATTCATCATAAAGAAAACATAACTTTTAATGAAATAAGTTAGGATTAAATCAGTGAACACTTACAGCACATCTGCAGCTGTAAAATAATCTACGACAGTAAAACATAAAAAATCTGCAATGTGGTTATGAGCCTTTGAGTAAGTAATGAACAACAAAATCTAGCCTAACCTTTTAAGAAAGACTATAACTGCTCATAAGTTTACTTATTGACAGAATAGTGGACGTGAAATTGTAGGCCGTCAGTACTGCGTTTAACCCAAATGCCCATAGTGAAGTATTAATGTTTGTGGATTCAAAAGATCAAGGTCAATAAAACAGCCCTGGGCAAAGTAGACTTTAAGTAGACTTTCTAGTCTGTTGCCTTTCTCAAAGAGTTAAAGCTGTGATGCAACAGTAGAAAATAAAAACCCTACAAAGGTGCATTCAGAAATGATAACTTTCATTTAAACAAATTAGATATTCCTGAGGTGAACATTTAAAAGCTGATCAATGCAGATTTCAAGATTTGAGCATGCCTCCACTGATGTACTCTTGGCATATACTTTAATCTGTCCGGTCTGATCAATCTTCACATTCCAGTTTGTCTCAGCATAAATGGCGTAAAATATTTGATGTCCTACTGTATGAAGATGGTGTATGTGACTTTTTGCTGTGGTGTTACCACCTTTGATTCAGTTTCCCATACTCAACAATCACCTGGCCATCATGGGTTGAAAGTTCAATGCTATGTACAAAGTCTATTGTTGCCACCAAGTGATCTAATAATTATTAGTTGACATGGCGTCTCTGTTTTGGGATTTTAGTGCCATGAAATGATTTTGACAAGTCATGCTACAAAATCAGACAGGAAGGCAACACTGAAACATTCTTGATCTACAGTTTCTCTGTGTACCTTAAAACCTGAAGCATGTATCTAATAGTGAGCCCAGAATTTAATCCATAAAGCCATATGGTCATGAAGAGTAATAAAACACGAGGAAAGAGAACGTTGGAACTCTGCTATTCCTTTGGAAGAAGCTTTTATTAGCTTCCTTTCTCTGTCTTGAAAGGACAGAGAAGCTAAAGAAGTTAAAACTTTACAGATAATAACTTTTATATAAATACTGCTGACGTTTGACACTTCACTGGTTCTTGGGAATTAAAGCCCTTTAATAAAAAGTTCCTCATTAACAGAAATAATAATAATAAAAAAACACAGTGTATAAAAAGAGACGTGCTGTACAGTGTTTCAAACTGTACTTCTTAACCAAATTAAGATGTTCCTACTTCTGGTCATAATCCTCCTGTTTTCTCAGAATAATGTGGTACAGTGACTGAATTTTAAGACCTACATTTATATATAAACGCACACAGTTCTTGGTTTATTTAAATAGCTACAGAGCAAAGTGAATTACAATAGAAAAGCTTAAATTATAATTCATAAACATTTTAATGCAGAACTGTGTCTCAAATTTATCATCTGAGCCCAGAAGAAACCCCTCCTCCCCTTCTTAATTAAATGATAAGATCTGTGCTAGATTAACAAAAAAAAATAAGACCAGCAGTTATGAGCAAATAAGTTTAAAAGTTTTGGAGATGTTCTTTTTAAGTGTTTAATTTTTTTTATTGCATAATCTAAAGATCAGGATCTGCTTAAGTTGTTTCATCTTTTCCTTCAGAATCATCTGTTGATTAGATCCGTTGCTGGGGCACCTAACCGAGCGAACCCGAGTGCAGACCCAGACAGACACGGGACGATTAAAGATAACGGGGTAATTTACTGACTGAACAGGTGCGCATATTAAGTTGGGAAGCGAAGGGGCCTTGAGTGGAGAAGTGGGTGGTGTGTGTGATGAGCTACGGGCACGTTTGAAGCAGACCCAGGTCCTCAGATGAGACAAAAAACAAGGCGACCCCAAAGGAAAGGAACGACTACGGTGAAAAAAGCACGGCTGCATGAAAAAGCTCTGCGTAGACTTTACACACATTTCACCCACTCAGACAATCAGACTCACTAAGTCTGAGGCAAAGGGTGCTTTTAGACGAACAAGACCGAGGATCTGAACAAGGAGCCACATTTCTTTTGAGGTCTGAAGTGCAGAGGAGGATGAAGCTTTTTGCTTCCGACTGATCCAGTTTCTTAGTTTGAAAAAGTTTTTTTTTTTTTTTTCAAAATGTGAAGACTTTGTAAAAGTTGTGTCATGTGTTCCCAGCTTCAGAGAGGATAGAAAAAAAAACTTGGAACATTAGAAACCAGCTTTTGTTAACGTAAATAAGCATATACGATAAAAGCAGGTGAATTAAAGTGTCGCTATTTGCTTTGAGTTTGGTGCAGATAACCACGAATGCGCAGCCTTTGTGAATGAATATGACCCCGCTCCTTGTATCAGAGGTTGTTAGCATGGATGGAAGAAAATTGGAATAAAATAATGAAAGAAGATTACAGACTGGCTTCATTTTACCACGGATCCGTTTTCAGCAGAGAGAGAACTATTTATACCGCAGGAGCTCAGGTTGGAGGTGATGGCGGTGAATCCGAATGATGAACTTGGACTATTTTTTTTTCTTTTCTCTGCTGGAATAAGAACAAGTAGCTGTTTAAGACAATTTAGCAGATTCATTTAGATCAATAATTTTGTTCTAATTAAATGTCCAGCTTTCCTAGACATGTATAATCATTTAGGTCAGGTTTATGTTTCAAAAAGATGCTGTTGGTTATATTTCTAAATACGTATCTTTAAAAGTATATTCAAGAGTTTCTTCCAGTTTAGTTCAACTTCAAACTTTCTGAAAACTCACAGAATTTTCCAAAATCTACTGATCTCCACATTTCATTTTGCTGAAAAAAAAAACAGTTAAGAAAAACAAAAAATCTCTATTTAAATACTTATAATACTTAATTAGAAACTCCTTATCAATAATTTGACTATTTCTGTTTAAGTGTGGGTGCAGTTTTTTTTGTTGTTTTTTTGCCACAGACGTCTACTTGAATGGAAATGAATTTATCAGAAAGCAAATGTGCTTTGGGTTTGCATTAGTGTGTGACTGGTTTGACCTTAGCTTACTGCCTTTGGAAAAAAGCAACTTCTTTCGCAAAGCTGAGTATCTGACTGAAACACAAACCCTTCAAGCGAGCAAAGAAAGTTGAGATCTGAGTCTGTATATTAAAACTTCAGAATGTTTCTTGTACCTTGCAGTGTTTCATACCAGTCAATACAGGAAATTGTTTAATTCAAGTCACAACTTTATTATTAGATTGTCATAAGTTTTGCTGTTTTCCTGGAATCTATGGCTGTATATTCATTCAATGGCTAATTGAATTTTATACAGAAACTGTTAAGTAAGCATAATATCATGTCAACACCAAATTTGATTGGATATGAATTCTGTAAAAAAAAAAATGCTTATACTCTGAGAAATGTAATTTTTTATAATAAAAAAAAAGATATAAAAAAATGCTGGGTTTAAAAAAAAGAAGAAATATATTTAAGTTTATGATTGTTCTATTTTTTTCCATTATTAGAAGCATCAAAGATAAATACAGAGAAACATGAAGACAATTAAGATTACTTAGATTTACACTAAGTGCCCTTCAAAGCCCTCATGAATCGAACCCCACAATATTTGTAGAAGTTAAAGTTCTCACCGAAATAATAGTCCTTGAACAGAAAAAAAATGTAATCTAATCTGCTAAATTCTGTATCAAACACTTAAACCAAAGATTATCATGCCGCTCCATATTTCTTAAATGTTATGAGCCTGTAAAAGCTTTTCTCTAAAGCACTGAACACAATTACTCTTTTTGATCAAATCAGAATTTCACTGCTCCTCACCCCACACAGCCTGCCTTGATTCTGAAAACGTGCAGATGTTGAACTTTACTTAATTCTTTTACACACTGCTCAATGGTCAATAAGACTGCTGTTGACTTGAAAGTCAACTTATGCAGCAGAAAACAGAAAATACGATCACACACGATACAAAATAAAAACCACATTCAGAGAAAGAGGAGCTCAAACGTGAACACATTAGTCAACTTGCAGGTCGTCAAACGTTCCCCGAAAGAAAGAGCTGGTTTCAGTTAATGTCAACTCTGCTCAAGACAAACAGAGAGCACAGCCGGAGTCGTGTCAAATGGAGCCTGAAAATATTAAATATTTTATAGTCTCTCAAAATAAGCCATGTATATTACAGCAGATGGAAGTGCAGTTCCCCTCATTAATCCCAAGGGGGGGGAAAAAGGAAGTGACACAGTGTCGAGAGCGGCTGGTAAGGAGCTGAAGCAGACATTTTTTTTTCTCTATTAGTTTTCTTATTGCTTTCTACAGGTCTGTTGATACTGCAGATTACAGGATTCTCATTGTGCTGCAAAGCATCATTCATAGGACGTCTGCAAATCTCTAGTTAAGCTCAGGGTAATGGACAAATCACCCACGGGAAGCAATACCAGGTTCTAGCTTTGCCAAAAGACAATTTATATTAATAATGATATCTATGCTATAAAGCATAATGAAAATATAGCCTATTTGTGTTAAGCTGCAGTCAGGAGAACGACTCCCAACAGGTTTACTTTTTGTGTCCTTGTGTCTGTTCAAGAGGTAAAACTGCAGAAAGGAAGAACAAAAAAGAGGAGCATAAACACCAACGTATTCTTTCTGAAGGGCATTTTGAGTTGGGGTTCAATGTGTATTTCATCAAACAATTATTTTCGAATTCCTGCACTGGTATTTTTATTATTTTTTTGCTTTTGTTACTTGCTTGGATTATGAGTTGAGGGGGATTCGATGGAGCCTGAGAAGAGATTTTCCGCGGCAGACAAGAAGCAACTAAACTGTGTAATATTCGTAGGAAGCAGTACGATTCTGGGGATGTGAAAAGCTGTTTCCTACCACTGTCAGTCGGGTTTTGAGCTTTAAAATTCACAGCAAAAACCAAGTCTCTCTTTTTTTTTTCTTTTATTGTAACTCAACACATACAGTCACTAAATGGTCTCTACTTTTGCAAAAGGCTGAACTCTATCTTGAATAACCAAAGGCATGGTGAGCTTATCGCCCAGCTTTGTGATGGGGTCCTCTGTAATGAGAAGGGCCTCTGAAGGTGTGCAGTAAAGTCAGGAGCGCAAAGGAAACTGCTGACCACGTCCTTCACTGCAAAAAGCAGCTGAACTTGCAAGCTGGCGCGTCTCACACCCTCAGTATCTGCTCAGGTTTCCCGTCCTTGCTGGATTCGCCACCTACTTCTCCGGCTTACCGAGCCGAACTGCATTTCTCAAAGATCTTTGTAGCCGCTTAGAATCTCCCAGCAGGTTAACCTTTCAAGACCGAGCTGAATTATCTCTTCAGGTGGTCCAGATAGACTTAGTAAATTTACAAAAAGTACATTTTTTTTCTTAGTTCATACACGTTTGATTCATAAAAACGTAATGCTGTCTGAGCACATGGGAGACAACTTTACGTCTAACATTACAAAGAGAACAACTATTAACATATTTTATAAGTAGATGTACTTGTACTGTGTAAAAACGGCATCTCTCAGTGTTACAAAGTGGTTTGTGAAACTTGACGTTTTAAAAATCTCACTGTTTGTGGACAAATCAGATTCCATACGTATGGACCGTTTTCTTTTTGCTCTAATCACCTCAAAGAAGCATTTGCTGTATTCAAAGATTGATTAGAAGTTGGTAATAGGATTCACAACTCCTCCCCCCACCCTCCCCTCAGTGGTTGTCCACTTATAAAGTTTTTATTATTATTGTTTCAAAACATTAATTACACATAAATGCATGTTTTCTTATTTTTGCAGTGAACTCAGCTCACTTAAAAGGACAGACCACTGGTTCATTGAAGGTGCACTAAGCAACCCCCACTTGCTCCCACTGCCCTCCTGGAAATTTTTATTATTTTTTTTTCTTTGTATTGTGCAAAGAACTGCATTTATGTCTTCTTCAAATAATCATAGAAAGGAAATAACACTTGAATCCAATCAGAATCCAACGTGCTCGTGGCTCAGAGAGCATGAAGAACGTCTTAAACTTATGCAGCTGCAAAACACTGCAGAATACTTTATAGGTTTTCTTCCAGGGTCATGCTTGTCTTTCTTTTTTTTTTTCACCTTAATTGAAATAAGAGGTTTTTTTTATTGCTTTTTGGTGGGTAGTTTTCCATTACATTTTAATTTTAAATTCATTTATTTGTATGTGTTGTTTGATGGAATCAAATTATGTATTCGGTTCACTTGAAAAGTTTTTATGTTTAGAAAGTGGAATGTCATGCATTATTAATAAATGTAGATGTGATGTAAATCCCTGATGCTATGTCAGAGTAAGGTCAGGCTGCTCCAAAGTAAAGGTTTGCTAACTACATTATTTTAGAGTTATGATGCATAATTTTTTTTATATATTAAAATGCATGTAATTTAAATCCAGTCATTCATTGGTATACCCAATTACTCTTTACGGAGGTTGCGGGGGGGATGGGCGCCAATCTCCAGCAGTCACTGGAGGCAGGACTTTAGAAATGACTTTAAACATTGTTTAAAGTTAGTGTCATTGTGTATTAAAATGTTTTTTTTTTTTAAATCTATTATAATTCTAATACAAGAAAAATTTTATGACTAACCTGAGGATTCGTGGTCAGGGTTAGAATCATTATGGTAGGGCCTCGGGACTCATAAATAATCATTTGTTTTTAATAACTCACCTGGTTAAATAAAGGTTAAATAAATAAATGACATGAATAAAATCAATTCACTCATTTTCTTTGATGCCTATGATTAACACGTGATGGGAGATGACTTAATTTTAGCAGGCACCAGCCATGCCTCGTTATTATTACTAATGAACCTCAACATAATTAGAGTTAAATAAGCAGGAGCAATGCCTGTTATGAAATTGGTTGACTTGTTACAATGTCATCAGTTAAACAGGAGGTTCAAAGCATACAGAGTTCAACCCTCCTTGGGGTTCATGTGCTGGATTTGATCAGTGGGTCAAAATTTCAGCAGTAAGTCTGCTGTAGTGGGGCTGTGTGTGTGTGTGTGTGTGTGTGTGTGTGTGTGTGTGTGTGTGTGTGTGTGTGTGTGTGTGTGTGTGTGTGTGTGTGTGTGTGTGTGTGTGTGTGTGTGTGTGTGTGTGCGTGCGTGTGTGTGTGTGTGTGTGTGTGCGTGTACGTGTGTGTGTGGGGTGCGCGTGTGGGGGGTTGTGCGTGTGTGTGCGCGCGTGCATGTGTGTACAACTAAAACCATGGTTGTGCAGGGTGTTTAATTATTTAGCTGTGAAGGAAATCACAACTGGATCACATCTGTTTCTGAGAAAAATTGACAGAAAAAAAACCTTCATTATTTGCTGCACCCATCAGTTTAGAGACAGAAAAAATATAATGATCACCACAATATTAGAGAATAACTAGCTGCAGTATTTACTCCTTGGTATTGCACCGTGTGGCTTGCTTTTATTGTGTGATTAAGCATGCTCTGTCGCCAACTCAACCTAGGATCTGTTCGACTTTCTTTTTTTTTTTCTGTCATGACCCACACTGTATATGTAATGGTGAGTTCACACCAAGCGTGTTTCGAGCATATAGCATGGCGCAATTTGAATTGTTTTGAGCATTTGACGCTTTGAGCGCATCCAACGCTCCACATAGACTTTGAATGTAAACCTGACGCGCCAAAAGTGCACAGGTGTCGATCTTAAAGCGTCAGATGTGTGTTTGAAGCGCGTAACGCGTTCACTGTGACCGCACCTTTACTCAGTACACTGGAGATGAGGGTATTTGTTTTGGGAACCTCAGCCATGCCTGGGATGTGAGTAATCTCCTCTAAGTCTCAGGGACTGCTTGTTTTGTGTATATCTGAGATCCTTAGGTATCAAGATTGAAAGTGACAGAAATGCATTTTATAGCCTCTTTAAGTTCTCTTTTATTAAACACTGGTCACTGTTTCTTTAGGTTCTGAAATTCTTTTTAACTCTTGAATATTACCAATTTCAAATTGTAGTAAAATCAACTAATAATGTAAAACCTTGCACTATGTTTTTCTATGAAGAAAATACATCCAGTTTTAGAGTGCAGCAATGATCTTCACTCATATCTAATGCCACCAAAACCTCAGAAAACAACAGAGCTATGACCGGGTCCAGCAAGGGGAAACACATTACTCTGTTCTTTAAAAGATTTTAAACTCTGGGTGACCTATTTTAACATTGAGGATTACCTCTGGAGTATACGCCTGACCTTTTCCAGGCCAGAATGGAATCTCAAGTCTTTTTTTGCAGGGTCACGCTTGGTCATTCCTCAGAAAAATAAAAAGTAATATGGTCGTTTTTGTTTGGGCCTCTTTGCTGTGGAGTAACTACTAAAGCATATCAGAGAAGAAGAAATCGTTGTCTTCTTTTTACTAATTTTATTCTGATCTGACTACCAGTTTTTTTTTTTTTTTTTATGTGCTAAACCTTTTTGTAGTTCAATGAAAAGCATGAGATGTTTTTTCCTCATTATGTGACATTGGTTCGCCAATTAGATTTTTTATTGAACCGAACCAAATTGAATGCAACTATAAACAAGTCAGCTTTTAATGGTAACTATATTTAAATGTATCCTTTTTCGGTAACACTTTATTTGAAGGGGAGTGAATAAGATTGTCATGACACTTTCATAAACATGGCATAATATCTGTCATGAACATGAATAAGCCTTCATGAATATTTATGACTGTTGTCATAAAGCGTCATTTGGTAAATGATGACACTTTTAATACAAAGTTGACATTATTCAAAATGTCTTTGTTATGACAACTTGACATTAACCAAGAAATCATTACTGTTTAAACTTTACCTTTAATAACACAAAGTTACCTAATTTTTAAAGTGCAATCAGTAATACCTTATAACAAATTTATATCAGTAATGATTTCTTGGTTAATGTCAATTTGTTATAACAGACATTTTGAATAATGTCAACTTTGTATTAAAAGTGTCATAATTTACCGAATGACGCTTTTTGACAACAGTCATAAATATTCATGAAGGCTTATTCATGTTCATGACATGTGTTATGTCATGTTTATGTCATGTCAGTCTTATTCACCCCCCTTCAAATAAAGTGTTACCCCTTTTTCTAATTTTCAAAAACTGTGGCATATTGTAGGATATTGATGGCAGGCTGGCATGACCCTCGTTTTGTCCCCACCAGATTCTACCATAATTACCACACACACCATCTATACACACCTCTGTAAACACACACTCTCTTACTCAAGCACTTGTGCAAATAATCCAGAGGGTCGACGGTCCTGCAAACAGAGGTTCATGCTTTATTAACTCTGTACTCTGATGCCAGATGCATCACGTCAGTCCAGTAATTCAGATACAATCTCAAGATCTCATTTTTGTAGAAGAAAACATATTTAGGTAAATGTTGCAACATTTAGAAAACAAAGATAAGTAGAAGATTAAGGACTGTTATGGCAACATCAGTATGTTTGATCTGCTGAGAAAACATGGAAGATCAACCATTAATTGTGCAAGTTTCAGTCATAGGTATGCACTTAATTGACTTGAAAGTGTGAGAGTCACTGCATTAGTAATGTATTTATCTGTCTCCCTGGCTTAGAGCTCTCTTCATCTCCGACCTCTAAGCCGGTGTTTTTTTAACCTTGGTCTTCAGGGCGTTCTGCCCTGCATGTTTTCCCTGTTTAACACACCAGATGATCCAGATGCTTGCAGTTCAGCAAAAGCCTGTTAATTTTAATTCAGGTATGCTGAAGATGGAAAACATCACAAACATGCAGGGCAGTGCACCTCGAGGACCAGGATTCGGACATTTGCAGATAACATTGAACAAATTGGCCAGATACCAGGTTTATGTAAAACCAGAAGACATTATTCCTGATGGTCTGTTGGTGTGAAATGTGATCCATTAAGGTCATAGCTACTGTGATTATTGTTCCTACAATCTACAAATGTAGACTATTTATTATCTATTCAATATGAAATAAAGACGTATGTTTGAGCCTAGAACACAGTCACATAAGCCTATAATGTTATTTGTGGTCTGTATGCATAGAGTGAATATGGCATGATATTGTTTTGCTTCTTCTGCAAGTATTTGGTATTCAGTGAACAGAGATTTTGTTTTTATGACTTTTATAACAAAATTATACTTGAAACCCTTGGCAGAGTTTCCAAAATGAATGTGGTGTGTGATAATTTTTAGTCCATTAACTCACCATGAGCCTAAATTACCTTAAATTGCTTAAAGCAGGACAAGAGACAGGACTGCAAAGTAAGTTATACAGCAGTATGTCAAAAGTAAGACACCCGCTAAAATCGATCTGCTGCAGGGGGCAGACATAATGGAAGTAAGCAGTTAATATCTTAAAGAATAATGAAGGAAACTGATCCTGGAAATGTCTTCATCTCTTCAGTAGCTAAACAAAGTTTTAGCACAAACTTTAAATTATAATTTTGTAGAATGAAGCCTTAACGTTGCTGTTATTAAGGATGCAAAACCAACTATGACTAACAACATGATTGATTTCTCAAATGTATGGAAATGTTTTTGAGTTGTGTCTGCACATCGATAAGAGCTCTGAAGCAATTTTAAAAGAGTAGAAATGTAAATGTATATATTTGCAATTCCACAGACCAAACTCAAATCCTGAGCCTTGTCTGCTGAGCAAACAGCCTTTGAACATTTTTATAGACAAAGGCAGTTTTTTTTATTTCAAATGCAAAATGTCTATAATTTTGTACAGTTTTGGCTTAACTACTGCTCTAAATATGTTATTCTTTCAGGGAATTGCCATTTATTGAGTCTATACTCCAGTTCATGATAAGTCAATTACTAAATTAGTTGACAATTACTGTCAGTAGTCGATTCATCTCAATTAATTTGATTAATCGTTTCAGCCCTACATCCTACTAGGACACAGTAAGGTAAAAGTACAACTTGTTTTCATCAGTATATTTTAAATGTTCGTCTAAAGTGTTCCCTTGCAATCTGTATGGCTACAAAACAGAAAGAGTGGGGAAAACATAACGATGCAGCATTTGAGGCCACAGTGCTAGAAAATGATCATCATCCTCCTCACTGTTTGCTGTGGCTTCTGCAACCATTCAATATGTCTCAAACATATAATGCAGAAGGAACATTCCCTCTGTTCGATGTGTATTCCTCTGAAAAAAGTTTATTATTCTGGCAATTTGTTAAAAGTCCCGTCCAGCTAAGCTGACAAATCCCCAGAAAACAAATATCTTTGTCCCAGTCCCTGTTATTGATAATTATTCCAAGGGTCTACTGCCAGTTATTACAAAACCCTCTTACTCTTTATGTTCCCTATGCAAAAAAACACAAGAAAATATTTTTGGAAAGTTTTAGTGTTTTCTTTTTTAAGACTTTGTGTTTTGATGAAATCCTGCAGTTGAAAAGTTTGTTTTGTTGCTGTTTTATGATCATTGTAGATTTGTTGAGAAGGAAATGAAAATATGACCCTTCAGTTTATAAAGTCAGTGTAAAAAGAGGAGATAAAGATGTGTGTGTAGAATAATTCGAGATTTCGCAAACAAAATCTTTTGATACTCTAATTTTAGAACAGCAAATATTCAGGATGTTTTTTTTTTTTTCAATGACTGGCATCTGCTCAACTCCGAGTATTTTAAACTAACAGTAGAAAACTGAAAACGACTTTACACTTGAAAGAAATGATAATCTAAGATATTGCCAACTAAAGGTTAACTCTGACGATAAATTTGTTGACATTCTCTCTTTTTGGACTAGATTCGAGTTAGAAGTCTCCTCACATTTCTTCAGATGCCACACCATCATGTTGCTCAATACTTTATGAATACCTATCTCATTCAGTGCAAAATAAATCATCTGTGTGTGTGTTCATGTGTGGAATAACTGACAAGAATGCAATTCCAAGAAATTCTCTACTTGGGTAAATATTTGGGTGGTGACTTTATCTCGCCTGATCATTTCTGAAAATGAAAGTTTCCTCAGAGGATCCCCTGACGGTTTCTGAAGTCAGTCCAATCCCCATAATTCCAAATGTACTCGAGAGAGAGAGAGAGAGAGAGAGAGAGAGAGAGAGAGAGGAGCGAAAGGTTACAGTGCTCCAGATCCGAGTCGCAATAATCGGACGCAGAAATTGTTGTGTACATAATCTTTGCACACAAAAAGACAAGGCTGAATGCAGTTTGTCCTCCCAAACTGTCACACTAAAGCAGCTGAAGCATGAATTACAGAGAGGAAGTAGCTTCCCACATGCCCTGCTATTCCTAATACTGGTGACAGAAACTTTAATTATGACATTTCTGGCCAGGACAAATTATATACATATATTTGAACAGTCTCTCTCCTGCACTCAGTCCTGTTGGAAGACCAAGTCAATTTGTCCTGAGAGCAGCCGAGCTCATGTGATCTCATGTTACACAGCATGATATTGTTCTGTCTTGGCAGCCTTTGCAATCACTTTTGCAGAGCCATTTGACAAAATGTGCCATCTCAGACTCAGGAGAACTCAGAGATACAAACTTACTAGACAAATCTGAAAGTAACAGGCCTTGACATGACTTTTTTTTTTCCCTTTTGTGCTTCTGTGTTGGACTGACAACCTTTCCGCAATGGACCTCCACCAGTGGAGATGTCTATGGAGAGAAAACAGGGAAAAATGTAACAAAAATAGTAATCACTAGCCTCAATCTGATTATAAAATTTAATATGTAACAAAAAAAAAATGACCACAAGCTCAATCAAACTCAAGCAAATGTTATGTAAAAATGTTATGAGTTGTGAAGTCAAGAAACAGAAACACACTTTGTGACGGTCTGAGTAGCAGCAGCAACTAGACAATTTCCTGTCCTCTTATTTCTATAAGCCATCGGTTTCACATTATGTCGGTTTTCACATTCTGTCATAAATTGCCATCATCAAAACATCAGTAATAGGTGTTTTGCTTTGATCAGTCAAACAGAAATAGATTGCACCTGTCTCCTCCAGAGAAACCTTTTAATGTGTTGACTGAGGTGTGACCAGAGTTTCTTCGAACTTGTTGTGCCAGTCAAGTGGAATGTAAATATCAACAAATCGTGAGCAGTACAACTGAAGCTAAACGTAAAAAGCAAATTTCAGTTGTGCTTTCCTAATAGGTTATTTAATGAAGATTTCAGAATTTTCAGAACGCTCGCACGAGGCAAAGCGCCAAACGCTGAGTTTCAATTATAAGAGACCACAGGAAAAGAATGCTTCACACAGTTTGTCTTTTGACTGACAAGATAATGAATGACTCGATGGTGTAATGACAGTGACAGATGTGTGAAGCCCACAAAGTTACATGCAACTTTTAAATCATGAAACTGTCGAACCTCTTGAACTTTACAACACATAGCAACACTAACCCTAACTGACAGTGTCCAGGTAGGATGCGTTTACCGTTGTAGAAAATTTTGTTTAAACGCTGAAATTATCTGGTTCAATTATCCAAAACATTTTTTTGCAAAGTTACAAAACCTCCAAGGATTCCTCTTGCATGTGTTGCAATGCCTACGATGCAAATATATTGTTTTTCCTTCATGCTGCCATAGAAAAATAATGGACCTCTAGATCAAACTGTCAATAAAATAAGACAATTAAAAGCAATTAAATTAATTATACTAAGGTTTTTGATGTTTTGCAGACACACTTTCAAATTTTAGATAAAATTTAGCATAAATCAAAAATCACAAAGAAAAGAAAGAAATGTGAGAAAAAAAACAAAGTACCTCGTCATCAACAATTATTCTAATTCCAATATTATTGTTGAAAGCTTAACACTCGATACACAATATATCGTCCATAAACATTTGGAAACTATGAGGTAAATTAAAAGATGCACTTTATAGCAGCTTTAATGGATACAAAGAATCAATGAGATTAGTTTCTGCAGCAGATCATCCCACTGATCATGGAGGTTAATGGTGGTGAAACACAAACAGTTCTGTGATGACCGGAATCTGTCTAATGGAGACAATGCAGAGCAAAAGGATGCTTAAACTAATCAGGTATCTCATAGGCCCAATTTTTAGGTTTTTGTAAAATGGAATGAAATATTAATTCGGATGAAAATGATCAAATAATTCTCCGTGAGCTCAATGCGGCAATAACACAAAGCCTTCTCTGAAAATTATATTTTTGTTACAATTTACTTGCCTTTTACTTGAATCACTTCTCAGGACTGGTTGTGTTATCCAGAGTCGTTGATGTCTTCGCTTCAGAGCTTCTCGTCATTTATTTTATTTTTTTATTTTCATGAAAGTCAGCATTCTTGTCAGACTTTTAATACATTCATAAAATCATTTAATAAATTATTACCTCTACTTGGTCAGGTTGCTGCACCATGTTTCATATATTTGTGTTTATATCATGGATCTAAAAAGTCTACAGATTGATAGTGAATGCAAAGTTTTACAATGCGAAAATAAATGAACACCTGATAAAACCATCTGAGTGCCTTTCTACAATTAGTGTGACTTTTGACAGGAAGGATTCAACTGAGAAAGGGAAGAAAAATATTTTAAGGGAAAAAAATTAAAATATTAAGACAGCTGTAATAATCTGGTCAGACAAGAATCCGAGCCTGTAAACTAATGCTTTATTAAACCACTTCTGTTTCAAGTAAAGCTTTTAGTCCTACTGGATGCAGGCAAAAAATTTTGAGAATTCAATAATAAGGTCCAGCTGTCCCAGAAGGATTCTTTTGACATTTGCTCATAGTTTGCAATTTAAAAAGGATCAATAGGATATTATTGTGCAAAGGTACAAACCAGGAAAAGGTAAAAAAAATAAAATAAAAAAATCACGGTATGTTAAATATAATTCATCCAAAGATTATTTACAACCCTGCTAACTTTAATCATAGAGTAATCTTTTAAATTTACCATAATGTTTCCTCTGTGTGAATGTAAAATAACAGTAGAGAGGTCCAGCCAGAGTCTTAACTGGAATCCAATAGAATCTGAAGGAGGGAGCTAAAAGTCAGAGTGATGGTCAGGAGATATTCCAGCCTCAAAGACTCAGAGCTCCTCATCATAGATAAATGATCAAAAACCTGATGCTCTCTTTACATTGTTTGAGAGAGGCCTGTTTCTTTTTCTACCGGAAACAATCTCAGCTGATTAAAAGTAATCGTGAAATGAAATCAGACAGGTGTGTAAATAGTTTTGAGCTTAACTGTACAACACCAACAACCGGTGAAACAAAATTGTACAACACTGATATTATTATAATGAGACCTTTCTCTACAAAATGGAAACTGATCAGACAGTCTGCCAACAGCCCTATAGTAACACCTGAAGGAGCTGCATAAGTTTCTGGTTAATTGCTGAGTTCTGCATCAGAATTCTCTATGGACTTAGAGTTGGGAGACAGAAGCCTTTTCTTCTCAAAAAAAAAAAAAAGCATCTAAGCATAGCTAAAATCTCCCAGAACCTTATGAGAGAATCTGTTATGTTGTGATGGAACCAAACTGGAACTTTTAGTCAGAAATTGTAGGTGGAGAAGCATCTTACTCCACACTGAACTAGACTTTCTGTGATGATATAATTATTAAGAGTTCTAAACATTAGACTCATAACTTCCATGTGTCCACTAAAAACCTGAACACAAAGACGTAATTTATGTTCATGCATCCAAACCAACAAAAGAACTGAATACTTTGCTCACGTACCAGGAATTCATATCCCTAAAAACAAGCCAATGCCAGAAACTGCCTGTAGTAAATAAGCTTCACCTGTGTGTAATTTAGCCTCTGCGGAAATCCATCTGTTCTGTAAAGAACATCAGTGATCATTAGAGAACATTAGTGAACGATCAGCACAGTGAAGACCTGTGAGAGTTTCTGATAAGCAAGCGATGAAGTTGTGTGGAGGTCTATAAAATAATATCCAAAAATCTAAATCTAAAAAAATCTAAATTCTTACTGTTCATTTAATCAGCTAAACATAAAAAGCACGGCATAATGTATGTAATAGCTACATAATTACAGATGTAATTATGTAGCTACATTCAGTGATATATCTGATCATTCAATCAGAAATCATGAAATGGTTTAGATCAAAGTGTTGGGATAATTCTGGCAATGTCACTCTAGACCCACATCAAATTAAGGATTTGTGGCAAGGCTTGTAAATTGCTACTCATGATCTGAGTTTGAGCTATTTTGCAAAGACGAATTGTCAGACAGCTTTAATACCCTTGTGAGGTACTGTAAAATGACACATTGTTTTAACAATACCTCTCTGCTGAATTGAGCTGTTCAGCAAAGAACATCTCTAGAAGTGGATTTGAAGATTTGAGAAGAGTTGCCAGTTCACACTCAGTGCATATGCTCACGTATGTACTCCATTTGCTCCTGAAATGCAGGTTTGAATACATATCACAAAACTTTGCTATATGCAGTAACATTATAACTTTCATATTTATGTAATCAAAAGCAAGGACGATGATCGTTTCAATCCACAATTCTGTCTTTATGGGTGGAAGATGATGCTTTTTGGGGGGGGTTTTCCCTTCAGGTTTTAGTGCAGCTAAGCACCTGCCTACATTGTGATCTGAACCCTGTACCTGATATTTTAAGACTGCTCCACACAACACGCTGGCATCTTACCACTCACCTACGTGTATACTTTAATAAGCCGAGCTTGCGTCCATGAATTCCTCCAACGCTTTGTTGGCAGCGGAGCAGAACATTTTCTTCCTTTTGTGGGTGGTGCAGATGCAGCCAAGCAATATCCTCCATTATCCGCCATGACGACTGAAAACGCTTTTCTTCACTAAGATCACCGTCCTTTATGCTTGCACGGGAAGCTGTTCTGAAGTAATGTCAATAGCCAATCCGCTCAAGGTCTCACCTTAATTTTTTTAAGATGAGCAGCGCTAAAAAAAGAAAAAACAACCAAAAAGTTTTATAGAGTCATGTTAAGAAAGTATAATAAACCGATTTCTAGAGTTGAAAAGCTGCTTCGTGCTTTAGTGGATGTGTTTTTCTCTAGAAGCGTATTTCTGTTTCTGCTTTCAATAACAGCTTTTTTTTTATGAAAGGTTGTTCTGGATCACTTGTGCTGAGAGAATTAATTTATTCATCCTGACAGATTCAGATGTACAAGGATGGTGCAGCAGAAGACAGAAACAGATGTTTAATCAATGTGTGATGAACACAAGGTCAGAGTGTCACAGGTTGTGCAAAATTTGCATTACATGAGTAAAGTGAAAGCTTTTATTTAATGACTCGCTTTAGAGTTTCACTGTTGGTGTCTGTGGCTTTTGCATCACATGCTTTTTATGCGTGTGAAAGAGGGCAAACCCTGTTTTTGGTTTGTTTTGCTTTGCTATTTTTTTATTCAATTGAAACCCTCTGGAAACCAGAGTGCTAAACTTTGTGAAAGGTTAAAATTTGCAGGAATGATTTATCATTTCTTTAGTTTGTGAAGAGTAAAGAGAAAAACAACTGTGCTTGAACATTTATTTTATTTTGATATATATTTTTTGCTATTTTATGCAGAATGTTTCCATTCAAAATCAGTGAGATTAAATCAAACAACTTTGAAGCCAGTTTGGCAGTGTGCTTTAGGCCTGGGTGTCCAACATCGAGGATCAATGTCCTGCCTTTCCTTAAAGTGTCTCTGTTGCAACACAGCTGGTTCAAATGGCTCAGCTGCATCTTCATCTTGTCACAGTGTTTTTCAGGGGACTGACAATCAACCATCATTTTATTCAAGTGCTGAACCAGAAAAAAAATAAGTAACTAAAACATACAGGGGACATTGGCCCCTGAGGACTGACTTTGGACACCACTGGCTTCAGGTTATTGTCATTTTGGAAGATCTATTTGTTCCCAGGCTTTAAATGTCTTGAAGTTTTTTCAATCCTTCCAGATAATGTTCTTTCCTCATGATGCGACCTGCTTCATGAATTATCTTTGCTGTGTTAAATTTCAAGCACATATAGGAGGCTCCTGATTTGGTTGCATTTAAGTTAGATTTTGTCCTTTTTTATGTTGCTTTAGGGAGAAATGGCTTCTTCGTCTCTGAGAGGCCTTTCAGGCCATGTTGGTAGATGATGGATGTCGGACACTCTTTCAAGTTTCACTTTCGATTTTTTAAAACATCCTTTTAACACCACTATTCATTTCAATTAGGAAAAACATACATTTCAAACTTACTTTGGGAAATGACTTTTACATTACATTATTATTATTATTCTACGTGAGACAATAAAATTTACCCTTGTGAATTTTACTTGAAATAAAATTCACGTAGGATATATCTTAAATCAAGTGTTGACCTAATTCTCAACTATGCCATCAAAAAACTTAAATACTAACTTTTAATCTGTCCTAATGCATCATGGGATTCCCAAATTGGTCAAATTTCAAGATAATAAAGCATTTCCATTTTTATTTATTACTCTATTTTTAGCAAAAATAAATCCATTTGAAATGGGCTGTGTAAACATTAAAATTAGCCTGAGACATGTAACCATCTACCAAATGGCTGCTGTCATTTTTGCCAAAGGAGGCAAGGGAAGGACGTTGTAACTGTTTATTGGTCATCTTTGTGTCTCCTGTAATTGTTAGGACTCTGGGTTGTGAGGTGGGTTTTTCTCTCTGTTTTGGAGCTGCAGGTCTCAGCTGGAGGGTGGAGCCCAGCAGGTGGACGCTCGCACAACTATTACTCATCTGGTCTTGAGCAGGAGAGTAAAAGAAGCTGCCTGCCATACATTCACTGCCGGAGTTTTCTCTGAGACTTTCTCCATTTCTCTCCTTGTGCTTTTTTATTTCAAAGGTAACCTCAGTGCTGTTTCTTGCCTTGCTACCAAAGCTCTCCCAGGACTTCCTCATTCAAAATTCACTTATGCACCTCTGGCAACCTCCACGCTCCTTTTCCTCCCCGTGTTCCTCCTGCGAGCCAACTTTTCTGCCATCCAGCGCTCAGCCCGTCTCACCGGCTCAAGTCTCATGCATCACCTGCTAGTTTTCGTATCCAAGCCTCCTGCGCTCTTTTTCATCTCCCTTGAACCTCTGGCTAATATCGCCACGCATACCAACAACAATGGATTCCGCTCACTCCTCCCCGGCATACTTCACCTTCATCAATCAGTAATTACCTTCATCTCCACACCTTATTTACATTCGTCTCTCCGCTCACCTCTTACCTTCTGCTCACAATGTCCTGGCAACTCTGGACCCAGCCATTCATTACTCATCTCATTGTGAGAGAAACATTTGAAATATTTTTGCCTCCTGAGACTACTCAACGGGTGGGTCAGGAAATTACCAAAAATGCATGTCTGTAGTTAAATTACCTTTTTATTCAGAGGTAAATAAAATCTCGGAAATCAAGATGTAAACATTTAAAAATAAAATCATTTTAATGGGGTGTCCTAACTTTTTTTTTTTTTAATGATTGTAGATTTTTGTTACATGTTATACTTCATCATGTAACTGCTAATGTTTGTTTTTGTTTGTTTTTTTAAACCAGACCCACATTGCCAGTTTTCAAGATTTAGTTTTCCTTTGGGTTTACAAGAGTTTCAGACTCAGTGATATTCAATTCAAATTCAAAAACACTTTACTGATCCCAAAGGGATGTTAAATGTTGCTGTAACTAATATTAATTAAAGATTGCTCAAATCCATCCATCCATTTTCTTTCACCCTTGTCCCTCAGTGGGGTCGGGAGGGTTGCTGGTGCCCATCTCCAGCTAACCTTGATTGCTCAAATACTTATCCTAAATGCTGATGACTGTGGGCAGGAAGGATCTCCTGTAGCAGTCTGTATCACGGGCAATTTGAAGAAGCCTCTGACTGTCTCATAAAATTTGGCTTAGACACTTTACAGTCGATTTAAGCTGATAACAATGAAGACATAGTTAAATATTACCAGTATTTGGTTTTCTTTTCAGTTTTGCACATGCTTTTTATCATGTGTTTAATACTTCTTTCCTGTCATTCAAATTTAATCTATTTTTTTTACCCAAAGCTTAATTTACAGCCCAATTAGCTTTCATTTCTTTTAATGGATTGCTTGATGTGTAAATTTGATGTGAATGGGCTCAGTAGTGGTATTTAAATTGAGCAAAACATTGACATGTTCAATTATTTTACCACTTGCACCTCACAAAAATTTCATTAAAAATGTTTGATTATTCAGCACACAGCTAATGATCACAATCAAATCAGAATCAGGTTTTTTTTTATTTTGTTTATCTGCCTGCTGTTTGTGACTTGGTTCATTAACATAAAAAAGTAAAAGAAAAATACTCTCTCATGTTTAATTTTGGAAACATGGCGCAAAATTTTAAAAAATCACCAGGCTGTGAGGCATCAGTTTAAACCGCTGCAGTTCCTCTCTTAGTTTAAATCCTTTTTTTTTGTTGTTGTTTTTTAATCAAGGTGAGTTCTGCCCATCTTCAAGATATTCTGAAGTGTTATAGAAAAGACAGGAGCTAGTCGAAACATGGCAATTTTGATTTCATGCTAAGCAAAAACCCTCAACAAATTTCAATCTTCTTTTATTGTGCCTATTTTACCATTCATTATAACACAACGGAGATTAACGCCAGAGTGCAGAGCACCTTTTACTTCGAGGCCTTGAGGAGCTCGGTGGGTCGGAGTCCAAGAGCAGATTCTATCTTTTGCCTTGGAGATGACAGAAGAGAGAAAATGAGCCTTCATGGGCAGAATGAGGTGGAAATTGAGGAACACAATGAATGTCCTTGAGACAAGTGAGCTCTGCACCAATTTACTTACTGTTCAGAGGAGAACATCAACAACCGACGTGTTCCTTAGCAACTGACCATTCATTGCATGTGTGCGTGTGTGTGTGTGTGTGACTGCACTCATTGTTTTTCCTTTAATGTGTTTTTTTTATCTGCTACTCATTTATGATTCTTTGTGATGTTGTCATATTTATAAAAAGCGACAGATAATCAAATATACAGTGTAGGTGTCGGTACTAGAGAAGCAATGTGCACCCACACTTGTCAATTGTGATTATTTTTTTAAATTTCCGCTCAATAATGTACATGTTTATTTAGATTATTTCATCACCATACCTGCTGTTCTTCAATTATTCTAGCCTTTGTTCTCTTATTACTGGTTGCCAGCGTGCTTTGGTAGTACATAAACAATATGTATTTTCTACATGAAAACTTAGGTAAACTAGAAAGCAAGACTTTCTCTTTTCTTCGCTCAATGTACAAGATGACATCTTTGTTGATGTTGCTTAATTTAAAAGGAAAGAAAGATAGTCTTCTTAAAGAGATGTCTGACCAATTATTAACCCTTTCATGCATAAAAATAAAATATTGTGACATCAGATAACCCTTAAAGAACAATACTACTGATGTATTTTTCAAATAACAAATTTGTATTTGGAGAAAATTACAATTGATCACCTAAAAAAAATTAAATAAAAAAAAAATGTCCTACCTTTTTTTAATGCCTTAAGAAAATAAAATAAAAAAATAGGACAAAAAATATCCTGACACAAAGAATCATAATTCATGCATGAAAGGGTTAAGGAGACAACCAGATAATCACACTGACTAATGGGGAGTGTAAAGTTATATTATGGAGACATACTCAGCCCTGTTCTGCTGCTGGTTCTTCCTGCTTGCTTCCATCTGCTTGATTGGGATAAGAGCTTGCTGCAAAGTTGATGACTCAATGCAACTGGCTGGGCTTCTTTGGAAATAAAGTCTTTCACCAGGTGGTACAATAAGCTAAATAGGACTGAATTGTTTTATATTGAGTAATTGAGTGTTAGACCATATATGATTGGTTTGTTTGTATTCATTCAATCCTGTTATAAGAATAAGAGCATACAACACTTTGGTTTTGGATACTGAAAACCTAAAGAAATCATTCTGAAGTCTCAAATTACATTTCCTCATGTTTAGACCAACTTAATTCACATGTTTCGATATGTGAGCATGACAAGATAACGGACGGTGGGAAAGCAGCTTAACCAAAAGTTTGTGGTAACAAAACACCTTAAAAAATAAGAAATAATATCCCAAATCCAAAACTAAACACAGAGGGGCAACACTTCCTCGACTGTACAATGAGTCATCACCCTTGACAAGACTCATCTACCCCAGAGATTACTTCATCTAATTATTTTCTCTTCTGGCTTCATCACTAAACTTGAACTGTAATTAAAAGTTATTATGTGACTTAATGTAGTTGAAGTCTCTACGGGAAATTGAGATCATAGTTAAAGAAATTAAACCCTTTCATCACCCATGTCAAGTTAGTCTCTTTTCGGGGGAACCAGCTTCCTCTCTAATTTTGCTGGAACGGAGCATGCATTGTAAGAGCAGCACATACAACAGCTGGTATTGGAAAACGTTAGAAATCTGTCTGCACTCCTCTTTCAAGAAGCTGTCATCTTCACTCTTTGATTTAAACGTTAAAGGTGCACCAGCAAGGAATTAAAGTTTTACATATAGACAATTATCAGGCGTCCTTTTTACCGGCTCATCAATTATCATCCGTATGCACTGAGAGGGATACATGCGGTTTTATAGGAAGTGCTGAAATAGAAGCTGTTAACTCCACAGGTGACAAGGGAGGAAGACTATTGCTCATTCTTGTCTAATCTGACAGATTTTTTTTTCTTTTTTACTGTTTTTTCTTCCATGTTTTTAAACTCAGTCTACCAAAATCACGTCATACATAAAACCCCATCACCCAGCAGACCTACAGCAAAAGAAAAGGCAAACCAAAGAAAATGGAAGAACCGTTAGTGTAACCTTTGCGTCTGAGATGATGAACCCTGATAAGTCAAAGAATTAAATTTCACATCTGGTCAGAGTTACTGAAACTAACTCTGTGAGCGAGTAATAAGAAAGTTATTAATAATAGAGCGGTTATTCTACAGGGAAATATTGTCAGAGCTCCATTAATACACCTCAGATCTCAATTTTAATCCATTTGTGCCACAGAAATATGGGAGTGTGCCATTGCAGGCCATGATCTTTAATTAAAGGAGTCAAAGAGTTAACGTTATTAAACTTTATTTCGAGTGCTTACATTATTTATCTAGCTTAGCAGTTCATTGATGGATAAAACATTAGATCCTCTGTCACAGCTTTATTAAGATTAAGTTTCACAAAAATGCAGAACGAAAAAAAACTGTAATAAAAAAAATAGGTGGGAAATAGATTAAGTGTATTAAAATTTATTTTTGGAACATGCTTTTCATCTTTGTGCACCACACACCTTTTATGTAAAAAAAAAAAAAAATCAACAATCTACTTCCTTTGGAAGATATGTTTAATTAAAAGTAAATGTGTTTTGGAGGCTCAAGTGAGTTCAGAAACAGAGAATGTGACTTTTATTCAGTCCTCCTTTTTCTATTTCTATATCCACATAATGTGAGGAGGGAGCGTGGGGGGTTTAGGGGGACAGGTGGCTGGCTTTATCGAGCTGTCAAAGAATAAACATACAAGACGATCTCTCATCAAATGAGTGTTTTCTAAATAACCAGCAGCTCCGCTGTACTTCTCACTGTGAAAAATCTGTGACAGCATGATAAGAATGTTTTATTCTTTTCCTTATTGCTATAAGTTATTTACACTGCTGATGATAAGTGGATCAAGTGCATTTTATTAACAGCACCTGGCTGCTGCCTCTCCTCTAAAGGCCAACAAAGGTAGCAAAGATGTACTTATGTTTTGTTGCTGTTGTTTTTATTTTTTGCTTTAATATATGTTGAGTGAAATCTAGTCTGTTTTTGTGCAATTCAAATCAAGATTTTAATAGATTGAAATTAGATGAAAGAATATATAATTTTTATTCTGTTCATATGAGCCTCTTAGTTCAAATTAGATTACACTTTCATTTAACCATGACTGCAGATATAGAAATATATTGAAAATAAAATGAATGATTGATTGAGTTGGATTTCGATGGACTGGCGATCTGTCCAGGGTGTACCCTGGATAGGATTTTTTGAATATTATTAAACATAATATTCTTATAGACCTCTGTAACCTCTGTCCCCTTACAGCAGTTCAAGAGTGTATAAAGTCTACTATGAACACAGAAGAGGCAGTAGTGTGGCATCTTGAGAAAGGAAAATGAGATTTATCGTGTGTTTTTCAGTCCTGGTCCTCTCAAACTGCTGTCCTGAATGTTTCCGATGTTTTTCTACAGACCTGACCAGAATGATTGTCTTCTGCCGCTCTTAATGGCTCACTGAGGAGGTAATGCATTCATTTGATTAATTTGTGCTGCCGCTGGAAAACATCTAAGACATGAAGGACATTGGTTTCTCGGGACTAAGATGGAAAGTCACTGGTTTAAAACAACACAGAAAAAAGCTGACTCTACCATGTGCTGCCGAGTAGGGAAGGTATGATGACACAGGAGTCTGGAAATTAAACTCTTATTTCTTCAAGTTTAGTAAATATTTTTAAAAAGCATGCTGGATTTCTATAGCTTTATCACTTTGTATCTCTGTAAAAGAAATCCCCTCAAATGATCACTGGTATAGCTGAAATGGAAGATGAAAAGGGGAGTACAACCACTTTATGTTTCTGAATAACTGATCAATTTGACATTAAGGCTATTTGTTTAACTTTTAAATCGCAGCCTTTACTTCACCGAAAAGTATGATTCGGATAATTTTATAATTGCGGATTTTGCTTCACTTGCCATGAAATTGGGAAGTTTTCAGCTGAGATCACACCATTGTTCACTGGGTTTCACGCAGTGAAAGCAGACTTCCCACCTTGAGAGGGGTATGCTAAAAGTGTCATGCCAGATGAACAGAACGCAGCTGGTTCTTATTTCTGCAAATTCTCTGCTGACTATTTCACCTGCCAATTATTAAATCAGCTTTCATTCCACATCCAGTTCAATTTGCGTGTTCCCAGGAGTTCACCTGAACCCCAGGCCCGTCCCCCCACCTGCACCTGCACCTCCCCTTCCAAACATACGGTGAGTTGCCGGATGTTCTATCCTATTCAAGCAATATAACATCCCATGTCTCCCAAGAGTTTTGAGATAATAAACTTCTCAAACTACAGCTCTGACATAACAATCCAAATGTGATAAAAACAAAACGAGCCTTCTATGGTGCAAATGAAACTAAATAAGCTGTAGTTATGAAACACAGCAAACCTAGAGTGTTGATGACGCCGCCTTCAATTTTTCACTTTTCAGAATTCTATGTTTTGCAAAGTAAATTTAACTTGAATTTTAAATTGTACAATTGAAGCTGCAATGAGTATCTTTTATATAAAAAAACAAAGTAAAAAAAACATTTTTACATATTTGATAAAACTGCTGCTTTGTCCTGACAATATAAAATGTAATGTCACACAGGAGAAAAAAAATCAGGTTTCTCTAGCAATGTGAATCATACTTGTGTACAAGCTGCTCAGACATTCACCATACAGCATGTACTGTTGTGATACACTGACCAAAGATATTTTTGAAAAACATTTTGAGTTTGTCAAACTTGTTTTTAATAAAAAATATATTTAAGGAGGAACATTTTTAAGGCTTTGTTGACAACCTATGACAAAAACAAGATTTAAAAAAGCTAAATAAAGCGTGGCCAAGCTTTGTCTGAATTGTTTTACGCTATCTACAAAACAATATGTCAGTCTATCGGTGTATCCGCATCTAGTAAAATATAACGTATGGTAAAAAGTGTGAGGTGCAGAAAGGGATTTATTGTTTTAGAATATTTTCATTTAATTGCGTAAGTGGGGGTGTGTAGAAAAAAGTGGATCTTCCAAGCAAGGAACAGAAGAGTCATTTCTACAATACTTTTAATTATTACATTAAATTTTCTTGAGTTTAACATTTTTCACATTTTAGCAACACTTTTTACTGTTAAATCCTCGTGATAATGGAGCCTTAGACCTCACAGCAATTTGAAGCAGCTGTGTCAAGATTTTTGGTGTTTGCATTAGTATTACTCTTCTCCTATGCAAAATAATGACATCCAGTTATTATTTCCAAACCCGATGCACATCTTAAAACCAGACTGGACGAGCTACTTCCCCCTCTGCCCCTACCCGTCTGCTGTGGCTTAACGTATTCTGACCTTCTTGTCTGTGTGATCCTGTCAACATCCACACATCGAGCCGAATGTTCAGGCATAAAGTTCAAATTAGAAGATGGAGTGAATAGGTGAGAAACTGGGAGAGCCGGCATGGGGTGTTCTTAATTAGCTGCCGATTCACAGAGAGACAACCAGAAATGGAGGTTAAGGTTTGAACAAGAAAATCTGCTCAAAGGCGAGGGATATCAGCTGGACTCAGAAGTCTTCTCGAACGACGAGAAGGAAGGTGTGCTCCTTATCTCTGCCGAAGGTCAACTCTTAAGAGGGGAAATATGAAGCGGCAACCAGACACAGAGGGATTAACTCCAATCCTAATTATGGACGCTTGCAAATTATGTCCCAGCCAATCAATGTGGGAGGTCACAGTAATTCCCGTTTGTGTCACAGCAGGACACGAAATGGAAATTGGTCTCAAAGATACTTGGGAGGCAACTTCCTGCACACGACAGCAAACTGCAGCGAGGGGAAGGCCATGTTTTAATCATCTGCATAGGAGTGACAGTAATGAAATTCACGGTTCTCAGTACACTCAGAAATAATTTATATACAGCAGATCTGAGGTCAGGAGTGGACATAATGTTTCTGGGAAACACTGAAGGGGAGCAATAATCAGACTCATATTTTTTGACAGCACTTCAGGTAATGAGAAAGACAGTTTTACGTTTTCTTGGGGTTTTAGTCTGAAGTGAGCAGATGTTTAGCGTCTTGCCTCCTCACACTGCCCCTACGTGCTATTTGACTTCTCATCCATGAACGACCAGGAATTATACATTGGCTCGTGAAAGTATTTAAACCTGTTGAACTTTTCCACGTGTAATTGAATGAAAAAATACTCCATAAATATGCAGAAGGAAAGGCAACCATATCTTTTTTTTTTTTAACAAATAAAGACCTGAAAAGAGTCTTACGTTGCTTTTCAGGTTTAACCCGAGTTGTTACTTTGAACAACCATCTTTGCTGCAATTACAGACGCATATACAGAATGTCCCTTGCTGAAAATTTACAGTAGCTCTGTCTTCTTTGCTTGAACAGATTGAACACTGAGCTTCAACGAACACCTGTTTTCGAGTATTACCTTAATTGGTGTTAGGTCACGACTTTAACTGGGACACTGACACTTTTATGTAAACCATTACATTGACTCCGCCATGTCAGCAGATGGTGTGGTGTGACGTCTTGGTTTTCTCAAAGATCTGACCCGTTTTTGCTATCTGGATTACGGTCTGCTGAAATCCAGGAAGATTTTTAACTCCTTCAAAATTTAACATATAAATAATGTGAATTATATCAAGTTACATTAATTTAGCTGAGATCAAAATCCACCAACTTAAACTAAAGAAAGTCAAAATGTCTAAAGCTGGTTTTGCATATCTACAATAGGTAGGCCGTTAAAAATATTTACCTGAATGCATAAACAAACACCCCAAAAGAGCATCTATTAGTGTTTCATAGAGAAATCTACATTGTAAATTGAATTTAAATTATCACTGAAATAATAAAAAAAATATTCAGAAAAGATGCATTCTGCTTATATAGTTATTTAGTATCCCCTATCAGACATTCATGCTGCAACACGGGTTCCATAGCAACGACTAAGACTGTAATGCAACAACACTCTGTTGCCTTTATATTATTTGTTTACATCAATTCTCATTCCAAAAGTGAACCCAAATGCTGAGCCATTAGAAGAGGTTCTCCGAAACAAATCCTAAATCAAACGCATTATGCTGTCTTCTTTGCAGAGTCATTACAAGAAGCCGTCTTTTAATGGGGTTTGTGATCATAATACAAATAAAATCAAGCCAGACCTCATTTGAGTGCAAATGGTAGACGCCACTATGCACATTAGCTCCTGATTATCTGAAGTCACTGCAGGCTGTGGAGACGCACGTGATCCGCCGGTGTTGCCCAGCGTTATTAATGGTGTAGATACTGCTCTTCAAGCAGAGTTTAATCTAAAAAAGTGATTGAATTTCAACTAAGTAATTAAAGCAAGTAATTTGAGGAACTACTTGAACCCTATATTGGGGCCAATTATTTGTGGTGTGCAGAAACTTGTTAATTGAGGTGTGAGTAAGGCGAGATCCATTATCACGCTAAACCGGCAGCATTAATAAGGTAGCCAGTGTTACATAATTATACTGCTGCCAGCTTCTTTGCACCAAATTCAAATTTTGTTGATTCTGGATCTGAATCCTCCTTCGGTGTTTTCATCGCTCATTTCTATGGTAATATCTTCACCGTTGTCGAAAACTAAACCTTCATGACATTGTCATAATCGTGAAATTAGCAGAAGTCGAACTAAAGTTGTCAGGATTTTTGGAATGTGTCGCATTCACTGTCTTATTTTTCTCTGGTTATTCATTGTTGTTTCATTTCCTGTTTTATTTTGAAAAGGTCAAACACTATATGTTTTGTGTACTTCAATTTGCCGTCTGTGTTTCCAGCTTTATGATTGACAAGACAATATGACAAAAACTTTGAGTTCCATTTTTTTAGTCTGTTTGATTAATAAATACTAACAGCCCATAAAATAATTCATTGTTGTTTAGATCTATGAGGCCATAATGTCTGGAATTACTTGACCACTATCAGAATTTTATGTGGGTAATGAAACTCTCCTCATTTTGCAAGTAAGAAAAATAAAATACTTTTTTATTAATCCATTAATTAAGTCTTACTTCCCCTCAGTCAAGATATCAAGCAATTTATCCAAATCCTAACTGCAGACAGGCATAACGATTGCCAGTTACTGTTGTTTCCTGCCTTTGCTGGATTGATTAGTGCTTCACTGCACTGAGTTTTGCTTCTGCTTAATTGCACTGACTTTGGTAGCTCACACACTTTGGTAGCCACTGCCAACCTGGCAAGTAAAGATTGAAGCCAAGGCGCTTCAGTGCATGTTGAACAGCCAGGAAATCACATCCTGATCTTGACTGCTGCAGCCAGCTAAGCCGAACAAAAAGGCGCACATCCAGGAAACACACCTTGCAATGTAAGAAGAACGCCGTACCACTTCCCAACTTTCTATTGACACCAGATAATAATTCAGAGATTATATTTTAATTATCTTTCTATGCGACGCCAGAAAAAGAAACTTGTCTGTTTCAAGTATTCTTTGAAGAATCTTTGCACTAGCAAATGCTGAACAGATGAAATCCCAAGCACTGTTATATAAACTTGCAAGTTTCACACAATGCAAGTTTATAATCGGTATATTTTAGAAACAAGCCTCCTACTTGGACTTTGGCTGCATCCTTAATAAGGATTATGGTCCTTGGTTCTAGATCTGTTGTCGTACATAATGAGGCTAACTGCCTGTGAGACGGAGGCAACGCTGAGAAATGCAACTGACTTCTCATAGAGTTGTTGTGCTCTGATGCATTTCCCCTCAGGAACCTACAGTGGCTGCTGAGGCCATGATGTGATCGCTGCTGAGATCATTGAGGAAGCAGCGCGTCTCGCTGCTTAATGTGAACGCTGGCTGTGCTGGCCTTCGCATAACCCACTGTGGTCAGGTTCAGGAGGGACAAGCAGAGCTGCTGCAGGTCACCTTTAATGTAGCATAGCAGTGTCTTACAGCGAAGGGGCATGAAGATGAAAGAAAATAAATAAATAAACGATGGGAGTGTTCTGACTACTTTTTGTAGCAACATGTAAAATGCATTGATTAAAAAAAATTTTTTTTAAAGCCTTTGGTGTAATATTTCAGTCAAAGTGACCCTAATTATTATTGTGGGATTGTCCCAAAAGAAAGTGCACAATAAATAGTTATAGCCGTGTATTTTTTAAAAGACATCCCAGTAATTTGTACTAAGTGTGTTATCAGCATGACATCACACAGTATCTCTACTGTAATGGAGAACAATGGATTTTTTTTTTTTTTAGCTGTCCAATAACCTATTTCTCTGTGAATCGTTACATAAGTGTTATCTGAAAATAACTAGCAATTAATAGAAAACTGGATTGTATAGTTCAGCAAATAACTTAGATTACTAACAAATTAGAATGCAAAATAATAAAACTCATTGCACTGCATGGCACAACTCTGGTTGAGTGACTACTGACATGCATCCTACAACAAAGGATTCAGCTGCATATTCAGTGCACCCATGATTTTCTTACCCTTCATTCTGATATCCATATGCTAACCGGGTGGCTTCATGTCACTAAATTAAATTGCTGAAATGTTTGAAACACATTTGTTTTCTGTTGCAATTTTCCTTAGTAACGTAAATATGTCCAACACAAGCATTACTTTAAAAACTACAGCATCCTCGTCCAGAATTATTAGCATCTTGTCTTTGCCTATTATTCATTTATCCATATTATTCATCCTTTATTTGTACTCACTTGTCCTTGTAGGGTCGAAGTGGCTACTGCCTCTGTCCAGCAGTCATTGGACGAAGCCAACAATATTTATTTTTCTCAGAAAAAAATCTTCAAATTTCCATTTCCAGCTATTTAAGTATCCAGTCTTTTGACTACACAATAGAAACTTCAGATTTCAGTATTTTTGATAAAGGTCCAAATATACTGACATCTGACATCCTGCACTCTGGTTGTTTTAAGCAGCTTACTGGAGAGTTGCTTTAAGAAGAAAAAAATTATGACTCATGTTTTCTCTGTAAGTCTTTGATGAGTTGTACTCGTCAGTTTAAGAATGACTGTGCACATTGACTTGTTCCAGAAAGAAGTTTATTTTTTCCTCCATCCCCTGCTAAGGCTTTTTTGTTATTGCTGTTGTTGTTGGGTTTTCACAGAGGATAGGATAACCTTTAAAAATTTACAGAAGTTAATGGACGATGGAGAAGGATCTGCATGGACAACTACTGACAAAGCAGAATCATCAGTTTTAAAGCTGTCATTCAGGAAACAACAACAATTTATTCCCATTAATGTCCATCCCTTGAGTAATATGAAGGGTAGTCAAATGCTTTTTGTCTCAAAGTTTTTTGCATGAGAAACAAGATAAATGGGAAGGTAAGACAATCTAAGGAAGTTCAACAAGGTCTAAATTATGATGACTGCATGAGAGCAAATCAAAACTGCAGATCTTGTGAGTCATTTCTGGTCTGTAAGTTTTAGCATCTATGCTAAGTAGTCTAAGAATAGAACAATGATGGAGTAGTTTAGACATCAAGCAAAGCTTATTGGTTCACGTGGAACATATAGAGTCTCAAAGTACAAAAGAAGGTAAAACTGGTTCGGATTTAAGGGTAACACAATACAAAATGCATCACAGTTTGTTGCAAATGGGTCTGCACAGCAAAAGCAAAGTCGCAACGCAAGTAATATCCACCGTAGGCCAGCAAAAGAACAAACAGATTTCTTTTTGCATCATAACGGTGTCTGGGTCTAAATGCATTGTTCAGCAGAGGAACACAAGGGGACCAGGATGCAATACAGCAAGCCAGAGGAGACAATGGGGCGTTTTTGGAAATTGCTGTGAAACTTTGGCTCCATGTAGATGCTGCTTTGACATCTACCAGTTAAGTAAGCAATGCACCCTCCCACAAAGCAAAAGAACCGGAAATAAGGATAAGGAAGTAATATAAGCAGCATATGTTTAAGGTGCCAAAGGCGTCCAAATTCCTCAGATCTAGATCCAATTGAGACCTAATTGTCAGGCTGGTTAACCAAATAGTATTTATGGAGCCAACACCTCTCAACTGACCGGGATGTAATGCTAGTATCATGGCATCAGATACCATTGCACAGAGGTCAATGCTGTTTAGGCACTATAAGGTTATCATGATATGTGCATGTGTTTAACTTAAGTGTAATGACAGATGTATTAAATGTTGCTTTTTTAAACAACAAACAATTTTGAAAAGTATGAACCTTATTCTGCAAATGGTAATTGAGTTATTTTATTTCAATGCACCAAGGAGTTATTTTTTCAGAGTATGACTCACTGTTTGGTAGATGAGCTAAATTGTCACTTCACCTTACCGCCAGAACTTTCAACAAATTTCTCATGATCTTCTTAATGATTCATGCTGGGCTCATAAGATTCCAGTGGCAAATTTATTTGAAATTGTATTTTTTATTTGGTATAATTTCCCAATAGTCTTTCCTCCTTTGCACTCTGGTTATGATAAGTCAGAATCTGTAAGAGGGCTCGTGACTGAGGGCTAATGCTCACCATCATTTCAATAATTTAAACTCAAATTGAAACTGCTTGCTGCTGCTCGTATTCTAACCCCTGTGCTTCATTTTCTCAGTAAACAGTCTACTTAACTTTCAGTCCATGCCGACATTTAATGGATGCATATTCACCGCAGGGAATCAAACTTGCCCCTAGATGTACATTTGCTCCCTCGGTTGGAGGCAAATAAAGTTTATTCATCAGCATACACTGTGCTTCCTTTAATAAGGCACCTAGACTTTAAAATGAGGACAGCAGATCGGGATTTCCTGACACGAGGTAAGAAAATGAAACAAAATAAAAAAAACATCAAGGATACCAAGGTTATCCAGTGTAAAACAAGCAGTAAAATAAAAATATGGTTGTGGAAAGCCACGAGAAATATTGTTTCAATTTGAGAATTTTGATTCACTCCGTTGTTCTGCTCGTGTGATAATCTGCCATCGTTGTTCGAATAAAAGTGGTGCCGACTCCTGAAACAGAAACAGAAAAGTCTTCCAGGTTATCTCTAGAGCTCATGAATCTTGCTAAGGTTTCAACATGCACCTCGACTATTCATGAGTTCACTGAAATGGGTGAAGCTGCTATCTGTGTGTTTGTAGCCAGGAGCAACGTTGACTGATTTGATTCGAATGAACCGTGAGGGTTTAGCTATCCACAGGTAGCGAGTCAGTTCAGCATGTTCGAACTCTGGCTATCTCCAGAGTGTGTTTGTTGGAGAGTGCAATTCCAAGTGTGTGTGTGTTTCTTTTGTGTGCGCATGCGTGCGTGCGTGTGTGCGTGTTCCCTAATCTTTAAATCACTTTTACCTTCTTGCAGCCCAGCCCAGATAGCCCTGCAAAACAGTGTTTGACATTTTCAGAAGGTGTCACAACCTCTTTAAATCCATATATTGGCAGAGTTAAATACAAGAAATTTAATATCTAAGAGGCAGAATTAGGAGGAAGTTATCATGTCAATATTTTCAAATGTTAAGCAAAATCAAGGATTAGGCCAGCTAACATGACTTCACCCATTATGTTCCAGGCAATTAATGTCATTCTGGAAACAGGAAGAACCTTTTGTGTAAGAATTGTTAAAGAACAATTTGCTGCTGCAGTGTAATAGTTTTGCATGGACCATTTACATGTATAAAGGTATATCAAGATGTGGAAGAGTTATGATGTGAAAGCTGTGCTAATCGCTTCTGTCTGTTCATCTGCTTTTAAGAAATTTGATCAGGTTACGTTTACATTTACGTTCTTATGTAAAAACAGTGAAATTTTGCTATTTTTACTAAATGTCATCATGCCTGTGGAGAATCCCACAATGGCCCATGCCACATTAAAATCAAAGTCTGAACAACCGGTTCTGCTTTCTTTGTCTTTAAATTTGGACTTCTGAGCTTGAAATGATTTGAAATTAAGATAAGTGCATAGAAGGAGACTGCTGTCTGCCAAATGAACCAGTCAAAAAAGAGATAACTATTCATCATCAGCGATTACTACATAAAAAGTTTGGTTTTAAAGGACTAGAAACTCAGTGCGGTGACTTTTTTTTTGTTTGTTTTTGGCAGTTTCGAAAAACTCAAATGTGACTAATGAGTCATCTCCCATGTTTGGAGCAACTCAGAGCACTCACATGGAGGTTTTAATTATGTTCACCAGCTCTCAAGTGTTCGATTCAATTTGGCCCGCCGGAGCCTACCTGGCAGTGTTTACGCTTGAGAAGCCAACGAAGGATCAAGCAAGCATTTCAGCTCTAGGGATTCATTCCAGTTAGTGTACTCTATCTCCTGCTGTGCAGGGCTGGGCATCTTATTAAAATAAAAATTAAAAAAGTTAATCAAAACCAACATTATGAATCCTTATTCAGTGTTTGGTCCCATGTTTATGTTTTGATACAACTCACCACAAGGGGTCTCGTTGGCATTTTTCAAAGAGGACCATTTAATTATGAAACTAATCACTGACTGCTCAGTTTGCCAGTGTCTCACTGAGTTGGCCCACTGGCTTCAGACAACATGAGACATGAGAAAACAAAGAAAATCGCAGGGCCGCGCGTGAGTGGGACAGAGATTGTTTAGGTAAAGGATCAGTCTGAACTGCGGTTTGCTCAAATTAATTATGCGGCCTTTCAAAGGGGGCTGTGGGTTGTGTTAAACGGCAAGTTGTTGATCTGAAGGAGAATCGCATTAATATAATTTAAAAGTCTCCTTTAGGTTTCCTAATGGAGCAAGAAGAAGAAGAACACGTTTGGTAATTTTCTGCTTCGCATTCAAACGTATTTACAGTTACTGCTAAAGTATTCAACATTTTGCACATTTTATGACAACAGTCGCATCCACTGCAACAAATTACCTTTAAATGGCATTTAGAGACAACCTGTGTGTAATTCAGTATGAATACAACTGTCTTGTGAAAACCTGAGAGGTTTGTTAGAGAACAATGGTGAACATACAGCATGAAGACCAAGGAACACAGCGGACAGCTCAATGTTGTGGTGAAGCTTAAGGCAGAGTTAGGCTATAAAACAATGTCACAAGCTATCTTAATTTAAATTAAGTTTTTACACATTAAATAAAAATATTTAAAAAATACATTCTGTGTTTACTAGAATATATTTCATACTAAATGTGTTCCTGATCTGATCAATCTAAATACAACAACAACTTAAAACACAATGAATCAGTAAGAGGACGAATTTAAAATGTTTAAATGCAAACAGTAAATTTGAGGTGTCAAATCCAGTCTACTGATCCAGAGTTGGGCCTATTAAAGGCAGTTGGGTCTAGATATCTGCCGTATAGAAGATATAAATTGTATTTCCCCTCCTGTTACAATGAGATCAAAGGAAAACAGAGGGAATGAGTTAACGGCTTGCACAAGGTAATGAGGCGACATAGACAGGCAGGGATGAAGAAGGCTGAACGTGTTTAGGGGGATTGTAGCATTTATTAACAAGATGTTATGCATCCATGGTCACACTAGCATAAAAAAGCATTCTGCAGCCAATGTAATTAACACATAAGGTCATATCTATGTATATATCATGGCTTATATTTACACTTTGTTCAATCTAACAACTTTCCAAACACATCAGACATGATTCACTTTACCACCAGACTTTTATACCCCAGGGCTGTCGTCTTGATCTATTGAATATGAGGTAAAACAATGAATTTTTTTTTTTTTTTTTTTTTTTTTTTTAGACTTGAGATGTAGGACTCTAGGAAAACTTCAAAGATGTATTGTGAAAAGAATGTATTCTGCAGCCCTACACCAAAAAGGCCAAGTTAGCTCTTTTCACAGAGGCTGCAGCCTTCAAACAGCAGCAGACGTTCACTGAGTAAGGATGTGATCTGAGATGGGATGAGAGGTAAAATTATTGGGCAGCAAAAGTTAAAAAAAACAAAAATATTGTCTGAGCAATAAAATAGCGTTATGCAAAAACGCACATGTATATTGAGTGCAAATGGAGCAACGGTAATGAGCAGTGACCAGTAGTAATTAGACATAGATGCTGTAGAGGGTAATGGCACGTGGCAGGAAAGATTTGCTGTTTCTATTTTGTCGACAGCAGAGATGTAGCAGGTTGTAGAAGGTCTGTCCAGTGTGGAGGGGTTGGTTCAGGTCGACCATGATGAATAGCAGTTTTTTGTTGTTTTTTTTTCCAGTGTCCTCTCCTCCACCACAGTCTCAAATGTCTCCAGACTCAGCTCAGTTTTCGACAGCCAGGTTTAATCCACCATTGTTTTATGCCAGTGCAAGAGTGAAAAACACCAACAGAACGTCCATACGTGGCCTTTTCAGATATAAAAACATCCACTTCTCAGCTAGATGTTCTAATTTACACATATGTTTCACTGTTAGACTCGACTAAAATCGCCGTCGATTCATTTTGCACATGCTGTGAGTGCCGTATCAGTTCCATTTCCTGCCCCACGTCTTAGCACTTGCAGATCTATTTTTGCATATTATCTATTTTCTCACTGTTAATATAGTTAATATCGCCATGTAGATTTTTACTTTTATTAACACGTTTTTTTCTGGCTGCGGGTGCCAAACCCTAAAATATGATTTCTGTTTTCACACTTTTCTAAATATATTCATAAGCTTCGAGTGAATCTGTGACACGTTGATCACTGACTTTGGTTTAAGTGTCCTATGCTTTTCATGTGTTGAAGTAAAACATATTTGTCTCAAAGTGCTGAGACACATAACCATGTTTGTGAGTCTTGATGTGGTGCGAGGAAGTGGTCCGGGTTATCAAAAAGGCCAAGTAACAAAGCTTCTGAAGCATTCAGTGTGTTTGGGGGAGGTTTGGCTGCGAGCTAACTTTAGCTCAGAGCCATGGAGAGTCACTGTTGTTAAACTAGGGGTTATTCTAACTCTTAAAGCATTTTTATTTTGCTGCTTGGGCATCAAAATTTGTGACAGGTGCAGTCATGAGAGTTTTTGTTTGTATTTTGTTATTTTGTTCTGTACACTAGAACTTTGTATAGTTTATATTTAATTCACAGTCAAATCCTTCATTCCTGTTACACAGTTTTCTGTTTTAAAAGTGTGTTTTATCGTTTTTCCTTTTTTTTTCCCTAGCCTTACTTATGTGAATTATTACTTTTGGTTTTTTTTTGTTTGCTTTAGTGTTTATCAGCTTTTCCATTAAATACCTTTGTGTTTTCTGCTCTCCTCACTGCTGCAACCAGTTGTTGTCAAGACCTAACTTATTTTTATTTAAATAAAGAATCAAATACAATAGAAAACTATTTTATTGTCCCACAGTGTTAAAATTTAGATAAACCAGCATCAAGTTAGAAGTAGATAGAGGCATACATATTCAAAGTAAGGTTGTGTATATACGTGCAATGTAAAAAGCAAGACTATTTACAGGAAATTTAAAAATATATATATGAGCAGTGATATTATTTGAAATGAGAAAAGACTGCAAATAACAGCAGGGATGTAAACACTTATTTTGTTTTTGGAAACAGTGATTATTATAAATCTTACAGCCAGAGGCGGTCCTAACCTTGGGGTCCTGGGCGAACCACCTTTGTGGCATCCCCCACCAAAACCCCCCACAAAGTTGTTGATGGGGGGGAGGTGCATTATGCATTTGCATTATGCATTGTTGACATTCAGATCATCCGGTTGCGAGAGCGGGGAGAGAGGTTTGGGGAGGGAAGACCCGCACAGTTTCCTTGGTACAAAGCAGTGAGCCGACACAGTACGTAAATATAACAAAGAAAACAACATCAACTGCAACAATACATACATTTTAAAAAGTTCCTACTAGTAAATCTTAAAAAGGCAAACCCTCAATTGTAGTAGTTTCTGTTTACCTCCTGCCAACCAGTCGTTTAAAAGCTTCATTGACAGGGACAAACAAAGGTTTAACATAAAGTAGACCTAAACCTTTGCCCTGAATTCAGTAAAACATTCTGAGAGGATAATACATGTTTCATATCTGTCAAATGATAATTGCCTGTTTAATGACGACCTGCTCAAATAGCTCTTGTAAAGTGGATGGAATCAGAATATCCATTATCTTGTGGCCCATTATCATTTATCTGGTCCGTCTTTACCAAATCATTAATCTGGACCTTTGGTTCAACTTTCAGGTAACCAAACCAGCAAAGAACACCGTACCTATTGATACTTACTGCCACGTAAAACAGTCAAGCAGTGCTTTCTTATACACATCAAACATCAAAGTATTTACACTTTACTGCTTTCCAGACTCCACCCAGTTTAGAAGCAAATACCTTTCTTTAAAATTATTTTATTTATTTGTGTATTTACTTGTTATAAAAAAAAACACAAACCAACAAACCCAAATACCCTTGCACTCCTTTTTTTTTCCCACCTTCCATGGCGAATTGATTATACTTCTTTCTTAAAACCGCTAGCGATACATTTCACCACTTTCCATTCTGATTTAAGCTGTTGCTCTTCTTGTGTTCGCACAAAGCACGCTGGTCACTGTTGCAAGCCAAAGACCGCAGCTTGTGGCTGCAGAATTATGGGTATCTATGTTTCCCTGTCATGGCAGGCTGGCTTTCATATAGAGAAACCTTCCACGACGATTAGTATACAGTCGGCGAATCGAGGAAAAAAAGGCTGTTCCCCTACATGGGGCTCTGACTTTTCTCTGCTTAACTTCCCTGCAGAAAGAAATCAGCCACAAAACCTAAGCCGGCAACAATACATCAGCTTTTTTTCATTCATTGCAAGTTTTTTTTGTGCAATAAAAACACATAATGGTCTGTTGAGATCAGGAGTGAAGAAAGGCAATCAGCTAGATTCAAGAAAAGTAGCTTAAGTTTTGAAACAAAGCGAAAAAAAGGAGATGGAAAATTGACCAATTTTAACTTTCTTTTAAACACGCCAGGATTTGTAATTAAGGGTGGACTGATGCACCTGTAGCAACAGAAATGAATGTAATTAAAACAGTAATAAACATTAATTTGTATGGGTTCTTTAAGGTTTGAGAAATCCTGGTAGAAAACTTGAATCTGAGTTTGTGGTTTAGCTTACAGAAGGGATCCTTTTCTCAGCATTCGAGCCTAAGTTACAAAGAAAGGGTTTAGATTAAATCATACTGATGTATTAGAATGACCTACTAAAAATCTAGACAACAATAGAGATGAGAATTTGAATCTGAATGTAATAACATGGCACACTTTTCAGATACATTTTGTTTTTTTAATGTTGGAAACCATGTTTCAATTAATCATCACTTCCTATTAGCCATAAAATCCAAATTAATCATACTGAAATCTGAGGTTTTAAACAAAATCCGGAAAATGTACTAAGAAACTATATATACTGCAGCGACATGAGCAGCGTGTCTGCGATCGGGGTTATGAGAGCCTTGTCTCTGTGCAGTTTATTTGCTGCACTGGATATTTTATCGGGCCCTAATAGGAAAACATTTGAGCAACTTTCTAGTTTAAGAGTGGAGTGAGGGGGCAAGAGCTGCACCCGTGCAATCAGGAGTTTATCCAACGGTGAACAAACAGCCTTTCTAGAAACCTCAGCTCCAGACTTTGTGGAGCATCGCAGGCGCATGGCCACAGTTCAGCAGCTGCTTTAATAGCACCCCACGAGACACCAGGATAAAAATGGTTAATTGAGTGCAGATTCTCTTAATTAGGGGGTTTCTCCCAATTACCCTAGACTTCATATCATCAAGTAATTTGGTGCTACTCAAAAACAGGTCAAGGGGAACAACAACTATTTAGACTTCCCCTTTAAGCAGAGATTTGTTTGCAGTCGTCCTTCAAACAAAGGGATAAGAACTGTCCAAGAAATTCGCTTATGAATTTAATCGTTGCGGTGTTGTGCGAGAAAATATGTTTACAACCTTGAACTTACTCTATCAACGAGCTATTCTTGAAGCTGAGGGTTTACATGCACTAGAAAAGCATCGCAAAATGGGTCAGGTCCGTCGGTCACCGACGTAAATGTTTGGTCAATTTGAGACGTACGTCTTCACCGCTTGTGCTTCTTACTACTGGCGGTTTTTACTACAAAGGTACATTCAAGTGAACCATACGCAATATTCTCCGAAATGGATAAATGAACACTTCCCAAATAACCTCAATTTTCATTTTAAATACATTTCACACGTTGTTTAGTCAGATGATAAGCTCTTACCGAACCCCGTGTCCAGATTCTGAAATACTTCAGTGTTTTGAAACCACACCACAGTTCAAATTCCTCAAGTCTTGGCACCACAATATCTTGCTGTATTAAAACACACAAACAATATTTCTTCCCAAAATAAAGTCTGCCTCATAAAACAGTATCTATTTGTGCATCCCTGCTGCTATTTGCACAGTTTTATTTCTTGTAAATAGTCTGTTGCTGTTTTCTGTGCTCAAATACTCACATCTTGCACACTCTTTTCAAATTAACCCACTCAGTCTCACATTCCTTGTAATCTGAGAATGCTATTTTTTTACCAACTGCACAGTGTTACTTTTCTTGTGTTGTAAAACTTTGCAGACTATGCATTTTCTTATTCCTATTTTTCTGTTTTTATTTATTTTTTTACCTTACTTTGAAAATGCATGCTGCCAATAAACTTTATTGAGCTACTCCTGAATTGTCCCACTGTGGGAAAGGATATCCCTATTCTACACTATTCTATCTAGCTGCTGTATGTAACTCTAAGCCATTAACATGAGAAGTGAAGATGTTTGCTTAAGCTTCACATCCTCGAACTCTTTTGAGACTCTTATTTTCAAGTAACAAAGGGAGAATTTCTCGAGTTGTGCTGCTGTGTCGACACAGTCGATTAAGACGGCTGGTATAACTGGCTGACAAGCAAGAAGCCTCCACTACTTTTATATAGTATATATAAAGCTGTTCAAGTTACTGTATGTGGATAACATACTGACTGAGTGACAGACAGATTACAGTTTGAAACACTTTAACCTGCTAATGTTAAACTCAGGATCAGATTTACAGCTTTGTATTGACGATAAACTAAAGGACGATTTCAAGTTTTTAGTGCATCTAGACAACATTTGATCTTTAGTTTAAAATCTCAGATATTTAGTCTGATCGAATCTGAAGTGGATCATTTCATGTGAACAGAAATTTCTTAAAACTCTTTAATATTTCAAAAGTTTCTTATTGTGTTTATTGAAATATTTAGAGGGACATTAGGGATACTTTGGTATTGGACAAGAAAACCCCGACTAGACCTGTCAGCTTGGAAAAATACTTAATAATTGTAAATAATTGAGAAAAGTGTCTGATACCAGAGAAGTTTGCACATATAAACATTAACGCTCAAAACTGCAGGAATGTGCTTTAGTTTCTGTCTGTTTTTATTAGTAAGAATACGAATAAACTCTGAATTATTACTCCTGGATCTTCCAACTGGTTCACTTTCAATTCTAATTGATTCTAACTATATAACTCGTCTCTTTTAGTATTGAGGTGTGATCTCTGCACCCACTTTATGTCTTGTATCCGTGGCTTTAGGATTTTGTTGTAGTTTACACACCTTACCCAAGCTTATCACTACCTGCTATCAAACTGACCCTTTCTAGTTTAAACTTAAGAGCTTTAGGGATTTAGTTAAAAGTATTTGAACAGCAGCTCTTCAGAAGTGACAGTCCAATACTGCAGTTCCCACTGAGAGCAGGGCCTGTGTAAATCAAGACAATTTTATTCCTCCACATATCATCCCAAATGAGCAACTGTCCAAGTGGACGATACAGCTTAACCCTGGTACGCACGATGCTTTAACTTTTGGAAAGAAGGTATAAAGAGAGGAGGGATGTAAAAAAAAAAAAAAAAAAAGTTTTCCAATAGCAATTAGACATTATGGGATTATCAATCAGTGTGGCAGAGAGCAGCAATTGGTATTGATAAACTTTTACAGTGCAGTGTAATTGTAAAGTTACACAGATAGCAATTAACATATATCCACTTTGAAAGCAACAATTCTACTGCTTTGTGCAATGACAAATGTTGGTAATGTAATTAGGAAGGAACGGCCGAGACACTTTAGAAAATACACACTGGTACACACACATTCAGTGAAAGGATGCAAAACAAAGGGGTTTACTACTTGCAAAGGGTTATAATAAAGCCAACAACGAACTTATCTCACAATCAAGGGAGAGACTTCTCATCAATAACGCATCGTCCAGATCGCTGTTATCGTCGGTGAGAAAAGGTCACTCTCACCTGAAACATGCAGGTATTTTATTAAGACGAAAAAGAATAACAAACTAGGTTCACATCATGACATGACATACATGCAGAGTGGATTAACAGAGTAAAACACCGATCAAAGAAAAGTAACATGGACATGCTGGGAACAAAACTAAAGTAGAATTTATTCAAACACATTTCTCCAAAAGTTGTAGTTCAGTAATTTTGACACTCATTTCATTTATTAGTTAGAGCTATTTCTAGTGATGTGACTGTATTAAAATGTTTAACTGTCTGCAATTAACAACCACAAGTAATACAATTTTTAATCAAACCCATATTTTGACAAAATTATTATTATTATTATTCAACCACACAGAATTTCAAGGATGTACTAAAATATTTTTGGTACAACATTACAAAATTAAGGCTTGAAATATTATTCTCTTTAATTGTCTATAAATACTTAGAGTATATATATATTTTTTTTTTTTATTTTTTTTTTTTTTTTTTATTTTTTTTAAGCTCTACTTAGGTTTCATTAGGGGATTCTCATACCATGCTGACATTAGATATGTGCATGAGTATTTCAGAGCAGGTATCCAGTATTGTGCTGGTGTTATGAAGTCAAACACAAACCAGAAAACCTGTTGGTGTTACTTTTCACATGTCTTGCTTTCGTGCACTTTCTGTTCTAGTCAGATTCCATTTTACTATTTGTTCTCTCTGCCTGCTTCAGGGCAGAACCTTCGACTTCGTAGCTGCAAAACGCATGAGGAATTTCTCATTGGAAGCAAGCCCAAATATGTAAGACGACTGAAAATCTTCAGATACTTTTGAAGACATTTGTGGCTCTGTGTGGGGTTTTGAGAAGCAGCAAATGTTCAAAAACACATTCCGTTATATATCAGCCAAGGTACGGAGAAGCAGCTGAAGCTAGAAAACGTGTTGGACTTTTTCCGTTTAACCCAGGTCTGGAAAAAAATAAAATAAAATAATAATAATAATAATTAAAAATACTTCAATCAAAGACCAGGAATTTCAATCAGAGAAATGATTCACTTTCTTTAAGGTGTGTCAAAGACAGTAAAGAAATAAAGTTTCAAAGTAAAACTATTTAAAACCCAAGTTAACTTACAAATAACAGACTGCAGCTGTGGCTACAATCCAGTAGTTTGTGTGAATGACTGAATGTAGTGTATAGTGGTTCAGGGTCCTCTTGACTTGATAAATCACTATATAATTACAGGTCATTTACAATTTGTATTAATTTGTACTTTGTACTTTTCAGTGGCTTAATATTAGCTATTATTATTATTATTATTATTATTATATTGTTGGTATGGTTGA
This sequence comes from Poecilia reticulata, assembly GCF_904066995.2. Lineage (NCBI taxonomy): Eukaryota > Metazoa > Chordata > Actinopteri > Cyprinodontiformes > Poeciliidae > Poecilia > Poecilia reticulata. Next base: position 10,686,155 of record NC_088846.1, read on the forward strand.
TTGTGTTTTTTTTTCTCTCTTCCTGCAGGTGTAGAAGCAGACTGTGAGGTTGTTGACTTGTATTCTCTCTATGCTTCTTTCTGTCCTATACTCCCGTCTCCACATTCTTAAAAAAACAAAAACAAAAGGTTAGTTCAGTATCTTCTTCTAAATAATGAAACATTTTTACTCTGTAGTGGCCTGCAGAGAAGAAATCAGCAGCAACGTTTTACTTTAGTTGTCCTGCTCAAGAGAAACAACAGTCGCTTAGTTAATTACTTCAGCAAATCTGTTTCCAAGAAAATGACCAAATATTGGCTTCCCACAATTTCTAAACAGAGACTTTGTGAAAACCACAATGAAAGATGTGATTGCACAATCCTTACAGTGCTGCAAATTCCTGTTACTGGCTGTGATGCTATAAATCAAAACCACATGACCCTCTAAAAGCAAACAGCACAGCAGGAGCTCATTACTTGCCTCAGGGTGAGAAATACCCTTCTGAGCTCTTGTTAATCCAAAATTAATTGTCCACTGAAATCAATTACACTGTCTGACCACGGATGCACTCCACAGTGACGGCCAGTAGGAAACAGATCATAAAATACACCTCAAAAAGATGTGTGCTTTAATATTTAACTATACAAAAATAGAAACTTTTGTATTTCCAGTAGCCCTTTAAATGCTTTGACACTCTGGCTTAACTCTCAAATATGCCATGTTCTGTGAATTTCTGCAGACATTTCCTCTGAAATAATTTTTTTGTACACTTTTCCAGCATTGACAAGAACGAAGGATTTTTCTGAATCAGATTTGATCCTTTTTTTTTTTAATGACCTTGTTTGGCATTTTCTCATGCACCCCAGAAGTCTGAACATGGTGACCAGATAAAGCGTGTAACTGCTGGAGGCTATGAGAGATAAAAATCAGTCCATGTCAAGACTGCCTATCTCTGAAGAAAGGAGTGAAACAAAGACACTGATGTGATAAAAAAAAAAAAAATCTAGAGATCTCTGGTGTAACTTTACCAATTTTCATGCGAAATATATGCATTTACAGAGCTTTGGACACAACTGCATCAAATCCAGACAAGTATGGAAGTAAGAATTTAGATTGGGGGGGAAAATAACTAAGTATAAACCTATATTCAGCAGTAGCAAGTTTGATCATTTTCAGCCTTTGAGCCAAGTGCGAGAAAGCAGGTTAAATGGTTTAAGTGCAGATCAAAAGACCTAAGATGCTGGATATCGATTACAGTGAATATGAACAGTGCATGACCGCCTGCTGGTGGGATGATTTTGTGGATGGGAAAGGATTAAGTAATGATAATTCAGTCTGCATGCACATACACTAATCACATCTTAATTCTGTAAAGGGAATGAAGCGGTCAATATTTCAGACTTTAATAAAATCTTTATGGGCCTAGAAACTGTTAACGTACAAAAAAAAAAAAAAGTAGAGTCTAATGTGTCTGCTAACACCTGTGTAATAAGGTATCTAGTTCCAAAAACATATTTTAATGCGTCTTTAATGCAGAGTACTTGTACTATAAAGTGTAATCAATCAATGCTGACACACGCTGGTTCAGGAGGAATGATTTTTGCATATTTAGTGACTTGATGCAACCGGCTGAGTTTGCTTGGAAAGCAAACATTTTTCACTAACAAACTGAACTTGACTGCATTGGTCTACAACAACAACTAGTATTAAATTGGAAAATATCCAATAGAAGTGGATTGAATGGACTTCTTCTTTCTGCAATCTGGATTCGTTTGTCTTGCAAAGTGCGTTTTGTTTTTTTTGTTTTTTTTCGTTTTTTTGTGCGTGTCTGAATTAGCACTCTATAAATTAACTGATTTAAAACCGAGTAACTGGCTCCGAAACTCTGGAACAGCATCCTGGTAGAAACATACATCTGCTCAGAATCATTGCCTCATTACTGCATTTTTCATTCTGTTAATGTACACCACATAAATACACCCAACAAATGCATGTTTTCCCAGAGACAAGCTTCAGCATTTCACGGTGGCTGCATTAGCACAGCGAGTGGATTTCGCTGGATCTGCGAGGATTACAGCATTTCTACGGCACTTTGCGAGGCGCAGTAATACGTCAAAACAGGCCATTTCTTCCCCCCTTTTTTTTTTTTAATCAGCAACAAAAGCCTCCTGTAATTCTTCCAGTGACCTGCTCCACCAGGGAACAGGAGATTGCTGTTTTCTGTAGCTACTACAGATAGCAATGTTCATATAACATTAAATATCTTTAATCTTTTTTTTTACCTGCCTATATTTGGTGCTTTATTGTACAACAAATAACACAATCAAATCAAGATTCTCCGAGCAGCTTGCTATTTGTACAAAAGCATGCGGTAATGTTAATCTAAAGCATACGAGCAATGTTTTTACCATGCTAACGAAAAGCTTCAGGTGTTTTATGACAGCTTGCTGTGTAATCCCGACGCCCGGCCTGTTAATGCGGTATTTCTCCATCAAAGTTCTGCCGTCAAATGGATTCTGAAGGGGAGATTTTATAATGGCAGGGGAAGGGTGAATTCCTGATTCATATTCACCTCAGTACATTAAAGCAGATCAATTCTGCTTAAAGGGATCTACCTGTCAATACGCATCTGTCAGAACCATTTTCCAAGTGGCCTAACATCAGTAGTTTACAACGAAGCCTCAAACTTCCCCCAGTCCTTGAACTTGGTGTCATGAAACTCTCTCCCTTTATTAAATGAAGAACACAAGGTGACGGATCTCGCTTTCGCCAGCTACATAACCGGCATTGAAAGTCCAGAAGCGGTGCTATCCACTAAGAAGAAATTCCATGCATTCCACAAATATGCGCAATGTCGAAAAGCGCCGGGCTTAGATCGCACTCAGGAGAACGGCGGCGCATAAAAGCTGAAAGTCAAATACGCCATTTACAGAAAAGCACCGTCATAAACCGACAACAGAGAATGGCGAGCAAACGGCTTGTGAGGCCTTGTGGCAGCGTGCGCGCCTGGAGTGAAGCTGACTGACGTCCCGGCCTGTGGTGATAGCGCAGATTTACAGCCCACCTCTGGCAGAAATTTACGATATTGAGTTTGAAATGTACAAGGAGCTTTAATGCACCTTCAAGGATTAAAAGCTAAAGCCGAAAACGCTTCTAAAGTTTGCAGCTGAGGCAGCAGTCGATCCCAAACTCCGACCGAGTCTGCCAAGGCTGAGACAGATCGATGAACAAGCTGTGATTTCATAAGCTGAAATATATGTGTGGGTGTTTAAATGAAAGGCCATCAGGAGTGATTCAGGAGCTTTGTATGAATGCTAAGTGGCTCACAAAGACAGTATTAAAGGACTGAAGGCTTTTACAGCCTATTGTTCATAAAATTGAGCCACACGTGTTTTTTTTGTTTTTTTTGCGTGTTTTTTTCATGGTGAAGTTAAGAGAATGTTTTAAGACGAGTGTGATTTTGATTACTGTAAGAGAACAATCGCCTAATAAGAAAAAAAAACATGTATAAGTAAAGATGTGTTTCTGTGTTCACCCTGTCATGGCCTCCAGGGCTCAACCCTGTTTAGTGGCCAATGACCTCTGGCACTGACCCCATTCATGACCCTTCAAAGATCGAGCTGGTGTAGAAAGTAGATGGACAGGCAGGATTTAATTCCAGGAAACACGTAATAGTAGGAAGCCAGGGTTTTGATCATTTTCAAAACTATGTCGAACAAAACAAAACTGAAGAATTATCTACCTAGCTATTTAAGAAGAAGAACCAAAAAAATAAAGATTAGCTCAGATCCAGCAATTTCAAGCATGCATAGTGGCTTCATTCACAGTTATTCAGTCACACACCGGTGTGCTTGTCGGTCTGAGCTTCCTCATCGAGGAGCAAAACGCAGCGCTCCACTGTCGTACAAATGAACAGAGCAAAATGTTAATCAGCGGACTGCTCAGTCAACTACTAAATAGTGACAATGTAGTTACACAGGTGAACGGTGGAGCCAAACTATTAGAGCAGAAAAAAATAGTAACCCGTAGCAACCCACCTTGCTGCTATAGCTTATCACAAAAGAAAATATTGTCCAAAATTGCCAGGAAGATTGAAACTGCATTGGGCTGCCGCTGAATGCGACTTAAAGGGGCCAGGTCCCTGTTTCCACTGTAAAAACCATGTTTTGTCCATGTTTGTTTTGAAACACAATCTCTGATTTTGTCCCTCACCAGTTAAGTTTTTTTGTGTCAACATGCAATTGACAGACATGGGAGCACAGTTTGGCTCACCGTGATTATGATTTTGCTGATGAACGTAGATTAGATAAAAACAAATTTCTCTAAGGAATTCCAAGCTGGAAACATAAATCAGGGATTTTCCCACTGGTGTGCGGTGGGCTAAACTACTTAACTCTTGATTAACACTCAAATAACCAATGATTATATTCTGAATAAGTTGTTACAATACTGACCACAAAAGAATGAATAAATAGAAACGGTAAGTCCTGATGATTTTATTTGTAATTACCTTTAAAAATTTGCCACTGAAACTAACTTCCCATTATTTTTTGCGTACTTCCAAGGATGTGCGACTGAAGACGCTTTGGTGTGACAGCTGTGCAGAGCACCGCCTCAACCCTGTCATTGCCGCACAAGCTGATGGAAAACTGACATGGCAGACTTGACAAATAATCATGTCAGTCCAGGAATTCAATGACAGACACACAACTGTCAGACTCTAATGAATATTATTTAAGGAAAAAGAGATGGTGAAAATGGTCTGTCTGGCTTTAAAATATGACATGCCATGTGGTAATTTCCTTTGAAAAGTTTTTTTTTTTTTTTTTTTTTAAAGCTGCAAGAAGACCGTTAAAAAAAAGTATGAACAAAAAGCTACATTGCTAGAAATATGTGATATGCTTTAGTGCCTTTCTGCAGTTCACATTTCTACCCAACATGATTAGTTTGCAAGTAATGTAAACAAAACAGACATATTTTATGTCCTTTTTCCCAACGTACAGCTGTTTGCTGTCCAACAGTGTTTGTTGCATTTTATGCAAAGGAAGGATTTATGGATCCTAACAGTTTTTCTGTCTTTAATTGCCAAATTATGCACAGCTAAAATCACAACAGGTATATATTCCATACAGCATGTTGTAAATGTGCAAGTGCAACATTTTCATTCTTCGTATACACAACAAGGTTTCCTTTTATTACATGACAAGTCGTTCAGAATCAAACTCGACACTCATTCTCATTATCAACTTTCATCACTGACATTTCAAAACGTTAACACCGTCACGTTTTACACTTTCTGCGGAGCACGGCTAATATGCAGTCATTAAACGTGCCTTCAACGAGGTGCATCATAAACTGCAACATAAATCAATAACATTACAGCTCCTGTGTGTAACCTGCCTTTTTTTTTCTTTACAGTTAACAAGTTTTTATAAATTGCTTCTAGTTTTAAGTAAATTAACTGCAACTGTACAGTTCAAATAGGTTCGTCTGCACTGCTGGGAATACGGATATAAAATTTAACATGACCTCTTATGGCTTAAGATGTTTAAAGTGCCTTGGAAAAGTCTTAATACACCTTGCACTTTTGTCACATTTTGTCGTAACGCAACCACGATCCATCCATCCATCCATCCGATATGATTTGAAACGTACCTCCAGCTACATCTATTTTTAAAGGTTTGCCTGTGCTCCAGTCGGTCATGTTTCAGCTCCATTTTCATCCACTGCGACTCTGAAACGTGCGGTACGGTTAGCTGTCAACAAATAAGCAGCATCTTCCCATCTCTGACCTTAATTTCTGAACTATTTCTGTCCTTGGTACAGCCAAATACAGCTATATCCTCTTTGTAACACAGGCAGAAACACGTGTGCCTGCAAAGACATTACATGGAAATGTTAAAATAGATGTGAGGAAACACAAGGACCACTGAAAAATAAAAGTAAATTCCATTTTAGTAGTAACATATTATCATAAGCATTAATTAATTGCAAGTGCTGTGCCTAAATCTGCATTTTGGCTCGGTGTATATCTAAACATTTTAATCTTCCATGAGTTGTTCTTCTGAGCTTGTATTTATAATGCTTTAAAAAGCATTTCCCCCTTTCAGATTGTTTGACCCTGAGTCACACTTAAGCCTGAGTAAATCGCAAGTGGAGCTTTCAAATTAAGATTTAGCTGGTGTGACTTGTATCTTTGTCTGTCTCCATAACCTGAAGCTGCACCTGCAGCCTGTGCTTAAGGTCACAAACGAATGGCTGGACAATCTCCTATCTGGCGGAGAGCAGAATCCACGGCTCCATCATTTACCGCAAGTCATCTGGGTTCTGCAGCAGCTGCAGACCGTCACGCTGCAACCAGCCAGCTCTTTTTCGGGGAGGAACTAAGGATTGAGGACCAGCCGTTGATGGGCTCCTGGTGCAAAACTGATGGAGGTGAACAGGGAAGGTTCACCTGTGTTCAAAGTCTTCTCCGTTTGTGGATGACGAATCTCACCGCGTGAGTCTCGAGGCATCAGAAATCGCTTTGCAGCCCATTTCAGACTGATAGATGTCAACGATTTTGCTTCTCGTCTGTTTTGAAATTTCTTCCTGAGAGCAGGACAGGGCGTGCTGCGCTTTGAGATCTCGACATGAAGCCAGACACATTCTAATTAGGTGAATCATTGAGTGGTCAACTCGGGTTTCTGAAAAAGAAAATGCCACATTTAGTTCGTAATCTAGGAGCGCATACTTTTTCACACTGGTTTGGATGGGGGTTTTTTTTTTACCGTTCTTTTTTATAAACTCATCAGTCATGACACTGTAACTAAATGAAGAAATTCCTTTTAAGGGTAACTCTAAACGCTACTCCACTGCAGGCTCTACATGTACACCTACCGCTTCTTCCTTTTAGCTTTGTTTTTGTTAAATACAGAACGACACCTTCCGGTACGCCGTTCACACGTTGTTCATCTAAGATTGTATTTCAAAGGCTTGAAAGGACTGAGCTGAATGATATATATATTATTTTTTTATTATGTTCTGATAAATGAAACCTGACACCTAAAGAAGGCTGAACAGTGTTTTCAATACAGCTGCAACTTCCAACATGAGCACATCCAATACAAGAACAAGTGTAGCCTGAGCTGAATCAAAAGCACACTGATGCTTCACAAAGCCCATCTTCTTATCTTTCTCTGGGGTTGAATGGCTTTGATTGCAAAGGTCTTCATGCAGTCATTATTGATGTCTCCCATTTCAGAGCACAAGTCATCTGAACTCTTTTTCTTTTCTTTTCTTTTCTTTTTTTTTTTTTTGCACCCTCTCAGACCGAGCAAAAACATACCATTGTCTTTCCCATCGCTTTTCATGTTTGCGGTGTAATTTCCTGCAGTTGACTCCGTTTTCCAGCCAGCCCCTGGAAGGGGCTCTGCATTTTCTACAATAAGCAGTGACCCAGGGACACGAGGAGAGGAAGGGGGGAGGCTCGTGAAATGTGCAAATGAAGGGCGCAGCGCCTGCAGTCAGCAGAAGGATTCATATTTCTCTTGCAAACACACACACACACACACATGCACGCACACACACAGTCATATCTATATGCAGTCTGCATGCACGGGGAGATAAACATGCTACCTCCTCCTCAGAGTGAAGATAGAAAGGCTGAGTGTAGCCCTATTCTCTATCATCATTCAGCACCAGTCTGTGTGGGTTGTTTCCCCTTCTAGTCTTCTCTACTGACATTCTTTCTACGTCCCATTTTTTTTCTCACCTTAAATTTCTCCCGTGATTTATATGAAGGATTATTTTTTCTCTAGTATTTTACTTTTTTATTTATTTGTTTGTTTGTTTATTGTACTCAGTGCCCTTCAAAAATATCAACTTCCTTTGAACTTTTTTTTCCACTTTGTCATTCTACAACCACAAACTTTGTCACTTCATTGGGGAAACTGTTAAGAATTGATAACCCTAATCCCAAGCTAAAACGAATAAAAAGCTGCATTAAACTTGTATATTTAACCTCTTGGATGAGACTGGCCCTAAAAATACAACCAGCGCTAAAATGAAATGATTCAGAACGACGTATATTGACTGATTCATGCATACATGTGTAAAACAAACATTTTTTTACAACCTTTGAAATGAGGTTGAGCTTTTTATTTTTGTCAATAATACTCGATACAGTTTTCCTTCTCTAGATGTGTGAAGCAAGTATAATATTTGCTGTCGTAACTACTTTTTGTTGGTTTGCTACAGAGAATCCCAATTAAAACTCAGTCGGGCTAGTAGTTGAAAAGAGGAAAATGTGTTAGCATTCAAGTGGAACAAACACTTTTGCAAGGCTCGATGATCAAAGTTCGAGTTGCAAATTAAAAAGAAAAAAAGAAAAAAAAACATTAGGTACCGCAGTCCATCTCCAATGAACAACTGCAACACGATCTCAGGTCGGATGCTTTATTTTTGTCTGCTTTACCGAACCGATTCACCAGGATCAGCAATCTAAACAGACATCCTGAAAAAAAACCTCTGATCCACAGTCCCTACTAAACCAACGTGGTGTCAAGTTAGCCTTGACACAACCTCTAACCAGAAGCCTAAAAACAAAAAGAAAAAACCCTCAAGCGACTTCTTTTGATTCAGATGAGTAGTTAATCTAATCTGGCATAAAATGACTGGAGATCCAGTTTCATATCAGAGGAAACTATTTCTGGCCGCTTCTTTCATTCATTCGGTTTCTGACCTTATGTAAGTTGCTTGAATAAAGACAAGTCACATCTGACAAATCACTAAGATGCTATAATTCCCTCAGTGTGACAGCAGTTCTTCTTGGGGTTTTTCCCTCTCCTGATCTCTACTTCTGTGACATCGACGTCCACTGAAACTATCTCAGTTCATAAGGACAATTTCTGCTGCATAAGGTAAGTAAAAAATAAATTCTTCACAGCAACAGAGAAACTATCAAAGGTTAACTTTATGGCACTGACCACCTTTGACACCTTATCAAGCTACTGAAATCAAATTACGCAGAAGCAAGAGCGGTGCATCTACTACAACACAGGGGGGCGCTGTCTCCAGTTGATTGTACGCCAAAATATGCAACAGCAAACTCATTCTACCTGGTACTCCCGCGCCCTGCTGCCGACGTTGCCCTGGGCAACAAGCCACAACGCCGCTGTCAAACCCCACTGAACAAATGTAACACATAGAGACATAATCAGTAATCTTTTGTTGTAAATCAAAATGTAAAAGGTAGAAAACATAAGTCAGTGTCTAAGCGTTATTTTTGTTTTAAGCTGTTTAATCGACAACAGCCCGCACTCCTGCACCTGGTTTCTTTTTTCCATTAAAATTCTTCTGCAATGCAATAAAACTCCATGTCTGTCCGCCGGTGAAAGCAGTGAGTGATGACTGCCGGAATGTGATACTGGGTCAACGTGATGAATTATTAGGCCCGCCTCGTCCTTTTTAAAGGAGACGTCCCCACATACAGCTTACGACAACATGTCTGTGCCAGTCCTACTCTGTCCTTCCGCTCTCAAATCACAAACAATTTCAACATTTTATTCCGGTATTCCTACGTCCTTTGGCTGGACCCTGGTCTCATCCTACCGACTGCCACAGGTGGAGGACAAGCTTGTGGTGATGTCTCTGTGTCTGTATCCTTTCTTTCCTGTAAATGAAAACATCCCAGGAAAAGACACAGACATATAGAACAAGAGCGCGCGCTTGTGGACCCGACATCTGTTACCAAAAAAACTGTGGCTCTCCCTTTAGCTGGCAGTCTAAATGCTGCCACGGCAACAAGCCTAAACTAATGAGGCAGTTCACCCGCATTTTCTCACAAAAAGTGAGAGTTAGTGCTCCTGTCCCAGCTGTACAAGGAAGCATAAAAGTCCCTCTGGAGAGAAATTAAGCTTATTCTTCCTAATATCTTTCTTTTTTTTATCATTTCCACCATTAAACGTGCGTATCACTCCTTCCCCTTTATGTGTTAATTATTCATCTACAAATTGAGTTGTGTGTACTAGAGTTTTATTAACTAGCGCAAATTGACTTAAATTAGGATCACTTGTGAGCAACTTGTAATCAGACTCTAATAGACGTTGGGAGCTCATTGCCGCTGTGTCGGCTTTACGCTTAAGAACATTCTCCTGCAGCCGGGTCAGTCCAATTTCTGCTGAGCTTCCAAAGTTTTTTTTTTAGTTCACTTCTCTCAAGTTCACTTCTCTCAGTGCAATAAAGAGTTGGAGCCTCCCGCCCCTCCCCGCCTCGCTCTCACCTAATGGCAGCTGGAATAGTGTTGGGGTCCCGTGTGTCTCGACAGAATACACCTGCTCTAAAACAGTTGTCTAAGAAGCAGCAGTGAAGGTAACCATGAACTTTATTCTGCTGCGCAGACAGGTCAGGGACGTGGTTCAAGGTTGGGTGAGAAACAGTTTCCCAACGATTCGACCTCTGGCAGAACAATCACCCAAAACTGGAAGGAGTGCGGCATAATTGCAATGTGCAGCCCGCCATATTTATCCACTTATGGATGGATAAATGCAGCTCTTATGAAAAATGAAGTTTAAAATAAAAAGAGTCCAGTTTGCAGGTTTGCTACAACAAATGTACAGAACACAGAAGAACATGAGTCTTGTGAGCCAAACTTTTTGGCCTGCATGAGAAACACTTTGTGCTCAGAAACAACTTCCCTGCTGTTGAACATACTGGGTTCAGCGACATGATGGGGAGAAGCCCTCCAGCTAATCGGACTTAGCTTGAGTCATTGCGAAAAGGAAAGTGGAAAAAACGCTTTATCCCCAGATGTGCAAGGCTGGAAGACTCGTACTCGAAAACATTTGCGGTGACATTTGCTGTGAAGTTCACAGAAAGTATTTACTTAAGCGGGGTTGAATTCAAGTGCACGCCACACACTTCAGATCTCTACTCCTGAAGTTGTTGTAAAAAATCTCGTGCCATTTTCCTTCAAGTCACAATTACGCACTCAGTGTTTACCGATCACAGAATTTAACAAAATGCTTGAGCTTCAGTTGGATGAAAAAGCTCAAGTGCTGTATGGATACTTTTAAGGCACAGTACCAGATACATTTATTTTTCCTAATAGAAAGGTTTCGATGAGCGCCTTTGGAAAGTAGATTTTCTTTTATTGTTCGAGGGTTGTTTTGTTTGACGTCAAGGTTCTTTTTATGAGAGAAAGATACATCTAATGAGAAACACGGCAATCTGTTTCTTTTCTCATCTGTACAGAACTTTTGTTTGTGCTGGTACAGTTTTGAAGTTCAAGACGCTCACCTGCGCTATATTTAACACTCTGATTTGTTCAGTGGGGGGAAGTTATGACACTTGTTCCATCTGCAGGGGAAACAAAGGCAGAAATATCTGCTCACAACCTACTGGCTGATTAAACTTTAAAGGTTGACATTTAAATCCTTGCAATCAGTCGTTAATCTGGATATCAGCATTTTCCTGTGGATTGAAGCAGGATCTTTTATTAACAAATACTGTATACAGAAGAAAAAAAAAACACTTTACTGTTAATCTGGAAGATTAGTCTTTTTTTTATGAGAACATACTGACTTTTATCCTCCAACATCCATGCAGACAGAAAAACCCCAAGAATTTAGTTTTCTTTCCAAATCTCATTGCTCGATACCCAGTGATGTTTATTACACTGCTATGAATGAGGACGGCTGTCGAACCACAGTGCAAAAGTGATACAACACTGAGAAATCAACACTCACGCTGCGCTCTAAGACCCAAAATTCCTTAATCCTATTTTTTTTTTTTTTTTTTTTCCAAAGCATGGACAAACAAACAAATAAAATCCCCAACACATCTTTTCACAGCGAACAAGGCAGGCGAAAATAATTACTCATGAATCTGAGCCAGACGATTAGCACTCGGCCCTGTAGCTAGATTGCAGCAGCCTAACCCTGATGGCATTGTGAGGCGGCGATCTGTGGGTCTGCGAGCTTCCTGCATGAGGTCTTTACCGTATGGTGGGGGGCTGTGGTGGAGCACTCTTGAGAAAAGTATTTAACCTTTAACTGCCTCCTCTAATGTCACTCTGTCCCAGATAAGGGCCACAAGCAAAACATAGGAGAAGCAGGAGAAAAAAAAGAGAAAAGAAAAATACTGTGGAGCAACGATGCCCCCATATGGAGAAACGCAGAAGAAATGAAATAAATAAAAAATAAACAAATCTTTCTAGGGACGCACATTTTCTGAGTTGCATTTAAACGTGTCAACATCAATATATCATTTCTTTTTATTTATTTATTTATTTTTTAATTTATCAGCACAAGTGGTGTTCAATGATTTGACAGGAAAGAGAACGGAAAGATGTGCAGCAAGTGGCCCGACACCAGGAATCGATCTAAGAACACGAGGGGAGGCGGAGGACGGGGGGCCGGGGGGGGCAACATTTTCTACTGCTTCTGTATGCCTCAGACATCTCAGCTTGATATATACCTCGCAATTATATAGCTGAAAATACTGTATTTCTAAAGCCGTGGAGAAGTATTCATTCCAATTTAACTTTTACAAGTTTGTCGTATAAATAAAATATAACTTTCAGGTCCACATCCGTGGAAAACCAGTACTACACATCGCCCTACACCCAGCTTTCCTAGCATAAAACATAGTGGTGGTGGTGGTGGGGGGCATCGTAATCCTTCCAGCAGCATAACAATACTAAACAGACAGACAGATGTACAGTGGATTGAATTATATTAAAGTTTATTTGTGTGCTAGAATGGCCTAATCAAAGTCCAGACTTATGTTATACTAAAAATCTATGACAAGATGATCCTGTGCATACACTGACCTCTGGTCAGTAGTAGACAATGAGTTCACCACATACATACTTCACCTTATTTTCTGCTAGATTTAAAACTTTTAAAACTTGCACTGAGCAAAGCAGCAGTTGTCATCTTAGGAACCGTGGCGGTGCTGAAGGCGCGCTGCAGTTCTGCACAAAACGCCTGCTTCGCTGGCAGCCATGTCAACACGAGGAACCCTGATCAATAGCTCTTCTTAGAGCAATTGTATAATAGATGCAATCCATCAGATGTTTTGGGAGCCAGGTGGGTGATCCAGACATATTAATGTGACGACTCTGACGCAAATAATAAATCTCACCTAAGTGGATTTTACTTTATTCCTTCAAAGGGCATATTTGTGTTGTCTATTCTTTAAATTTATTTGACCGGAGTTAAAACTTTAAGGAAAATGTAAAATCTATTGACTGATTCGGTACGGCTGGGGCAGCATTTTCAGACTTCTCAAACTATGGATCGATGTTCCTTAATCTTTAATAGGTTATGTGCCTCGTATTTAAGATTAAATGGAAATATTTTTAAATGATTTATGGTTCATTCTTATATCCATTTCTTCCCCAACACATTTTTGGTCTGTTTTTTTTTGTTTTGTTTTGTTTTTTTGGATTGGCCCTTTGTTTTTGCCTTGCAGCAAGATGTTCTCAGGTTGAAATCGGTTTCTGGAAAGAGTTTTCATGATGCGTGCGTGGGTTCTCTCTTGGTACGCCTACATCCCCCAAAATATGCATGTTAGTTCAGTTTGTGCAAAACTACCAAAACTAGCTAAACTAGCTCAGTTTGTGCAAAAATATGTACTGAATGAATATGTCATATTTCTGTTAAGATTTTTTTTTGTTATTGGACATGATGTAATAATCTAACTTTAAATGTCACATTTTCATTAACTCTAATAGGAAAATCTTCGCAATTAACAGAAATATAGGTTTTCAAACGTCCCTCTGTGTGTAATTGATCTACATAACGTGTTTCACTTGGTGAGAAAGTTCTGGAAAAAATGGGCATCCAATTTTTTGACTCATTCTATACCTCACCCTTTATCTGTTATATCCCAAAACACAAAATACAGTTAAACATCCAGTTGCTCCTGAAACCCAATCTCTCTCTTTTTTTTTAGATGAAACTGCATGTTTTATACAAATAAATTTATTTCCAAGACAAAGTAACTGATTATAAAAGGAAAACTAAGTTTTTGATATTACACTTATGCAAAAAAAATGGACAGTGCAGAAGACATGTTACCTGTCATCTTTAGTTGCACACACTTCTTAGCTGACTTTATGCACACACACATACACACACACACACACACACACACACGCACACACACAAGCCTCCTCTAAGAACATCAGAAAAAGCTGCGTCAGAGAGAAGGAGAGTGCTTTTGTCAAGGCAGGAAAGGAAATTTCTGCTAAAATATTTACAGTTAATCTCGTTGTTTTGTATCACATCTGACATGTGACAAAAAAATGAAAAAGATGTTTGCCTTCATTTGTTTTTCCCCTCCAACAGCTTAGAGAATTACAAAAGGAATACAACACATTTGTGAGAATGACGTCCAACCAAAGGACAAACAATCACTGAAAGTTTGAAGGGGGAAAAGATAAATAAAAATAAAAAAATTGGAGATGAAAGTGTTTTTTTTTTTAATGTTTCCAGTCGTTTGAGCTGCAGGAACAGAAGCAGAATGGCTGTAGGTGTCATGTAATCCCTAAATACCTCCAAAGATGTGCGAAGTGCCTTGACCTCGGGTCACGCTTGTTTTGATGTGGCAGAACGAGCTCGCTGCACCTCAGAGGATTCTCCCGTCAAACGTGTGGTTCCTATCTGGTCTGATGTAGCAGATCTGACGTGTGTGTGTGCGTGTGTGTGTGTGTGTGTGTGTGTGTGTGTGTGTGCGTGTGTGTGTGTGTGTGTGTGTGTGTGTGTGTGTGCGTGTGTGCGCGTGTGCGCGTGTGCGAGAGAGAGGCTCTACGCTCTGACCAGATACATTTATTGGAGTTCTTTCCTCCTTTAGGGACCAATTGGTGAGCAGAGTTTTCATCTGGAAAAGCTGTCCATCAGTCAGATTCTAAATCAATTCATTCAACATTCAATCATTCACTCCAAGTTGACCACTTTGTAAAAGATTTACTCTTTTTTTCTTTTTTCTTTTTTCAGCTAATGTGATTTTGTTTATAGGTGCCGTTTGTTTGATTTCCAAAAGATTCCTTGTTTATTCTTTTTAGATTTTGCAAATAACATATGCACATTTTTATCCAAATCACGCCTGTTACATGCATGGTAATAGTGCTACTTTGTGTTTTTTAAGTACTTTGAAATGCCTTGTTTCTGAAATGTGCTATACAAATAAAATTTGATTGATTGATTTTATTGATTTAAGCCTCTGGAGATTTCAACCCACAATAACAAAAAGTAGTTTTCTGAAAAATCGGTTCTGTGCTTGTTAAACAAAAACAAAATGCATTTCTCTAATTCAACACTATTTTGTTATAAAATTATAAAACTGTCCTGCTTCAGTGCTTGTAACAATGCATAACTTGATCGATTTAGATTGCTGTAACATCTGGGTTTATCCTATGACGTTATAAACCGAAGTCCATCCTGCTGGAAATCGGTGCTCTATCGCGTTTTTATCGAGTTGGGTAAGAAAAACTGGGCTGAATAATAATTACTTTTGTACTTCTTATACAAGTCGTTAGTTGGCTGTAGTGAGCCACATAGTTCTCTTGCACGTCGACATCCAGATGTGTAGTTAGTATTCATGTTTCACATGTTTTCCTCCATCTATAGGACTCCCCGTCAGTGTCGTCGACACTTCCAAAAGAGTGTTGATTAAACACCGAGGTGTCGGGAATACTTTTGCCAATATGTACTCACACATCAGGTCGCTTCATGTATGTCGTTCACAGACTGTCTATTTGAGGGAGTTTTTTTTTTTTGTTTTGCAAGAAAACTGCTTTTGAATGTGGTAGAATGCCACCAATGAGGCAAAAATACAAATGCGCTCAAAAACCTGATACGGAAAAAATAAATAAATAAATTCTTGCATTAAACACTAGTGACTGAAAAATAGCAAAATTTTAAAAGGAAATAACTCAAATGTGTTTTTGGACTTTAATTTTTCTTAAAGTCCAAAAACACTTACAGGGCTGTCAGTGTTTACATCCTCACTGATGATTTCTTCTTTTGCATTTTTTGTTTTGTTTTTGTCACACTCAAAATTTCAGACCACCGAACACATTTTAACACCAGACCACGAGAACCTGAGTGAATACCAAACTAGCTTGTAATCCTTTTTGGAATACGATCATCCATGAAAGCAGAATAAGAACAGTGGAGAACCTTCTCCCCAGTGGACAGATTTATATTCATTTTGCGTTAACAACCCATCCGAGACGCTACAAAAGAACCCAGAACAACATCTAAAGCACTGCAGGTGGTGTAAATTGTAAGTTTAGAACATTTGGAAACTTAAAATAATGTATTTGTCTAAAGCAATAAGTAAACATAAAAAGCTATTTTTTACATATTCAACCACTCCAGTTGTTTATTCATATTAACCGTTTTCTTTCTTTACAATTTGTGATTCACTGTCACCTGAGGACGTAAAGCAGTGTGTGTGTGCTATTATTTCTTAATATGCTATTTGTATTACAAAATCATTCCTATAACAATGTAATTCACCAAAATTTAAAATTTTTGTACAATTTATGAGCTGCATTCTAGGTTATTGAGTTTTTGGCATAGTTACCATGTCGACATTTCATTAGTGACGTCCCGTTGTGTTTATCTAGATATGTGACGTCAAACTTCCCAGACGTCACCTGAGATCACTTTCCAGTTTGCGCTTTTCGCCTTCACACCACTACGATTAAATCCATTTTCCTAATGTTCCTTCACACATCCGCCAAGGATGTCATCTTTTCTAGCTGCTCAAAAGATCAAAGCATGTGACAGAGGAACGGCGGTAACTATGGAAACCGGCTGTGTGTTTTTGAAAAGCTGTCCATTACGGCTCAGAGTTCCTCTTGCTATTAAAGGAACACTTCTCACACTAAAGCTCCTCTGCCTCCCATCAGGAGGCACAAAACCATAAATCACAGCAGCTTTCTGCTGAGCTAAATGATGACAGACAATGCATGCTTTTAAGCTTTACTGCTGAAAGATTTATGTGAAAAGGCCTGGAGGATTCCGCAGGTAATTTCTTTGCACGCATCTGCCCTGGCACAAGAAATGCTTAAAGTGAGTTAAGAGCGGGGGTCAGAGGCAATAAATCACGCACAGTTCTGATAGAAAGTATCTAGAAGCCGAATATAAACGATGGAAAAATAATTTAGTCCTCACAAAGTGACAGATGTGAGAAAACTGTTATTCGGTCTTGCGGGAGGTTTTGGGCATGAATGGAGCTTTAATGTCTTCATTTACTACAGGACGCAAACTCAGAAGAGCTGTCCATCCGGAGTAATCAAACACAATTTACACAAGCGCCTCGGCAAAGGCTCCACAAGACCGGAAACTCAGCAGAGGTCAAAGAAACGATGCCGAAACCATAAATCAAGGTGGCTACGGGCTTGGTGCCCACAAAACAAAAGGAATTATCAGCAGAGAACGACAATCTGGCAAATAAGAACAAGTAAAATGACTGATGACAAACATTCCTGTTGTTGAAGAAAAAAAGAGGTACAACAGCCAGAACGGCACACGGGAGCGCGGAGCTAGCAGGAAGATTTTAGAAACGTATCCTAACAATTTGTTTTTCCCTCATCTTAAGCATAAACAGCTTAGAAAAACAGAATGGGGGATTTATTTGAAGGATTCAGTAGGACAGTTTGACTTATGTTTCATGTTGATGTAATTCAACATAAAACATGTTGAATTACATCATGTGGTAATTCATTATGTGTAACATAATGAATTACCACATAGAAAACAGAGATTCATGAGGAGACTATTTTTTTTCCATAACTAGAGCAAAAAAGTAGCAGAAGAGGTCATGAAGCAGCTTTTAAAAACAGGATGAAAGGCGGCACTCTCTGCTCTGAGATGCTGGAACAGTCTGCTGCAGACGCTTCCTGAAAAGTGTAAGACCAGTACATGTTCTTTTTATCATCACCACAAGTTGTGAAATCCTCCACTGCAGACATTAAACATTTTTCATCTAACTGGCCACAACAGATTAAGTTCTCATCAATGTTGAATTTTTCTACTAAAAGTTAGATGTGAGTGTATTTTTTTTTTTCAAATATGAAGCTATGAGTGAGTAGATCTCCCAGAGGGCAAAAATGTTAGTTCAGACACAACACACTGTTTCAGTAACACGCCCATGAACCACTCTGTTTGTAAAACTACTTTGGAAAAATAATGACACAGATGTTGGTGATGACTGAAAGATATTTTTCACCATGGCTCTACACCCTATAAAGTCGCTGAACATGCAATGTTATTCATGTAACTTTTTCAGTAGTTGCACAAAACACAGCTTTCTCTGGTAAGGTGCTGGTTTTCCCTCTAAAGGTACAGGCACATTTAGTCCTGTAACCCCAAATTACAAGCTAAAATCAGAAGGTCTGAGATAATTTAATTACCTTTTTTTTGTAGCATTTGCTAACTCGGTGTTTTACTTACATTTAGATAGGCAAACCAAATATGTTAGCAAATTCTGCCACACAGGGAATAAATTTGTCCTAACCACCCAGCAGTCAGACACAAAGTCAGATCAATAACTAGTTTGTGAGAATACCATTTCCGAAATCTTCAAATCAAGTTTGCATTGGGCAGTAACTCCAATATAGACTATAATTCTGTGCACGGGAAAGAGAGGCAGGAAGAAATGTGCCACTAAATATCTTCCAACACATATTAAGAACAATACACAACTTTCATAGTCAGAATTTCAGCTTCAAAAGACGTTCTTGTTGTTTTTACAACTTTGGAACTCAAGAGAATCCGACCTCTGGGTGCAAGAGGAAAAAAGACAAAACAAAGAGTCATAAATGAAGACTTCAAGAGACTTCTACTGCAGGTAGAAAATGATGTGCTCATAATCTTTCAACAGAGCTTCACTCAATGGCTAAGGGGCAAGACGGGCTTCTAATGTTCAGAAGTAAACACACCAATTATGTTGCCCAATAAAAATCCATAGAAGGAAATTGATACGTCATTAACGCCACAACTAATCAGAGCAAAACGCTTGTTCTCTTAAGGTGTAATGAGTCACTTTAGGTCAGTTCCTTTATTCATTCATGCAAACGTGCAATGGAAAACTCTCGTTAGGTCTGGTCTGGTCCTGAGGTTTTCACAAAGCGGCCTTCCCTACTGGCTGGTTTGTGCAAAAAGGATGTTTGAATGGACTATCTGCATAAACAACGATTGTGATTCTGGCCCCCCGACGTTGTTTTATAATGTGCAGTGGAGGACCCCTGGGATGAGTTGGCTGATTGAAGACGTCTAATGCTTCTCTGCGTGTGCGTGTGGGTGTGTGTGTCAAACCAGTCATCTGTTTACCAAGGACAGAGAATGTGATTGGAGTCCAAATAATGAATGTGCTCCATCATTCTCAGCCATAATGGAAAATAAGTGGCATGGTATCAGGAGTCAATTCTTTTGAGAAAGATGATTAATCAGTATTTTTGATGGATTTTTATCCGCAGGCGAGGCAGACAGAGCGCTGTAAGCCTTGAATCAGGCTGAACTCAAAACTAAGGCACGTCTTGTTTACTCTCGTCTGGTATCTGAATAGCAGAGCATGAATAGAAGTCGGTGCGTCGTGTCATAAATGTGATCTGGTCCTCATAAATGTCTGCTCTTCTGCCTAACATTAAGCTTTAAAAAAAGAAAAAGTGTCCAAGCAGCATTAGAAAACGTACAATTACTGGAAAAAGTGTTTCATGTTGGAGTATTTTCATCTTGGAATGGTAGCATGCAAACTATCGAATGAGATGGCATCACCGGTGTAATAAAATAAAACGTATGTATCTTGTCCCCTTGCAGGGACAAGTGGGATAAATTCGAGGCTCTGAGGCAAGGTTCGACTTTGAGCTATATGTTAATGTAATTTAAAATATGGGCGAATATGTGGTCCAAAAAAAATACGAGTGTAATATCATTGGTTGGCCTTCTGCAGTGTTAACAAAGAAGGATTAGACACATTGTTTTTACAATCCCCAAATGCCATATTAGATTTTATCAACTGAGTTAGTTTCTTCTATTCAGTGCCTCCAACGTTCATTTTTTCTTTATCATCAGTGCCGTCTCCGACTTATTAACAGCACTCTGTCTCAAACATCCGGAGGAGAGGCCACTCTATAATCAGGATTTTATGATAATCAACACTCATCTCACAGTGACCTTCATGATGTTCCTGGAAAAAAAAAACTGATATCAAATGACATCACATTACTTTCAATAATTCGTACCCATATGGAATTTTCTCTATTAAAGTTAAAGTTAGAAAACAAAAAGATTGTAATTCTATAAAGTCTTATTTAAGAGACAGATATGTGTTGTCCCTTCCAACTAAACGGTTGAATTAGATAACAGAAATTTTAAAACATTTTATAATTGCGTTTGAGCTTGTAGTTGACAAGAGTTATAATTTCCATAAACAAAGTAAAAAAAATTGAGTAAAACACATTAAAACTATGAGCACTAAAGCAAAATCAGCAGAAGGATGGAGTTGCATATACAACACTATCAAACATGAACATTAACATTGTCACATGACACAATAAAAAGTGACTAGAAATGCTGTTTGAGGACAGTAACTTGGAGACCTAGTAAACCGGCACCCTTTCTATTGATTTGAAAACACTCTGTGGTGACCCTGGTCTACCTTTTTTCTTCCAACCTTATTAAATAACCAGCTGTGACAAAAATTGTGATCTAAAAGAACTCAAATTCTACCTGCATTAGAGTATATGTCGTCATTTCTGCTCTGACCCAGCAGCTTCACTCTATTCCACACAGTTGGGCACCAGCACTCCCGTTTCTTGCAACAGCTGTGTTGCTGTAATGTGAGCCGTGAACTGCTTGTCTATAACATGGCAGTGCAGGCAAGATCATAAAAATCCCAGTATAAATCTATTTTTTACTGACAAAAATAGTGCATCTATTCGCACAAGATTTCAGTCTTTTGTAACAACAGCTGCATCAAAGTCCTTTGCAAAAAATATATATAAAGAGTAAAACTTAATTTGATGTGTGATATCCACCTCCAAAGATTCCCTTTATGTTAGAAAAGTACATTTAGAATTTTTTATCTGCTTTGAAAAACAATGAGACACCGAGCGTGATTAATTCATGGTTCACATGTGGAAGGATTTTAGGTTTTCTTATAACGAAATGTGCCTTTCAAGCAGACTGCATTTTTAAAATCCCCTCCATAGCGGCATGCTGTTTTTTTTGCAGAGAACAGAAATAAAAGCAAGAACAGAGTTGGTGTGAGCGTAATTTTGCATTTAGATACCCTGCATTACAAAGCCGGATGAATAAACATAACCTTTTCCCTCGTGTCAGTTCATCTCCAGTTCTTGCGTTCTCTGCGGAGGGGCTGGTCAGGAACAGGACAGAGTGGGCAGCAGATTGTATTTCTGGATCACTGTTTAGGTTAGAAGTTCTTGCGAGACGGCGAGAAAGCCCCGGTGACACAACCATACATTTGGAGTATACACACAGCTGCAGCGTCAGGTTCCAGCTGAGGCACAAACCAATATAAGTTCATTTCAGATTGTTTGGAGATGTGCCCAGGGCAAAGGTTTCATAGCTTGGTGTATATTTTAGAGGGCGGGTGATTCTTCTGAGACGGACACAGTGAGCAGGAGATTGTTCAGCGAAGGATAGCCTGGAGCCTCGGGCTCAGTGTACATTTATGAGACAGTTAAGGGAGAAGGATGGGATGGAGAAAGAAGCAGCACTGAAAAGGAAAGAGAGCCAAGAAGCAGGGATGTGTGAATGTTTGCTTTCCTTCAGATGAGTGGGAGCTTGTAGGTGTGTTAGGAGTCTGTTCGCACAGCCTTTGGGGCACAACATATATAGAAGCCTATTACCTTTCTCTCATCCCTGCTTACTTTTCAGGCCAGCGCAGCGTCGAGTCTTAGGGGTCTGTAAATATACATCCACAAGACAGAGGAAGGATGGATAAACAAAGGTTTGCGGTGAAAGCTAAAACCATCACCAGCCCCAAGTATTCACGTCTCTTGTTTTTTTATGGAATTTACTGCAGGCCTGAAAAATCAATGCCTTGCTCTTAAAATCTACTCTTTGTTTGAATGGACTTCTTTTTTCAGTTTAATTTAGTCCAACACTGCAGAGTTAGGAAAAGAGGAGCTTCGCATGATTCTGGAGACAGAACTATTGAAATAAAGGCTCTTTTAGCAACCACAAAAAAAAAAAAAAAAATGAGCAAAGGCACTGAAAATAAGAAGGAATACAATATACAGTATCTCTGCCTCGGGTATATTGATCTACATCTCTCTGCTAAACTGCCCATCATGAGCCCAACTGTGAATTATAAATCAATGCAGTAGCAGTGGATAAAACTTTGGGATTTTTGCTCATTTCTAGTTTGCTCTATGTTATGCATTCATACTCATAGAAGAAATACTCTTAATACCAGGACTCAATAGTATAGAACAGAACAGGTAAAACAAACCTTAACCAACGGTAGTCCTAGCTTGATGCTGAGGAAGAGCGAGGCAGATGTCACGGTCAGACAGTGGGGAAGCAATAGGGCTGTCCCGTCAGTTCCCAAAACCACAGGGGGGAAAAAAAGAAACTCACAAAAGCGAAGGTGGGGTCAGTGTGACCCGGACGGGACCGCACACACGGTAAAAAGCTCAGGCAGGATCCACCTGCCCCTTCCTGCGACTATGGAGGGGTTAAGTTCTTGTCAAACTACTTGACATGCCATGTATGTTGGTGAATTGAAGAACAGCTTAACTGGAGAAAACACAACTGATTTAGCAAAATCTTCAGTCCTGTCAAGTCCTGATTTGAATAGTGCATGTGAAGTAGTGTAAATGGTATGGAGTTCAATGTTCAAATGTGTGATTACTTTTACTCATGTCTGTCTTTTTGTATTATATATATGCTTAATGCCAACTGATCATCTCTATCTGAGAATAAATTTGCAATCCTAAGTCAATTAAGAAGTCAATTAGCTGAACTGGGTGATGCTAAACCACTCAACAATCTGATAGGAGAGAATGTCCATTAGTGTATGCAGGGTAAATTGTGTCGCTTTAGATCGATTTCTATTACCTGATTATTGTTGTAGTGTTTGAGTATTAGTTGTGTAAATGCAGTAGCAGTGGCATGTATGTAATTCAGTAGTTGTAATCATCTCACTCAATGTTTTTTGGCCCATCAAAAAATAATACATCTTCCTACACCAACGAAATGCAAGGTATTTAAAATACAAGCTGATTTGGGCGTAGCGATGATGATCGCGCTTCTAGTGACGAGACGAAGCTGGTTAACGACTCTGTAAGTCAACCCTGTCTAATCACTGGATTACTTTAAAAAACCAGCCAATTTATCCAATAATCTGACTAGGATTTACACTGGTGTGAGCATTTCCCTTCATCTTCTTATGCATGTTTATGTCTAATTTTCCTCTCTCTGGTTTTACATGCCTGTGTTCTTGTGATTGCTTTACTCCATCTTGTACAGCACTTCTTGATTATGTTTAAAAAAAAAGATCTTTAATAAATAAATTCTTTAACCAAAAATATATATATTCTAGTCAGTGGGGAAATATTGAAAATGCTTATTCATTTTCTGTCATTCAAACTCTTTATGATTTCATAAAAACATGTAATTGTTGGTTTGTGATAAAACAAAAATGGCAAAGAAATGAACAAAGCCAGAGAAAAAGCAACAGTTTAGAGGGCATGATACACTCTGGGCTCATATACATCTGATAAACAACATTTTCTCTCTTTTAAATTCTTAAACGTGATCAACAGAGTAATCTTTTAACCGGCACAAACTATAATAAGTCTTTGATTCAGGCACACAAGTATTAGTTCTGCTGAAATCTAATCATAATGACATCTTGGTGAAAGTAAGATGTAATCATCGACACAGATAAGAAATGAAGAAGCTTCATGATACTGAAAACAAAATGTAAAAGAAAAAAGGAATTAAAAAGTAATGAGAAAAGATTTCGGACAGTGAGAATAGAGCAGTTTATTAGCCTGTGGTATATAATTGCTGTAGAGAAAAGAACTGAATAGTAAGTGGATTGCCCAGGATAAAAACAGACATTTATGAAGTTTTAAATAGAACAGTTTCTTTTTTGTGAGGCAATCACTGTTATTCAGACAGTATTTTTATTTTGTTAAGCAACTGACAGCATGAAATATATGTCACAACAAATATACACGTATGGCATGCTGCAGAGCCCATCTTCAATGTCGGCTTAAAAAAAAAACCAAGACGACATAAAGGCAGGAAGTGTTTCGATTCAAAAGTTCAAGTGAGTGTTCAACAGCATAAACGGCTGGGGGTTTATGCTGAACACCTGCTTGAAGGCCAACTCCACTCATGTCAACAAACTGCTGAATATTCACATACATTCAGATTAGGTCCTTCTCGCACAGAAAATTGTGTTTAAAAATAACTACACCTGCCTGCATCTGTTTCAGCTGCGCATGTGTGTGCGTGTGCGTGTGTGTGTGTGTGCGCGCTGGTTTAGTGGAACAGAGAGCAGATGACTGCATGTAACAGAGCGAATCCCAGCAAGAGTTTCTCATAAATGATTCCAGCTCTAAAAATCCTGAAATGTCTCTCATTTCTAATTTAAACTTTTGATAATATTAAGTTCCTCTTTGAAATGGAAGCCTACCCCCAGCTCTCCACAAAACAAGTTTTAAAAGCAAAAAGATTAAAACTGGAACACAGTCACAGTGAATGTATGTATCCAAACCGCTTTCCACGTCTACGCTTTCTTACACTGAGACTCCTTTTGATTTAGTGTAACGTACTTTTTCTCCAGTAGGTGGCGCCACTGTTAGCGGCAACTTCAGTTATTTTTTTTTTTTTAAACCAACAAAGCAAGGACCAGACCATGGTTTTGTGTCATAAAAATCTTATGATTATGTAAAATAATATCAGAACCTTTAGTGCTACTTTATTCATCACTTTTACAGAAACTTGTTTTAACTGCATTTTGAGCAGATGTTTTGAGCACAGACTTAAAAATAATGCAACACAGTTTCCGGATCATTTAATTTGGAACATAATGGATCTAAATGGAGATGGATAATGGCGTGCCTGAATGAATCTACGGTAACCCAGATGATCCAAAATAAGGCAGAACAATGGCGTCATTTCTTAAAATTATCCACGTTGGTTAGATTTTTCACGCTAAACTGAATTCTAAGCCCTACAAAATTTTTTTTTTTCCCCTGGCAACTTTAAAGTTGCATGTTTTACTTTATTACCACACTGAAGAGGAAGAATCAATTCTGACACTACAGACTTGTTCTTCAGTCCTACTGTTTTCCCCAGAACAAAACTATTCAGCGAACCAGAGGCATACTGCTGAATCAGGCGATACAATCCTGCATTAAGTTTTCTTTCAGTCCTACGTCAAATGTAAATTATTCAACAGCGGAAATTGCCTGTTTTTATTTGCTAAGGATAATAGATTTTTGTTTGTTAGTTTTTTGAGGTTTAAAAACAAAAACCATCAGTATTTTAGGGTAAACTCATTTCGACTTTGATGAAAAAGTGTCTGCTTACTTACGGAGCTAAATTCAAGCATTTGCCATCTGGTACAGATGAGTTGTGTGGGAGGTACTTAAACTTAATGTTCACTTTAAATCACAGTTATTATGCCTTTAAGATTCAGCCCTGGAATTACCTTAAAAAAAAACAAATAAAAAATCAAAACAGTGACACTATTTGATGATCCTGGTTTCTTTTCATTCACCAACTACCCTGTTTTAACTTAACTCTAAAAATGGTAACAGTTACAGTCCCATTTATACCGTCTTGCCTGTTACATCCAACTGTTCAGGCCTACAACAATTTATCATATTAAGTTTCAATCCCGCAAAAACGTGACATAAGCTGTGAAGTCACAGCTGAGATGCAAGTTTAAAAACTACAACAGACCGAGACAAAGCTCAGATTTGCTCCTGACAGTCGGTGTGCACCGATGTCTCTTAAAGACAATATTCTGGTGGCTGCCGATTTGAAAAAAAACTTAACAAAATAAAATAAAAAAAGTCACTTTAGGTGGCCGAGGTTCTTACAAACTTCGTCTAGCGAACCAGTTCTTTCTGACATCCTTGCTCCTCTGAAACTCGCAGATCAGATCATGTCTCTCCGGTAGCAGTGACGTGCGTGGCGCCCTCCGTCTGCCGCACATGCCGATTCAAACCCAGACCGCGAGGCTTGGACGACAAAAACTCCTTATGCTTCTGTATAAACTGGAAGCTTAGTGAGGTTCTGTAAACTTTGCTCCCTCTGCAGTTTGCAATGAGCATGGTTGATCAGAGGAATAATAATAAAAAAAAAAAAAAGAAAACAGTCAGGATGAACTTAATGACCTCTGAGTGACGCTTGGGTGTGAACCAGAGTTCAAGATGCCCACTCCCACGTTTCTCTTATCATTGTCTCTTTTAGAGGCACGAGAGCTGCTTGAATATCCATCGAGACGTCATGAGAAGTGAAAGTATGCGAGACGAGTGACGCATGAGGGGGGGTGCCGTTACCATATGTGAGATTCACAGTGAGTCATTTTGATGACGCCCACTCCTCCACCAAGCCGGCGGTAGTTCATTCCACCGTACAACCTGGAGAAAAGGTAACCAGAGGCATACTGCTGAATCAGGCGATAAAATCCTTCATTAAGTTTTCTTTCAGTTTCTTTCAGCAAATTTACATTTGTCCTACGTTGACGGAATCAACATGCTGTCTGTTGATTTCATCAACAGACAGCATGTTGACGGAATCAAGTCACAGAAGATATGTCAGATGAATAAAAAAATTAAATAAAATACAGTGTCTTGCAAAAGTAACCTTGATTTTCTTTTTACATTTTAAATACTAGAAGCTTTAAAGCATTTTAATTCAAGATAGATTTACAAAGTAGCACATAGTTGAATAGATAGGCCTCGTTTACTCTGGTTAACCGATAAAACTGAGATAATCAAATTGCTTCCAGAAGGCTCATAGTTAGAAAACCAGGTTTAAAGCAGGGTTACGTTATTGAACAAAATCTCAAGCTTTGAACATCTGACTGACCATGTCCTAAGACATAGCCTGGAGTTTTGCACACCAGCAGATCTACCAACATGTATTTGCACACCCAGATTCACAGACATGGGGAAAGGGAGTGGAGAACCTGCAGCGATTTACAGCTCAGGTAGAATAATATGCTACTACAACCACTAGGCCTGTCACGATAACAAATTTTGCTAGACGATTAATTGTCTAAAAAATTATTGCGATAAACGATAATATTGTTTCAATACCTTTTGACATTGATTTAATGGAAATGACTAATAATGCATGTGATTTCCTGCCATAGATAGATATACTTTATTTTCAAACAAACACACAACACTAGAACTGATAAACTAAATAAACAAAACAACCAAAAACAAAAATAAAATGGATTCTCAGTCTCCATTAATAAAAAACATACTTGAATAAAAACTAAACAAGATAAAGCCAAAGTGGAAATAAATACTGCATTCAACCAAAAGAGTGCAGATTATGAAGTCTATATACTATATTGCCCTTCAGTAATCACTAGATTTAAATAGAGAAGATGGGCACATCCCACTACCTAATGCAATAGTTCACACTACACCATTTTTTGCCCCTATTTTCCCCTCAAGATAATCTTAGATCATTGGCCGATCTAAGATTCTTGCTGGTGATTTCGTAACCGATCATCCTGTAGTGTGTGGTGTGTTACGGTAGATCGTCGTGGCCGCTCCGATCTAAATCAGGGGTTTTACCCGTCTGGGAGCTTAACGCTGAATGTGACAGGTAGCCAATCAGAAAGCACGGATTCTCCTCCGTGCTTTCTGAGGGGAAATTACGAGGGGAATCCCAAACAGCAGACACGGTTCAACCCGAAGTCCAGCGGACATTGGAGATGATATGTGGAAACAACATTAATGTTTATTCAACATTTTGTGCAAAGAATATAGAAATGATGAGGAGAGGAGTTGGAGCCAAATTGCTACCACAGTTGATAAACCCGGCAACTTTTCAGCTGTTCTTCGTTAACCTGACATAAATAGGTTATAATGATTTTCATTCAGTCAGGACTTTACGCTGACTCTAGCCACATGCATTGCAGGTAGATTCTAGTAAAGCAGTGATTAATGCATGACTTTAAAATGAGCTAACTGGACTTGTAGCCATTATTTTGTGCCCATGTGGCTGGACACCACATGGCACGATGAACCCTATTGAATTTTTTCATTCAGTGTCATCAATAGAAAGAAAAAAAGGCAGGAGGAGACGATAAAGCCGATAATTAAAATGAGGTCGATAGGTTTAATTTATCATGCAATTAATTGATTTATCGTTTATTGTGACAGGCCTAGCAACCACAATCAGTCGTTCTTGTGCTATACAAATAAACTTGATTACTTGATTGACATAACAAATATGTCAAAGTCATGCTTTTAGGCTTTACGGCACACCGGTAAAATACATTATACATTATAAGTAAAATTGCACATCACCCAAACCACATCATCCCCACATGCTAAATGCTGTTCTTCAGCAGAAATCAGGAAGTGGATCTGTTTCATAAATACCTTTGCAATTAGCTGTAATGATGTTGCTGCATCTCCTAATTTGTGCATATCAGTCCATCAACAATCACAATAGCTTTTAGCCACAACAATATATACATTTTTTTTTTGGCTACTAGGAGTAATCTTTACTCAATCTGCAACTTTAGATCACCAGGTGCTTTAGATGGCGAAGCAGGAAGCTGCATTCAGATAAACCATCATAGGTGTGAGCTGCATAGAAAGTTTTATAAAACCTCCATGTCATTGTTTGATACTCCAAACAGTCTCCTTCTGCCTACAAAAGTTTCCATGTAAACTCTAATTTAAAAAGAAACACTACTTTAGAACTCCACATCAGTCAGATGAGATTTAAATTAAAACTCAAAACAAATAAAGACATTTAAACAACTAATCCAACATACATTTTTGACAAACCTACTAATTTCTCCTCATTTTAAAGGTGAAAAGAAAAAGGACTTACCTCCATGTGTTGGCATCCGGATCGTATACTTCTATAGTTTTTAAATATGTTGTCCCATCGAAGCCACCTACCGCCATCAGCTGACCATTCACGACTGCCAAGCCCACCTGCAGACGCACACATTTACAGCTTTGTGTCACACAACAACAACCCAAAGTCATTCAGTGTTTATTTAGTGTTTTAACCTCAGATACAGACCCCGCTACGTCTGGACGTCATAGCAACAACAGGCGACCACTGGTTGGTCCTGGGGTTGTATCTCTCTGCGCTGCTCAGCTCCGTGGTGTCGTCCCTGCCCCCGACAGAGTAGATCATGTCCTGGTAGACCGCGCATCCGAGGTGCTTCCGTCTCGTTCCCATAGGAGACACCGTGTGCCAGCGGTTTTCTTGAGGGTTATAGCGCTCCACTGACGGCAGAAAAAAACGGACGGAAATAAAACGGTATTGCTTCAGACGGCAGAAACCACAACATCTGGAGCTTAGTAGGGTTTAGCAGTCTGGAAAAGGAGGTTTTTATCAAAATTTATTCCTGCTGAAGCTGTTGAAAGAGGTTTTTATTGCTCTTTTACGAGGTAAAGTACCCGTATTTAAAGGTGATGTCCCATCAGACCCTCCAACAGCATAAAGAAATCCTCCCAGCACAGCAACAGCTACACCAAGCCGCCTGGTGCTCATTGAGGCCACACGAGTCCACTTGTTTTCCTTTGGATCATACCTAGAAGAAAGTTATGTTAAGATGCAGTTAATCAACTACACAGGAACTTATTTCCGGTAAAATAAGAGATAAAGCAAAGTCAGTTTCAATTATTGCTTCCAATTCTCATTAGGAATGTCTGTTTACAGGCAGGAAATGAGAACAACTACAAGATTAAAGATTTAATAAAGTGTAAAAAAAAAAAAAAAAAAAGTAAACTGAGCTCAATTTATGCTCAAGGACAAACCTTTCAACAATGTTGAGACAAGACACTCCGTCCTGTCCTCCAACAGCATACAGGAATCCACCCAGTACAGCAACACCCACGCTGGTTCGACAAGTGCTGGTAGGGGCGACGTCGCTGCTCCACTGGTTGGTTTTAGGATCGTATCTGCACAGGTGGAAATCAAACGCTGCTTTAAAGAGAATTTCATTCCTTCCTTCACCAACCTAAACGGTAGTATTTTGGGAGATCGGCTTGTAAAGGGAACGTGAGCCATTGTGGCACCAACCTCTCCACAGAGTTGAGATACGAAGAGCCGTCGTGACCGCCCACCGCGTACAACAAGTCGTCAAGGACGCTGACGCCGACTCCACATCGCCGTTTGCTCATTGAGGCCACCATGCGCCACTCGTTAGTCTGCGGGTCGTAGCGCTCCACGCTGGAAATGGCGTCTCCGCTGCACCAGCCGCCAACTGCAGAACAGAACAGAATAAAAAAAAAGAGAAAAAAATGACTCAAACTTGTAAAATTAGGACCTAAATACTAACATTTTTAGAACTTCACACATTAACATCATATGAAATATCGTGAGAGATAAACAATTGAATTTCGGGTTTTTTTTGTTGTTCCTGACCTGCAAAAAGAACTTCTCCGCATCGAATGGGTTTCCGAGGGCGGGTTCTGGGACCCTGCATCAGCGGCCGTTCTTGTGGAAGCAAAAGGTAGTTTTTGGCCTCATCAACCAGGTCTCTGAAACAGTGGAGAAATTACATCATGTCTCCGTTTATTTTATTTTTCTATAGATCAACGGGAATGTACAGTGATGTGGAAAAGTGTTTGACTGCTTCCTGATTTCCTAGTTGGTTTTTTTTGCATGTTTGTCACATTTTAGTGTTTCAAACCATAAAACCAATTTAAATATGAGTCCACAATTTTCCACAAGGGGACAATTCAGTTTTTAAAATAACGTGATTATTATTAAGGGAGCAACAACTGCAATCAAACCACTGTTCCACACCGGGCTACAATAATAAACATCTTCACTTAAAAACTCAATTTTGTGTTTACTTGTGTGGCTTTGACTAATATTTAAATTGGTTTGATGTTCTTAAACACTGAAGTGTGACAAACTTGCAAAAAAAAAAAAATAATAATAATAATAGGATATCAGGATGGAGGCAAGCATTTTTTCATACCATCTGTTACAAAAACTATATTTTGTTTCAAGAAATCTTAATAAAAATTTAAATAAATGTTAACACTTTATTTGAAGGGGGGTGAATAAGACTGTCATGACACTGTCATAAACATGACATAACATCTGTCATGAACATGAATAAACCTTCATGAATATTTATGACTGTTGTCATAAAGCGTCATTCGGTAAATTATGACACTTTAATACAAAGTTGACATTATTCAAAATGTCTTTGTTATGACAACTTGACATTAACCAAGAAATCATTACTGATATAAATTTGTTATAAAAGTATTACTGATTCCACTTTAAAAATTAGGTAACTTTATGTTATTAAAGGTAAAGTTTAAACAGCAATGAAGGCTTATTCATGTTCATGACAGGTGTTGTCATGTTTATGAAAGTGTCATGACAGTCTTATTCACCCCCCTTCAAATAAAGTGTTACCAAATAAATAAATAAAAAACACACCCACCTGCACTCTTCATCACTTTTGATCAGGGGGTCTGAACCAACGGTCCCCACCAGAAACTTAGGGCTTAATAATGGCAAACGTACATGCTGCAGAACCTGCAGAGAACACATTAGGGGCATCATGCATCTCATCTGAACATCAATAAGGAAATAACAAAGCACATATTAAAGCCTAAACATACCAAAATGCAGACATTATTTTGAAACAATAAACAAAAAGAAGCTACCAGATTTATCTTAGGATAAAAACCAACAATCAGACGTTTTAAATGATCCAGAACGTCGTGAAGTACCACGCGCTAACCGCACGGCTTCCTGCGGTAACAGTACTCCAACAAACCTGAGGCAGCTGGGGTCTGCGTTCCTGGATGCTGTATTTCACCCATGCCATTACGGCGTTGAAAACCTGCTCCTCGCTCCGCACGTTCAGTTCATCGCTGGAGATTATGTCAATCAGCTGGTTGGCAGGAAGCAGCATGAACTCCTCACTTTCCATTACCTGCAATCACACGCAGAGGAGGACTCAGTAAATCAGCTCTGATTAGTGTGAAGTTCTGAAATAATTTCACTCTTGAATTTTTCATATTCAGTTACCATTTTAGGATTTGACATGTCATACTTTCCAAAGTGTGTAAATCCAAACAATAAAGGCAGCAGTATCTTATAGGTTCAAGGACCTAAGGAATGAACAGCAGCACCAATCATGTATCGTTATAAAATTACCAGGAGACGTGGGAGCACCACACCGGAGGCAAACCACTATTTTCTATAAATGTTCTTTTTCTGTTGACTAGTAGAAATGGAAGACAGACACCTATATTCAATTAAATCATTCGTCAACAGAATTAATCTCACAACAAGTCTGTCATTGTAATTATGAGAGTAGAAAAGTCAAAATAACGGTTTCTGAATTAAACATTCAACATATTTCACCGTAGACTCTAGCAAAGTCAGAGGTATATTCTCTTCTGCCGCTTCCCTACCTGATTATTTTTGCAGAGATTCACAATAATAATAATATTAAAAAAAACATTAAGAAAACTGGTTGAGGATCTATTTGACCAGATTTATTTTACATCTGCTTGAAACAGCAGAAATAATGACGGTATATTATAAAAATAAAAAAAAGACACCGAATGCCATTTCTGCACATTTGTATTGTGGCTGTACAGCAGATAGTAAACAAAAGCATTTCCTCCTAAGTGGAACCCAGGCCTCTATAGCTCCCATGAGCTTGTCCTCCTCTTTAAGTAGAAGGAGTGATACCTCCGTGGAGAAGATGTGCAAATCTAAATCACTACAGTAATGCGCTGCGTCTCCATTAAAAGCAATTCCCTTGGCAGAGCTTAGGACGGGATCAATACGAACAGCAAAAGAAAATGTAAGAGCGCTTCTCCTCTTCTTGCATCTATGTTTTTTACCTCCTGAAAATTATGCTGTGTGAACTTGTCTGCGATTCGCAGGAGTTCCCGACAGGAGTGGGTGTCGGCGAAGGCCCTGATGCCCAGACAGTTGGATGGATCCAGCTGTCTCTTTAGAAACTCGCAGCAGGCCTCTTGGATCTCAGCCAGCTGGAGAAGACAGGCGGCAGGAAGCAGCGTCTGGACGTTCCCCTCCTCCACTGTCACCTAAAAGGCCAGACATGAATAAGGTTTACGTTTTTTTTTTCCTATCAAGCCGACACAGGAGATAAATTCTCATAACACTTTTATTTAAAACGTAATTCGAACTAGCAAGAAAAGAAGCCACTTTAAAAGCACCAGCGGATCTAAACTCAGAAGAATAAACTATAAAATCTCCAGATTTTCAGCTTCCACCAGCATGTGTGCGCAAGTTTTTTTTTTGTACCGTGAACACCGCCGTCCTTCCTACCTGTGAGGTGTAGGCAAAGTCAATGAGCAGCTCCATGGCTCGCTCGTCAATGTCACGGATAACCACTTCAGTCTGCCTGCTCTCTGCCAGCTCCCCAGTAAACATCGCCCTAAGGAGACCACCGAAACACAGATTCAATACTACTGAAGCCAATTCTCAGGACCTCTGGAATTTTGACCTTTAATTTAATGGAAAACGTGCCGCGGGGGAGAAACCGCAGAGCGCCTTCTCATACCTAAAGTATGGGCTGCAGGCGGAGAGGATCACACGATGAGCGTAAATCTTCTTGGCGCCCACCACCAGCACCACGTCGCACAGCTCCCTGTGTTTCCTCAGCAGATTGATCACTTCCAGCGTCTGCCGTGGGTGTTTGTCCGATATGTAAGGCATGCGTGCCGGCTGGGGGACCCCTTCAGGCAGCTTGTTGGGGTCCCCCAGGGTACAGCGGCTGGTGATGTCCATTCCAGTGGCGTCCTGACGTGCGCTGGTGGCCCTTTGATTTAAAAATAATACAAAAAAGAAACAAATTTGAAAGAAAGAAGAAAGAAGAAAAGCAAAATTACAACAATTACAACTTACACATAATTATAAATGTAATGGATTATTTTCTTCTTGGACCAATTTGAGTTTTTATTAAGATGTTTTGTCTGATTGTCTGGTTATGAATGATCTTTAATAATAATTTTAAAAAAGTACACCATAAATCACATAAATAACCTATTTCTACAAAATTAAGTGACATTTTACATCTGTTACTCAATAATGCAGCATTTTGAAGCATGTATTACAGCTCTCTCAAAATTCTGAAATGGCATCATGTAAAGTCAGATGTTCTTCTGTTAACCTGAAATAAAATTTTCACAAATTAGAAGTTTGAAGTATAAAAAAAAAAGCGAAGCTTCGTTCAGTGACGGTTTGGGCAGATGAAAATTAAAAAGCTAAAATTAAACTTCAGCTTGGCACATTGCACTGGATATGCAGGACATCAGGTTTGGAATGGCACAGCATTAATAAGCACAACTTCCATGGGCTAATAATGGAGAAAACTCCAACAGATGAAGTCCTCTAAAGCTCACCTCACTTTGTTTTAACTGTGTATCGAATCCAAATGGATATTTTATCCTTCCCTGCTCCTAAAAGTCCCCCTGAATAGGTGTATCCGTTCTATGCCGTCTCTACTGCCACTGCACAGACCTGGGCTAATTCTAAGTCAGCTGAACCAAATATAGTGGAGCCGCTGACCTGCATATGTAGCAGTCAGTGTAAACGTATCCACACCAGTCGGTTACCTCTATGTGTCCCCCAGATCTTTTTAGCGCCGAGAACACACAATCACTTTGATGCCGGGTTTCACTTCAGATTATGTTCACTCCGCCAGTCAAAGGTCCCTGACATTTAAACACATCCATTTCAACAGATGCCGCTGCGGGCGGATCTCACTTTGCTTTACGAACTGATTCTGTTGAGCAGTTAAATATCGATTCAGAATGAATGTGATTAGAAAGTTTGCCATCCGACGTTGGATGGGACAAATTCGGTAAAGGAGGGGCAATCCTGAATTACAACTTAAGTTGTGCCGTTTCATGGGGGCAATATTTACCCAAAAAAAATCTAATCGGTCATATTCATAGATCATTCTGATCATTTCAAAACTTCAATTCAATTTGGATGCTTTCATTTTGTCTTCAAAACAGAAGACACATTACAGACATAAGTCGTCGTTTACAGGCTGCGCTTATGCTTAGAGCACTTAGTTTTGCTGTTAAAACAACTCATTACATTTAAAGACTGTTCCAATAATATCTATACTCCTTGATTTGTTTTAATTGAGTCATACCCAGAAACATCAATGTATTTTATGACAGACTCACACAAAGTAGCTGATATTTTAAAAAATACAAGCAACTGTCAGCTGACTAGAATAAAAATGTTAGACACATTTTTATTCACTACTTAGTTGTACACTTGGTTGCTTCTCTGATAAATGCTTCTTTTTTTTTTCTCTGGCTCGTCAGTTTAGGTGGACAGAAAAGTTTAGACTTGTGTCTTATAACTCTTTCCAATTCCAAATGATGAACTGACCACAGCTGTGTCAGATGGTTAAACCTGTTTTTTGGAGCTTAATCCTGCTTCGCTCTTCTTCATAAGTTTATCCCTGACCTGTCAGATGTGCTCTTTCGTCTTTACCAACATTCTCTCTCAATTTTCTGGGGCCTTCAGAGAGCAGCTGTGCTCTCTGAGTTCACCGAGTTCAAATTACACACAAGTGGATGTAATATAATATGTTAAGGTGACTGTAAATTCTTACCTTTCTATCTGAGTTTTATTTCTACTTCAATATTATGATCACCTTTACAATTCAACATTTGTACTTTGTGTTGGTCTATCAAATAAGACTCACAGTATGTTGAAGCTAGTGAATGTAAAGTGACAAGATGTAAAAAAATAAATAAATTTAAAAAAAGGGTTAGGGCAAGGAACTGTATCTACACTCAGTCCTAATCATCATAAATAAAACAGATCTCCAGAAATACATCTATAACTTTAAAACTATTGGCATTGTGGTTTTCCACCCCCTCTTGCCAATTAACCCCTGTTGCCTCTTAAACCTCATGCACACGTGGTAATCCAACAAGTTCTTTTTCCAGTCATGGTGATGGCAATAGTTTATTCATAGCATGTGGGCGTGTGTAGCCACATTCCTGTTCTACTTCAACCCTCAACCAAGTCAATAAGGCTGAACAATATTAGGGGAAAAAAAAAAAGAGATGTGAGATAACGTTGGTGACTGTTAGGATAACGACGATACGACTTGCAATAAATAAGGAATTAAATTTTTTTTACTGGCTTTATGCTAGCAAACATCTCAATAAATGAGCCTGTCAAACAGATGAGTCGTCTAGGCTGACGTCTGCTGTTTCGCATTGAAACAACTTAGTTGTACTTTTTTAATGATGCATATAAAACTACTTGTGTCACTGACTATATTCCAGGCATTGATATTTAGTAAATATTTATGAAAGCTCTTCACTGCATGTGCATTGCATACACTGTTATCACAATAACACAATGTGGAGACAAAATAAAATCTCTTTTTTGTTTCATTCCAGAGTGTAAAGCCATGAACTTTACCTTCATAAATCAATTATGGTTAATATGTTGATGTCTGAATAAGTACCGAGAAGCTATTTTAAATTGTCAGAACTATTTTGGAGAGAGCAACAATGATTTAAATCTTAATTATCAAACTGCATTCATACAGTTAAGTGGTCTTCAGACAGCGCACTAGAGTCCAGAGGCAACAGAAAAATAATTAAGCATATTTACACCTACCTGCGCATTGGCTTTGTGTCCATGCACTGAAGAACAATATCTGATTCACGTCACCCTGTAAAGACAGCAGAACAAATCACAATCTGTGTTCATCAAGGCTCAACATTTTCCTAAAACTTAAATGCAAGTAGTTTCTGCATTTATATTTTCTCTTGAAAACACACGTCAACTTTTAAATTATTTTTTCACAAAGAGCAGGCCTTTGTAACATAATGCTATCAAACTCATCTCCATTTAAAAGAAACTTTCCCGACTGCGCTCGTCATCTGTTGAGCACATTTTGTCGTCATGACACGTCATGTTCAGCATTAAAATCCTTCCTTACAGTTCTGTTCTTGCATCAAAACAATACAGTTCTAGTCAACATCAGCAGCAGACACACAAAGTAGAGTCAGACATGGTCTTCATTGAAATAGAAAGCCTCAAAAAACTTTACAACATTTATTAACTGCAACGTTAACCAATAACAAGGCAGTCTGAAGTCTGAAGCGTTGATATTTAGCTACGATATAATGTTTTGTTCATAAACTACCATAAGGCACTGCAGTAAGCATCTTAAAAATTTGACTGACAAATTAAAGACCCAATTTGGATGAGTGTTTATTAAGGATGTTGTCTATAGCTGAAAGTATTTAGAAGTATTACATCAAGAACACCAGGAGACTTGTGAATTTCTGAATATTACAGAAAATTGTCTTTTTTCAACCACAACTAAGGCATCGTAGCCTCATAAAAACAAAGGGGGAAGAATAAATTATTAAACTGTCAACACAGACAACAACATAGACATTAATCCTGTCATTTCACCCACCTTTGTGTTTTAAAATCACTTACAAAATGCCCCCAGTATCAATTAGCCATCGTTTAAAATTCTGTTATAATGTATCAAGGTATGTTAGGGGACATTTCTAAAAATCAATTAGACCTGAATTTAAGCGGTGTTTGCATTGTGTACATTTATGAAATAACAGATGCAGTTCATAAACTCTACATTTATGTATAATAGTTTTGATTGTCCTCTGTTTTGTATGTTTATCTCTCCTAGGACCACAAAGGAAAACAAGTCAGTCGGATTTAGCACATCTATTACCTCATTGTAGAAATTTTACTGAGCAAGCATCCTTAGAAATAAGATGGGGGGGAAAAAAACATGTACATAAAAAAACAGCAAGTAATATGAAATGTACTTTTTTTTTAACAGACCAACGTTAAGCTAACACAGGCTAACTACGAGTTTATGTAAAATGCGCAAAACAAAAAGCTATTAATGAAATATCAGTCATTTTCATCCATCCATTTTCTTCCGCTTATTCGGGGTCGGGTCGCGGGGGCAGCAGCTTCAGAAGGGAGGCCCAGACTTCTCTCTCCCCAGCCACTTCTTCCAGCTTCTCCGGGGGAATCCCAAGGCGTTGCCAGGCCAGCCGAGAGACATAGTCCCTCCAGCGTGTCCTGGGTCTTCCCCGAGGCCTCCTCCAGGTGGGACGTGCCTGAAAAACCTCACCAGGGAGGCGTCCAGGAGGCATACTGACCAGATGCCCGAGCCACCTCAACTGGCTCCTCTCGACGTGGAGGAGCAGCGGCTCTACTCTGAGTCCCTCCCGGATGACTGAGCTTTTCACCCTATCTCTAAGGGAGAGCCCAGCCACCCTGCGGAGGAAACCCATTTCGGCCGCTTGTATCCGTGATCTCGTTCTTTCGGTCATGACCCAAAGCTCATGACCATAGATGAGGGTGGGAACGTAGATCGACCAGTAAATCGAGAGCTTCGCTTTTTATCTCAGTTCTCTCTTCACAACAGACCCGTACAGCGCCCACTTTACGGCAGACGCTGCCCCAATCCGCCTGTCGATCTCCCGCTCCCTTCTTCCCTCATTTGTGAACAAGATCCCGAGATACTTAAACTCCTCCACTTTTCCGGCTCAAGACCATGGCCTCGGATTTGGAGGCACTGAGCCTCAGCCGCTTCACACTTGGCTGCAAACCGCTCCAGCGAGAGCTGCAGATCACAATCTGATGAAGCCAACAGGACCACATCATCCGCAAAAAGCAGAGATGCGATCCTAAGGCCACCAAAACAGATCCCCTCAACACCTCGGCTGCGCCTAGAAATTCTGTCCATGAAAGTAATGAACAGAATCGGTGACAAAGGGCAGCCTTGGCGGATTCCAACTCTCACCGGAAACGAGCCCGACTTATTGCCGGCAATGCGGACCAGACTCTGACACCAGTCATACAGGGACCTGACAGCCCGTATCAAAGGGCCCGGTACCCCATACTCCCGGAGAACCCCGACAGGGCCCTGAGGGACACGGTCGAACGCCTTCTCCAAGTCCACTAAACACATGTAGACTAGTTGGGCGAACTCCCATGCACCCTCCAGGACCCTGCTGAGGGTGTAGAGCTGGTCCAGTGCTCCACGACCAGGACGAAAACCACACTGCTCTTCCTGAATCCGAGGTTCGACTATCCGACGGACCCTCCTCTCCAGGACCCCTGAATAGACCTTACCAGGGAGGCTTAAGAGTGTGAACCCCTTGTAATTGGAGCACACCCTCCGGTCCCCCTTTTTAAACAGGGGGACCACCACCCCAGTCTGCCAATCCAGGGCAACATGATTCACTCAGACTCAATGTCCCCCACTTCCCCTGGAACATGTTCGAAGTTCTGCTGGAGATGGGAGTTAAAGCTCCATCTCACAGGGGACTCTGCCAGATGTTCCCAGCAGACCCTCACTACATGTTTGGGCCTGCCAGACCTGACCGGCTTCCTCCCCCACCACCGGAGCCAACTCACCACCAGGTAGTGGTCAGTGGACAGCTCCACACCTCTCTTCACCCGAGTGTCCAAGACATACGGCCGCAGATCCGATGAAACGATGACAAAATCGATAATCGAACTGGGGCACCAGGACTAGATTGTCCTGGTGCCAAGTGCACATATGGACACCCTTATGCCTGAACATGGTGTCCGTGATGGACAATCCGTGACGAGCACAGAAGTCCAACAACAGAACACCACTCGAGTTCAGATCGGGGGGCCGTTCCTCCCAACCACGCCCCTCCAGGTCTCACTGTCATTGCCCACGTGAGCGTGGAAGTCCCCCAGTAGAACAAGGGAGTCCCCAGGAGGGGCGCTCTCCAGTACCCCCTCTAAGGACTCCAAAAAGGGTGGGTAATCTGAACTGCTGTTCGGCCCATAAGCACAAACAACAGTCAGACCCCGTCCCCCCACCCGTAGGCGAAGGGAGGCTACCCTCTCATTGACCGGGGTAAACCCCGACGTACAGGCGCCAAGATGGGGGGCAACAAGTATGCCCACTCCTGCCCGGCGCCTCTCACCGTGGGCAACTCCAGAGTGGAAGTACGTCCAGCCCCTCTCAAGGAGTCTGGTTCCAGAACCGGAGCCATGCGTCGAGGTGAGGCCGACTATTTCTAGCCGGAACCTCTCAGCCTCGCACACTAGCTCCGGTCATTTTCAGACTGCACAAAATATTACATATTAAATTTGGTTTGGGTAACTACCTATAGCCAA
The DNA here is from genome assembly GCF_904066995.2 of Poecilia reticulata. Lineage (NCBI taxonomy): Eukaryota > Metazoa > Chordata > Actinopteri > Cyprinodontiformes > Poeciliidae > Poecilia > Poecilia reticulata. Next base: position 10,726,531 of record NC_088846.1, read on the forward strand.
TGTCTCTTATAGGAAACTAGAATAAACAAAGCAACACTTGCTGACTGACGTTCATTAACTTCCCCAGTATTTGGGAGAGGCAGGAGCTAGCGTTATAAAAAGCACTTCCCCGGTACATGTTGTCACTGTACAAGAGGCAACTTATTACAGCGAGATGGTTTGATTGCTATTTGAAGCAGACCTTTACGAGTTAGCTTACAAGTTCATACATATGTGGCCGTTTACGCCTTAGCTATAGATTAGGACAAAACCTGTCTGGATAAACTGTGTGCCAAGGTTTGTATAAGCTTTTTGTACACGATGTAACGAAAAAATAAAATCACAATACGCTACAGAGGTGAGTATTTTCAGAGCGGGCTTACCTTATATTTCCATCCTAATGACTGAGAGAGAAGTAGCTTTGGAAGCTAGTGTTTACAGTTCTCAACTGCTGATACCCGCTGAAGCTTTTCCTCCTTGTGAACTGCGCATGCCAAGTGATAAAACCCCGCTTCCGGATATGTTTTCAAAATAAAACTAAGAGATTACGTAATCTTTTCCAAGTATCAGAAAACAGTATCAGCGAAAACAGCAAAACATTCACGACGGAATATGGAAGAATGAGGTACATATATTTTACAATAAACTGTGGTCATAAAGCATTTGTTTTTATATAAAGATGTGAACATTTCCTTTAAGATAGAAACTTGAGTACTCAGATTCATTTTTTTACTCTCACCATCCACCAGAGGGCACTGATTTCCTTGAGATTTCTTTACACGGAGTGTAAACCATAGGTTCTCTCCAGAACCTATGGTTTCTCCATGTTGTCTATTTTTTAAATCAAAGAGAAAGAAGAGAATTGGAGTTACACAAATAAGTCTCACAGATGATTAAATACAGAAAAAAGAAAGATTTGTGTTACATTAAAATAAAAAATAGCCTACTTTGTTTTCACAAGCTTTTTTGTCGTCCTTATTCTTTTTTACCTACATGAATGACGGCGGGCTCCTGTTGAGTTTTTCGTTATCCACATTCAGAAAGAAAACAGTGTTGCTCAAACATCGTCAAACCTTTACTTTGTTTACTGTTACAGTATTACTGTATATTTTTGGGAATTTTATCGACCAATACAAAGTGATACAAAAATGTGAAGTGAGAACATATATGGAAACAAGTTTTGAAAGTTTCAAAGGTCTGTTCATCTTTGAAAAACTGCCATTTGCTTATACAGTATCAAGATTTGTCCTAAACCCCCATGGTCTCAATTTTTTTTTTTAAGTTTTCTGTCTTATTGCCTGTTCTATAAAATATACAAATCGATTTATTACATTTTATTTTAATATTTACTTATTTATTCTGCCTTATAAAATCACATCAGTTCCATGTGTTTTTTAATATACTGGATGTAATCAACCAAATAGGTTATAGGCACTTTTAATATACAAACATAAAAAAAGTCTTTAACAGCATGAATTCTTGTTTACATGAACAGTTAATGCTTCTCTTAAGCATTGTAAAAATATTGTTTGTTCATACAATGAGATATGTAGTCAAATGGATGTCATGTCCACTCACTTATTACTATAAAGCTTTGATCATTCTATCTGCCTTTCAAGTTCACAGTGAAAGATCTGATTTTACATTTTTCTGTAGTTTTTCCAGTGTTAAGGGATTTATTCAAACCACAACAGTAAGTTTGTTTTGGTATTGCATGCATGCAAGATTTGCTGTATATCAAGTCATTTTTATCAAACTAACACTTGATATCTTAACCACAATTTTCATCATGGGATTCAACTAAGTATAACATGTATGAATATTCTGTAAGTATTTCTGAAACCAAATGAATCTGTAATAAATTAGTATTTACTTTATTATTTAGCAAGTACTCGAGTTTACAAAGTTGCTCATTGGCTGTACTGGAGTAACAGAGACAATTTTCCTTTTAGTGCAAATACATTATTTTCACAGCTCAGGGGAATTTAATTTCTAAAAAATTATTTGATAAAAAACAAAAAAGCTTAATCCCAGTATTTCTGATCCAGAGTAAATGTCATTAAATTCCTTGTATGAATTGCAATGGCTTGACTACATATCACCAGCTAAAAAAAAAAAGAGCTTTTTCATATGGAAGTTATTTTAACCATTCAGCTTTTGTTCTTCAATTTGCACTTTAACATTTTAGGGACTTTATATCTGGATGCGTAGACTATGAGACAGGACTGCACAAAATTAGAAATTCAATAACAATGCTAAGTAATGTGATGACAAGAAAAGACGTTATACTTTGTTACAATTTTGTTTTGTTTTTTTAACCCTTTAAACAATGTCATTTGTGTCTGCTGCAAGAATCTGCAGCCAAAGAGCCTGTTCAACTGACTGAACATTACATTAATATACAACGCAAATGTATGACACTTGGAATACATTAGCCAACCGTTATAAAACTCTAAAACAATCTTTGCCAAATAAACGGAGCCTAAATTTATTGTTCTATTAATTGCTCATGCATTGTACAGATCTAGTTTTGAAAAGAAAAACAGAAATTAAATTTTCTCCTCATGAACATTCTTCAATTTGCAGTGCGACATAGTCCAGTAACTGCTGACACAGTTTCAATATGAAGAAAAATCAAATCATTTAATTTCCACATTGTTACTGCCGTCATTCTCTTTACATTCTTAGCAAAAAGCATATAAAACTAAAGTAATTTTATATTCAATAACAAAGTGCCAATTTCATATATTCCGATAAATTAAATACACAAAAATTCATAACATACATACAAACAGAAGTTTCATCTTGAAAACATTAATATTTTTAACAACTTCTCATGTGACTCCATGAATAAGTTAAATTAACCCATTGACTTGACCAGTTTATTCTTTCTTTCTGCAGTGACCAAGTGATATAGGCAGCTTAGTGCTCTTATCCAATACGGTAGTTACCCATTCACCCCTTACACACCTGTAAAGACTTTTATAGACAAATAACTGATTTCCACTTAAGTATCTCTTCAACCTCTTAGACTCATTTTCTATGTAATGGTATTCAGGAGTGGCTAATTGGGAGCTGCGTCAGTGAATTTGACATCAGCGGCTGAAGCAGAAGTTGGTCTGGAGTTTGAACTGGAAAAGTGAGAAAAAAGAAAAAAAAATTAAGACAAAGAAAGCAGATTTAACTAGCGTCAACTTAAGAATCGGTAAGCAAAATTTAATTTTAATTTAATTGTGATTGGCTTTTAATTTGCCAGATGTGGGTGTCAAGAAACAATATTGTTTGTTTTAAATAAATAAATATTAGCCAAATCCAGTAAGAGGAAGACCGTCTCATGACATCTGGTTGAAACAGATAGATCTGATGGTTGTTTTTATCAGTAGGAGTTTAGAATAGTGCTGATAGTTTGCTTAGCTTCATTACCTTCCATATAAGTCAGAGTAGTGAGAAGTGGTGTGTCAGGAGAAAGATAGGATGTATATTGTAGGTCCTCCATAAAAGGTGGAGTAAGCTGACTAGGACCAAGTGATGTCATCATGGTTGAAGAGGGCTGAATTGGGCAGATGTGTTTCTTTTGACGAGCTCGGCAATTCTGAAACCAAACCTGAAGGCGGGGAAATTAAGTTTAATACAGGGCAAGACAGAGAGTTTGTTTTTGTTTGGCATCACTTTTCTTACAGACATGCTTGTTTTTATCCTGAAAATGTATTTTGTTGTAATTCAGTGAACAAGGAAAATAAAATGTTTAATGCACAAAACATGTAAGGCTACAGAGTCACGGTCAGGCTGACGGCCAAAGCAAAAGAAGAACTCAAACAATACCTTCTTCATTTCAAAGGTCAACATATTTTAATCACTATGCAACATCACAATGTAAAGCAACCTAGATGATAATTTGTTATCCTTTCGTTACATCTTTTTTTTCTTGTCTCTTTAAATTAAGTTGAGCCAAGACATAGCTGATTATGTGTATAAAGTCCAAAATGGTCATTTTGAATACGTGTAATAAAATTACCTGAATTACTCTGCGGCTGAGACCCGTCCTCTCTGCTAGCTTCTGCAGAGTCTGGGCATCTGGGTTATTATCTTTAGCAAACTGGGTTTGCATCACCTACAAAAAGAGTGACAGAGAAAGTTTTAGTAAACATTTATCAGACTTTATTGAACATATACGGTTAATCTGTTTTCAAAATTATCTGTAGATACACTGAAGGACAAGCTAGACACATCTCTGGATCTTGTGATTTATACTGTAATGCTAAGAGAGAATTCAGTTTACATTCAGGATCAGCCAAGAAAGAAATGCTCTGATAAAATATGATGCAATAATTCAAATCTCCACATTTTGTGTGGAATTGTTGCTGCTCCCACTAAATCGCTTTTGGGTAATAAAAAAAAAAAAGCAGAAAAAAAAAAACTAAATCAGCATTTCAAAATGTCTTAATTGAAGGAACATTTTTAATGAATGCACCACATCAATTCTTAATTTTTCTCCATTCATGAGAAAATGGTTCAGTGGACCACAACTTCCAGGTAAAAGTACCTGTAACTGGTCAGCAGTGAAGCTGGTCCTGGCCCTCTTTGCTGGTCGGGGAATTGCACTCGGATCGTCTTGGTTGGCCAGATCATCGTCCAATTTTGGTTGCTCTTTAGAAGAAAACACGGAAAAATAGATCAATTGAAGGGAATGCAGTTACTCCCACAATCCATATTATTGCTTTGCACACTTGCAAGTTGAGGAATTTGTATTTGCACTAAATATTTTTTTTATATAAATTATTTAAGAGAATCAACTATTTATCTTAACTCACTTCTCAAGCATAATTCCATTTGTATGCTCACCATTCTCTTTAGCGCGTTTGAGACTCTCCATCATTATGTCATAGTGACTTCGACAGAAGACCCTGTTCTCCACCAGTCCACATTCCTCTCCAGTAGAGAGCTGCCGCTTGCAAGTGGAGCAGGAGAAACACGCCAAGTGGAAGGTGCTTCCTCTTGCACGGCGCACCCAGTCAGTAGAATGGATGTTCCGGCCACAACGTGCACAACGAGTGCCGTACCTCCTAGATGAAAGAAAATAAGCGAGGCAAATGGTTGAAATATTTAGCCATGTTAAAATTCCTTTTACACATACGATGCATTTCACTTTTAGGCTTTCGTTTTAGGCTGTTAATCAAGGAAACACAGGAACTTATTCATATTTTAGCAGCTTGGTTAAAAACAACAACAATTTCAGCACTGTTTGCAATGATTACTGTGTGCAAACATGTTTTTCATTGGACAAAAACAATAAAAAATACAAACATTAGACCCTGACATTTTAGCCACTTCAGTTTTCAGTATGCAATATAGAATTTATAGGAGCACAGTTCCCATCTCCTGATTATTTGAATGCACCAAACACACATTTGTGACTAGTTTAAACATCTTTGTTTTGCTATTCAATATTGTTCAATGAAATTCTGGAAACAAAGACTGCTAGGTCCAACACACCTGAAGTAGTCAAGTTTGCAGAAAACCTGTTTGTCTTTCACATAACAGCTCACGTGTCGCCCCAGTGACGTTTTACATACACTGCATACGAGACATGTCATGTGCCAGCACAAGTTGTTCACCTGAATGAGGGGAGAGGAGGGAATGAATGACATTTGAAGCCAATAGAAGCCACACACTACATCCTACAGGAAAGAAAATACATTTGGTTGGACATGCATAGGTTGGATTTGTTTAGAGGAGAAGGGTGTTCTCTAGCAAAATAATTCACTACTGATTTTTTTCTAGGATACCAGAGATGTCAATATCAGCATTGGTGACGGTGAAGGAATGATTCGGACCTTGAGAAGGTATTTGTCCACAATTTCTTGCCCACAGGAGGCGCAATGGATCTTCACATGGTTGGATGTAGATTGAGGGACAGATGGCAAGGAGGAAGAGGAGAGAGAGGAAGGAGAGTAGGAGTCTTCTTCAAAAATATCCTCAGCCCCAGAAGAACCCTGTTGGTGGCAAGTAATCACAGATTGTGAACTTTGAATACACAATTATGATACAGAGTACTAACTTATTTATGGGTTTGTAGTCACTGAAAAAAACTGAAGAAACTATTTTATTTTATTTGATGAGTGTTCTGATATTTTTTATATTATTGCACTCCTGAAGAAGCATAGCTTAAGGAAAATTTATTTAATGAAATCAAGAACAATTTTATCTCCAGAATGGAAACCGTAATACAGACATTAGGAGGCAGAAACTAAAGCGATCTACATAAACCCCACAAAAAAGGAATTGTGTGAAAAGATGCATCTATCTGCCTTTAAAGGCGTCAAAAAATATATTAAGACAATTCAGAATTGAGAAATTTTCAAAAATATCCCATCATCCTCTTAGCGTAGCCACAAATTGTACGCTTCAATCCGACTAGCTGAACTATTCAGTTGGTGAAGTCATCATATAACTGAATAGTTAGAACCCAAATCAATTTAACTACTAAACAAAATCTTTTTTTAATGTCTATATTGAAGCAATTTTATTGAGTCAGTTCATTTCAAAAATTGGTTGGAACCAACTTGCCTCCTTTAGCTGTTAGATTTTCATAGCTTCCACCCAAAAATATTTTATTTTTATCCAAATAAAATGAAAACATTACATGATTTTCATTAGCTTAAATAAATAATCAAAAGATGGAACGTTTAAACACAGCACTTTTTTTTGATAACTTGGGACTTTTCAACAAGCCCCGTTTCTGCTGCTATTTAAAAAATAAAAATAAATAATAAAAAGCAATGACGATGTCTCCAAAAATGTACTGAATACAAACGTGTGTATGGCATTTTTTACTTTTTTCCCCCCACCAGGACTGTAATTTACCCTTTTTAATTGATAGATTTCCACTTGTCTTACTTTTGACTTTTTGCACAATTTTAAACACTAACCCAATATATCTACTGCAACTAAGATGTTTTTTTCCTGAAGCATTTTAAACACCATACTCTCAAAATACTGTACTTAAAAAGCTTGAGGAAGTGTATATGAGAGCGAGTACTGAAATGTATACAAAATAGGCTTTATCTCTTCATTTACATCAGTTTTCATTTTTGAAACGAGTTTTAAAAGTTTTATAGTACAAGTTGCTGGAGTACAATTAAATTGAAACAGAAGTCAGAAAAAGTCAAGAACCAAGTCTGTTTATCAAGTATACTGTTAGCCTAATTATCTATTAAAGTAAAGCAAAGAAAAACTAACTTGAATATCTGTAACTTTGTATGATGTCTCCGGAGCACTGGCATGCGAGCCAACCAATGCGTCTTTAATTCCCCACTCGGTCTCTCTCACCAAATATATAGGGAGAAAGGGCTGTTAATTTGATATTGAAAACACCTACTGTGTCGTAAAAGGCGTTCTCCTGGTGCAGCTGAGAGAAAATTTCCTCCGCTGTGAATGTATCTTCCTCCGACATGATGTGTGTGTCACAAGTCCAGAGGACCTATCACCCTAAATGAACATGTAAGCTGACGTCCTCCTAATATTTCCTCTGTGACCTGGTCGCTTGCTTACATTAATAACGACCCATAGTGGAAAACGAAAAAAAAAAAAAAATGAAAGTGCTTATTGCTGTCGTTTATTAACGATAAGTAAAGGTCATCGTTTTGGTTGAGACGTTGACCAGACAAACAGTACTAACTTATTTCTATTGGTTGAGTTATTTATTATTATTATTTAATTAGATTTTAACCAAATCTCTCTTTAAAAATGAGAACTGGCCTTCAATGAACTGGTTCACGCGCAGCTGAGTCTGTTTATCACTGATTGTGCTCGAGCACGCACGTGCAGCCAATAGCCGGAAGGTGTGTTCACCTGGTCAGATTTAACATTTATCTGTCATCTCTAACCCTGTTTGAGTGCGCTATTAGATTCCAGAGATTATGTATATCCGTTTAAATGTCTTTGCACTTTAACTTATATGTCCTTTATATGAATGTGAAGTCACACATAAACACTTATAACTTAAATTTGAAAACACCAACGTATTTCGACATGATTTTTTTTTTTTTTTTACTGAAAGAAAACAATAGCAAAAACTTTAAATAAACCGTAATTTTGCTCATTAATGTAATGTAATGTAAGGTCCGACAATACCCGTTAATAAAAATATTTTATTAAATAGACGTTCAAAACGACAACATTCTTTTTGAGAATGTTGTGTTTATGTAGTGGCTTTTTTATTGGTCATTATCGTCCGCTATATAGCTGTTATTTTAGGTTATAACCGCAGAGTTTTGAACTAATCACTAAATGTCAAACTATTAACGACATTATAGACTATTCTCTTATAACAGCTATTAACTTAAGAAATACAGAAAATATAAAAATGTATGAATTGAACTCGCTCTGTCATTTTCCACCTACTTACCACGCTGTTGGAGTTAAACATTTTCAAGGAGCATCCCGTTCCGGCCAGATGTTGGCAGCAGACAGAGGCCGGTTTTCTCCTGTGACTTTGTACCTGACCTTGTCTGATCAATGCCTGTCCAAGGCGCTGTTTGTTGAAGCTATAGTCCGTCAGGGTCCCGCTTAATCGAAGAGACTTCCACTTACTGTTTGCTGTAAGAGCTAAGATGTGTTTTGTCTTGGGATTTAAAAAAAAAAAAAAAAAGTGCACCTCCTACTGTGGGGGCCTGAGCCCGCCTTCAGTTTTACATTTACAGTCTTCCCATCATAAGGAGGGAAATCAAGACTTTTTACTGAAATAAAACAATAGCAAAAAAATGTTGAGCCCCCCCCTCCTCTCTTTCGCTCAAATGTTACAGTGAATTGTAGAGAAAACTCCAATAGAAGTAATTTTATCTCAAGATTGTATTGGAGCAAAAGCTGAGTTATTTGGGATATGCTTCCAATTAAACCTATGCCACCTGACTGGACAATAGCACAGGCTTCACAGAGACCTTAGGTTTCGAGGGCCTCAAAATTTATTTATTTATTTATTTATTTATTTATTTATTTATTTATTTATTTATTTATGGACAACATTTTTATATGTATTCAAACAAGTGAAAGCAAATATCACCAAGGTGTTTTTAATTTGTTATCATTGATAATGATAATGTCACAGCCTAACCTAGCTCTCAAGAACATCAAATGTGCCAAGTATTATCTTTAATTGGTTTTTAATTGCATTTTGCTTATTTCAGTGACATGTGTTAAAACTTTACGTCCTTTGGTTTATTTTGGATGTGGAGTATTCCTTGGAATTATTCTGGGTTTTCTGAGGGTTTGTTTTAAAAGAGAGACTGTTTTTGGAAAACCTTTTGTTGTCATGTGGATAAGACTTAGAAACACTTGGGTTGGTGTTTTGCAATTAGATTTAACGATATGTTTTACCTATTTGATCTGATAGTCTGGTGTTGGATGCGATATTTTAATCCACACTCAGAGTTAGAGAGTAGGGACTCCCTTTCTCTGCAAAGCATTTAAGAGCTCTGCAGTATTAGATGACAGAAGCTGGTATAGATATTCAAAGTTAATTTTTAAACTTTAATAGATGGCTCTTTTCATAGAAAATACTTCTCATACCCCCAAAACACACAAAAACATATAATCATCCTTTCCTGTGCGATGCATTTAACTTAATGTGCTCCGTTTGACGCTTATCAGCATGTTTCATCTTTTCCTCTGCTGCCACCAGGGACCTTGTGAAATAGCACAGGTTTCAATTTGGAGGTTCAATTCTATTTATTTAGACATCCACACCATCTGACTCTCATCAGAGAAAGACATAAACTTGGCTACATTTTAATGTTGTGCTACAGGAGTTAAACAAATCCTTAAAGCTAAAACTATTTATACATTAATATTTATAAAGAACCTGATGAGACAAATCTTTTTCTCACTAACATAGTTTATGTTATTAAAACATTAAAACATTGAAATGAGAAATTAATCCAAATTAATTTCAGAGACAACCGGTGCTGCATTTTTCTCAGTTTTAAGAACTGTGGTAAATTGGATCATTTTATCGTGGAGCTGTGATGAACTCCTGTTTTAAGCTTGAAGTAAGTACATGACAGCATTTATTTATTTTTTTTTTAGCTTGTTACTTTGTAAGAATTGAATTTTAAACTATTGCCAATTAAAGAAAAGAGTCCAAATGCATGAGTAAAAACAAAAATGTACTTTGTGAATGGAGGCAAGAAGAAAGGTTGGCAATCCCTTTGGGTCTTATCGCTGTTTTTATGACATCCGATACGTCAGGCCCCTCTAGAACTGGCCCTTTAAGATGAAATTTAGTAGCATGGCTGAGGGGCAGTGGGTGTGCTTGACCTCAAACAGAAGAGTGTGAAACAAGCTAATTTAAACACAGAGGCTGCAAATGGACAGCACATTTTACATACAATTTATAAAAATCTAATATTGCGCAATGAAATGTTTTCTAGAGCTGACACAGAGTGGAATGGTAGCCAGGCAAGTGTAAAATTTAAATAACAAAAGAAAGATGTTTCCCTTTTCCTACATGGAATACATAACTTTTATTTAACACCAATCATCTTCCTATCAAGTCTGACATGTCACTGTTGACACCCGTTTTGCCGCCATGTTTCACCAAGTGGTTGGTGCGCTCCAGTTTGTCTGAAGTGACAGTTTATGTAATCTATGTAACTTCAATATGACAAAAAAATTAATAAGACTTAGATGGGCAGTTTTTTGGGGGGTGGGGGGTTGTTGTTTTCAGCTTGTTGTCTTCTGAAAACAATTAGATGAACAGGAGTGTATTCAGAGGTATCAAAGTACATGCTTAAAACGTAATTCTTGAGTAACCAAAATTAAGCCTTTCGTGTCCCAGCACAACTATGGGCTACTATTGTCAGTCTTTCACATAAAATCCTTTTAAAAAAAGCAAAAAAAACTGTCATTGGTGTGGTAACATGATAAAACAGAGATAACAGACTATTAAAAAACAAAATATATCAAAAACATGTAGTACACATTTTAAACTTGAAAAGGATGTCAAAATGACAATTGTATGCTGACAAATAGATAAGATACATGGAAATAATATAGTAAAGCAGTGTTTGACCTACACTGTGTACGCCTCAGGAAAAGATCATGTTTTTAGCTCCGACTCTTGACATGTCAGGTTTTCAGGTAACTGGTATAGAAACCACATGCTAGCTCCCCTGGTTTTGTTCTGGTCCTGAGAACAAAAGATGAGGTGATCTTTGATGACCAGACAGGTTTACTTGGTTTATATCTGATCAGCATCATTGGGATGTTTATGGACCAGAAAGAAGATCTTTTTACAAACTGGAATGTAATGAAGTGACATAACAACTGGTATAATGTTATCAGTTGTCATGAACTCTTGATGCAGCCTCTTGAATGAGCTGTAGTTGACTTTTACAAAGACCAGTCAAGACAACATTACAATAATATAACCTATTAAAACCATAAGCATGCACCAGTTTTTTCCGTGTTCTGTGTTAATAGAAAACCTTAAATTCTGGCAATGTTTTTTTATAATGGTAGTAGGCTGACTTAGCGACAGACTTTATTTGGTTGTTAAAATTCATCCTGTGCTCATAATTATGCATAGATCTGCATATGTTCTGTGCTCTTTAGACCCATCGAGGCTTAGTTGAAGTTGAAAAACTTATGTCTCTGTTCCATTAAGTTGGATAAAATTCTGACCCATCCACTCATGAAAATCCTGGATTTCTCCAATAGTTGGAGTCATTTCTTAGCAATTGTAAATAATTGCGTGTAACATCCACTTACTTTCATGACTTGTACTTGTAATGACAGTTAAAAATGATGCCAATACCAAAAAAAAAATCTTTAGACTTTCAACTGCTTATCGCTATGATGTCAAGGTTCGTGACCAGTGGCAGTGTTTGTTTCTGGGTTTGGTTTCCCTCCTCTTAAAAAAAAACATCCTAGCATCCTACAAACACAGTTTTGTTTGCAGCAGTTGCTTTTAGTTTGGTCATGACATGCAGTGGCTTATCTCGCTCTTTGGAAGTGTGACGATACGGGTGTGTCAGCGTCTGTGTGTGTGTGTGTGTGTGTGTGTGTGTGTGTGTGTGTGTGTGTGTGTGTGTGTGTGTGTGTGTGTGTGTGTGTGTGTGTGTGTGTGTGTGTGTGTGTGTGTGTGTGTGTGCGCGTGTGGGGGTGGGTGTGTGTGTGTTTGTATTTATGTGGAAGTGCATCTGAGATCACTGAGCTTGATGTCAGGGAGAGTCACTGGTGAAAGATTGGACTTGTGTGTGTCGGTGTGTGTGTGTGTGTGGGTGCGTGTGTGTGCGTGTGTATGTGTGTGCGTGTATGTGTGCGCTTTCTCCTCCATGTGTCTTTGTCCATTGCAAAGCTTTCCCTTGATTACCCTAGCTCTGACAGAAAGTGTGTGTGGCAGTGGTGGGTTTGAACGGTACAACAGACCATCAAAATGGGGGATCCTTTCACTCTTCACAAATTGACCCAATAGAAAATATTCATTAACACCAGAACTCCAGCAATATTACTGGGTTGCTTACAAAATCTTACTGCAACTCCTCTTAGAAGCTGTCTATTTTAAATGTGCAACGTCTTTTGTTTTCTTTACCCCTCACAATCTCCTTTTTCATCTCAGCTCCAGAAGCCCGTCACCATGACAACCACAGTAAACACCAAGGAGTTTTGGGTCTTGCATTGCCATAAAAAGTGAAACTCCAGCAGGGCCCATTCGGATGAGAAGCAGTACCACATCTGGACTACATAAGCTTCAGTGGCCGGTGACATTAGACTTCTACTCTACACAGTGACACAGCCAAAACTGTAAGGAGAAGATGCAAAAAAAAAACTTCAGAAAGAATAAGTTTTGTTGAAGACTGAAGGACTTCTATTAAATTTAGAGATCATGTCCACTTCTGGGAGATTGCAGGGCAATCCTAGATCAGAAGGGAGATGTACTCCATTGAGTATGTTCTGTGTCGCTCCAGGGTCTCCTTCCAGTAACATGTGCTGTAAGACTTCCAAAGAGAGCCACCAAAGATGCATTCCTACCAGGGTAATGAGTACCGACCCTGCTTTTGGAGATTATCAGGCAATAATTTCCATAGGAATCATTGCATCTTTTTGGGGGGTTGAGGTGAATATGATCAGCTGGGTCTTTGTTCGTTCCCCCTCTGCTCCCCTGAGCCCCATTGGGAAAAAAAGCTGCTGCACCTTTTGATTCTACTCTCAATATAGTGAGCACTTAGCAATACAATATAATTGAAAACAACATGATTTTACATCTGTCCACTGGGTTTACAAGTGTTTGAGCTGACTTGCAATTGTTTCTATAATGTTATGCTTGCTTTTACATCCTTTTGGGGTTTTTTTTTCCAATACTAACCTTCATCGAAAGGATGACGGTAAGGGTACAAGACAACAAGGAAAAGTGTTTGTTTTTTTGTCAGTTGTTACAGTACTAGAAAAACATTCCTTTTAGCCGTAAAACTCTAAGCGCCGGTCGATTTCCCTCCTCTTTGTTTTAAGGTTTTGCTCTGATCACGAGAGCGCAACTTTATCTTCAAAGCTGGGTCTGTCAGCTGACTGACTAACACAGTTAAACAAACTCCAATCTCTTTTAAAAGCCTGCTGTTGGTGTTGACACAACACTTTCATCTCATTTTTGGATTTTCTCCTGGCAAACGCACATATGTTACAGTAAAGAATGCGTGCTGGATTCTTTCTCATGCTTTGCTGAAGGATCCACAGCAGACATGCAGTCCAGTTAAAAGAAACGGGACCCTTTTTCACGTAAAGGGTTTTCAGATTTGAATTGTTCTGCAATTACCTGAACCTAAACTCGTACCAAAGAACACATCACACATTCTCCCATTTCATTATTTTTGCTCTGAAGGTGAAGTGTGCCTTTAAAAAAAAGCCTTTAAAGACTCTAATAACAACAAAAGTGGAGTGGAACCAATGAGGGTTGATCTAGATCTTTGATAAGGTTTAAAAAAAACCCTGAAAGGTTCAACACAACAGTAGTGTGTGACACCATTTCAGTTTTGTTCTGTTTTAAGATTCAGTTGCTTTTAATTTGGCTGAAGTCTAGTGAACTGCTTTTTTATTGATGTTATAATGATAAGAAATTATGAATCCAACACATATTGCTACATTCTGTATAGGCAAAATGCTTTGATGGCTATCTTTCTTTAAAACCCAGAGTTGACATGCTATACTTCTCTGAAGAGATGAGTGTGATGTTCCTCCTCACCCTCAGCTTGGGACCTAGTAAAACGCGACCCGGAGATCAAAAGCAACGTCTGTCAGCCTGCTGACTAATGCTGCTAAAATCCAAAAGCTTTGACTCAGTTCTGTTATTAGGAAGCTTTCACCACTTCATCTGCTCGGACACTACTGTTTATCAAATCATATCATAACCACAACAAACTCCTTTGAATCTTAAAGTGGACTTCAAAGGTGTAAGAGGCATAGCTTTGCCTGACTCTTCTTTCTTTGTCGTCCCTTGATGTCTTTGTTTACTACATCTGCACTTTTCTTCCGCTGTTAATATTTTCTGTGCTTCCAGTTTCCTTCCTCTTTTCTCTTGCCCTCTCCTTCTTCTCTGTCTCATTCATTTTTCTCCACCTCATTCACCACTTGGCTTCGCTTGCGTCTCCCCCTCTCGGCCCTCCGCCGTCTATCTGTCCCTCCATCTCTCCCTTCGGTTCTCTCTGATATGTCTCTGGGTTTCCTGTCCTTTGTGAAACCCTCCTTTCTGTCACATCTTGTTTTCCTCATTCTGTCCTGTTTTAATCCAATGCCCGCCCCTTTGTGCCGCAGAGTCACGCTATTGGAGGAAACGGGTGAACAGTGGCTGCTGAGTGACAGGCTATTCTGGGCCGAGCGCGGAGGTAAACATGGGGAGGTAATGGAGGTAAACGTCCTGTTGCTTGGCTGGGCAGTGCACAAACAATAGTCCAACAGGTTCAAGCTGGATGGCAACTCATTCACAAGAGTGTGTGTGTGCGGTGCCTGAACATATTAAACATAATTTAAAAAGTTGCTTCTTGGGTCGCTGCAGAGGTTTGATGAACACACTTAAGGAACTTTTTGATGGCTGACTTAGTTCCGTCTGAAAACGGGTCACTTGATCGAAATACTTAATTTGACCTTCGGTGCTCCTTAATTACAATAAACATGAGACTTTCTCAGAAAATTAGACTTGTCTACAAATACTTACACTTAATGGTAAGTGATTTTTATACTTACCAGCCACTTTATTTAGTTACTACTTAACACCAGTAATCACTGAGACAATCACACGACTGCAACTCGATGCATTTAGGTACCTAAAAGTGTTCAGGATCCACTTAGCTTCAGAAACTGCAACAAAGGGGATTTTAAAGACGTGAACATAATGTTACATGTTGGTGAAACTGCATATCCCCTGACAGTCACGTTTACAGAGACTGGTGTAAAAAGAAATCATTTCCAGTGAGCTGCAGTTGTTTGGATAAAAAAGGTATCTGGCTGATTGGTTTTGCACTGCTTGTTGTATTTTGAACATATGGTTCTTCCATGTGTTTGCTTTTAACTTCTTTTTACTCTATTTTTAAAAATATTTGTATTATTTTGTGTGAACTGGACAATATAACGTCCCTGTGGGAAATTAATAAAGTAAGAATCTTATTTTTCTCATGGTGCTTCAGCATCCTCTATAAACAAGCTGGGGCAACCAGGGCTTTCAAGCTGGGTGTGCATGTATGGGATTCATTTTATACTTATCAGGGTGTTTATGTCATGAACATTTTGCAGACGACAAAACCTGCAACCAAAGATAAATAAGTGCAGCCTTAAGAACTTCCTTCAGTACCCACTTTAATCAAAGACAAATAAAAAGATAGCACTTAACAAAATAGAGAGAAATGTCTTCAGATGTTTCTGTCAGCCAAAACAATTCTGTCAGTCTGTAGGGAATTCAGGTAATAAATGTATATCTCTGTTGTGTTTTCCTCTGTAGGACTTTTAGGATTTTTTTTCTAAAGACCTCTGAATTTTCCAGTTGGTTTGATGGATTCTCCTAGATAAGATCATCCACTTATCTTTGTCCTGTTTTGTTTTGAAGCTTTCTTTCCAGCCCTTCATTCCATCGTGGTATGATAATTTTTATCTATGCGTGCAAAACAGGCAGCAGACTGCTACTTTTAAAATGTAAATATGGGTCCTGCTAGCATGTGTGTGGTTCTGCATTTGTGGTGTAGCCTATCTTTAAAGTGGGTATTTTACATACACACACACGCACTCGGTGCTCAGTGAGGTGCTTTGCCTTTTGTATGGGGTATCGTGACGTTATGGCTCGTTACACTTTAGGAGATGCATGTGAGATCAAAATGAAATGCATGTTTACACCAGAGCCATTGCAATATTTCCAATCATTTCACGTAAATCAAAGAAACTTCTGGGTGCTTAAATCAAATTGTCTGATTGGTGTAGCGATGGTGGAGCAGAAGAAGTTTTTTGTTTTTTTTTATCTTTTGGTCTAATGTGTGCGTTGGTCAAGGACGGGGATGTCCGATTCTGTTCCTTGAGCACTACTATTCTTCAACTTTTAGATGCATCCCTTCTCCAACACACCTGAAACAAATAGATGGCTCAACAATGGGCATTTATATCAGTCAGGTGTTGGAGCAGGGATGAATTTAAAAGTTGGAGGATACTGAGGACTGATTTAGGGAAATTCTTCATGTCTCTGTGTGTGTTTTGCAACAAGTTATGGGAGAGATTTTCAAAAATAATAGGTGCAGTAGTGGTAGTAGCACATTCACAAAAGACTGAGGTGGGTGAAGGTGTCAGTTTAAAGTTCATCAGTCAAAACCCCTTAAAATGAATCAGACATGCATCCTTTTCTGTGTCTGGGAGCGTTAAGCCACGTGGGGCACACACACATACACACAGGAAGTGTGTGAGGCCCTTTCTGTCTGGCAGGCTGCAAAATGATTCTCTGCTATTGGACCTCTTGTTAATTTATTCACATTTCTGGCCAACGTAAACCAACATCTAGAATTACACAGAGATTCAGACGTGCAACAAGTTATGCTCACTCACATTCATATCTGTGGTTCATTTACGACCTGTAACTAAGATCAACCAGGGATCCTCGTAGGACGATTACCATAATGACGATTGTGTGACTTATGATGGACTTGATGCTTTCGGTTGTGTGGCTGGAATGCATCAAATCCACACTTTTCAAGCCCCGAAAGCCTTTAACTTCACACAAGTTCAGTAGAACAAGATCGTGGTATTCATGAAAACGGTGAAACGGGTACCGCATTTACATTTATGTCTGTGTGTGCGAGGGGAAGAAAATGGACAGACTATATTTGCCTTAATAGATTTACAGTTCACACTGCTGCAGGCAAATTCTATGCAAATGTTTGCATTTATGTGGCATAGTTAGATCCTGACTGGATTTTCTTTTTCTTTTTTTTTTGTAGATGTGAAAAAAAAAGTCTGACTTCAGGCCAAAAACGTCTGGCACTCCACAAAGGAATACAATCCCTTATTTAGCTTCAGCAGTAAGATGGTAGTGAGGGAGAAAGAAAAAAACAAAAAAACTCTGCGGGCAAAAAAAGGGGCTGAATCTGCAGTACAGCGTTGTTGACCGTTATTCTCCGTTGTTGGCTGGGAAAACTGGTGGAGTGTTGTGAAAATCATGTCATGCTTCGTACCTAAATCTACTTCTTCAGCCTCACGCGTTCTCTTTCGCCGTCGCAACACATTCTCTCTTACAAATCCTTTCACGTCAAAGCTGATATCTTTCATCTGGACACTTTCCTTTTTCATTTAAAGTAAAGTTTGAACATTTTCTCATTAGCAAAGAATGAATACAAATTGTGAATGCCAGTATTTGCTTTGATTCAAGGTAACCCCATCACTGAAAAATTCAATTTATATCATTGATTTAAAAAAAAAAAGTGCTCAGTACCTTTTCTTTATAACTCCAAGTATATTTGTTTAACAAGGAGCAAAAGTGTCGGATTGTGGCGATAGCTGCTGCTGCTGTTGATGCTGGTGTCACTTCTGAAATTCAAGCCACACATCAGGGCCCGTGTTTAGGACTGAGTGGATGGGAAGGGGACGCAGAGGGAGAAAAGAGTAGACTAGGGGTTAAAAGCAGACCTCTGAACCTCCTTGGAGTGTTTACATAGTGGTGGTAGGATATCCTGCTACATGATGAAATAGTTACTAACCTGCCCGTGTGTGTGTGTGGCTGTTGAGTGACCATGCCAAAGGTTAAGACTCTTTGCAGAATCAAACCGATACTGGGGAGCAGCTCTGGACCCAGCTGGTGCCATGATCTGTGAAAAGGTGAACAGGCTGAAGGCATTTTTTCATAGTGGTGATTTTTGTTGTTTTATAACGACAAATAGTTACAGTCACTGTAAGTCCATATGTTTGTTTCTAACCGGATCACCAGCTTTACGTTGCGTACAAATTATGCGGATTTTATGTAAATTTCACAATCTTACGAGAAATTCTATTTATTGCTGCAGATTATGTCTTCACGCGATCACTGGGGAAGGAAAGGCAAGTTTATTTACGTAACACCGTCATCACAAAAATAAATTCAGCGCCGTGCATCAATGAAAAGAGGAAAAAATGTTGATCTCAAACACTTAGGAATACTGCACAAAGAAGCACATGAAGAAAACGGCTTGAGAAGGAAAATTCAAATCCAAGTTTTAAAGTTTATTTCTGAACTTATCTTCAATTTCACACTTCAGAAACAGGCTCTTCATTAGCCATATTATTTGAATTACATGTCCATTATATGTATTTGAAAATTAATTAAACCGTGATTTAACAGAACCAGCAGCAGAGTTCTGCATGATCCGTACTTGTAAAGCAACTGATAAATGTATTTCACCATAGAGTGGCTTATAATATTAAGACTTTTATCCTTTTTATGTGCAAAAAGGCAGTGGAATAATCAAAGAGCTGGTGTGATTATGACAGATTTTTTTTTTTAACTGTTAGACTAGTAAAAACTTTGTTGCAGAAATCTAACCTACTGAAAATAAAGGCATGCACTAGTTTTTCCATCCATAGGGAAGCCTTTTATTCTGGTTAGGTTTTTAAGATGACGGTGAGAGTCGTTAGTTATAGACCAAAATAGCAAGGTTTCTATTATGATCTGTTAAAAAATGGCATTAAGTTGGAGGAAATTACATTTTACACCAACACCCCTTCCCTGAGGAAGTATACTGTTTAAAACTATATTTTGTAACTAACATGACATTGTCTTTCCATGTCAGGAAAGGCATTTGTGTTGATTTTTTTTTTTTTTTTAGCTAACAAAAAAATACAATTCATTTTATTTGCCAACCAATTGTCATATAGTGATTTATATTTAAGATTTTAAAGACTTCATCAACTTCTTTAGCTCTGAAATACGATGTGATTTGCCCCGTCGGCCACAAACATTTTGACGCCAACAGTGCAGCTCCATCCTAGGGCCTTACTTTGAAAGGCTCGTGTTGAACTGATCAAAGAAATCCTGTCAAGCTTTAATCTAAAACAATGTAAGCAAAGGCCTCAAATCCTGTGTGCAACGTGTGTCTGGCTCTGTGACAACATTAAATTTAGTAACCATCAACTAATGCTGACGCATGGAGGATGTTGGTATTCCTCGGCTCTTTCTGCAACACTATAGCCAACAGGAAAACCTCCAAAGTATCCATGTGCTCCTTTAATCTTCACCGTTAAAACCATTTCTATTGTAGTATTTTCATATCCAATCAGAAACACCTCACGGGAAACGGCACTGGTTCCTGCAGCTGCTCTCACATCTTGCGCAAACCGCTGTCTATACAATGAAATGTATAACCTTCGGTGCGCATTAGCGCTAATTAAGTGCATGCATTTGTGTTTATCTCTGTGCATTGCACAAGTCTTCAACTACACCAGCTTAAATTGATGTGACTAGCGGGATGTCGAGGAGTGTGCACATAAACTGGTGTGCTTTGTGTTTGCGAGTGTGCTGCAGTTTTATTGTGAGACCGTGCTGTTGTTGATGAGGGGAAATGATACATTTTGGAGTTTAAATACTTTATCAGCTGACCATTTATTTGCCACTACAGCAGAGTGTTTTGGGTTATCACCGTGTTGCGTCCAATGTTGCTCAAGACCAAGTTTCTCTGCAGGCCGCCTACAGAGGAGCACTTCAGTTTTGAGCAGCCGCAACCTAACTAAACTGACTTTAATATCCTCTTAAAGCACATTTGCACTAGCAGTGGACGTCCGTGTGAATTTTAATCTTAATTTTATGTTTCTAGTCTAGTTGAAAGGAATGAAACTCAGAGAGGCGTCTTCTGCTGAAGTAACCCATCAGGTCTCAGGAATCGATGCGTTGTGGCTGTAGGTTTTATTTGACTCAATGTTACTTTTCTATTGTCTCAAACTTGCCTCCCTATTCTCTTCTGACCTTTGACATAAACGATGCATTCTGTCATTTAAAGTTCATTTCTGAACTTATCTTCAATTTCACACTTCAGAAACAGGCTCTTCATTAGCCATATTATTTGAATTACGTCCATTATATGTATTTGAAAATGAATTAAACTGTGCAACTGCAACTCACTGGATGTTTGGTTTTTTTTCTTTTTCTTCTGTTTATTCTCCATATACTTGATAAAGCTTCTTAATCAGGAAATACTCCAACCACTCTGTTTGGCACCAACAAATAAGGCACCTTCAAAGTAACTTCAATCTCTTTTCTTCCTCAATCTGTTGCTAGTTTAACCTTGAGTAAGAGGCCAAAGTAAACATAGTTGTAGCCATGTGAAAAGCTGTGTTGTTATTTGTGTTGACAAGCATTTTAACAGGTGTACAGGGAAGATCTATTTTTCTGTACTGTGCTGTGAACTTCCAGAAAGAATGGTTTTATTTTTTTAAAATTGTGCAAAACAGATATTTTGTCTATTTTCTGTTATGTATTTAATGCACTGTACAGCATAAATACGGCATGTAAATCCTGTTAAATTACATTTTAGCTACAGTCGTTTGTAATACAACATTTTTAAGAGGGTTGTGAATCGCTGTACAGTACAGGTCGTTTCCAGTCATGTTTTATCGGCCATCAGAATACATTTCCGGCGCTTGCACAGAGTCGGCATTACTGTTTGAAGGCAATACTGTACTAATGTTCTCCTTCTGTTTCTCTCCAAAGTAAATATGAACGACTTTGAGTTTCAAAGACAATAGCAGGCAAGCGTGTGCACATTTCCTTCTCCCATCGAGGAGGAAATTTTATATTGACACCCTATGTCTCTCGTCTCTGTGTGTGTGTTCAAGTAACACGTAAAAGTGGAGAGGTGCTGAAAGCCACAGACGTGAAACATATTCAACAATGTGGGTAGAGGCTCACTCTCACAGACACGGAGCAAAAGAGGAAACCAGAGCGAATGAGCCGACGAAAGAGAGGGAGTACAAAGCCGTCTTGTAAGAGGTCTGTCTGACACACATCACCTGGGGGCTCAGCTTTCTTCCATTTATTAATTTAATAGCTGTTTTGTTTTTGTTGTTTTTTTCTTAAGCTGAAGAGTAAGCTAAGAAATGTAGACAAGGCCTATAGCGAATACATTAACTAAATGTAACAAACATACATTTTTAAAACAAATATGGTTGATAGATGATATATATGTTTTAACCCCTATCAATACCTAATCTGATTGTTTTTTTGGGGGTGGGGGGTTGTCTTTTTTTCTTGTTTTTTTTTTTTGGAGACCAAGTTGTGATGGCCATCACAGCTATAGATTTATGTTCGATTGCTAATCCCTGTAGAGTCCACTAGGTGGTGGTATATGCACACTTTTGGGATGCTATGTGAATGGGCAACACGCTAATGTGCCCCAAATTGTTTTAGCTTCCTCTGACTTCAAGGCATGAAAATAACATTTCACTTCTCCGTTATTATCAGTTCGATTTATTTCTGTTCTGATCCTAAATTTAGAAAAACATGTGAAATGTCTGTAATCTGTTATTCCATCATGTTTAAAGGAAAATCCTTCTCATCCATCAGATCACTTATGATGCTTTCAGTACTGGGCCCAAAGAAGTGCAATAAACCTCTTTGCTCCTAGACATTTACATGCCCTACAAAGAAGCTTCTCCTAATATTTTACACAATATTCACACAATATTTTACCACAAAGAGTTCGCAGTAAGTAATCGCATCAAAGCAACATTTGGTTTGATGTGTTCCCAGAAAGAACCAATTATGATCCGTTTTCAGCTCAATTTTATTTACAATCTTTGGTATTGCTAATATCTTATGAGCTAATAGCTTAATTGGGTTTCCAAGGCTGTTGGAAGAAAAACAGGCCCACAGAATCACAGATCCTCCACCATACTTCAGCATGGAGCTAAACGAAATGAGCTTCTACTACTACATCAATGCATATTTATACCATAGTGAAACAGAAAATCATGGGTTACTTAAAAAGTTTATGAAAATGTAGATTAATTAAAAATAAAATGCATAAATTAATAAAAAAATAAACAGTGCTTCAGTTGCATTTATTTTTGAATGGATTGTTAGAAATGCTGACATTTGCGCCAGAACAGATTTGGATAAGAACTTTTATTTCTTTCAATTAGATTTTTCTCCCATTTAATAAATATAATCACATTAAAAACTATTTTTTTACACTTCTAACAAGAGATTTAGAGAGTTTCATGATGTCTCTGAAAAGCTGTAGGCAAAAGTAGGGAGAATTTTTCTTCTCTGGATAGCATAGATCCATACTTTAACCAATTTTTGACCATTAAGTTGTTTGCAAGTTCACCATAGCAACTAACTATAAAGCAGACTCCTACTAGAGCTGTCACACACACACGAGGCTGAAACTGGACAGTGATTTTATAGTCCAAGACAATTCAGCTTTCTTGTTTTCTTAGAACGCACTCTCTTACTTTGATTCTGCTGTATGCAAATGAACCCTCTTGGAAAAACAAAACGATTATACAGAAACAACCTGCTTCCTTGAGCAGGCTCCACTAGGGGTCAGTCTAATGTAGAGAATAAAACGGACATGGACTGGAAAGGTTTCGCTGTTCATTGCAAGCAGTGGAGATTTAGATTAGTATTCACAATCAGTTCACAACTCTCAAATCATATGATATGGTATCATATTAATGATGTAATATTGCTGGTTTTCCTAGGGTTGCTGGTTTTATCCTGGGCAAATTTAAGCTGTCAAAACATTTTCCACATGAGTGTCTTGAACTGCTACAGTTCAAGGATCAGTTCAAGTGGACAGATTTCTACTTTGTCTTGTTTTTCTCAATTGAAAACACTCACTAGAAAACGTTTGCAGTTAATTTTTTCGTCAGTTATGAAAAAACAAGCAGGATTATGTGTTTAATATGACATTTACTTCAATTAAAACTTCCCCGCAACTAAGTAAGGTCAGTTACTGCGGACAGAATGAGTAAGTCCAAATCTGAAGCCTTTTTAATGCTCACCTGACATTTACTTAAATATTTTACTGTCGCATCCTTTTTATATTCCCCACCGATCTCTGTTTTAGTCTCCGTGTTATTTTGATTCTCTTTTTTACTCTGCTTGTAAGCGAGGATCTTTCAATTCTCTCTTCCATATATTTCAAAACACAATTAAGCTGCTTGAAAGCTGCAGTAAAATCCCTGTAATGCCCTTTTATAGAGTTACGCAACATGTCATGCTCACAAACAGAAAAACAACAAAAAATTAAGGAATTTAGAAAAGAATACTGTTTTCTTGTCTCATGTCTTTAAAAAAAAAACTTTAATTTGTTGCCTCAATAAATTAAACATCAGAAGAGTGTAAAATTGGCGTGTGTGTTTTTTGTCACACATTTGATGCAGCAGTGAACAATCAGCAAAAGCAGAGGCGTTCGTTCAGTTAACGGTCAAATAAGGTCCAAATATGGTTCTAATCACTTCAACTCTCCCTAAGCCACACCCATTGTCAACATGGCATCCTTCCTGCTGCGTGTCTCACCCTTCCTCACCCGCTCATTTCAATCTTACCCCCTCAAAACCCAGACACCCCCCATGTAGCCTCTGCCTTTAATCTTCTGACCATCTTTAAACTATCCTCCACAAATCTTCTTCCAAATGGCTGTAAATGACGAGCTCTACAAAACACACGTTTGAGGTAACTAGCGCTTAAGCTCAGAAAAATAAACCAAAAACTTAGCCACCATTTATTAGATTTTACAAGTAATCACTGGAAACACCGGATGCTCCCATGTGTCAACCGTGAAACGCATGCGAAAGTAATTTTTTTTTCATAGAATATGGTGTTGAGGTCCTATGCCTTATTTGTGTCAATCCGTAAGTTAAAGGGCTCAACACAGCAGGGGATGATTCCTTATTTGGGTCACAGGAGTGTTAAAGAGTTAAACTGGAGTGAAATGGTGCAGAGTGAAGAGGAGAGTGATATCAGCTCCAATAACTGGTCTGTCACCCTCGATTCTGCTTGCACCCACATCTAAAGGAGGGCATTTGGAGATGTTGTCATTTAGCAAAGATGAGACTTTAATGATTCACCTTCAAGGAGAGGGTGTTTTCATGCAAACTTTCCATCCAATCTGACTGAGCCCGAGTTCTTGTCAACTGTTTCAGTGGCCATTTATAGGCACAATTTCTGACATGCCCTGAAAGACTTTCAACCTTAATTGCAATGAGGAATTTTGAGGAGTAAAAAAAAAAAAAAAAAAAAAACGAGAGGGAGAGAGAGGATTGGCGCAGCAAAAGGAGAGCGACGTGGAGAAAAGACGGATTGTGAAACAGAGTTGTAGCTGGACAGAAACAGACATGCTGATGGGGAAAGACAGAGAGACAGAGAGACAACCGTGCTGCCAGGAACATTACATAACCCTCTATCAGGCTAGGAGTGAAGGAAGGAAGGAGAGAAAAGAGGACGGGAGGATGAGCAGAGGAGAGAACGGGCAGAGAGAGGAGGGCTATGAATAAACAGGAGCCAGTTTTAAAAGGGGAATCAGCCACACCCGTCTGCTTGGGTCAAAAAGATATGATGTTCAGTTTGAGAGTTTTCATCATAAAACCGAGCTTTCTTTAAATATTTTAGAACCTGCGTGAAGATCACAGCTTCAATGCACTAGAGAGCCCTCACTCACTTCACCAATAAACTGGACAAAGTCATGGAGGCAGCCATGAGCTTTAGTACATGTTTACAGTCCTCACAATATGTGGATTTTGCAGAGACAATAAACAAGGCCAAATCAAAACGAAGCCATAATCCATGATAATCCTATAGAAACCCCAACAGCCAGCAGGCCATCCAGCTAGCTAGCAGCTCAACCGGGATCCAGTCAGTCGACTGTCCAGAATGGGTTTCATTCATTTTACTGCCTGAATAATAAGTAACTCTAATGAAGATTTTTAACATCCTACATCCGTAAGTTCCTCAACACAATTTATTTTAATTGCTGCATGTTGAGACCAATTGCTGTGAAGAGATATCCTCTAGAAAGCAGTTTGTCACACTCAGCTGGAAGATTTTAAAGGGTTGCCAAATTATGAGTAGTGCTTGGAGCGAGACAAAATGAGGGTCTGTATTTAAAAAAAAAAAGGTCAGTGGAAAATATTTAAACTGGGATAGCACTTTCGATCACACATTTAAAAAAAATGAAATATGGCCTCCTGACTGGTCACATTAATATGTAATTTGGCTAAGCAGTTAACATAATCAGCATATGCCCGGGTTAAGAAGGTGATGATAAAATGACAACATGTTAAGTAGAATCTCGGGATCTTCATTTTTTTTTTTTGTATAAAAAAGTTTTGATTTTTTTGTGTTTCAGATAACGAATTACGTTATTATTTGAATGTTATATACTTATTATTGCTGTCTCAGGGAAAAAAAATACATAAAACACCAATGATATGTACTATGTGTATAAAATTGTGTACAGTAGATTTAAAAAAGTGCATGCTCTACACACACAGAAGTGCTCTTCAATCAGGTTTGATTATCTTATTGTGTGCAAAATTGAATTAAAACTGAAACCTTTTGGGGCTGTTGATCTTCAGTATATCTGGAAAAGAAGGACTAAAGCATGACAGTGGCTCAGTGATGCTCTGGGTTGCTTTGCTTCCTCTGGAATTTGTCACTTGCGGTGCAGAATTAAAGGCTGATTCAAATTTCAGGAAATCCTCGGAGAAAACATGATGTTGCCTGTGAGGAGGCTGTATCGTGGACCTTGTTGAACTTTCACGCAAGCACACTCTAAGAAAGATTAGTTTCAGAAGTCTTGGAACATACTAGAATAGCCATCATATCTTCCCGAATTAAAGCAGTGGGATTTGAAACCGGTAATTTCAACACTCAGGCCAAAGATCGGGAATTAACTGGATATCTTTGCTAATGAGGAGTGGGATGGAGGAGTAGTGTAGAGGTTGAATAACTTTGAAACTCCAACAGTTATTGAAAGTGGTGTTTTGTGTTGAACTTGGAGAAACAATATGCAATATTATTTGTGTTGTGCTATTTAATTTTTTTTTGTTTCTTTGTTTAGTTTATTTAGATCACCCAGTTTCTATGTTCTACCAGCACACCTATTTTTCCGTGGAGGTTAAATCATTTTTAACTCTAAATGATGGCGAACGCAGCTCTTGCAGCCTCACCTTGGTCAGTGAACAGTCGCACGTGGTTCAGGAGGTTTTCATCAGCATGTGTAGATGCAAATCACCGGTAGAATGGATTTCAGCTCAGTTATTGGTTCTTGTACAAAAACGGGCATAGTTTTCACACTGGTGATTTTCTATGTATTATTAATCATGTCCTCTTCATCACATGTATCTTCATGGTGGATACATTCTATAACTTTATCCGGTAACGTCGGCTAGTCATGTGTCGTTTCCTCGGAGGTACGTGAACGCATCAGCAGCGTCCGCTGTTTGCAGATTCTAAGCACTCCATTCTCATTGCTCCCGGCTCCTGATTGGCTGAGCCATTCAGAAAGGGGGCGTGTTTGTGTCCTGGTACCAGACTGCTCTGCAAGCAGCTGAAAGGAAGAGAGATTTCCCATCACACACACACACTTGTCTTTACAACGTAAACACACTGCGAGGGACGAATTCACACGGTGAGTGGCTCATTTTCGCCTATAACTGAGATTTGAGGTGTGTCATCGCGTGGTTCGCGATGGTCGCGTGTATTCTCGCTCTGCGCCATTATAAATGAGTGATGCCATTCGAGCCACGGTTAAAGCGTGATTTAGGTCTCGCGATGCATGGATGTTAATGTGGGCCTCGTATTTCTCTGATTCGGCTCCGTGTAGCCTTCTTAGACGTTTGCTGTTGTTGCTGTTTCTCATCCTAATGTAAGGAGATAGTGGGCGTGTGAGGAGGAGAGGGATAGGGGGTGGGGGTGGGGGGGAGGCTGTCTCATGCAGAGGTCCGTGGATTCGTGCCTCTTTGTTATGGTGGTGATGCCGCAGTCGGGATGGTACAAGACTGCCCCTGAAAAAAAAAATCCCGGCGCTGTAGGAATGATGATGAATCCCCTTTATATCCATTCTTTGGTTAATAGGAAGCTATTCATGAGTGTAGAAAGTGTTGACTTTGCTGCTTTCTCCCACCCCCCCAATTTGCCTCTGCTACTGTAATATTCTTATATGGGACTACAGTAAGAGGCAGATTATAAACTACGGTGATTTGTTTACTGCTGCACACACACCAAAGTCAAAGGCCTGTTACATAAAGGATTTTTTTCTGATGTTACAGCAGTCATAAGAACAGCCTGGTTTTCTATAGAGAGTAAGCCGGCCATTATACAGTAATACCCCCATCCCCACTCTCTACAAACACACATATAGGCTACAGACAGCTGCATGCACGCACACACTGTATTTTCTGTGCTAATACTGCTCTATCCTTGATCATATGTTTTTCCTTTCTGTTTTTGTGCTCTGGTTGCTCTGCGGTTGACATATAGTTAATGGCAATGTAAACTCAATGAATAAATGGCTCGGTTTGGTTCTTTGTCAAATCTGTGACCCAGTTTGTATCTATGCATTGCCATTTCTCCCCCTTGTACTTCCATTTTGTACCTATGCACTCAAAGCACGTCGAATCATTTTATTTTTCATCATAGTTAAGTATGGAGTTCCATATTCATAAAACCATCCAATCCAATGTCATTTAAACTACTGTATATCATAATTGCTATGATCCCATTCATTTTGGCTATGATCTCTTCTAAAATGTCACAGATTATGAGCTCAGATCAAACCAAAGTATATTATATACTGGAATAATAAAGCCATATTTCCTCATATGAAAAGAATATAAAGTTATTTTTACATTTTTGGCATGAATTACTAAAACTGCCAAGGTGCAAAATGGGTTAGATTGTAAAAACGTCCACCTACTACATCATCGACATTTTGTGTGGTTACTAACAGGTCCAGTCGAAGGCCAAAGAAAATCAACTACAGGTCACAAAGGGAAAACCTGAATTTCTATGCAACTAGGGTAGGAAAATGTTACTTTGATTTACTGCACTATGGATTAATCAGTGGAAGGTATGGGTAAAAGAGTAAAAAAAGACAAAAAAATCCTTCATACTATCTACATATTGTCTTCTGCTTATTAAAGATCGGACGGCAGATCCAGGAAGGGAAACTCATCCCTTTACGTAGCAACACTCTACTACTCTCCAGCTCATTCTCAGGGATGCAGGGGCATTCCCAGGCCAGAAGGAATACATAGTCCCCTGGAGGAGCTGCTCTGCTTACAGCCCTCCCCAGATGACGGAGGTTCCCATCTTTATCTCAGAGGTTGAGGCTGGCCACCCTTCAGATTTCAGCAGTGTCTGGGATCTCTTTCATTTAGTTTCACCCTCACCACATTAGACTCTGTCCCAGTCTGTTTATCTATCTCCCCTCCATTTACCCATCACTGCTTGAAGTGGAAACTTGCCACTTTTATATTGTTCCTGTGATTGATGCCAGTAAAACTGGGTGTCCAGAGTTTTCATAGACTGTGTGGAACATAGAGTAGTAGAGGATGCCCCCGCCCCCACATGTTGCTGTGTGCTGCCGATTAGCAGAAAGACTGTTTGGATATATTTTCAGTTGCAAAACATGGTAACAGCCATGGTATGAAACCTGAAGGAGTGTCGTCCATCACTCCAACTAAGGGAAATGTGATTTCAAATATAGCAGATAATCCAGCTAAATAAGCTGATCAAATTGTTAGATTTGCTTTATTCTTTTAAGAAATGTCTTAAGAGTCATTTGCTAAGGTTGAGGCTGGCCACCCTCATTATTTGTTTAACATTACTGCTTCAGTCAGAAATCAAAATGACCTTACGCAAATGTTATAGTCGACGTTACTGTAAATGTAGTAATGAATATTCAATCTACTTTTAGCTGTAGTAGGAATAATTTTTGCTTTCTCTTTTAAATATGAGCAATAACAGCATATAGTATACATTTTGTATACCAAAATGTATACTATATGCTGTTGAATTAATATGTTGATACATTGGGTATGTGAAACTCTGGTATTTTTGGCTCTGGTTTATAGTACTATAAGGATCTTATAAAGGACTCTTGGCTCATCACAAGTAATCTAGTCAGACAAAACTTATGATGCACAAAACTGAAAACATGTTATATTTATCAGTCTAAAGACTTTCTCTCTAGGTTTCAGAAACAATAGTTCACCTTTCTACATGGTACAATTACCCATACTGTTAAAGTAATGAGAAACTATGCCAACATAATGACATATATATATTTTTATTAAAAGTAAAACTAAAAACATCGATCCACGTGAGGACTTGCCCTTATGGGGTCTCCTCGAACAGAGTTTTAGCAGAGCGACATCTTACAAGGATTCTCAAAGCTCAGAGTTTTAGCAGATAAACAATTCTGATATAAATGACGTATTATGAGTTGATACACTTGATGTTAGTTGGAAGGCCAGCTAAACCAAATACTTTTTCAGTTTTGAGCTGGCACTGGATACTAAAACTATATGTTAAAGTAGAAATGTTTGTATGTTTCATGAGAACGACCTTTCGTGTGGTGGGTTCAGAGGCACTTTACTGAAAATAGGTGATATATACTTGGGTGAAAAGCTGGAAGCGCACTTACATGGCTACACTATTATATAAAAAGGGGTCTAATCTGGAGTTTGGTTCATCTTCCATTGTCTTCTGAAAGCCTGACATAAGTAATGTCTTCAGAAAAGTCTGCGGTCTGGGCAAGGATTTCCAGTCGGGTGTTTATTCGTGGTTTTTCATGTTATCTGACAAGCAGACCATTTGTCATTCTGTGTTATTCATTTTAGGTCTTCCAGTTAGTTTTCTGAATTGATTTCAGTCTGTGGCACTTTCTGTACTAGGCGGTTCTTCAATTTCTTACAATTACGTTCTTTGAATGTTGATTTGGATTGCTGTCTTCTCCTTTTCACTTCAGTGTCCCCAGTGAAAAACTGAGAGTGAATTTAAACAGCAAGGCTTACTTAACTCAACATTCAGCAGATTAAGTGTATTAAGTGTATTTGTTTCCAGGGCTGTCTTTGTTGTATTTGTTGTCCTTCAGCTGCCTTTACAAGGAATCACAACTCATCTTTAGGGTTCTTCCTGGTGATAATGATAGAACGGTACCAATTGATCCATTACCAGTAATTGCATCATCAAAGTAGGCAATCATTTAGGCTAGGATAAGTAGTTAATCAGAGGGACAGTTCAAAGGACCTTTATGGATGTGGTGGAAGAAGACATGTTAGTTGGTGTGAGGGTGGAGGATGCAGAGGATGTTGCTAAATGGAGACAGGTGATTCGCTGTGGTAACCCCTGAAGGGAAAAGCTGAAAGAGAAGAAGAGGAGGAGGTGAAGGTGAACCAAAACTATCAATTACACTTGTACTCTGTTACTAATTGAGCTCTTCTTTTGTTGGGTAATAGAATTTTAGGATTTCAGCTTCACCTGTCTTCATCGTGTCTTTTCGAGTTGCTAATGTATTGTAGATTTTGGATTAACAATGATGCATGTGCTGCAGTTACTCAGAAATCCATAGTGAATAAATTATTTACACCTTAATTACTCGCTTTATACAAGCTTTAGATTTTACTCCGACATCTTTATATTATAATTCTTATGTCCCTATGGGGCCCACCAAGTTCTAGTTACTGCTACGACCACTGAGGGGGATTTTCAGATTTGTGCCGTCACCCATACAGGATCCTCATTCAGATGTTTTTATGAGCTTTGCGTCTTAATGCTTTGATTGACCCTTTGGTTTTGTGCTTGGTTCATTTTGGGGTTTTGTTGTGTTTTGGTGTCTGTCATTTCCACCTTTCCATGTTCACTCGTTTGTGCTGACATTCTAATAAATTTTTTGTGGTATGTTTTTTAGCATAAATTCTTCCAACCAATCACTTCCAGCAGTTAAAAGCAGGTCAGTTTCATCACATCCTTGTCAGCTGTCCGTATGCTACCTACCTGCACTGTTTTTATCTCCTCTGTTGTGCTATCTGCTGTAACCTATTATATTTGGTTCTCCAAGATGTATCCCTACCTGTCTCAGTTTTGTAACAGTAACTTTTTTTAGGGGGCCAATTAATTAATTTTTGTTTGTTTGTTTTACACCAGCATGAGACCGTTTTTCTTTTTGGTCCTATTCCGTCACATTCCTCGACAGGTTTTTCTTCTCAAATATAAATTTTCAAATTGCTATTGCTTAAATTCTTTCCTCTGATAATAGCAATAATACATTCGGAATTAATATGTTTGATAAAATTACATTTCAGATAAATGGGCCTGACCTCAGGAAAAACTACAAATCTTTTTGTAGTATTTTTATGCTCTGTGCATGAAAGTAACTATTTAATTCTGTTATTTCTCGCTGTTGTTTCTATAGCTGATATATGGTACATTGCCTTGTGTTTTTGTGTTTATGTCAATATTCATATTCATATTTGACAGTTCAAGTAATTCCACAATTTGATACAGATCCATTTGTGGTATTTCATACTTGAATAAGTAACTGGTTGTGACACAGCAATTTTTTATTTATTTATTTATTTTTTGATCATCAAATGCACAGCAGTAACAATGCAAGTCTAAGAGTAAACATGACCTTGCTGTAAATTAGAAGTTGACTATATTGACCAAACAGAAACTTTGGTGGAAACATCAAAGGTCATGCTCTCCTGCTGACTGCAAGGCTGAGATTGCTATTAGAGCTGACATCAGACAGCGCAGCAGAATGAAGGATGGGTCAGCACAAAATGTCCCTCCATCAAATCCACTAATGCATTAAAACTCGTTCCCTCTGTGCAGGACACAAGCAGGAGGTCTTCATTCAGAGTTGAAACCTGTTCTGTTATCAGGAGGAAACTTTAGGGTTACTCTAAAGTAAAGCGATTTCACCGTGTTTGACGATTAGGAATATGTCATTTTAATTGTTATAGATTAGCTCTAGTTAAATTAAAAAATTAAAATTAGATTATGTTGCTTCTACTGTTACTCACTGCACTTATAATGAGTTTAGTTTCTTTTGAGAGAGCTCTCATCTAACATATTTGCCAGTTTTTGTGTACATTCTTTCTTAGGGGTTCTGCTTTTGAATAGTTAGATATGATTTGGAGAACATCCAACATTACAAACAGTTCTCTGCCGCCTCCTCGTGAAATTTCTCCTCACTGGGAATCTGGATCGCTTTGATGCCAACTTCACCTTCAACAGCAACACATCAGACCCAGAATCTCACACAGTACGGATAGGTTAGGTTAAAATAATCTATTATGGAGACGTTTCTTTTAATTTCAGGTTTTCATCTCCCTGTGATTTCGTTTTATCTTAATGCGCAGTTTTGACTCTTTGGATCACTTGGCAGACAGACGCGCGCACACACACACACACACACACACACACACACACACACACACAGAAAACAGTCTCATTCGACAGATTTGTGGAGTTAGTAATTGGGTTGGTTGATGTGCTGACTGTCTGCACCTTTCTTTTCAATACCGATGTCCTAGATGTGCATTTATATGTGTGTGTGATTGGTGTGTTGACACAGTGTGTTGTCAGCAGTAATCCAAACTGCTGCTAATCAGACACTGTGCATGGATGTGTGTGTGTGGGTGTGTCAGAGCCTGTGCCCATCAAGAGGGGAAGCACACAGGAGCTGCTGAGTCACCATAGGGACTGGATGGGCAGCCATCGCAGAATTTTGTTAGACTCTGAACTCACTCACTCATTTATAAATGAAGTGGTTTGTTTTAATATTTTCCTTCCTTTGCTTATTTTAGACTCTGTTTTACTATTATGCTACTTTTATCAAATAGCCTTTCTACCTTGAAGAAGATATTAACAAATTGTTGTAGATTTCCGTAACAAGAGCATTACATCAGAAATAAAGGCTGAATTAGAAATATAAATGTTAGCAATTCAACTCCGCAACCAGTTTGACTTATTGAAAGTAAATGATGATAGTTATTTGTCTGACAGATTTACTGGATGCCAACCAATGTGTCGAAAGGTTGAATTTTGAAAAAAGCAAATCTTAAGTGTATCTCTGGTTCACAGAAAATAGTGCTCACACAACCTAAGAAGCCTCTTTCAGCACACTTTGCAATATTGAAACAAAAATCACAAATACAAAGTAGGATACATAAACTAGCTAGACAGAAGTTGTCAAAATAGTTGTGCTCACTGCTTGGTGGCAGAAACATGTAATCTAAACCCTTTTGTGCTCTATGAATGGAGATGATGTTCAGCTGCATTTTTTGCCATCACCAAGCATCCTGATTTTAGGAACAGTTAGTTCCCCAGGGCCATTGTCCTCTCCATTCATTGCTGTTACATCATTAGTGCAGCTTTTGGTATTGTAGGCCTACTGTGAATTATCACTGAGCTGAACTGCCCCGTAACTCCGCTGGAGAGCTGTGCTGTTCCTCACTGAATGAGGAGCTGAAATTATTGATTTTGTTTGTTTGGCTAGACAATAATTTCTTAAACTTAATAAATGCAACAGATTACCTTGTTGAAAGTCAGATTTTTGATAATAAAGTGTGGTGAGTGCCCTTATTTTTCCATCTCTTTGTGTGTGTGGTTAGGATTAGGGAAAATTGTATGACCTGGATTCCTACGCTGTCTGGAAAAGTATGAGGAAAGCAAATGTACTGAGTGTAGTATCAACCATCTGTTTAAATCAAGAGTAGTCAATAGGATCATACAAGTTACAAAATGTTGTGAATGGGGGCCCTTCTAAGGCAACTTTGTCCTGGTCCCAGGCCTGCTTGTGGTGACGGTTTGCATTAAACAATATTTTACTCATGGTTCACAGTAATAATGAACTGTGAAGTCTTGTTTGATTTATAAGATGGATTTTGTTGAACTAGAAGAGGCAAAGTATGTGCTGAACTTTTAATTGATTAACTCATTCCACTTGTTTGTGCTTTGACAGGAAATTTCTCCGGAGGATAAAATGAGTATGATCAAGACGGGTTTTGTTTGCAACTTTACAGTATTTCTTGCACAATCCGGCTCTATTATCTTGCTGCACAGCACAGTTTGGACTTTCTCCCAATTACTTGGATTCCTCCGGTAGAATTTCTACCAGGCAAATCATTGAAGAGAAGGACACGTTGTGATTGCAGGCAATTTTTGGTATGCTTCATAGCGTCAAACTGCTGCACTACATTTGTCATTTGCTTTGTTTGTACATCAGATCTGATGCACAAAGCAAATAGCGTAGAACAAGGGGCTTGTTTTTACCAGGCTGCTCAATATGTCCTATGCCTGAATAAGCTTCAAACTTGGCTTCTCATCAAGTATAGTGACTATTTGCTAAAACAAAAGGGGTGACCTTTGGCAGACCTAGCCAGATCCCCCTTTAAGGACTAAATGTAAATCCCTCTTGAATGCTGTGGGATCCCCCAGAATGAATTTGTGGGTGTCAATGATGACCTGATCTCAGAAGTTGACAAAAATAAAAGCATGAGAATTGACTTTAAAAACCTGCCCTGCGATGGCCTGGCGACTTGTCCAGGCTGTACCCCACGCCTCACTGGTGCCAGAGATGGTCACCAGCCCCCAGCGAGGCAGCATGAGGATAAGCATGAGTAGACGATGGAATTATATAATATTATCTTACAATATCACTAGACTGTGAAGCCAGACATTGATTCATTATTTCACCAGTGATATCTGATCTAAATAAACTTGGGTTCTGAGTGGTCCAAAGTGATAAAAAGCCGAGCTATGTTTGAGGAAAAGATAAAGTCCAACTCTCAGGCCACTGAATATGCTGTCTTATGAAACCTCTGCACTGAAGCGATAAATAATGCAGCAAAGAGAGCAACAGAGGTCAGGAGGCACCATTTAGGATTGGCTCATTTTTATATTGGAGCACTGAGTAAATCCTGTCTGTGTGATGAATGCATGGGAAGCAGGGGACTATAAAACTGTGAAGGATTAGGGGATAGATTATACGGGAGCTAACCATCAATGTGAATTATTGTGGAAAAACGTCTTTGTATTTGAGACCCAGTGAACGACACAGGGAAAACACTGGTGTAGACAAAACTGAAGGAAGACAGCGGGGTTAAAGAGGCTCAAATTGAAAGTGAGAGCAGAAGTTGTGTGAGGTGTCCGCTGTGCA
Source organism: Poecilia reticulata (assembly GCF_904066995.2). Taxonomy (NCBI): domain Eukaryota; kingdom Metazoa; phylum Chordata; class Actinopteri; order Cyprinodontiformes; family Poeciliidae; genus Poecilia; species Poecilia reticulata. The sequence continues at coordinate 10,762,170 of NC_088846.1, forward strand.
TACCCCTATCTGTGAAACAATGGCCCACAGTCCTTCCTGAGGCCTGCTAACAGTCTACTGTATGTCTTCATGCTGGCTGCTTTCCATGTGGTGTGTGTGTGTGTTACATTTGCAAGACAATGACAGCTTGTTTGCCTGCAGTGCAGATGGAGGGGTAAACAGAAGCAGAGAACAGAAAGAAACGGGGTTCGTGGAGTTAAGGTGTCAGGATGCAGGGTTTGTGGTATAGATGCTGATTAAAGGTACATTGAACTGTCCATTAGAGTTTTCTTGATTGCCTTCAGCTGTCAACTCAAAGTCAACACAGAGTATAAACACAGGAATAAACGGTGGCATGCATAGCTCAAAGTTGTACATTTTGTTTGCCAAAACTTTAAAAATATAAAACAAAAGCAAATATTGCCTTCAAACAACACAACATACAACAAAGTGTATAAACTCTTCCAATCAATAGGGCCGCAAAACACTGCATTTGCTTGTCATTGTATTATAATACTTTCATGCCTATCCCATTTATCTAGGCTGCATCAGATTTTCCTTCTTGCAAAAAATTGGATCCACAATCAGAATACTTTGCTGCAACTCTTACTGATTCCACAACTGATTCCCTGGTGATTTCTGTTTTGGTTACCATGGTTAAAACCATGGCTCTTGGACTGGTTGAAGGAGATCTGTGCTCACCGTTTTGGCAAAAGGGTGCGGAAAATCCAATGAGAAAGAGTTGACGTGTTTGCAAGAGGTTTATTCTGCTCTCCTGTGATAGTGATGATGAAAACTGAATGGATCCCTGTTTCTTTAAGCGGGTCAAAGCAATCAAAAATAAAACCTTTATCATGCAAGTGGTGCAAGCTTTAGCCTATTCATTGCTGCTAAACCCTAGTTTTACTTTCCCAGACCTGTGTGTCGTGTTAAACATGGATTACGAACATGCAGAAAGCCTCCATATGAGGTTAGCGATAAACAAGAGAACAAAACATGAACAGTGAACATCAAAGCGCATCAGCCTTCTCTTTTCAGCCAAATAGTACAACTTCCAGAGAATTTCTTGAAACGGATTAAGGAGGTCCTGTAGCTCAAACATGTAATATGCCATAGTTTTTGTATGATGCATGATGAGAGTGACTCATTCGGGGTCAAAGGTCAAGTTAAAGATTGGTAGCAACATCTTAAGACATCAGCCAGGGAGTTTGTTTTTTGTCCTTACACGAGTCAAATTATGTTTTATTAAGAAAAGCTAAACGTGCGAGTTGCCTGAACGCTGTGTGTGAACTGTGCTCACTTGAATTAAGGGGAAAATCATTGGAACGAAGCAGTCACACATAAACCGTGGCAGAAAGGAGAGGTGGAAGTAGCACAACACAAAGATGAATAAAGGTGATCACTTTCCAGCGTCTGTTTCTCCCCCTGCTTCAGGAATATGGACCTGAGTCTGCGAGATGCTCTGGGTGGAGGTGGAGGCGGGGCTCCAGCTGAGCCCCTGCTCAAGAGAGACTTTGTGGCTTCGCTGGAAAAGGAGAGCTACGACGACAAGGTGGGAGAGACGGTTTCTAAGACCGACTACAGACCCTTGGTGGACGGAAAGGACACCAAGAGTGGTAAGTTGCCTTTAGTGTGCATGAAGAGCTGTGAGAATGAGCTGTGATCCCGTGCCCTCTGTGACGCTTCACTTTGAATGAACGAACTGAGAATGAGGTGGCTCATAGGCTTTTAGGAAAGTCAGCTGTCCAGTTATTTTTGCATCACTCCATTTGTTTTCCTTTTTGTCCCCAACACTGGCTTCAGGCTTTACTGTGATTTCCTGCAAACAAGATTCAACATTGGTTTTGTACCATGTAATTGAAATATTTTTTTTAAAAAGACACAATTGAATAGATGTTAAGGCTCACAGAAATATAATTTTTTTAAATTTTCCCTTGATTTTTGTGGGATTAAATATAAAACGCATACATAAAGTGATACACGATCCACAAGTGATGCATAGTTTTCAGTAGAAAATATAAATAGTATGCATGCCCCTTTACTGTGAGGCCCCTAAATAAAAGGAAGTGCAATCAATTGGCCTAAGAAGTGACCATATGTTAAATATTGCCTACTTGTGAGTCATTTAATCTAATTTAAACTCAGATTGAGTTCAGTTGTTCTGTCAAAACCTGAATAAACAACATCATGAAAAACAAGAAACTTGACCGAACCTGGTAAAAAGCTGTGGTGAGGTTTAAAGCAGAGGCAGTTCAAGGTCAATGTTTTAAATCACAACTAATAAGTAATTTTAAAATGTTTCCTTTATTATGATGGGTGACAAAAAGCTCCTGCTCTGTCTGAAACTAGACAGATTTAGCGAAGTGAAGTTGAGTGCACAAAGTGGCGTGACTGTTGTAGAGATTTGTTGACACAGTGGAGACGTCGCTCAATCTCGGTGTCGGTGTGAACGATGAAAAAGGTTCAATAACAGAGAACTGAGCTTGAATGTGAAGACTGAAGTGATATTGGAGTAAGGTGGAGGGTGGAGAGAAGAAAAGCATGTAAGTAGCGCGAACTGTAAAGCCGTGTTGCGACAGATGAGGATTATCGCAGCTCTTACCAGGGGAGTTGTTCAAACATCAACAGGAAGAAGGTCCTAATAGAGCAACGCTGTTTGTATTCTGATGATTTCACATGGAGGGATTACCCATCTGTGGTTTCCACCTGTCGTATGCTGGGTAATTCCAGCCTTTCATTCATTGGGGCATGTAGCTCTCAGCAGTATGCTCTATTTATCAAACTCCAAGATATTATAGTTGAGCCTTTTCTTGTTTTGCTGAGAAATATTTAGTCCTTTTTTTTCATTACAAAATAATAAAATTGTCTTGGTTTCTTGGCTGTATTGGTAAACGACAGTTAGGCGGTAACAGAGATCTAAATGCAGACTTTTTCCTAACAGCACCTGTTTTTGCTAGAATATCAAGCCAATTTAAAAAAAATTTAAACTACATAAAAAAAAGTCATTAAACATTCTCAGAAAATGTGTGTTGTCTTAAGTTTTTTGGGAAAATTGAATTTGACACTCTGCTGTTGTTTTTGTTATCACATTATGAATCTAGCTATTGATTTGACCGGTTTGTAGCAACGTGTTGGCTAAATCTCCATTTCAGTATAGATAAAGCCTTCTTTTGAAATATTTTTTTAATGTGATTGTGAGTATGTCATAATCTTATTTTATTAAAAATGATCAGATTATATGGATGGACTTTACTTGACATCTGCTTATCACGCAGTCGGTTACATTCATGTTGTCTAACTATATATAATGAGAGGATCACATGAAGAAAACAAACAGTGATAGATGATTGATAAAAGGAGGAATGTCCCCTGACATACTAAGGCACTGGCATGACAGTGACCCACACACATTGTCAGCCCCAGGAGCTGGTTTTTGGAAAGCAGGGTGTTTTTGTTATGTGGTGAGGATGTGAATATGCTTATTCAGTGACATTGCAGAAACTTGACTCGGTCAGGGGAACACACAAAAAAATATTCTTAACTGAGACTACTGATGAAGATTTATAGGTTTATTTAAAGTCCCTATTGCATAAAATGCACTGACCTTCATCAAGTGCATCATCTTTGAATCTTAAAATAAATCCAGGGCAGTCCAATACACACCTGGTGTGACATGTAGGCTTGAGTACAATAGATTCTAGAAATAATTGAAAACTGAAGGGTTTACCTTTAGCTGGATAATATGTCTATAGTGGCATATTTTGTGCATAAAGGTTAAAAATAAAATAAAATAATTTGTTACATTAAAATAAATTGGGAGACGCGTCCAAAAGAACCCTTTTTGTCGGAACATCACAAATTTCAAGCTGGAGTTAGCTAAACTCTGGAGGTACTTTAACTTTATATGTGAGCTTTGATCAGATGAGATTTAGTGATCATTTCAGCCACAAACACTCCAGGTGGGTGGGTTCTAGATGGGGGGGCAACGGAAATTATACTAAATAAATGTCTTATGTTAATACTCAGTGATGGATTTTTTTAACCTTCACAATTTTATTTTAACAATGAATTAAATATTCTAGTGCTGCACCTTTAGCTGCTGTATAGAGATAGGATCACACTTCCCATCTGCCAGGGATCTTCAACCTGGATCTCTGGAGACAGATTTTGCTCTTTGGCTCATTTAATATATCAAATGATGAAATATTGCTGTGTTTGTTTTGTTTTTTTGTTTTTGTTTCAAAAAACACTGACTAAAACACCAGAATGTTCACATAACTTTTATACTTTTGGCTGTCTGAGGACACATTTTGAATACTAAATGTTATGATCAGTTACTCAGTACTTGAGTAGTTTACCAAATACTTTTTACACTTGCTTAATTAAACGTGGTTAAGGCATGCTACTCTGATTGGAGTACAATTTTGGGGTACTCTAACCCAGCGGTCCCCAACCCAATGGGGTATGTGCCACGAGAGGTGGTGACATATTTCCGTTTGAATTTATTCCACATAGATTGGTTCCGGGTCTTGCTTGCTCCTATTGTTTTCAGCCAAAGCTGCAAGATCTGTACCATGAAAAAGACCCAAAACTTAAAATATCTGTGAGCTACTGGTACAACAATCGAGTTTTTTGGTGTGCCGTTGTGTCCAGTAATTAGCTGGTACCATCCAGTGCTTAGTTTTTTCATTTTCCTGCTAATATCAAGGCGACAGCGGACTGTAGCCAAAACTTAGCCACTACAGCTAACACCCGGTTTGTAGCTGCCTGCTATTTCAAAGCTTGAGGATATTGAAGATCCAGCGTCAGAAATGGAAGACGGAGGTTGAAAGGGAGCTGTACGCGCTTCGTTCAGTGGAATAATTTGTTGGAAGAAAATAATGCCGGAGGAGATCCACTGCTACGGGAACAGACTGAGAACAGAGGCAGCGATTCGGCACAAGGTAAGTCAATACGTGTGTGGATGCGTTTGTGTTATGCAGAGTATGAAATTATTTTTAGGCAACTCCTTAGTTTTTGTTTATTTGACAATTGTATAAAATACATTTAACATGCAGTCGGAGTGACGAGCCCCTCCGATACCGAGCAGATAATTTAAGAACAGCCGAGAGCAGCAAAGCTTCAGCCCGATCCAAACCACACAAGTAGTCAGTCAGATTAAGGTCCAAAACCTTCGCTTTACAGCCGTTTAAGTGGCACCGATTCACATAAAAAAAAAAACACAGAACAAATAATACAAATCACGTATTTCCCGAATCCCGAAAATGACATTTACCTTTACTGTTTCATAATTATTATCCACGTTAGAGTTCATTTTTCCACTTGGCTGCTATAATCTGTTCTTGCTTTACACAATGTAATTTCTCTTTTTTTCCTCTGAGATTCTGCTTAGAAAATGAGATTATGAAGTTACATCCTCCCGCTGCTTTTTGTTTTTAAAATGGTAAATTTAGGTTTGCCTCGACTTTTATAAACTAATGCCTCTTATATGCATCATTTTTTGTATTACTGTTGGTGCAGATATTAGGCGAACACTGTGCTTTGCCTGCTAGTAGTTTAAATTAATTTCAGCTGCACACTTTCAAAAGAGTATTCAGATTTTAACATACATTTTCTAAGTAGTAAATATTTCAGTTCACTTTCTCAGTAACTTCAGTGTTGTTACACCTCTGAAACATTTTTTGCAGTTTCTTTGTGATACCAGAACTATTTCACTTAAACATTTAATTTCCTGAGATATTGTCATTTATTTTCAAGCAAAACTCAAAAAGAGCTGAGGATTTATTAGTTTTGATTACGTTGTGCAGCTAAATATGGACGCTTATTAGTTTTTTTTTTTGTTTTTAATTTTTCAGGTTTGCATCGTAACACCTCGTGATGTGTTTCTGAGCCATGATCGTTGTGCCGATTACCTTTCCACTGGATCCAAGCACCTGGACCAGCTGGCGTCATCCATCAGTCCATGGTCTTCCAGATCATCACAACGTGGACTAACTTTTTATTTACAGTACTTGGTTAAACTATGATCTTGAAACCGGAGCACCAGTTATGCAAAAATCTACCTGCAGACTTTATTGGCTACCCTGACACTGCATTCATCCTGGACGGGGCTGAGCCGGTCTTCCTCTCCTCCAGAGTGACGAGTTTTTATCACCAGTAAAGGCAAACAAGTCTGATGTCTGATTAGCTGCTAGAAAGTATATTGTAGTTCATTTTGCTATACAGTTTGTACCTACAATAAAATTGAATCTCATTTGTAATACTCTGCATTTCACAAACCTTTTTTTCCCCTTTTCTCAGTGTTTACGTTATATCAAGTATTTTCATGTAGATCAGGAATTCAAGTGAGATGTTAAAATGCAACAGTTTTAGGTAATACCAGCAAAGAAATGTGAATATTAAGTAATATGTAGTTAGGCATATAATTTAAAATACTGAATAAGGCTGGATGATATGACTTACAAGATTTTTTTTTCATACCAGATTTGATTTTAATCGATTCCCCCTGTCCTCAATTTCTATAATAAAATCACAGAAAATATTTTCAAAAAGTGCCTTTATTTCAATCATCTGTTCTGTGAGTTGTATAAGGGAGCATTATGGCCAGGCTACAAGAATTTTTAATTGCAAGAATGCAGCCATTGTTACAGCAGAATAAAGATGCAATTTTATAACAATGTCTTAAAATTACAAGAAGTCGTTTTAATGAGAAAGATTCAAATTGATCTGATGTAACCAGCTCAGTCCATGTGGTTCTGACATTTGTCAGTAATCAAGAGGATGCACATTTCCACCTCAACTGACCAGGTAAGCATTAAGGTAAAAATAAAAAAAAAACTAGAGCAAATACTGTATACAAAATGGAAAAAAAAGCAACTGATAGAAATGCTTTCTTTATATAAAGAAAACCAAAAAAGTTAATAGCAGGAGAAAATTTGTTGGCAACATTAGCTCAGCCAATCTCTCCTTCCAGGAAGCCATCAAACATAACTCCTGTCCAACTCCAACTAGAATAAAGATTAAAAAAAAGAAAGAAAACGGAAAGTTAAAATAACAAATAATGCCGAATTATTAATTCATATCTAATGCGTTCTGGAATCTATTGGCATTTTACAAATTTCACGAATCAATTAGAAAGTTTCACAAATGTTTTATTTATTCTGCTGTTAGTACAGAATAATCTAGTTAGATATGAAATGTCTAGGTGTTGTAGTTTTTAAAGTACAACACATTAAAAAAGCTCAAGATAGTGAAAAATTAAGTGTAATCGCCCTTTAGCTATTTTCCAAATTAGATGCTACATTCGGAAGCTAACTTCAGCTTCGACTGATAGCGTGGCAAAACAGATCTATCTATATATGTTTATATAGATGTATATCTATATCTATATATACAGAATATATATATATAGATTGCACACTGCACAGATAATCAAAACACTTAATGTTTGCATAGCACCTTTGTAAGCTTGTCCCTGTTAGGTACGTCAGACATATGAGGCATTATGGTGAATACAAACGATTTATTAACTTACCTTCGAAGTTATTGTGAACTTTGACACATCCAGCTTAAATCCTTTGTTGTTGTTGGAGCGTTTCAGGACGTCTGAATAATTATATAGGCATCATTAATAGTCCTGCAGCTACTGAGGAGCCATTGTTAACATACTGTTGCCTGTGCACCGGAAGCATTCTATGTGGCAAAAAACTGTGAAAGTGCTAAAATGGAAGTCCGTGGCATATACCCCATTGGTACTGGGCCGCGCAAGAAATAATTTAAAATTTCCATTTTATGTGTTATTTGAGTCTGGGGAATCTTTTATTTTGAAAATCCTTTAACCGGATTCTCTCTACTTGCGCGCCAACATTGAGCCCACAAGCAGCAACATGAGTAAAAAACAGATCAGATGTCTTTGGAAAGTTTCTTTGCAAAGAGGAAAAGGCCCAGAGAAGAAACAGGAAAATGGATTTATCCCGGACCGGTAGGTGAGTCCCACATTACAAGCCCGCTCTACGTAACATGCGGCGACCTGCTCGCTAATGAGGCAATGAAGCTTCAAACTGCTTCGCCACGTAGAGACGGAGCCCGCTGTGCTCAAGCAACACACCTCGAGTGTTATTGTCTCTCATCACTCCCAGATGGGACAGTCATCTGCATAGAAACAAGCTCAGGGCTCCCGTTGGTCATTATTGGGCACATCTGTATCTTATTTTGAAGGGATATATTAAACGTTACCATAGAGACCAGAGTCAGAGCGCGGGAAGTGGTCGAGAGTAGATGAGTAGAGCTTGTGAGTCTTAAGTTTGGTTTAGGCAGCAACATTTAAGAATTGTCGGCCTACAGCTAATTCCATCGGTTCGTGTCTCCAGCCACACGGCAGGAGCAGCACACCACACGAACCGATTCCAGTCACGAACATCCCGATTCCAGAGGACAATTCAGTAAAACCCCCAACATAGTGGGAATTTAGAATAACCAAACACGGATGATGATGTAGAAGCAATAGTGATAGTTTGTGGACTCATTTTAAGAGATAAAAGACGTAACAAAAAGAAAAGGCGGTGGATTAAAGACGACGGGAGAAGCCGCTCTATTTGCTGCACTATGATTTGGAGGTGAATATGTTTTTTCATAGTTAACATTTTTAACTGAATAAACATATATAATAATGACCTTTACATATAATAAACATTTCCACATATCATCGCCGATATCCACCGGACTCAGTTGCGCCATATGTCAGCTGTTTGGGATTCCCCTCTGTTCTTACGTCACCGCGCTTTCTGATTGGCTACCTGTCACATTCAACAGGTCGTATTCTCGTTCCCAGTCAGGAAAAGCCCCACAGGTTGCGATAAAAGGGCCAAGACAACCCAAATTGGGCATATTCAGGCTATAGCGGGAATGCCAACATGCAGAAACCTTATCTGACTGTTCATCCCCAAACCCTCCCCTGAAAGGAATATTGACCAACGTATTCGACTTCTATTGATCATTTTGATCAATACATGATGACCAACGTTGGACACTGGCTTCTCAGTTGTCTAGTGTACGTTGTTTTTATGACTTTATTTTTGTGTTTTTTATGATGTAAAGCTCTTTGAACTGATGCAATGTATGTGCTATACAAATAAACTTGACTAATTGATTTATTCAGTTTTATCCCATTCTTAAGTAGTTTTAATTTAAATTAAAATCATATTTTTTTATATTAAAATAAGATGAAGCTGTAATCAAGCCTTTGTCTGGCTGCATTTATAGTTGTGGTTACTTGAAACATTCTTAATTAGAGATTTTCCAGTAGTTACATTTCAGATGTTCTGTTGTCTATGGTTCTGTCTGTCATACCCAGCATACTTTATGGTAATGCGCATGCGTACATCGATGTTACGTCACATACTGCTTACTCAGCAGATTTTTTTTTAAAATCCGACATACCTGTAAAAGTTCCATTTTGTGTTTTATTTCTCAGAAGTTTACGGCAAATTTTATTTAATTAACCTGCTATGGTAATCAAACATATTAACATAAATGACTTTTGCTGTGGGCTGCACAGTGGCGCAGTTGGTAGAGCTGTTGCCTTGCAGCAAGAAGGTTCTGGGTTCGATTCCCGGCCTGGGGTCTTTCTGCATGGAGTTTGCATGTTCTCCCTGTGTATGCGTGGGTTTTCTCCGGGTACTCCGGTTTCCTCCCACAGTCTAAAAACATGACTGTCAGGTTAATTGGCCTCTCCAAATTGCCCCTAGGTACGAGTGTGTGTGTGCATGGTTGTGTGTCCTGTGTGTCTCTGTGTTGCCCTGCGACAGACTGGCGACCTGTCCAGGGTGTACCCCGCCTCTCACCCGAAACGTTGGCTGGAGATGGGCACCAGCACCCCTCCCGACCCCACTGAGGGAAAAAGGGTGCAAGAAAATGGATGGATGGATGGACTTTTGCTGTTTCCAATATCGTTACCATACTGCAACAAGACATTAGTCCCGTTTAGCGTCACTATTACTACAAATACTGTTTGACCACAAATTTGGTCTCTCGCGGGATATTTTGTCCCTACAGCTAATTTGCCTTTTTAATATTTTAATACCTCTTTAGAAAACTGCACTGAATATGTCCTAAAAAAAAAACATGAATAACGCTGGATGCTGACCGACGTTGTTAGGCAACAAGCAGAACAGCACCTCTTTCTGGAGACTTCGTGGCGATGACAAGATTTTTCTTATTTTATTTTTTTTATTTACAGTAGACTTCTGAGAAATAAAACACACAAAATGAAACTTCTACAGATATGATGGCTTTATAAGAAACGTAGGTACCACAAGGTATGCTGGATTTACGAGGTATGACAGATAGTCAGGAACACTGTTGCACATAACCTCACGACAATCTTAAGTGATGCTATTTATTTATTTTTAATTACATTTTTAACCCTTTGGTGTGTTGCTGTTTGGATTGTTAATCTATTATTATTATTATTTATTATTGTTATGATTATTAAAGAACCATTGCACATTATGACAATATACATATACATACATACTATATATATATATATTTTTTTTAATAATAAGAACAACATATCTATATGTTATTTATTATTATCTATATATATATATATATATAAAGAATATATATATATATATATATATATAGACATTTGTTTTATATATATATATATATATGAGAGAGAGATAATTTGTATATATATATATTTTTTTTATTATTTTATTAAAGAATATATATAAAAAAAATTTATTTATATATATATTATTTTTATTAAAGAATCAGTAAACATACATACAATATAAATCTATCTATCTAGCTATCTAGCTATCTATCTAGCTATCTATCTATCTCAGAGCTGCTCAGTGCCTGAGCACTTACCTGTACGTTTGCCGGTGCTGATGATCCATCTGCCAGTCGCTCCATGTCCTCCTGCCATCTCACCAAGCCTCCATCTCTGCGTCTTCATGGTTCCATGCGGCAAATCGGTCGCCCACCTCTGGCTCTTCAGTAGTCCAGTCTGTGCCGTTGCAAGCGTTCGGACTGGCCACAACTTCTTGGCAATGACTCTGTGCAGTCCATGTTCCACCCACTATCTTGTTGATCAGTTGTCACCCTGACCCCAACACTGTATTCGTCCTGTCCTTCTGTGGGCTTTTCATAGATGAAGATGTAGCCATTGCTGCAAATGTCAGCTCCACAGTCGATATTCGCCAGTGATACCCGCTCATCCTCTGCCTTTAACACCAGCTGTCCACACATTAGATATGTGTAAAGGCTGCTGGTGTCAGAAGTTGTTGCCTGTTTCCAGCAAATGACTGAGGACAGATGGTATATCTGACTTCCAGTTTTTACAGGCACTTCAAGGTACGGGTCAGGTATCACAGGTTGTCTGATATCTCATCTTATGTATTTATTTTTTTACCTTTTCTCATTCTCTGACACCCCCCTCTCCCATCTCAGCCTCTTCACTGTGTGTTCATGAGTTGCCCCTTTGTGAGATGACACTCAAACCCAGAACTCAAACTGACACCCAAAACTAGTTTTGTTTTGTTCTTAGTTTGTTTCTTTGATTCATCTCCAGCTAACGTTCCGGGCAAGAGGCAGGGTTCACTCTGGACAGGTCGCCAGTCTGTCGCATGGCAACACAGAGACAGACAGGACACCTAGGAACAATTTAGAGGAACCAATTAATCTGACAGTCATGTTTTTGGACTGTGGGAGGAAGCCGGAGTAACCAGGGAGAACATGCAGAGTCCATGCAGAAAGACCCCAGGCCGGGAATCGAACCCACAACCTTCTTGCTGCAAGGCAACAGCTTTACCAACTGCGCCACTGTGCAGCCTTGTTATTAAGCATGTTGTGATAAAAAACAAAACAAAACAAAAACAAAAGTAGCAGCATAGCAGCAACTGTTCAGACTGGTTATACTTCTGCATGGGTGATAAATTTATTTTACACATCTTTACCAGAAGGAGCCAACAGATATGTCTCAATTTGTAAGTGTTGTTACAAAAAAAGAGAGAAAATGTTTAAAAACATATTCCTTCTTAAAAACTATTGAAGCCTACTTTAGCCGTATCGTTATTTAACTGTTAAATTAGATTTGTTTTCTTTAGTCCTTTTTTTCTGCTCGAATATCTTTCAAAGTTATATTTTTGACCTTGACGTTAGAATCAGATGTCTGAGCTGGAAGAAAATTCAGATGCAGCGCTCCTGTTTTTTTTGTGGTTTTTTTGCAGTAGCATCCTACTGGTAAAGTTTCAGCTGTCTGAGTTTGTTTCTGTCATGCTGGGACGGACTCGCTTTCGCTGAGGCATAATGACACACTGCTGCTGTATATGCATGTGTGTCCGTGTTGCTTTTACAGTACGTACATGTAGCACAGGTACGGGAGGACCTCACCGTGCGTGTTGTCAGGTCGAGCTCTGGTGTGCATGTTTTATGACACACTGCAGCAGCAGCATGTGACTGCAGCACCATGTGCAGCATCGGTACCAGCAGCAGTTCGGGTGAGGTCACACAAATAAACACACACCTCGGCTGTCGCTGTAATTAGAGTGTGCATTTGCTGAGTTCAGCAGATGTAGTGAAGTAAAGATGATGTAAGTGATTTTTTTTTAGCACCTCTGTAGCACACAGGGTTGCTGACAGACGTGACATTTAAACCAGTGGGACAAGAAGTGACTTTTTATCAGTTAGCCCAAATGGCTTTTTGTCTTGGCATTGTGTCTCAGGTATGACCTACATTATATGTGATTGAGAGAACCACATATATATGATAGGGAACAGGCACAAGTTTTGATTTTCTAATTTAAATATGACTTAAATATTCAGATATGGACTGTATAAAAAGACAATAGTGCCAGAAACATCTGGACATGTCTAGATATGTTGCCGCTCTGAATCTTAAACCACAAAAAGTAAAAAGAAACACAAAAGCAGCTAAACTAAAAATAATTGGGGGCGGGGGGAGCTGTGTATTACTGCAAGCTTTATCAATCTCGGTGGACTGTATTTTACTTGGCCCTGTCTGGAAGTTAACTGCTTAGTCTCTGCTACACTCTGCAGCTGTTAATGTGTTAAGTTGAAAATTGTAGTGCCATGCAATCACAAAGACGTCTGTGCTTGATAGCTCAGAGGGGAAGCGGTGCTCTCTGAGGTCTTAGAACTTCCTCAGTCTGGCAGTCACAGTAACTGGATTGGCTTCATTAATTCAAAGGCCATGGGGACTGCACAGCGATTACAGAGCATCTGGAATGGGCTGTTATAGAGTTAGTGGCTGTCAAGAAACTGTCTACACCCAGACAAGCAATAATTCATCTTGAGATGCATTTGTTTTCTGATCCAGCTCTCTGTTTCTACTGTGATGTTCTCCCATTTCTCTTCATGTTGAAGATGATCTCCCTCCATGTGTCCCATCAAACATTAGCAACCTAACATTTAGCTTATAACCCATTTAGGCCCATATAAATGAAGAGCCTCAGACTTACTGTCTGGATCAGAACGGAGGGACTGAGCACATTTTTTATCACTGGTCTTGACTCTGAACTCATCTGTATTAATAGCTGAGCATCGAATAATGAAAACATTTAAGGTTTTTACTTTGGATTATTACATTATTATTTCCTTTGCTCTCAGAAGCGAGATCATTCCACAAAAACTGCCTGGGTGAAAGTTACTAGCCTTTCTGATGCTGTTAGTCATTTTTATATCCTTTCATCCTGCAGGTATTTGCTGTGGCTTTTAACAAGCTTCTGACAGCTCAGTCTCCTTTAACAAATAATTCAGCAATTTCAGATTTGACGGCCTTCTGGCTCGTAGCTTTGTCTTCAGTTCAGGCCACAGATTTTCAGTGGAGTTGAAGTCAGGACTTTGTGCAGGTTAGTCAGTAGCTTTCACTTTGGTCGTCTGTGAGAAAGTCATCATCAATGTACTTTGGATTGTTATGATACTGGGAGGAAAAAGCTACAACTCAAACCCAGTTCTGCGGCTGACTGCTTCAGGTTTTCTTTCAAAATCTTCAGTCTGTCTTGAAGGAGTCTTTTCTTTAGAAGAGGGTTTTGTTTTTGCCTGAGGCTTTGCAGTCCAGTCCAGTTGATTTACCTGTGTTTCTCTCTCGCTGCATTTCCGGCTGATACTTCTGACTTCAGTTTGTGGGACAAGAAACAGCGTGACAACTTTATTTGTCCTTCTCCCGCTTTGTGACAATCAAATTATTTCCCCAAGTGATATATTTTCTCTCAAGCTAACCACAGCTTTACAAACCAGAGATAGGACGTCAGCTACTTTGAGTTTTTATATTGTACATCATTCTAACTTTGTATCTTTGTTGTTCTGCCTCAATTAATAAGAATCATCAATTTGTAATGGCATGAATTCAAGTGGCTGATTCTTCAAGGCTCAGAAGCTTTCATATCCTCAACCTTCAATCAGTTTAATAGCATGTAATTTCTGCAGCTCTTCAAAACATCCTGCTGCTGCAAAGATACAATGATTTTCAGAGATATAGTATTGCTAACTGGGTCCCAGGCTTAAAGGTCCCAAAAAATTGAAAACCAGATGTTTTTGTTTGTTTGATTGCAGACTGTTGCTTGCGTAGTGCAGTCTTAGGTCGAGTCTGTTTCCTCACAGCTCCCGAAAAACCTCACCTTTTAATAAGTTGTTTGCTGTTTATATGTCTGCCCGCAGTGTCCAGACGTATAAAACTGAACGCAGCTTTAGATTTACAGTTGAAGATTTTCCTGCTCCTCCTCTTTAACCCCAGTCCTTCTCATTACTGTCTGCATCCTACCAGCCTGGCTGCTGTCTGTATCCTTGCACTCCGACCCCACAGAGATGGATCTTGCAGACGATGTGTGTGCTTGTGATCTGCAATAAACTGGGGGCACGGACTGTGGCAGAGACAGTGTGATAGCACAGGAGCAATTTAATAGGTTCTGCTTTAGATTTTCAAGCTGAAATGTCAACATTTCCAAACTTATTTTGTATTAGGACCAGTCCAACCATCATAATGGTTTCATGGTATGTTATATTGCTAGCATACATGCATAGTTCTCCTTTCTACTGTACAATATGTTAAACTAAACACAAAAGCAAATATGAGGATAATCTCTGTTGCAAACATATTGGTTTAAAAATTGGACTAAATCTTAATCTGTTTATTACAGTTATTATTTCCTAGTTGAAAATCAAACAGGAAATGTAATAATAGCCTAAATATCACCATGTTGGAGAATCATGACTTGTATATGAATGCAGTGTCAGCTGTTCTCTTGTCATCTGGGAGCTGCACTCATTACATACAGCTTCATATCCCTCGCAAAATACAATTCATCGATTCAAATGGAGCAACTTGAACAACATTTGAATACTGTGCTCTGAAGTCTAGAAAAAATGTTATTTTAGCAAATAACATTTTTACCAAATTGGTGCTATGTAAAAACGATGAAGGTGGAGCCCGAGATTAAATCTCTATTAATCGACTCTTGTCAACAAATTAGTGAAACTAAATCACTAATTCAAAAACAGCTCAACTACAAAGTAGTAATTGGGTTAATTCAAGAACTCCTGAGTTAACCCAAGTTAAGATCAAATAAGACTCTAAAAGATAGATGTATAATAATGGCCTGTGCTTGCATAGCAGTAAACGACTACAGTTAGTCATTCACCCAGTCTTATGCTAATGCTACATTATAGCATGTAGTAAATGACAGACTTTGGTCAACTACTCATCCTAGATTTTTGTGACAAGATCTGCAAGAAGTATGTAGTAATTATTATTATCAAAATGTAGAAACTTAAGGATCCTAAATGACCTTCTGACCTTGAGGCTTCTAGCTCGCAGTTTTTGTTTCATTCAACTCATGTGAAACTTATCAGGCAGAGCTTAATTTATGCAAGTGGAAGACTTAATGGTGCAACACGTAGTGCTGAACTTTGCTGATTTATTTCCCTCTGAACACCGTGGGAAGCCCAGCAAGTTATTTTATTTTAAACCGGACAAAGATGTTTGTGTTTCTGTTTTATTTCCTTTCTGCTTGAAGAAGATTTGAAAGAGTCCCCTGATAAGTGGTGCGGAAAGAACATAAAATCCATTCATCCACCTGTTTTCTCTGCCTTAATCCCTGCGGGGTTGTGGGGTGCTAGTGCCTATCCAGTCAGATGTACTTTCTCTTTTTTTTTAAACAAGAAGGTGTTTGACTAAAGTCTGCAGCTGGCTGGTGTCCTTGGATGACTGTCTGGGTTCAGACGGTGCCTGCACTCGAACACTGTGTCTAAATATCCGACATGGAGGGAGAGAGGAAAGAAGAATCTTTCTGGCAGATTTCCAAAAATAAACTCCTCAGACACAAAGTCGTAGAAATAAGCATCCAATTTGTGGTATCATCCTTTTTTGCCTAAATGTAATTGTTTCTTATTCGGTAGCATGTAGCATCATTTAAAAATGTTACAGCATCATAAAAAGAAACATAAGATTTTGTCATGTTTGTTATAATTGTGTAAGATTACACAAAGTGTTTTATGCTTCTCTGTAATCCTATGATATGTTTTTTTTTGTCTTTTTTTACTCAAAGTTGTCACAGCCCAGCTATCTCTGCAGATTCACATCTAAGCTTAACCAAAGTGTTTTGGAACTGAAGGTCATCATGGTAACAGCATATCAGTAAATGGAGCAATGCATTTCATGGATGAATGTGTAAATACCATGATTTAATTTCTCCTCATTTTTTATATATATATAAAGAAAACTGAGGTTATTATTATTATTATTATTATTATTATTACTGCTCAGTGTTGCTCTCCTGTCACTGCTAAGACTGAAAAGAAATAGAAACATTTGTAAAAAAAAAAGTTTAATGCTAATTTAATGCTTAATGGTTTTAAAATGCAGTACAAATAATTGTAACCCCAGGACTCCAATTTCAAGTTATCTTACATCGCATGTAAGAAGAAAAAAGCAGGAAATTGCTTTAGTCTTGATTGTTTCCAGTGAAAATGGACATAAAACAGAGAAAATAATGTTGCTGTGTCGAATAGTAATGGAAGAAACCGATTGTGTTGTTTTCTGTCTACAGTGACTTTGCAGTTTTGATGTTCCCTGTGTGTTTCTGCGTGTTTGTGTGTGTGTGTGTGTGTGTGTGTGTGTGTGTGTGTGTGTGTGTGTGTGTGTGTGTGTGTGTGTGTGTGTGTGTGTGTGTGTGTGTGTGTGTGTGTGTGTGTGTGTGTGTGTGTGTGTGTTTCGATCCTTTGCACCTTCACTGGTGCCTGCTTTATGCTGAATTATTCAGGATGTATTTACAATTACACTGATGTGGTGCCCGGTTCTAAAAATACGTGTCCTCGTTTCTAATGATAGAAAACAGCTTTACAGCCTTATGGTATGTGAAACCAGTCATTCAGTATGTGCCTCTGAAGAAATGCTGTAATGTTCACTTACCTTAAATTACAGTTCAGCACCATGGACAGATACATATGTCTCGGTTTACTTGGAAAGATTCTCTACTGTCCATAAGAAATTATATTTTTCAACATATAGCACAACTATGTTTCATCAAACCTATTCTTATGCAAATATGGCTGTTTGCCCTGCGCTGTTTACATTACACATAAAGAAACCTAGTGAAAGTGTTTGCATGTCTTTTTAGTTCTGAAACACTTTCTTAAATATCTTAATTGAGCAGCTATTGTGCAAGCATTTAATATTTATAAGAATCGTAGACAAATCATACAGTTTCACATTCTCAGAGGCCTGAGATGTTTGAGTTATGCAGATTTCACACAGCCAGCACTCTACATTTGACATCAAATATTCATGTAGTGAAATTAACAGAACGTACTCCTGCAAGTGCTTCCTTTTTTATTTTGATATGATGAAAATTTAAATGTGTAGACGACTTATCTTTTGTCTCTGGATGAATGTAAAGGAATGCTTAATTCCAGTGTCTTTTACTTATTTATTTCATAACACCTTTTCCATGTGATTCCTCCAATCTAATTCCTTTAAAATCTTAGAAGGATTTTCTTTGATTTATGAAACGAGGATTAAAGCAACTTGGAGAAAATGAAGAATATTGCACTGGCTCCCTAATTTATCTCTGGAAATGACCTCTGTTAGACTTTCAAGCTCATCTACTTTATCAGTTCTGATATCAATCATAATGTGTGTGAATATACATTTTTAAAAAAGCATGAAAAGTAGTTATTTCTATGCATCTATGCTTAGTTTGATGATCATAGAATTCTAGTTTTGTGTATTGACAACTTTATGTGTACTGATATTTTAAATCTGATAATTTATGTTGGCATTCTCTATTTTTTAGTGGCAGCGGTCGACTAGAACGTTTCTTTTTTTTGGATTTGTACTAATAAATGTCAGTTGTACACGTGACAGTATCTTGTAATTCATATTATTCTTCCTGGCTTTTAGATTTTAATCAAATTAACTTTTAAAGTGCTTAGTACGAAGTTCATTATTCTCTATATAATGGACCCGGGTGAGTTTCAACTCACGTTGTTTAGTTAACAGCGTTTTTATCGAGCTGCTCTATGCGAGCTAATGGAGTCGGTGTAGCAAATTCTCCCCTTGCTATTAAATCATATCGTCCACAGCAGAGTTTAAAATGTGTGTATTTTTGGTCTGTGCCTCAGCGTATGTGTGTGTGTATCAATTCTCTAAGTCACATCAGCTGACAGCACGTGTTACCAAGGGAACCGCTGATGTTGTCTTCCTCTTGTGTGTAACCATGGCGATGTCCCCTTCAGCAACGTGTTGTGTCTGCTCACCTCAATGTCAAGCGATGTACCATGCGCACGCGCTCGGTGTGGAGAAGGTGGTTTTAGTGAAGCAGCAAACAGCTGACAGGGCAACGCTTAAATACCTACCTGCAGCGTTCAGGCCGCCTCACTCGCTGTGTGAATAAATATGAGATCTGGGTGAAGGATAAGTAACTCCAAACTAATCAGTTCATTTCTTAGAAGTGCTCTTGTAGCTTATGTCTGTTTAAATGATCCCATAAAATATCCACTGTTCATTTATTCCACATTTGGCAGTGCTTGTAGAAAAACGTCAGGTTCAAAAAATGTAAATAATGTTTGTCGTTGCTGAATGCAAGTCTGCAAAGACAAAAGTTTGGCATTCATCTTTAATTGATTTTTTTCAGGTTCTGGATTGATGTCTTCTATGATGTCCTCTGTTGGACGCCAGGACCCCCCAGGACAGCCCGCCTTCGGCTCTGACTACCTGTCCGGTGAGGGTTAGAAAGTTGACGCTCTCTGCGCTGCCCATTCACTGAAACATAGCTGAGGAGATTAATATTAATGACGAAATATAATTAAGCTGTTTTACACTTTTGACTGCAGCTTTGTGTTTGAGGAATATTCATCAACAGTCAGCTTTTTTTTTAAGCATAAATTAAATCTTGAACAGTCTGAATCCTCTCCTACCACAAAGATATGGAGTTAGAGATGCACAACATATTGGCAATAACATCTGCATTAGCTGAGATTAGTCATGATAAATAACACTGATATTAACAATAGGTATTTATTTTACATGTTGTGGCCGTTTGTTTCTGGAGGTGGAGGGGAATCGATTGGTCATGTGGTCATATTTGTTGGTCATGTGACACCGATAGTGATGCAGCGCAAGCTTGTGGGGAGTTTAGCTGAAGCAGAGGAGCAGCGGTGAAGTCAGAGGTGTGGACATTTCCTTTAAGGTGTAGAAATGGTAGTAAAAATTATACGAAATTGGTCAATATTAGCTATTCATTCAGCATTTGTGTTAACATTAGTCATGGCTGATAATTATGACAACAATTGTGCATGATTGTTAACAACTAATAATATGTTTACAGTATCTTCCCAAAGTATTCAGCTTTAAACATCTCACATAGTGCCATCATCCAAAAACATAAGGTAGCTGCAAATCTAAAAGACTTGAAAGTTCAAACAGCTGCGGAGCTGCAGAGACCCATTCAGGAAAATATTGTATTGGGACATTATTACTGAAAATTATACGTACAATACTTGCAAATAAGAATTATTTGCAAGTACTTCTTATTTGCATCTGTAACTGAAGTGAAAGATTGTACAAAAAAAGATCATTTCACTAGTAAATCAGTTTCTTTTGCACTTTATAATAATGTGCCATTTTGTTATTGTATAATACTTTACATTGCAATAAGGTATATCGAAGTTTGTGTTTGTTAAATGAGAAAATATGAAGCAGTTCAACAGGAATCCTTTTGCAGGGCACAATTTTGTATTCCCATACAGTTACTGTTCATGAAAATTATTACCCATACCTGCAAAATCCCATTTGTCACATTGAAACTTCCAACAGGCTGAGTGTAGCTTTTTAAAAGCACGACTAACAACGCTTCAAGTGCAGTTCAGCAAGAACGTATTGCCTGCTGTAAATATAAATCCATTTTCAGGCTGGTTCAAATATTTCCCATGTGGATTCTTCCAGGACTGAGGATTGTAAATGCAAAAGCAGAGCACAGTGTTGTTTCAATTTATTTATTTTTATACTGGAAGGATAAGGGAGAAGAAGGTTGGGAACTGGAAAGAATGAAGCATGTGTAGTGCTAATGTATAGGAATACAATCGTGTCTTCATTTGAAGTGACATTCGCTCCGTCCGTTTGTTGGTATGTGCCGTTAATCTGTTTCACTTCAAACTGTTGGTTATGATTCAGTCTTTCTGTTGCTTTTCTCTGTGGCTCCCTGTCCCTATTGTTCGTTTTCCCATTTTGCTCGTCTCTGTCTCCCTCAGGTCCAGTGATGGGTGGGATGACAGGACAATGGAGCCTGAACAAGACAAAGGACGGCAGCGTGCCTGATTCATTTCTAGGTCCACTTCACTTTTTTTAACTCCTGCTTAAAAAGACGACTCCAACTCCGCTCTAATTTTACATTTCCTTGCAAAAGTATTTGGATCCCTTGAACTGTTGGACGTTTTGTCATGTTCGAAACACAAACCTCACTTTGTGCCCAGATCAACAGAGTTGTTCTTTTTCTTTTTTTTCCAAGTAAAAGTCAGGAAACTGTGGGAAACCATTTGCGTTCAGCTTTCCAGAGACAATACAATGTAGAACCTAATTTTGCAGTAATTACAGCTGCATGTTTTTGAAGGTATGTTTCATGCGAGATCAGTCTGACAAAAATATTTTTGCTCTGTTAGATTGAATGGAAAGCATCTCAGATATATTTTTTTGCCTTAAAGTCAAGAAAGGCTAATTTTGCATTTCTATATCACTTTAAAATACAGATTTTGTGTTTGTAACATTCCAATATGTGGAAAAGTTTAAGGAATATGAATGCTTTTGCTACGCGCTGCATGTGATAATTTTATTGCACACATTACGAACCGATTTCGTTCGAGGTTTTAGGGCCTGGACAATAATTTTAGAGGTTTTTTAAGGTTTGAAAGATATTTTTGCCACAGGAACAACGTAGAGGGTAAAGGGCACAAGTTGCAAGCCGCTCCTTTGCAATTGTTCATCAATGTTTACACTTCACACCTGTCTGTTGCTTCAGTCTCTGACCTGCCCATACGTATGTGGGTCACTGCATTACAGGCTTTATCTTTGTCCTAGAAATCTGCTGCTCTACACACATTCGTCCTTACCTTCTCTTTTCTTTCTGCTTTCATAGCTTTCGTTTTCCCTCATGAAGCCTCAAACGGATGCTTAAACAAAATCAATCACCCCCTTTTGACATCTATCTTCACTGTAGTTTTAAATTAGATGTCCACTTTAGCAAACATTGTGACTACATTGTCAAACATCTGCAGTTGAGGCTACTTCACATTTTCATTCCAGGAAATGTACGGTATCCCTAGCAGAGCTAGTCTAATATAAATGCAAAGATTTACAATTTTTCTTTTTCAAAATAAATGTGCGACAATGAAAATAACATCATATTATAAAGGAGACAAAGTACAGAATTTGATATAATTCAGTAGTTTGTTGAGCTGATTCCTTTCAGCACTGACTTATTTTTGTCTTTTGTAAGAGTTTCACAGCCTGTCATTTTGTTTTAGATGGGTTCTGCAGCAATTTGTCACTACTGAGGCTGGTTCTACAAGCTACTGAATCATGGACTGTATTAGCTTTTTTTTGTCTTCATACTTCATACTTTTGTCTTCAAAATTGTTTGGATTGAAAGTGTGTATCCGCTCATCAAGACTGTCTTTGTTTGCCTGCTGACTGATGGTCTATGTCTGCTTCTCCATTAGGATTCTCTCAGTCTGGGATGGGTGGGACCATGGGATCCGGCCTGCCGCCATTCCAGACCACTATGACCTCCAGTCTGGGCCACACTGGGATTAGTCCAGCCATGGACACCCAGAAGAGCTCCGGCCTGTTTGGGGTGGAGAACAAAACCGCCACTAACATCAGCGGCAGCAACGCTTTCAAAACCAACGACCCGTTTTTGTCCAGTGGCCCAGGGATCCACTTGACGGATCCGTCTGCAGGTACCAGAATGCTGCATGTGCGACTGAATGGGGAATAAGGAATCGGAGGCATTTAGAAAGAGGACGGAGGCATGAAATGCAGGGCCTTACAAACATATTCACACCACTTTACTATTTAGTCGTTTTACAACCACAAACCTGAATGTTTTTATTTTGAGTTTGTGTGATTCTTTTGTCTCAAGAAGTTTGGTCCATTCTTTTATATATTTTTTTTATTTAACATAAGGCCTATTGGCTTTTTCGGTTCGGGTTTGCGGCCATGTCTTGTTAGGTTTGTTTTTGTTCCACACACTTTCCATTTTGAAGTTATGGATTAAAGAGAAATGCCCAAACATTGGGAGATTATCTTTTATTCTAACTCTGCTTTAAACGTCTTCACAACTCTAACCCTGGCCTGTTATTTTTTTTCTATATTTTTGCTTTCTTATATTTTCTAACAAACCTCTATCACCTCCACAGAACAGCTGGTTTTATTCTGAGACCAAATTACACTCAAGTGATCTCTGTTTACAGGTGACCTTTAAAATTTGCTGATGCATGCCACATTTTACAGATTCTTATTTGTAAAAACCTTTAAAACATAATTTTTCATTCCACCTTACAATTCTGCTCTATTCTGTGCTGGTCTGTCACATAGAATCCCAAATAAATGCATTGAAGTTTGTGGTTGTGTCGACATGAGAAGAAGTTCAAAAGGTATGAACACTTTAGCAGGGCATTATGTGTTAATTTTATTTTTTACAGGCTGGAAAATGACTCAGATTTAGGTTGTTAAAGAACTTAAGATCAAAGTTCATTTCTCACGCTCTGTAAATTTAAACGTGGAGCGGCCTGGGTCTGCGTTGCAGGGAAGGGACAGAAAAGTATCATCTTGATGACACTGGGCAGGTTTTCAGCAGCAGAGGGCAGCCTTTTCTTCTTGTTTTCATCGTCACCGGAGCTCCTTCTGCTCTGTTTTTCTAGTCTTTGTCTGGCTCACTGGTTTGCATCCTGTCTACTTGTCCAGTGACAGTAAGCAAGTTTTTTTACGTCTTTTTTTTTTTTTTTTTTTTTTTTGCTGCACAGCGAAGAGAAAGCAAATCTTCCTAATAGGGCTGGAAGGGGCCTTTAATTATACATTTTTAATGTGTAACATAATTAGTTGCTTGTTGATGGAACTTACAGCAGCGCGTCCGCTAATTTTGTTGTTGCCAAGCAACAAAAACATATACCCAGGGGAGCGTACATCATGAAAGCTGCAATTTTTAGAACGGGGGAGAGAGAGACAGCCGTGCAATGCCACCAATACTGATTTCATCATCTAGGCCTGATTTTGAATTCCAGTCAGACTCGCCTGAATGCGTGTTTCACATTCAAATGAGCAGTTTTTTTTTTTTTTTTTAGCTTAGCATCCATGATTTTTGGATCACTTATTGTCGATGGATTAGTGAGACTCATAGATGCGTAAAAGAAATGTTAAAATGTTTCTCCTAGAAACCAAAAGGGAACAAGCAGGTGTTTGCCCAGCGGTTTTGTCACTGCAGCGGCATTGCTGGAGGTGGCTGCTTTAATGATCTTTTAATAAATGAGACAGGCAGCTCTGTTTGTTTGAGTCTAAAAATACCTTCCTATCCCCCATTAATTTTTCAGGGAGAGATTGAAGTGATATAACAACATGCTGCTATTTTAAAACTCTGAGCTGGGCTGACTCTGCCCTCATGCAGAATACCTGCAGTCATTCTGTGGAGTCAAATCTGCCGACGCTCCTAGCAAAGACATGAAAAGCGTTAAAATAAAGTATTGTTTTGTTGATGTACTGTTATATTACTAAAAAAAAAAAAACTCAGCCTTTAATTTTAAACTTCCCTCACATGTAGAGAAAAAAAAACTACTAAAAAAACAACAAATAGTGTGTTTTTTATTAATTAATTAATTTATTATTATTATTTTTTTAATCAAAATTTCTTGTAGCACAATTGTTGGTATCCCCATTAGACTGTTTGTTGCCAGTTAAAGAAGTCCAATTGTGTGTGTGTGTGTGTGGGGGGGGGGGTAAAAATAAGTTCTACTTTTGATTATTGATCTGACTATACGGCAAAGTTTATGTGAGTATTTTTTTTTTATTCCAGCTTTTTAATGTCTTCTTAACATCAACACACACCTAATTGACTTGAGTGGATTGCTCTAACATTTCCCATATTTGGCAGAGTTGCATTTGTTTAGCATCTCATTAATACCCCAGGAAAAACAGAAACCATAGACTGAAAATTGAAATTTTCTAGACATTTTTGATTAATTTGAAGTATAAATATTAATTATGTATCAGTTTACTAAAACAGGGCCTAAAAGGGTCCCAACAATTGTTCTGTTTTCTGTTTTTTTCATCATTAATAAAGATGCAAATAAATTTGTTAAATTCTGTCAAAAACAATACATCTTGAAATTAGGAATACTAAATTAATTTTTTTTTACCTGAAAATTTAATGTAGGTTATTACATTGTGGATTTTTTTGGAAGTTATGATCATATTATATTAAAAACAGGGTGAGGATTAGTTTTTTTATCTTTACAGGTCTGGAAGTACTATCAGAAAGCTTCATCATAAAGCTTTTTGCTTGTAATTAATAACTGATAATCTATCCATCTCATACTGCAGACTTTTTTTTGCCTTTTAATGTAATATGGCTGTTTTTTGGAGTAAAAGTTTAATGTTAGGGTCTTAACTTTTGCAGGACTCTGAAAATAAACGTACCCAACATGTAGCTGGTCGTCTCATCATGCTCTGCTCTTTGTGGTATTTCAGCTACTGGCAGATTTACCTAGTGTGTTCCTGCGGCGCTGCTCTGCATTCACCCTCAGCATAAACCCTCTTTTACACAAATTTCAAGCTTATCTTTTGGTTTTCTGAAGCAACAAGTGCTCAAACAGTAATGTAATTTCTGGCAATTCGCCAGAGTTCAAACTAGGAGGAGCATCCATTAAAAACCACATCACATTAACTATAGATGACGATATCCCAGCTGTCTGTTTATAGCAGATTGGAGCTTCACGTCACAGGGAGAAAATAGCAACTTCATTTAATTTGCAATGTAGGAAAGGGAGGCAGATTTAAAGGGGAAATGTTCTGTTCTCTAGTTTCACTAATATGTAGTGATGTAAGACCCTCGAAAGAGCATGCAGAACGATAACACTGATCTAGAAACGTATTGTGGAAAAACAGCACATTTTATATCATATTAAAAGTACATTTTATATCTTATTTTTGTTATTGGTCCAATCATATTTTTCAATTTTTTGCAAACCAGACCTTTGAAGTGCTTGTTATTACAAAATAAGAAATGTAATTTGAAAAAAAAAAAATGCAGATAGATACAATGCCTTGTAAAAAACGATAATCACACTATTTGAAATGTTTCAATTTTTTGACTTTGAAATCAGAAAAGTGTATTTTGATGAGTTTCTATGTGAATAAAATAGTTTATATATATCGTATATATATATTTTTTTTACAATTGAAGGTGTGGTAAGCATTTGTAAGCAGCCCTTGTTACTTTGATACCCCTAAATAAAATTCAGTACAGTAGGCTTCACAAGTCACCTAACTACAGAGTCCACTGGTGCGTAATTTATTAAGTATAAAACAAACCTCTGAGAATCTAAGAGGTTTATTGGAGAACATTCATGAGTAAACAGCAACATGAAGTCCAAAAAACACTACAGACACTTCAAGCATAGAGATGTAGAGAAATTTAGACAAAGGATTT
Organism: Poecilia reticulata; assembly: GCF_904066995.2. NCBI lineage: Eukaryota > Metazoa > Chordata > Actinopteri > Cyprinodontiformes > Poeciliidae > Poecilia > Poecilia reticulata. The sequence goes on from NC_088846.1 coordinate 10,788,371, forward strand.
GATTACAAAACAATAATCTTATTCCTAAGAAAACTGTTTAATCCATCATTCAAAAATGTACCTGCACACCTGCCAAAACATGGCTGTCCACCTAAGCTGACCAATGAGAGAGTAGTAATCAGAGAAGCAGCCAAGAGGTCCATGGTAACACTTCACAGTAATGAGAAGCTATATGCAGGGAACAAATATTTCTAAAAAGATGTTCTCTTGTCAGATGGGACTAAAAATGTAACTTTGTGGCTTACATGCAAAAGACTACTTTCTAGAGGTTGACCTTTCATCAGGACAATGACCCTACGCAGACAGCCAGAGCCATCTCTTCTGTCTCTTAATCCATGTTTCCTTTTCTGTTTCCTTCACAATTAGTTTATGTTGGACTGTCGAATGAAATCCCAGTAAAATACATTGAAGTTTCCGGCTGTATGCTGAAGAAACGCACACAAAAACCCCCAAAAACTAATATGAATATTTTTGCAAGGCACTGATTCAAAAGATAGAACAGACAAAAAAAAGTTATGTATACTTTGCTTTGTCAAAGCCTGTACATGTCCTCATTTTGTGGTTCTTTATACCCTTCCTTTTGTTTGAGATGTCATTTCAGTGAGTCCGCGTGTACGTTGGCTGTTGTTATTCTTCAGACATGCATGCATTTGATTCGATCATGCATGCTGCATCCTGTTTGCTATGAGCTTGATTTATTTGTCTTGTTTTGCTCGTTCACGGTCCCGTTGCTCCCAGAGTGCCTGCTTTGTTTCGTTATCTGTGCCTGCTTGATTCACAGGAGCCGCTCGGTCCCTCGGATTGCAACAATGTTGTCTGAAAGAAAAGGATGAGTCACATCCAGAGTTTAGCTTAGCCAGATTTCATTATTCAGATGATTAAGGTTACTCGATACAACATGATCTCTTTATTAAACATCTCAAAGTCATGGTTTAAAAGAAAATTGATTGTTGCCCTGTACAGGTATTTGAGCTTGTGTTGGTCCAAAATTCACAGAGGAAAACGAGGAACAACATCAACGGTGATTTTAGACAGGAGGTTGTTGCTGCCTGTCAGTCTGTGAAAAATTATTAGGCCATTTCTAAGCGATTTTAAGTCCTTTGAGAAAGATTATTTACAAGTTAAAGACATTTAAGAACGCACTTAAGTTTCCCATGTATTGATGATGTTCAACAAATTCACTCCTAGGCTTCTACAAAAGAAGAGATGCTTGGTTATGATGCACAGTTCCATAATCAGAAAACAAAAAAGCAATCAATTAGAGAAGTCATAGCAACTGTCCAGCCAGGTGGTGAAGGGTTAATGATATGGGCCAGTTACATAGAAACAGGACCAGGAAGTGTTTCTGGTTAACCACAACCTACTCTGCTAATTAGACTTTTGAATCAGATCTGAATTCATCAGTTTCAGGTTGAATATTGAGTGAATGTTAAGTGAGCAGAAGCAACGTTGTGCAGAAAGGTCTGCTAGACTTGCTCTGTAATGACGTGAGAGACTGTTTAGGTCATGTAGAAAACAACTACTGCTGTTACAAGTGGCTTTACAAGCTGTTGATTCATGAGCTACTGAGTTCCCTTTTAACTACATATTGATCACCTATGCATTTATTTAATATTTCCTAGGAGGGAAGAAAAAAATAGCTGTTGAGATCAAAAATAAATTGGATGTGTTTAAATGAGACATCACCCACAACATCATCATAAATCCTTTTTTCCAAAAAGCAGTCAGACTATAGAGAGCATCATTTGCTTAGAGCTTTGTAGATGGATTTCGTTAGTTAGTGAAATGAGTCCAATTCTAAGCACTGATGATTTGTGTTTAAAAAATTACAGAAATTTGTTTCATATATAACATCTTCAACTACAACATTCTCAGACACAGATAGAGGCAGTTTGTCAGAGTTTGCAAAACTTTTTTTTTAGATTGTAGGCTGCTGGTTGGCCTTATCCAGGCACTTTAATTGTAGATATAAGTACCCACATTGATTAGTTTTCCTAAAACTTGTTAAAGTGAGCTTCACTCACTTCACTTTTGTTTAGCTTTAGATCCAAACCTCACAGGAAATAAACATGTCTTTCGTATAAATGCTCACTTAACTACATCCATGCACAAAAAGTAGAGCCATAAAGCCAATCTTATTTTAACATTAATTCAGCATTAACCCCGTTTGTCTTAGCATGCATCTATGGTGAATTGATCTCAAGTGGACACCTCTAATTGTGTTTGATGGTGATCTTGGTCGCAGACTTTTGTAGAGTAAACAGATCCTGGACTAGGCTGATCTTTACTTATTGCCTATGATGTTCACATTCTTACCTTGTTTTATTATTTTTGCTGGAAGAAAGAAGCAGTATAGCTAAGACTGATCATAATGAAATATTTAGAATATTGATAACATAATTTAATAGCTTTGAAAGTTAGGTGGGAAATTTTGGTTTTGTGTTGGTGCAAGATGTGGATGTCCACTGCATCAAATTCAAAGTACTAAAGTTACGCTCTCAGTAGGTTGTACTTATTGCTGTGGGTGTTTTAGATATTTGCTCAAAGAAGAAAATGAAATGAAATTAACAATAAATTTGCATTTCACTGACAGATGTGATACATGTCAATATCTAAGCAGCTTCCAGATTTGTAGCATAAACATTTGGGAAAATATTTGTATTTCCAGATTGCATTCCTCATGTCTTTATGTAAAAGTTATTTCCATCCATCCATCCATCCATCCATCCATCCATCCATCCATCCATCCATCCATCCATCCATCCATCCATCCATCCATCCATCCATCCATCCATCCATCCATCCATCCATCCATCCATCCATCCATCCATCCATCCATCCATCCATCCATCCATCCATCCATCCATCCATCCATCCATCCATCCATCCATCCATCTTTCTCTTGAACATTTTTTGTTTTTCCCATATTTAAAGCCACTGTAGAAATATTTGACATATGTCATAGTAAAAAATTGAATTAAAATTTTAAGCAAAATATTAGAAACTGGAAATTAGTGTTGGGAAAAGTGGGATTGTGTCATAAAAAAAAATCTCTGGCAACTTTGTAACGTGAGACTTTTTGCTACCCATTGCCTGTGTGGGATCTAGTATTCATAGGTATTACATTGGTTCTCAAGCTAATGTTCAAGTTCTGTAAGAAAACAAATTGACAAATACAAACTGATGTGTTTGAGGCTGTCTGCTTGCAGGCAAATCACCTAGGATGCTTTAACTTGAGTTAACATATTAGCCTTAGTATAATTAAAAATCAGTTCATTTAAGGTAGCCACAATCTGATGGCTGTTTAGCCTATATTTCTCTGACACAGTATATGATTGGTTCCTCCTCTTATAAAACCCTCCCCCCTCGGCAGCTCCCGTCCTCTCTCCCAGTGGCTCAATGGACGACAGCAGTCCCACATCCTCCAACTCTGAGCCCCCCAGCCCAGAGAGAGTGGGGCCAGGGGGAGAGACTGGCAAGCAGCGGCGGCGGAAGAAGAAGAGGAAGGGCAGCGATGAGGTCTACGACTTCTTGGATGAGCAGGAGAATAACGCTGGCCAATCAGACAAGCACAGGATGCAGGAAGAAGAGGACGACAGAGATGAGGAGGAGAACTGGGAGCGGGAAATCAGAGAGAGTGGAGGAGGGGGTAGGGTAAAAGGCAGAAAGACCAAGAGTCGGGCAAGACTTCCAGAGGAGTGGGGCGCACCCCAGCAACCTGTCTCCCCCACGCCGGCGACCGTTGCCCCGAGGTTTCCCCTTGACACAGCCCTTGAACAAATACCTACAAGTTTCACTAACTCCTCCCATGTTAGCCTTGTGAAAGATGCATCTCCACGTGCCTATGAACCCATGTGTGTAGTAGATTACCCTCTGTCTAATAAAGATGGGCCAAAGCCAAACAAAGACAAAGTTTCAATCAGTAAGCCTGAGGCTAACAGTAGTTTTACCACTAATACTGCGACTAAAAATGGGGATATTAGTGAAAGTCTAGCGCTACTGACAGGGGACAATCTGAGCCCAGTCTCCCAGACCTTCTCTTTCCTCGATTCAGTCCTCCAGACTCCTCCAGGCTCTACCCCTGACTCTCAGACCACTACCCCCCTCACCAACACCCCCTCCGTTGCCACTGCGTCTCTAACTAGGTCCATTCCTATGGAAACCGCCATGCCTGCTTCGCAATCTCCCTCTGCTTTCAACCCTTCAAAAAGCACTGCAGACCCTGCTTTGACTCCTTCCACCAACCCACCACCCCCAGCTCCCGCAACGGTTGCATCAACCCTCAATGTCAATGCTGAGCCTTTTATCCCCTCAGGCACACTCCTGTCCTCCACTGCTGCTTCTGCTGTTAGCACAGCGACAGCAGCGTTACCTGGTATTCCTGCTCCCATGACCACCACCACCACCTTTGGCAGCCTGCTTTGTTACTCCTCCGCTCCCTTTAAAAACGAAGCCACCCACTCCTCATCATCAGACACTCCCCAAAAAGGTGTAGGCATGCCCCTTAGTTCACCCAATCTTTCTTCCTCCATCACCCGAGCAGCCCCTCCCTCCTTCCTTGCACACTCAGAGCACCAGGAGTCCTCGTCGACACAGCTCCCCCTTCTGGAAGGTTGGTGAACTACAGGAAAGATAAGAATGACCTTTGGGACTGATTTTAACAGAAGTGTTTATGATTATGCTAGGATAGTCGAAAACAGTACTGTTTGTCTTTTCGTATGCATGGCTCTGTTTGTGGATTGAGCACCAGGCCTGTTTGGTGGTTGATCCTTTCCTCTTTGGATGTGTAATAGCCAGGGCCCGACAAATTGATGATCTTGTATTAGTTTTCAATATATTCTTATTATTTAGAAAGTGAAAATCGGACAGATATTGGAGTCCTGACATTACTTCTCCATACTGCTGGCATGCGTATGGGACAAATGTGTATGTAACGATATTTTTAGTAGTCGGGCCCTCAATAACCAACCCATAAGGGCGTAAACTGTCTTATTTGATGTTCCTCAGCCTGCTTCTGTGTATAAGTTAACATGATCATAACAAGTGTATAACCTGACCTGCTGCTTCAGATAGCTTCTCTGCTTGTTTATGTGTCCACTGTTTCATCTGAATATCATCTGCCTGTCTAACCCCTCTGCCATTTCCTTTTTGTCCGTAGACGCAAATACCTAACCTAAGTTCATGCATGGCAAAATCAATTTGCTGTTGCCGTTTTTTTTTTTTTAGTGTTCTGAACACGTAGATCTTAACTTACTGTTTAGTGACAAATTGGTGCTGTGATAGAGCATTAATATGCCTTTATTGCCTTGCAAAAGTATTCATACTCCATGAACCTTTCCACATTATGTCAGACTACGACAACAAAATTCAGTGCATTTTATTGGGACCATGGTTCTCAACATTTTTTTTCTAAAGAACGAGAATTAAATGCACGCACTTTTCTCTCGCATCCAAGCTGTGTGGTGCTTTTTCATGGTCTGTCAAATCCCAATAAAATGGGTATGAATAACTTTGCATGGCTCCATATAACTTTACTTATTAACATAAACAGAGTATAATTTGGGAAAGTAGAACTTGCACAGTGTTTTACTAGTTTTTAGGCAGTTTTACTACAGACATATCTCTTTTTTACGTTATTTTACAACCGATGATGAAGAAAGAGGGTCACAGTAATATTCACCTGTATGTAGAAGACTAGTACGTTGTTTTTTTTTACTTTGATATGTGACCAGTTAGCTCAGCTTTTGTTAAAGTGTTAAACATTTTCTTTATTTGCATTCAGTGTATAGATTACATAAAAATTAAGACTGTATATGATTTTATCAGAATCATCAAACAATTTCACTTAAGGTTTTCTGCTCTTGTTGCTGCAATAGAATGGTGCAGCTCTCACAAATCTACCATCCACAAGCAAAAGAAAAACCCTAAGATGATTATATTCTTGTGCTTCCGTTGTGTAGTTTGCACCTGAGGCTTCAAACTGAATCCAAGTATTGTACAGGAAAAAATGATTATTGAATGCAGTTTTCTTACTTTTGTAAAAAGTTCAATCTAACCACAGTTCATCTAGTTAAATGCAAATTTAATCTTGATTCTCATCTTCTTCACTGGCATGTTATCAGGCGTATTTAAGGTTAAATAATTACAAATCTCTTAAAGCTGCAGCATGTAACTTTTATTAAAAAAATGTTTATACTGTGTTTTATGTAGTAGAATATGAGATGGATAATCAGGAAAAAATCCAGTTCCTCTGCCTCCTCCTCCTATCTTCTGCAGAAATACACCAATCGGTCAGAAACAAGCAATCAGAGTCAGGAGAGGGGTCAATCACCCTTGTTTATGCGCTGCTCACAACCTCCCTGCTCTCTAGCTTCACTACATCTCTTCCGTCAACAGAACCAGCCATGAAAGGTCAGGCTAGTTAGCATGGCTATTGATAACTGTGGACAGGCAGTTTTTCTGTATTGGCAAGTTGTTTCTCTGCCATTAGCACATAGAGCATAATGTACAGCAGCTTGATTGACAGCATTAAGACCATCCTCTTGGCTGGGATTGGTTGTTTTTCACCAGGAGGGTTGTATTTCTGCAGATGGCAATAGGAGCACCGGGAAAAGGTGGAGGGGCTTGATTTATTTCATGCTATACTGTCACGTTATAGTGACAGTTAACAAATATGTTAAAAACATTTTGTTTTATTAAAATTACATACTGTGCTTTAACTTGTAGTAAAACTTCAACTTCAAGACTTTATTACGTACTCCTACAGAAGACATATGTTGTGGTAGAAGCCTAATACTAGTTTATTCTTAAACATGTCAGTGTTTTGTTTAATAAAGTCAGGTTCATTCTGGGAGGACTAAAAATGTTTATTTTTTCTTTCTGTCTGCCCTCCCCACTCCCTTATGTTTTTTTGTTTTTTTTTCTTTGTGACGCTGCCAACTGCTTGCTCTCCATCTACAGGTAAGACGAGACTGTCTTCAAATTTGAATATTGAAATTGAGCAGAGTACCGTAAAGTTTGAAAGCACTGCAAAGCATTTGAACAACATGATATGACTGAAAAATGCCTGAACTGATTAAAAACCGGCGATTCATATTTAACGATGGGTCACAGTGAGTTTCTAAGGTTGCTTTGTTGTAACATGTAAGGCATATTTTGTAAATCAGTGTTCTCTTAAGAAATTTGGCCTTTTCCTAGATATGTCAAAATCTTGTTAAAATCTTGTGAAAACTGTAAAGACACAAAGTGAGCTGCGCTGCCATGCTTTGCCAATATCTTATATGGTGATTGTAAAAAGAAAGTGCACCCTCCTTGATTCTTAAATATGGAAAACATGGTCTTTACCGTGTTGTGAAATGATTTAAATTGAACCTCAGGCATACAAAAACACACAAACTCTACTTTCTTTTTACCAGGAAGGATGAATGGATGAAATCAGATATGATGTGATGTGAAAATGATTTTAAAGTTGCTACATTGTGAGGTGTGGCTAAAAGGATGTTTGCTGCCGTTTATGAAAGCAATTCTTGCCGTAAGTTTTCAGAAAACTGTGATGTACTCTTTTATTCACAGCTTTGGGTTTGTGCGTACTTGTGTTTGTGAAACGGCTCACTGTTCCACTGAAAGATTCGGTTTACGCCGATTTTTTTTTACCAGAGTACATCAAAAGCTGTACTCAGTAATTTGGCTATTATCCTACAGTGCAATGGTTAATGTTTTTTGAAAAATGGGGTACTTAAAAATGTAATAGTGAAATGCAGTGTTTTTGACTTAATGGTTTTGCAAAACCTGAATATCAAAATTATTTTCTTGTTTTTACCAAGACTACTTTCTCATGCATGGTCAGTTTTACGTTGCTGAATATTTCAAACACAGAACTCCTTGTAATGTATGTGATCCCATTGTTTATTATACTCATTGACATTTATATTTATTACACAGATGATTTAGTGTCATGTGTGGAGAAGTTAGATTCCCTTTAATGCTTTTTATAACAATATGAGACATCATCTAAATGCTTTAAGCTGTCTGGTGTGATTGTTGGAGGACTGAAATGCTGTTTATCTGGAAAATGGAGGAGGATATCAGTTCAGTTTTAACAGTTGAGGTTTGTAGTCTTGCATGTGATTTAAATGAGTTTTGACTGAAGACATCAAGTTTTTTTTTCTCACCCAAAACAATCAAACTAGGAGTCAAGATGTAACTAGGGTGATCTGTGTTTTACTTACTGACCATCTCATCTGAAAATCAGTGAAACAAGTTGTTTGAATATTCTATTTTTATGCTCCCTCTCCATCAGTTGACTCTATTTATACACCTTTATCCCTTCCTTTTCTCTCAACTACATAATTGATGAGTACAACCGTTTTACTCCTGAGATGAAAAAGGGACTCCCAAGTCTTTTTCTCATGCAAAAGTGTGCGTGCTGCTTTGCAGGAGAAGACACAATGGTCGTCTCTGCTCAGTCGTCTCTATTCTGCTGTATGTTGTCCTTGCATGTGTGTTTGTGAGGAGGGGCAACCTTGTTTCTCTGTGTATTGTTTTGCCCTTGCAAGCCGGTCAGAGAGATTGAGATTAAGTGAAATCCATAAGATGAAACTCCACAGGGGACCAATGTGCGCTGTGGTTGGCTGTGTAAAGTAGCAAACAGATCCTTACTGTGCGGTGATTGTACGCTGTAAAGAGGTTGCTGTTAGCGCTCAGCCCTGCTCGTTGGCTCTATCTGGTGTTGGCCGGTGGAACTGCAGCTGTGGCTGTTCGCTGATGAAGATAAACGGCTTGAGATTCTCAACAAATTGACCCACAAGAAATATTCCAGATGTTTTGCCCTTGAATAGCTGACAGATACAAATGCTACATCAGGAAACTGAGGTTTTTGTTCAGAAAAACAACTTTGGAACTTTGGTTTCACTCCAGATTGTGCTTTTGATTTCAAAAGTTACCGTGAATTAAAAAAAAAAAAAGAAATCCCCTCCTATTGTGTGATGAGGTGCTGATTTTCTAAAGTTATTGTTTTAGATTTAATAAAGAATTTGGAATTGATTGTCTGGAAAAATGTCAAGCACGGTACTTCAGCAGAAATGCCATCATCAGAAAAGTATTCTCTCAGCAGAATGTCCTAGAAAATGTGGAAAAAATTGGACTCAGGCAATTTCTAATTAAGACCTTATTTTAATCAATTATAATATTTTGCTGAACTGAGCACCTTCCATGACAGACTGCTGCATCCTAGGTGTCCTTCCTCCCAGCAGCTGCTAGTTTTATATTTTTAACTTTCATTTATACAGGATAAATTTCTAGAAAACAAACTTGCATTTTCAAGAAAGACCTGTTACAACATTCTTCATAACCATCATTGCTACCAACAAAACCCTTAAAGTTTACATACCTGCTATTATTAGCAGTTTTTCTCATTTCAAATAACATTCCTGCTGCTACTTGCACATATTGTTTGCAGTTTTTTCACTTATAAATAGTCCGTTGGGTTTTACACAAAAACACATTTGTACATTTTTTTCTTTAAATTACTCAGTTGCACTTTTCTATTCACCTGAGTATGCTGCGGTGTTTTTCTTATTTTGTAAATTTCTTCGTATTTTTATATATTTTATCTTTGTGTGAATATGCATGATTTCTCCTTGTCTTTAACTTGCTGCTGGTACACTTGAATTTCCAGAGTGGGACAATGAAGGATATGTGTATTTCGTCTATTTCGATTCATATTCTCATGTCTTGCTTATAGTACTGAGACTTTATGCGCCAAAAGTATTCAAGGTGCTAAGCTAGTGCTAGCCTGTTTACTGGGTTTTTATATGACTTGTTGATGGCTCCAATTAGCCATCTGATGACAGAATTTACAGAAAACAACTTCTATCTTGTATTATAAAACTGTAAAATTAGAGACAGGACACCAACAGCAGTAACTAGGAGAAGAGTTTAGACAGCTACTCTGATATTCATTGTTTGAAAAAGCATCAGTCGGGATACAGATCAGTTACTTTGTGTTTGATCATTATTTGAATAATATTATATATTCCTGTAACAGAACCAGTTTGTATGTCACTCCATATTTTAGTATTAGAGACAGAATTGCAAATAGTTCATCATTGCATCCATCGCAGCTTTTTATAGATGTAGAAGAAGTATCTAGATATCTTTAGCTTTCACTTACTATAATAAAACAAAATCTAAGCAGGTTATTTAAAGTAAAATGATATATCCAGTCAAGTAACTAATGAGTTGTTGGGTGTTTTAGTAATATTCCTGCACGTAATGCATTTTAAAATTACCATAATGTATTATGAAAAAGATTTGTTGTTGCTCTTTATGCACAGCAGAAATCAGTCAGTATTCAAGTTGGGTTTTATCATTTTGACATTGTAAATTCTGCTACAAGCGATCGGTCTTTGTTATTATGATCTGTGTTTTCTGTATCAAATTGTTGCATGTGTTGCGCCGCATAGAGACCAGATTAATTCCTCTACAGCTGGAACTGTGCCGCAGTGAGATTTTAGGGGTGGATTATTTTTTGCTTCCTGTCCTCCTTTTCTCCCTCTATCTTGTTACTCCCTTTTTTCCACCTGTTTCTTTTTCTGTCTGCACCTCCAACCTTCCCCACAAATGCTGACGCAATTACGATTTTCCAACTAAGTTTAATCTGCTGTTTCTTTCACGTCAGGCTTATGTTCATTGATTCCCGTCCTGTCTTCCTTATCTTCTGTGTGGACCAAGCCGTCTATTCTTGCTCTTCCTTTTTCGCCCGCAGTATCGTCTCCTTCACATCTCTCCATCCCCCTCCCGCGTCTTTGCCCTTTATGTCTCCTCCATCCACCTCACGTCTTCCCCTCTCCTGCTCAGACTCCCTGTGTCGCTGCAGTACTGTAATAATCACTGCATCGACGAATTGGGTTTTGATGTCGGGTGGGGGAGGGGAGGGGTGAGTTTGTTGGGTTGTTGGTGGACTAGGAGGGCGTTGTCAGGGAGACATGGGAGGCGGTTGCCGTGGAAACAACGAGACTCCGCAAGTGAGGGTTGGGGAGGGGGGGGTAGGAGAGGAGGGTCGAGAAGGGGTGGACTGGGTGTGACAGGCAGTGAGCTCGAAGCCTAAAAATAGACTCGCTCTGACAAGATCCTCCCCACCCCGCAGCCGCCTCCCCCCCTCCCACCCACAGTCTTGCTCACTCCTTCGCTCTGCCCAGCACCATGGGCAACCAGCTGTAGTGTCTCCTTTTTCTGTTTTCGTCCTTAGTCAGTCAATGCAATGCAATCCGTGACCTTCAAAGACGGGACTTTTTCTGTTTTTGTTTTTTGTTTGTTTGTTTGTTTGTTTTTGACCGCAATTACACACCTGAAGAGTGATTATTTGCGTGTGATGCATTTATTAGCCCTCTTTTTCTCTTAGTGTTTCTGGTATGTAATTTGTTGCTCAAAGTTTTAGCAGAAGAAATTGGCATCACTCGAGTTGTCAGAGATATTTTGTGCTGCTCGCTCTATTGGTGAGATGTAGCAGTAAATCGTTTCCCAAAATAATGTATGCCGGAAGCACACAAATGAATTTAATAGTAACATCAGCTATTTCTCCTAATGTGTCTCTAACACATCGTCCTGTAAGATGAACTCCTGCAGAAATGTTATTCATAACAAGAGCAACAAGTGAAGGAGGCACAGTCAGTGGGGTTGTGTTGGTGCATGAACGGACTAATTAACATAAGCGGAGGGATCCTAGCACACATGGCTAACATGCAAGACTAGCACAGCTCTGCAGAGCGGCCGTGTGTGTGTGTGTGTGTGCGCGCGTGTGTGTGTGTGTGTGTGTGTGTGTGTGTGTGTGTGTGTGTGTGTGTGTGTGTGTGTGTGTGTGTTAATAACAGAGCTAATCTTATCTGTCAGCTGTGCTCCCAGCTCTGTGATGTTCTGTTCATTGGGGCCACAGTGTTGATTCGAGCCACAGTATTTAACATTACTGTTGCTGTTATAATCTCGATGGCAATGTTACCTTTTAGATATAGCTAGCATAGCATCTCTAGGATGTAGCATGCTAACACATCTTTAAGACAGTAACATTTGATATATAAGGTCATTTCAAGGTTGAGTCTTTTTTTTTGTGTGATTTATTCAGCTTCTGTTGGGATGTTATGTAATGGAACGAACAACACATTTGACCTTGACTGGTAGAAAAGACAGAAGATTTGAAAAAACAAGCCTTAAAATGTCAACTTTGTAGTCTTGGGATTTATCAAAGGCAACATTTTTAATCCTTTGACCACATTTCATGCAGCATAAATTTAAAATGTAAATACTTTTGTTTCTCTTTGTGGACATTTCCACAAGACATGCACATATCTTCTTTTGAAAGAATTTGATTGACTTTCAGCACTGAGGTTGATTGATACTATATAATGATCTGTCCATATTAGCTGTAGCATCATAATATTGAACTACTTAAAGTCTCTCCAACTGAACGTTTGGCTGAATGACTTTCAAATGTTTCAGAAAAAAATAAACTCACATCGAACATATTATCCTCTTGTCTTAACCTTAACCTACATCAGGGCAGTCTCAAATTCAGGCTATTTGTCTAAATTTGAGAATTGAATTTGACTTTCCTCTTAAAAGAGCTCAGACATAACTTGAACCTGGTAAAAAAAATAGTTGTAAACATTTCTGGAGTCAACTAGCCCAAATGAGGTTGATGGAAATAGGGTGTAATATAAAACTTTCTGAACATAAAGTTAAAGCATACATGACATTTGAATTTGTTTCCACAATAAGAGAAGAGAAATAAATTGAAAACAATGGTTAAGTACTTTTGTTTCAACTGTTTACAGGTACAAAATAAACTAACAATATGATTCTTGCTTACATATAACGCTGGCATAATTTGCTGGCTGAAAAGCTGGCAAACAGACAACTTTACATTATGCCACTATTACTTTTAACAATAAAGCTCAACACTTTGAAGCAAGAATACTTTTGGTACGAAGGTGTTACACCCTGTATGCAGCTGCAGTGAAACATGGAGCCATTTTTACATGCACAGCTCTCCAGTAATGTAGCGGCACCTAAGTGTGTCAATATCATGTCCTAATTAGCCCCCAGCTCCCCGCCCTGGATCTTTTCTGACCCAGTCAGATCCATCCTTGTAACAAACACACATCCCTTCTAATTCCTCATAAGGCTGGACTTCTTAAAATTTCATCAGACGCTCTTAGGAAATGCTCTATTGTTGTTTGTTAGTTTTTTTTCTAAATTGTTGTCCAGTGTTTCCAGTTTTAGAGGCATGTCCATATGAAGCATTTGGAAGATCAGTGAAAAGGCAACTGGAGCCTTAATGATTGGACTTAATGCTTTTAACAGACAGAAGAAACCACTGCTGTGTTAGGGTTAGGGCTCTAAATCAGCAGGAGTACATTAAAGGTCACTGTCAGGGCTTGTCAGTTCTACATTTACCTACTGGTTTACATTTCAGCACAAATCCAGTTTGATCTGTGATTACTTCAAAAGTTTGACAGTATTTTACACCTGACATGATAAAATGGTAACCAGTTCTTTGTGCCTTTTAAATTTTATACTAGATTGCCTCAGCCCTAAGATTTAGGGCTTTTTGCTTCTTAACCACCTGTGAATGTTCACACCAGCAGCCTCTGAGCCGGACCCGGGGGTTTTAACCTGCTAAATGTCCATCCTGTCCCGTATTATGAAACTAAGCAGCCCTCTAATGTCTTCCTCTTCCTGTCCGTGGCTCACTGTCCCTCTGTGATTACAGTGGGCAAATTGTTTAAGGATGATTATGTAATGAGAGTCATTCATTGTCAGTCATGCTTGACGAGCTGCTGCTCCTGGTGTTTCTGCTCAGTCCCGGGCGATTCGAGGGGAAAAAGTGGGAATGCTGCGAGGCGCAGGAGATGATAGTGGAGTTTAGAAAGTCTTTTCTTTCACTGGGGAAAAAAACCCAACTTTTTCAAGAGTATGCTTATATCTGACTACTTCTCAATTTACTCTTGGTCTTTTAACTTTTACTTACATGTTCACTGGTTGTCTGAGTCCCCTTGCAAAAGTATACATCTCCCCTAACTTTTTATTTTTTAGTTTTCTTTATGCTATTAATAGAAACTGCAATTTATATCATTAGACTTTATGGAATACACCACCACAAGGTTGCGCACATACGTCAAGTGGGAAGAAAACGATGCAGGGTTTTCAAAATCCTTTTGCACATAAATATCTGAAGAGTGTTTCATGCATTTGTTTTTAAGAAACAAGTGTGGAACTACAGCTACAGGTTTTAGAAATTGTGTCTACATCAGCCTTGCATAAAGACTAAGTGTTTTGTCCATTCTTCTTTGTGAGAAAACTATCTATGAACAGCTATTGTAGAACATTAATTTTGATTTTGACTGGGCCGTTTTCCACATGGATCTGCAGCTCCTCCCGATTTACCACAAACGTCATCGCTGCAAAGATAATGAAGAAGGTCGTGGTTCAACTTGAAGAAGTTCTGTAGTTGTCAGCAAAAAAAAAAAAAAAAGTTAAACAGACTTCATTCAACTTTATTTTCAGATGCAAAAAAAAAAAATTCTAGCTATTGTTGGGAATGTGTTTGAACAAAATGTGTTGTGAATAGTGGTGTCATAATGGATTCTCTGATAAATACTCACTGATGGGTTTTCACCGAGAAAACATTAAAATATCGACACAAAGTTTAGCAGTTTTCTTTTTTTTTCTGTGAAGTTCACATCACATCTCTGTTTCAAACTATTGGTGGTAATACCTTTAATGCCAAGGATTTTAAATAGTAATTCCCCCCCACCCCCCATTTTTTTCCACCATACTGTTATGTTTCAGGTGGACTGTGAGGATTTTTAAAAATTTTATTTTTACTCTTAAACTGGCATTAAATCTTGGCAACAGTATTAAAGCAAAGGACAGGACTAACACAGGACCAGCTATATTTATAACTGTTTCTGGAACAATATGAGACAATACTCTTCATTAATTATCTTATAAATCTACAGTAAGACCTTGATATCAAGTGTAAATTTAGGACATTTTGTGTCTTTACAAACCTCTAACAAGTTCAGTTTGTTTTAAAACAGCTGAGATTCCCTGGTGGTACTTTTGGGAGCAACCAAAAGAAAATATGGTTTATTTTGTGAAAAAAAATGTTAACTTCCATCTGGTTGTACGAGTCTAAGCCTCTTGATCTGCGCTGACCGCAGGCTCTTCGTGATGCGTGTGCTGCACAGCTTTGAAACCTCAGTAAAATTTCTCGATTGTACCTGGATTTTTCAATTTGCACTTCTTCGGTGTATAATAATAGCTAAATCCAAAGCCTCCTGATGTGAGTCCCACTCACAAACACACATGCACACACACCCCCACACACACACACAATCCATGTGTGCCAGGAACTAAAAGTGTGTGCGATAAGGAAAGAAAAGGATTTAAGAGGAGACGGTTTGCTACCAGAGGCTCGTTAATCCTGCTTGAAAAGTTGGATTATAAATCCTGAGCAGAGTTTGTGAGATTATTGAACATAATTTAAAAACATCTGAGACACATTTAAATATGGAGGTTTGTTAGCAGGAATCTGTCTAACTTAAAAAGGTGGAAATTGTGAGATTTTTTCATTTCTGTGCTTAGTTGTAACGTGTAGTCCTCTTATAAGTTGCATATCTGCATATGGCCTTAAGTTTTTACTTTTACACGACCAAATATATGAAAAGTAAAATTGCTGAGATGTGAAAGTTTCTTAAATCAGTTGAACTTACAGTCCGTGTCTCCCACTGCAGAGGTTGACCCAAATCTGTGTTCAAAAAAAGCTGTTTCCTTTTTGCAAATTTTTTGTGAGAGGATAAAATGGTAGTTTGTTGCATTTAGAACATTTCTAAAACCTCTCATTTATAAACCACCAGGACGACTGAAAATATAATTTTTCATAATATTAATGAAGAAACATGATGACACACTTTGTAGGCCACCAGTTTGTAGTTTGTAACTTTGCTGCATAAACCTTTGTTGAAGATCCTGTTTTTAATTTCTGCAATTTATTAATTTAGATTAAGACTGTTTGATGGTTGGGTCATTAAGTGCATGTATTTAAACACTTTGCTCTAAAAAAAGAGACCTATTTCAAAGTTGAGAGTTTTTAAAACTTTATAATTTCATAAAAACAAAAGACAATAAGAGTCTGATGCAAATGTCTAACCAGTTACAGCTAAATTGTGAAACCCCTCCAGAATAATGTAGACTTTTTAATAGCAGCTAAAATGCTTTCTATTATTATCTTTTGCTTGACCACTGTCTGGCTTGCCTATTAAGCACGGTAGTCACAGAGGTAAGAGGTAGCCGATGAATTATTAATCCAATGGATAAGTCTTGATGCTTCTTGTGTCCAAAATGTTGTCTTGGCTCACTCCACTCTATAAAAGTCAATCTAAAATGCTTACTCTCCTTTTTTAAATCCAGTTTTTCCTTTCCTCGCTTCCAGCAATAACTTTGTCTTGGATATTCCTTTAGTATCTACCCATGTTACATTTTCACTTCTATTTTTTTTTTTCTGATTTTTTTTTTCTTTTTGTTGCGTTAACACGTGCCGTTTCTTTGTAGCAAAACCAAAATCCCATTTTAACGAGCCTATGCAGGGCTGGAACACAATATTCTGATTGGTTTTTCAGCTCTCAGGAGCTGTGCTTTATGAATGTCAGTGTGCATCAACAAAATGAGTCACAAGAACGTCGTTTTAAAATTCAGACACTTCTCTAGTGCCTCTCTAATTGCACTGCCTCTGAGGAGTTTTTGAATCCTTTATTATTGTTATAAGGCTCTGTTACAAAGTTGTACGTTCGATTCCAGCTTTTTCCTGCCACAACGTGCCCCTGTACAAAGGCACTTAACCTCAAATTCCCACTCACTCTGAGTGGTCAGTATGACTGGAAAAGCTCAAAGTAAGTTCAGTCCATTTACTAAGTCAGGAAACTGTTTACAAGTTTTTAATCAGCAGTTGAATATCTAAACTAGTCCAGGTTTTCCAGTTTTTCTCGTTAGTCCACTTATCAAAGAATAGCTAACAAAATTCTTACATTTAATCAGTATACATAAGTGACATTTGACTTGATTTTCTTTTCTTCCATCACGTGACAATTTCACTGTTGGTAGAAGAAAAAAAGCAACGATTTGAGTGACTTTATCGAGGGACAGTTTGCCGAGGTTTGATGAGTGACTGACTCCTCCAAAACAGAAGCTTGTGGGCCTTACCTGATCTGTAGCTGTCATTATTGATCATGATCCGAAGTGAGAACAGTGGTAAGCCTATTACAGAGCAATAGATCTTTGCCCAAACCCAAATATTTTCTATACTTCTTTAGGTCATTTGGCAAAGAAGGCCCCAATATGCCTCTTACTGCTCCAAGACGTGACGTCTAGCTCCATCACATCTTGAAGCGAGATGTCACAGCACATTTCCAGGCATCTGGTGGAGTCCATCCCTCAGTGGGTCAAAGTGGTTGTGGCTAAAAAAAACAACAAAAAAACAATCTATGCTGTTGTTCATAGATTAATGCCTAATCTGTGAGTATTTTACATTTTTATCCAAATGGAAATGACTAATAAACTTCTTTAGGAGTCAACAAAATGAGTCGCAAGAACATTTTCTTTTTATTCTTGCCAGAGTCAGTCAGTCCGTCAGTCAGGATGATAACAGTCTTCAGTTATGTCTTGCTAATCTCTTCTTGTGTCTCTCACTATGAATCAACATGTGAACAGTGGCTGTCACAAAGCAGCTGAGCAGCTGTGACAACCACAGATCAGTTGGTGTGTGTGCAAATGTGCTTTTGTTTTTGCCAATAGCATTGTGCGTGCGTTTGTGTGTGCAACTGTGTGCACGCTTGTCTCTTAGTTTGTGTCCGCCTGAGCATGTTTGTCACCAGGGGCTGGATGCTGAAATTTAGCTCCAGCGAATGAGGGAATATTCGGGGTGGTCATGTGACTTTGTGATGTCAAAAAGAGAGAGAGAGAAAGAGAGAGTAAGGTGCAATTTAGCCCCACAGCTGATCTGTGCAGCGCTCAGAGAGAAGCCGAGACAACCAGACACAAACACACACGCGCGCGCGCACTTTCGCTATTTCACTGCCATGCACTTCTTTCCTTTCGCCCGTAAGCGCACATGCACTTTACATGCCTGACATCCATGCAGTTGCACACACAAACAACTCCAAGGAATCACTCTAAAATAGACAGGGGATCATTTCTTTCCTCTACTTCTCAAGATCACAACTGTTTGGTAAGTGAAGACTCCTCTGCCTCCTGGACAGCAGCAATAGGACACTTGAAGCAGAAGAAAGCAACTAAGGACACGGGAAGAGGAATCAAAAAGGACAACCACAACTAAGGGAGCGGAAAAAGGCTCACAAGCAAACAGGTTGGAGAGAAGATCAACAGAGGAAAGACCCACTGCAGTGCATGAGAATGTCTTTCCTTTCTGGCTCACCCTGGCAGCAGCCTGGCATCATTAATGGAAACAGTGGGTATGGACAGCCTTCCAGCGGGTATCAGCAGCAGCACCAACAACAGCAACACAAACCTCCCGGTACTCTCTCCGGTGCCAGCGTCCCTGCCGTGGTGGCCTCTTCTCCACTGTCGCCCTCCAGTCCAGCTGCTCCCCACCACGGCGACCTGCATTGCCATGGCCAGATGGCACCAGGAGGAGCCACTGCCACAACACAGACAGGATCCAGAATAACTCTGATGGAAGATGAGGGGAAAGTAGGCCGAGTCAGCACCGAGGGGAATTCATCGGGGATGATGGTATCAGGAACCCTGAGCTTCACCACGCCATTGTTGAAAATAGAGGATGACTGGTCTAGACCAGAAAGGCCAAAGGAAGATGGACTTAAGGTGGGAGTGGTTGGGGCTGTATTAGGGAGCGCAGGACAGAGCCCCAGCAGCCCTCTGTCGTCACACTCCTCCCCAACTTCAACATCGCACTCCCCTTCTTTCTCACCAGGGAGAGTATTTTCGAATTCTGTCATTGATCCTAAGCCATTTGGACAGAGCGATCTCCAGCGAAATATGGAGGGATTTTACCTTCAGGGATCACAAACAGCTGTCCAAGGACACATCTTCTCACCGGTTTCGGAACGTCAGGAAAAAATACCATTAAGTCCATCCATCGGCAGAGATACAGTTTCACGTGAAGTAAAGAAAGAGGATGAGAGGATAACAACTGGAAGCCTGTTGAAAACTCTGAAGGAAGATTCTAATGCAAGTAAGCCTGGACATCAAATACTCAAGCCATACTTAGGGGAGTCAGGTACAGATGTACTTGCTCCTTCTGTGTCTGACCTAACAGGTAGCAAAGCTAGCACCGCATTGCCCACAGGACATGCACCTGCATCTCTGTCTCCACCCCACAGAGCTGCCGGTAATGCAGGGCTGAGTGTTGTTGGAGGGTGCAGGTCAGACAGAGAAAACTTAAGCCATACTGAAACGGGAGCAGCAACACGTGTTCCACCAAAAAGCAATGTAACCGAGAAAAGAGTTGCAAGTCCTGGCCCGGAACAGGCTTTCAATCAGCACGAGGACACAACAAAAAGAGAAACCAAAACAATGAGAGGTAATGACATCCCTCAGCGAACTGCAGTGAGACGTGCAATGTCTGACTGTTCACATCTGTCTGTTCCCATGGTAATGGCTGGGGCATACCCTACGGGTATGACCGTCACACAAGTGATGGCACCCAGCTCGCCAGATTTCATCCCAATGGGAACACCCAGGCCCTCTTACCCTCATGCAGCTGTCCGTCGATCACTCACGGTTACCGACGGTTCTGAAGGCTCCGCTTCAATGGCAACGATGATCTCAACTCCTTTAATGATGCCACATGTGGTGCCGTCTTCTCCTCCCCCTAAGAGGCATCATGGGGGCTGTGAGACCAATGTTCTACTTCCTGTTCCAACTCCTGTAGGAATGCTGGCTAAAGGCGCCCAGGACACTATGACAGTAACCACCGGTAAGACATCTCTCCTGTTTGGTATGTGTCTGGGGTCAAATGAGAGACTGAAACATGAGAATATCCTCATGTTCACAAGTAACTCATTTCTTTAAATGTCTGTTGCTGGTTCCAACTATCATGAAATTAATTTTCAAAGTTCAATTCTCAGACACTGCATAACCTTTTTCAATGTAGATGTCTACTGAGGACACACTGTCCTCCTAATGTTTATCATAAAAACTTATGAGTCTTCCATTTCTGCGTTTCTAGTGATTTTGCTTCATATTTTTCTTTGATCAGCTACAATCAGCAGGGTGCATTGCTACTGGTTCTGACTTGTTTCAGCTTTTGTTGTCAGCTTCAGTCTGGGTCCGCTGTTTGCTCACATTGAAATGTGTGTTCTTTAATTTTTAGCCTTATTGGCTGCTAATTTTGTCATGACTGAACAGATAAGTTATAGCATGACTTTGACTCTTCTTTTATATAAAGTACCTCCATACAACGCCTTTGCTGTTTTGAATACAAATATTTATTTTTTGGGTGTACTTGCCACGTCTCCAGAGTTGAAAACATCCAACAGAAGTTAATTGTTTTGATTCTCAGCCATGATTGTCTAGTTGGCCTCTAAAACGGAGGGGAGGAGCAAAATGTTGGTGTTTCTGTAGCTCTGCTGTCGGTAGTTGAAACTGAAGCTAATCTTCTACAATTATCCTGCAAAATGACATGTACCTCAGACATAGGTGGGGATTTTTTTGCACTGCATTCGTCTCCATTGAACCTAAACTCATCAAAACTAAAATTAAAACCAAGATGATGAACATTTATTTCTGTTGTTTCCCTAAAATAAAAGTACAGACTGTTCTGTGAACTGCACCTTAAGAGTGCCTTTTATGTCTAAGTGATGAAGGCCATTTTCTGTTTTACTGAATGTAAAATAGCAAATGGAGTTTTTTTTGTTGTATGAATGTGGAATCTGAATTCAAACAAGTAATCTGACTTTCACAACAAGTCATAAGTAGTTTTAATTTGTGGTGGTTTTGTGGAGTGGTGTAGCCTTTTTAACAATCCTGGGGGAAAAAATGGAATCAGAAACAAAACGGGTAACTAGAAGCAAATGATTATATTAGTGGTGGTAATGTTTCAAAGCTTATCTGCCTCAAAGATGGTTTCCTCCTTTGACGCAACAGCGCTTAGTTTAAATCAAGTTAATCTACCCCTAACGTTTTACCAGACAGGTTTAAGTAAACAAGATTTTCCATAAAGACGTAGAAAATTGAACAAGTTAAATCAGTAGGAGTGCTCGTTTCCCTCAGGACTCGTTTCTTTGCTGTATTTCATTTAATTTGAGAATTGTCAAACAATATGTTAATTATGTTTTAATGTTCTCTGGTGATGGCTGGGAAATTGTGTTAAAGCTAATGTTGAAATTAAAAGACTGATATTCGCATCTTTAATATTATAAATCTAGTAACATGCATCAGTTTTTTTGATTTAAAACTGAAATGTGTTATTTCCACAGTTTGTTTTTGTATCTTTGGTCTTATCAAATCATCCAGAGCATGATGTTCTGCTTTTCAGGCTACAGACATGAGGAAAGCGGGGACATTGATTAGACATTGACTCTGACTGTACTCATTCAAATATAGAACAGCTATTTCTAGCTTTGTGTCTGTCTGCGTTTGTGTAGGCATTGTCTTGCGTGTGTGTGTGTGTGTGTGTGTGTGTGTGTGTGTGTGTGTGTGTGTGTGTGTGTGTGTGTGTGTGTGTGTGCATGCGCGCATCTGTGCGTAGGTGAGCAGCGTTCACTGACGTGAATCTAACAGATTTTTAAAGGCAAACGCCTACATAGACACACAGAGTAAACATCACGTCTGCACTCTCAGATCATTCATCACCAAAATAAAGTAACAAATTAATATACACACATAAATGGTGCGTGTACAAAAAAGAAATAAAAAAGAGTGGCAGACAGAGGTAATACCTTTCTAGCGCAGGATTAGCCCCCACCTCGCCACTGAGATGTTTTCTCGGATTTTGCTTGGTTTTCAGGATGCGTTGCTTATTGGTATCAATCAGAGCAGCAGGGTGTCTTTCAGACAAGTCATTTTTCATATTCATTTCTCATTACATAGCCATATGTAATAGATTAGAATATATCTTGTATATGTATACACACAGACTGATGTCTTCAAGCATTTCTTTCTGTTACTTGTGATGATTTTATTCTTCTAGCTAGTTCATAGAATAATTTACAGAATATGACCATACATCAGACACATTGTTTGTTATTGTTTTTTGTTTTTTTGTTTGTTTTTTCGGTGCTGGGGGTTAACGACACGGTGGCTACCGAACAGGAGTCTGGGGTGTTATTGAGGTTCTACATTTTTCAAAATTTGCTTCCCACATTTGACACAATCTGGCTCCTGTGCTGAAGGGTCGAGACTTTGTGACGCACAAACCTGAAGCTGTTGTAGAATTGTGCTTTCCGTCTTCTGATTGGTTTTGATTCACATTAACTTTTTCAAAAGGAGGAGCTTTCCCTGAGCTGCATTCATGCTAGAAACACATCTGACGCAGTCGTTCATATCCTCATTTTTTCAACTACACTGTGCGATTGATAAACCGTGTATCTATCTTTGGTCTTGTATTGCTTATAAAATGAGGGCAGATGGTAAATCCAGACAAAAACAATCTGAGAGCACAAAGTTATAGCTCATTGCTTGTGGCCGTCTGCAGCTTGTTGTTGTGCAGTTGGAGGAGAGTGAAGGTGAACTGCTCCCGGTGAAGCGTCGGATCCAAAAACAGGTGCAGGAGGGGTGTACCGCATAAACCCAAATCATTTTATTTATTTAAAAAGGACACATTTAACACTCTGATCATTAACTTAAATGCAAAGCGAAACACTTTTCAGAGTGAAGTCTTGTCTGGGATTCTCTCAATTTTCTCTGAGGTTAACAAAACCAGCAGTTGTACCAATCACATACTGTACAGAGTCTGTCTTTGCTTTTCGGCATGCCACCACTTTCTTTTTTTTTTGAAGATAAGATCTCAATTTCTGAAGCTATTGTTGCATTTTGTGAGCAAAACTGCAGGCGTAGTTCGTCCCACATGCAACAAAAAGAGCAATCGATGAATCGAGTTATGGTCGACTTGTTTTAACACATTGCCATTGATTTCATGTGCCACAACACAGATAGTTTCCTGTAAAAGTTTCAAAAGCTTTTCAGCTTTTGTGTTTGTGATGCGATAAATTCTAGACTTTGAAAACTGATCTGCCCTCAAAACTGCTGTAAATAAATCATATTTGTTGATAAAATACAATTAACATTTTTTTAAAGTTATATTTTGGATTTCAGGGAGAAGCAAATCTAACATATAAATTCCGTTTTTTAAGAGCGACGCTGATACTTATTCAATTAGCAGGTGTTATTTCAGTAATGACGTACTCGCCTTCGGATGTCCAAATGCAGCACCTTTTCAAACTATTTAGAGGCCTTTAACTTTTTTACATTCCGTCACATGACAAATTTCAATGTACTTGTAAAGCGGAAGGATATTTATACTTTTTACAAATAAAAAGCACAATTTTTACAATTTCAACATAATTTTTTTTTTAGAACACCCAAAATTATCTTACAGCCCAACGCCTAAATCAGCTAGACTGCCAGTTAATCTGAAGTCCTCTCTAAATCTTTTGCTCTCTCCACCACAAGCAGTTATTCCATCAGCAGCTGCAGCTGATTGCCGGCAGCTGTACGTTTTAGTCTGCAGTTTAATGCCGGATGAGTCACTAGGCTGATGTTGTTGGGTGCAGTGAGACAGCACTGAAAATGACCATTTTACAAGCAACAAATCACCAGTTTGCTAATCTGAAGCTATGATATTCCAACCTCTGCTTTACAGGTATATATATATATATATATATATATATATATATATATATATATATATATATATATATATATATATATATATATATATATATATATTCAGGAAAAAAAATCACATGCAGTAATAAGGACATGCTCATGTGTCTTTTAAAAAAATATGTGTTATATACAGATATAGCATTGTAACTCTGATTGTCAAATTACATTAGCCATACATACTATATTTATAACACAATGTGAGATTCACGGGTTCAATCTTAAGGTTTTAATTGGTCTAAGTAAGTGTTAGTTGATTTTTTTTTTTTATCACATATCACAACAATGCTCTGCACATTACTGGTTAAGACCAGATCGTGATTTATGAGACCTTTTTGAACACAGTGTCAAGGAGGAAATGTAGCCAATGAGCTCAGGAAAGACAGTGGTTGCTACAGATCTATTTGACTGGTGGTAATTTGCTGGAATTTGTTTTGTTGCCTGACATGTCATTGTCTTTGACAGTCGCCAGAGAGAATGTTCTAGACGTCCCTTTGCCGATTCCTGGTTTCGCAGATCTGGATACAATGCGCTTGGATCACAAGAAGGAGCTCTAGAAATGAAAGAGGGCCGTGGGGGTCGGAGGGCTCTGGCTGTTTCATTACGTCTTTGAAATCTCTTCTTATTTTTCTTTGCTGTTCTCTAAAGAAAATGAATTCTAATCATGCACATTTTCTTTGTTAGACACCAAAACACTGCAGGGAGCCCTGAACATTAAAATTCATGAGACTACGCCGCAGAGAGGGTTTAGGGAAGAGTTGGAGCAAGTTATGAGTTTTCGTCGCACTAAGCTTAACGTTGCCACGTTGGAATTGACTTCATTTACAGGGGAAGATGAAGAGGCAGATCGCTTATGCAGATTTTAAATGGCTTTAACTGAGCACCGAACATGTGTGGCGTTTGCTTTTCCATCGCCAGACAACGGCCTCACGGTTTGTTTTCTTTGCTCAGATTGAGACTGAGCAAGCACGAAGGCACAGGTCAGAATAACACAATAACCGTATGTCAAGTAATGACAGCAAGCAACAGGCTGCGTGTGCCATCAGGTAGTCGTGAAGAAGCCTGAGCAGCAAATTAAGACGAATCAAAGAAAGGAGAAAAAAAAAAAGCAGGGATGATGCAGACGGTTCAGTTCAGAGGGAGATGAAGGGACGCCGCATGGCCTGTCCACTCTCGGTTATGTAACAGACATGTTGGTGGCCTCAGAGAGCGCTGGTGTTTTTCTAACCCTTACTCTCCCAGCTGTCTGTCGTTAACCATCAGACTTATGTAAACGTTGTGACTGAGTCTTTCTCCTTTTGATTATCACTTTGCTCCTTCCTTTTTTTTTTGTTTCTTCTCATCTCTCTAACTAGACATTTTTTAACTCTGCTCCTGTACCACTAAGTATGAGTGGAGTTTATTGGAAAATGACAAGGACCAAATTTTCTATCCACATGCTTCCTACAGTGCTCCGAAAAAAAAAAAAAAAGATTTGTCCTGTTTCAGGTTTCTCCTGTTTCTTTATGTCGCACTTAAACATTTCAGGTCATCAAATTTGAAAAATCAAAAAAGTTTCCAAATCAAGACTTTGTTTAGTTATTCAAACTGAACTGATGTTTTTCAGGAAAGCAATATTTTTTGCAACGCATCCCGACAATGATCGAATCTTTTACATTGCTTTGGAGGAATTCTTTCCCCATTATTCTTTGCAGATTATTTTATTCCAGCCACATCAGCTGTTCAAGTTTACCGTTTTTAAATCTTTTGAAACTTTTATATCTTGCTGAAAAGTTACTCGTAATTATGTTTAGTCTTATCTATTTCCCTTGTTTTTTCTTATTTTATTGTGTGCCAATTTAAAAAATGAAGTTATGTCTGTATGTAAATTAATGTACACATTTGTGCTTGAAACAAAACAAAATTACTTGGTAAGATTTTGTGTTTTTGGAGTGAAGCTCGCTCCAGAAATGTTATTTGAATTTGTTAAGGCCGTCAGAGGTGCATCGTCGGCATTGTTCGGATAAATGTCAGCCCAGGTGCACTTGAGCTTAATGCCATGAATTATTGCTGGACACTGATTTTAAGGTCTTTTTAACGGAGAGCAGAATTCAAGGCTCCATTTGTTATCATTAAGATGCTTTTTGGGAAATATGAGACGGACCTTTGCCTTGTTTCTGGTCCATCGGTAGTTTTTGCATTGGATCCTCCCATGGAAGCCATTTCCCCCCCGCTCTCTTTCGTGATGTTGAAACCTGAAGCTGCAGAGGAAAGCGAGGCCTGCTGTGCTCTGCATGTTGTTCTGGTTTGTTCTGCGACAAGTCATTGATGGAAACTTAATGAAATGTTGGAGACTTAGTGACTGATGGTACCAGTGACCTTGTTTCTCATGTGCTCCTGAATTTCTTTAGATCCAAGCATTATGTGTTGCATTTTGAGATCTTTTAATATACTTAATGTTGTCAGATGGGTTCTTTTGAAGATTTCTCGATTCTGTAGGTTTGTAGCACAAGTGTTGAGGCTTGAAAAAAATTCATAGTTAATTTGTGATTTATCAACAGCAGTAATTACTCTTTACAATTGTCCTAATTACTTTCCTTAGATTTTCA
The DNA here is from genome assembly GCF_904066995.2 of Poecilia reticulata. NCBI lineage: Eukaryota > Metazoa > Chordata > Actinopteri > Cyprinodontiformes > Poeciliidae > Poecilia > Poecilia reticulata. Next base: position 10,814,875 of record NC_088846.1, read on the forward strand.
TCCTTAATAATTTTTTTTTTTTACTTTTTTTGAAAACGGAAATGTATAAAATACAGCTACACTCCTTGGCTGGACTGTGATTAACAAGAAGTATCAGGGGTTGAGCTTTATCATACACTTAACTGCATAAGTGAGTCCTTTCATCCAACAGTTTCTTCTCTACAACTTTTCACAGTTGGAGAGAAGATTTAATCTCTACAATTTTGAAATTAGAAAGAGTTTAAAATAGATCTTTCTGGATAATATTTCAAATGCAATGTGTTGCTCGCAGTTTGAATTAATTAATTAATTTTTTTGTGACAGAAAAAAAAACTAGCATTTGAAATCCCGATGCTAAACCCCCACCGTCCACTGTCAGTGCTGGGGATGACCGTGCTGACATGGATTTTGAGGAGACAGCCTGTCACCATTGTGAGCTCTTACATAAGGCCGTGCATTAGACTAAATGGGTTGTCCTGTTTACCGAGCAGACCCAGAATCATCTGCTGCTACGACCTACATACAATCTTCCACTTGGTTGTTCAAATCTATAAATAACAGAAGTGCAGATGAAAAACTAGGAAGTGATGCGATGTGATACCTTTCTGTCGGTGAAAGATGTTTCACTTATCAGAACCGCAAGGAGAATGTGTTTCTGTTAAGTGATGCAATTTATTCAGTTTGGTAGTTGCTTGAAGTGTTTGAGAGTTTTATTTTTCTTTGAGTGTGAACATATGTGCAAATGTAAACTTTAAAGAAAGCGAGGAAAGACTGCATAACCATGTCACTAAAGTCCTTAGGGCATATTTGAAATAAATTAGAGATGATGTATCTTCACTCCAGTCAGAATGAAACATGTTTGAGTGGATTAATTTCTAGAACATGGATGTTTATTCTGTGACGTTATTGACTGAATCAAGGAAATTTAAATTAGGATTGTTTTTATTTCTATTGATTTATAATGTGTTTCTAAGTAAAAGTTGATAAAGAAGCTTAAATGTGTCAAACAAACATAATTCATTATACTTAAAGCAACTTTTTCATTTGAGATAAACTGAAATTGTGATGGACATATTAACATAATTTCATTTTTAGCTTTGAATTTGACATAATGCAGTGAATGTTAAACTTTTTTTCTTCTTTTTCTTAAATCGGTGCTCTTAACGGTCAAATAGTGAGAATGTGTGCTAAGCTTTTGTGATCCTGGCTGCAGTGATGGAAACCTGCATCCATTTATTCAACAAAACATGCATTAATTTTCCTGAAGGCAGATCAGAGCAAGACTAATGAGTTCAAGACACCACCTTGCCAGATACTTTGCTGCTTTTTCTGGCACAGTTCAAATAAAAATCCTCACTCCCTATCTTTGCAGCCACTGCTGTCAAAACGTGCCACATGATCGGTGCTCTTGTATTTACAGAATTAGCATGTGAATGCACCCATTTGAATCAGCTTTTTTACTTGTCTTACATGTCTCTTTTTCTAATCAATTCTTTGGTGAGCTATTTTAGGACATTGTAAAATGTCAGCCTCATTTTTGTCCTCTGAACCATTAGAAATGAAGTATTTTAAGCAACAGCAAAACTCGCAAACTAATCAACTCAGCCTTTTTTTTATAAGCCAAACACAGGCCTGTTTGTGTCACATAAATGTCAGATTTCTTTGAAATATGACTACGATTTTAAACGCATTTCTTAAACAATAATACATAATAATACATCTGCCCTTATTTGCAGATTAGAGAAAATGTTCATATATTACAAGTTTTACACTTGAAGTTATAAACTTAAATTAAATTATTCAATTCTTCGTTCAATCAAGTCAGTAAATTGTATTAATTCTAATTAACCTGAAATAATTTATATTCTACAACATGCATATTCATTTCCAGATAATCTACCAGGATAAAAGAACAAAAAATACACAATGGATGTTAAAACTTTACAAACTAGGCATTTTTGTGGTAAAATGTCAGTTTTTGTTTCTGTTGACTTCTGATTTCTAGCAAGATGCTTAATATTACAGGTCAATACTGTCCAAAATGTAGACTTGTTTATAATTTAATACAAAAATTATAAACTGCTTGGTAACAATGGCTTTGGCAAGAAGATCCTTTAGTAACCGTTTGGTATTTGCCCAAAAAGAGTTTATACCAGATCTGTTTTTTATTTACATTTTACAAGATCTATTTTAAATTAGGTTGGTCACGTTTTCTGAAATCTCCAAAACTTGGCATTTTACCAGCTAAATTGTATGTGCTCACTGTATATGGTATTATCAGCTATTTTCTCAAAGTTTACTTTATTAAATTAGCTTAACTTTGACCACAGAACTCTTTCCCTGGCAGTGAAATCTGACAACAAGGAGAAGCAGGAGAAGATGGACATCATCTCCAGCAAGACGGACAGGATCGACAACGTGGACAAGAAGAAGGAAGAGCAGCTGAAGAAGGAAAACAACACCGACAAGAACCAGAAGCCAGAGATGATCCTCAAACGTGAGGAAAAGATGGAGAAGCTGAACGACAAGGCTAGCGAGAAGCCGGAGAAGGTGGACAAGCCGGAGAAGACCAACAAGGATGAAAAGAAGGAGGAGAAGGGAGGAAAAGGCCCGGCCAAGTCTCCCACAGGCAACGGCAGCAAAACCGTGCCAAGCGCCGACAGCAAGAGCAAGGTGAGCATCTGTGACACACCAACCCAAAGTGCCCTTCACACACACACACCACACACTCCCTGCTCACAAACTCACATCAGTCAAGGTGGCAGCGGATCCAGTGGTAACAGAAATGCTCTTACCACTCCAAAGTAATCTTTGATCATGTGGATATTTAATGTGGGTGTTTTTGGATCTGCTGTGGTGCGTGTGTGAGTCATACCTCAGGCCACTTTCCATATCATCTGCTCTCTGTGGGTTGCTCAGTTCTTTTATTTGATGCTTTTATGATTTACTGCTCATTACCTACACAAGGTGGGTTTCTGGTTGATCTTTTATTATCTTTTTTTTTTTTGTGGTTACCATATGGACTCTGGCTATGCTGCCATATTTCTGTTGCTGCTGAGATTTCACCGCTGCATTTTTTCCTCCCCTCTTTGCTCTCCTTTATTTATGTTTCCCTTCCTTCCCTTTTGGGTTTTATTTATTTATTTTTTGCTACTCTGCCCTTTTTTTTCCTCCCCATTTGCATTCATAACCCAGCCTGATGTGGGTCCAACCAAACAAAACTCAGCCAAATCGCGTCCATCCACCCTTTCCACCAATGATGCGGCCAACTCTGCCAAACGCCCCTCCCCCCCTGCAGCCAATAAAAAAAGCCCTGCGCCCAAGGCGACCACACCCACCGCTGCAAAACGTCAGCCAACCACAGGCTCGACCAAGGCTGCCAAGGTGAGTTCAAATCCTTTGTGTCGTATATGAAATGATGCAGCGAATCAGTAAAACCTTCATGATGAGAAATTGATCAGCATGTTGTTGCATAGAAGAGTAGGGAAACGTCTCAGTGACCAACCGTGCAGTGTCCATTTAAACTTCACAAGAACTTTATAATCAGGACATTTCATTTCTGCTTGCAGACGCTCATAAAAAGGTGTTTATTTTTTACCCACACAAAATCTCCCGTCTAATAAAACTTTAAAAGTGCTTCTTTTCCTGTGGGACGTCAGACATCATGGGCCATCCCTCTGTCCCAAATCTCATTTCAAATCTCATAATATTAAAGCTTCATCCCACCTGCTTTTCTTCATGAATTTTAGGTGTGCGCCTTAACCTTTCATTAACTTCCATCCTTTGTTTTACTCATCGCTGCCTGATTAGAATTTTTTTGGCCTGTGTGCACACTGCGGCGAAAGGAAGCACGCGTACCAAAGAGGCAGAAATATACATTTATGTTCATACTGTCACACAAAAGGATTAACATCCTCATAGGGCGCTGTGCATGGAAGCTTAAAGGCCACTGATACTCGGCGCCTCGGTAGAAAATTATGCAAATACCACGGCGAGTCTTTATCACGTTTAACTGAGATAGAAAAATCCTCAACAGTAGAGCTATTTCACAAAGCCCTTACTTTGGATTAAAACACCTACCTCTGCTTATTGCATTTGACTTCTGATCTTTTTCAGTAACAGTCAGTGTTGTTTAAAAATGTGCTGGTGATTTTGGAGAAATTTGATTTTAACGGTGTTGAAGTCTTTTTTGTGTGACAAACTGCTCTACTCAGGAGTCTAAACGGAGAACCTTTAAGCACAAAGTTACACTTTTTAATGGAGAAAGAGAATTTTACCCTTAAAGGTAAGACCGTGGTGACTGCTGTGCTTTTGTGTGCTTGGCTGTCGGTGCGATTCAGCCCCTTGCTTAGACATATAAATGTCTCTGTGGTGTCCCATTATTCAAAATCTCCTTTCACTCTTACTAAACATGACTTTAATACTTGTATCTGTACTTTAAGCTCAACTACAACACATGACTTGGTGGCAAACCATTTAAACTGATAAATAATACCAAATCTTCATATAGTTTCTACTGTTAATCAACTGCAGGCAATAAGTGAGTCCTGTGGGTTTGTGCGTTTGGTAAACGACCCAAGTGAAGTGGCCCAGCCTCTACTGTCTGCTTTGAATTTCAGACTCCAGAAAATGGCGCCGCGGAGAAACGCCCACCCGTACCAAAGGCCACGCCCACTCCTCGGCAGGCCCCCAGTAAGAACGGCACCTCTGCGGTGGCTGCGAATAAAGCCACAGGTACACACAGTGTCATCTCTGACAAGACATCTAGAGTTTCTATTCTTCCTTCCACACAATTACTTTCTAAAAAAACATCGTTGTCTCTGAGAGTCACTCTAAGAAAACCTCCGACTGTAACTGGAGCAGTGAGTCACACTGGCACCCCTCAGGCAAAAGGCTCACCGAATTGTTATCATATGTTGCACTTTAGATTCAAGTGCAACCTTTCCTAGACACCGCACTCATATTTTTATCTGCACATCACAAACAGAATCTCACCTCTCTAAGAAAGGAGGCTGTGAATCAGTCAAGGACATGTTTGCGTCAAACTGCCGTCTTTTTTTTTCTTCCCCTCTCTCTTCTCAGCTAGCAAAAATGACAAGAATGAGAACAAGACGGGGGAGGCCAAGAAACCCAAAACTACAAGTAAGAAAAGTAAAGTTTTATTCCTGATTACAATATTAAGAGCTGTGTAAGATGTTAGATAGCATAGTTAAGACTGAATGTGATCGTTTCCTACTTCACAGTTGTTAAAAGGTAATTCTCTTGTCCCCTCCAGTGCGTCCTCGCCCCGCATCCACAGCCACTCCGGCAACCCCATCTGCCTCACCCAACGGCGAAGGTGCCGCCTCCCATCGCCGCCGCGTCATCACAAAACCACCGGTGCCCAAGCAGAACCCTCTAGAGAAGAAGACAGCGGCGCCTCGCCCTCCCCGAACCCCCCGACCCATCAACACTCCGACGCCAGATCTGAAGAATGTGCGCTCCAAGATCGGATCCATCGACAACATCAAGTACCAGCCGGGAGGCGGGAAGGTAAGGGGAACAAAAAAAGGGGGTCTGCACCTGTGAGAGGTTGATAAATAATTCAGAACAGAGATGTTCCTGTCAGGATTCCTGAAAGGTGGAACAACAAACAAGGTGGTAGTTTGTAATTCAAATAGCTGTCAGGTGCTACATTATAATAACATGGTTTGTATTCCAAAAGGCTTTTTCTGCCGTTTCTACATATTGTAGTTATATTACAATGCAGTCAAACTGAGCTTTTTCCTGTTGGGTCATCCCAACTGACTTGATACCAGTTAATGGTATCAAGTCATCAACTCCTGGAGTAATCACAAGAGGAAATACTCAATTGTTTAATTTGTCACAGAAAAATACGAATAAAATCAAGCCTTGAATTTCCATTCATTTAGTGAGAGACAAAAAAAAAGAAAAAACTGTTGGAAAATAATTATTTTCAGACAAATTACAGTTATAAGTATCTCAAACAATTTCTATAAAATAAATGTCACCAACTCATTGTTTTAATTTATGCATCACTCTTCTTAAGTTAACCAGAATGTTAAGAAACATTCAGTTTTTACATACATGGCTTCTTGTTTACCTGGGGTACAAATGTAAAAATAAAATGGTCTGTGTAAATATAATGTGTAATGTGACACTGTAGTCTGTTGTTCTTAGCCACTCTTCAAGATGGCAAAGACAGGAGAACATGCCATTCAGCTAATGTGGATGTGTGTTGATCTTCTTCAATCAAGAAATGACTATAAAAAGTAGCCACTATATATGACATATATGCCTAAATAATAATAATGAAATAACTTTAAACAGACAACTTGAACAATGACAACCCAAGCTGGAAGACTGCCACCACGCACAGTGAGAAGTATTGCAAGTGAGGCAGATAAAATCTTCACAACTGCACTAAATTATGCAAATTATGCTTCTGACATGTAGTGAAAATGGCTGTATATTTAAGAAACACTATTGTATAAACTCGTAGAACTGATACAAAAAAAACTGATACACACGCACGCACACAATAAAAGCTGGAGCGCGATGTTTTTGTAATGAGCTGCAAAGCTTGAATACAGAACCGAGTCCAGGCGTTGCGGATCTTATGGCTGAGAAAATAATAAGGGCTGCTGTTTTAACGCCGGCCTTAGACCACCACTGTGTTCTGGTCTCAAAGTAACACCAATTAGCTGGTGCTGATCAGCATAGCTGGTCAGACTTCTCTTTGGAGGATCATTTAATTAAATTAAATGTCATACACCTCTGCTCGTATATGTTGCGCTATGGTGTGGAATATTTACATAACAATAAAAAGCACCTGAGGCACTTATAAAGGAAACTCGGCCATAGCCGTGACAGTGAGGCACATAAGATGTTCAAATGAAAAAATTTGAAAAACTTTCATTGAAAACCAAATCGCATAAATCGTGTGAACCTTGAGTTAGTGCACTTTTTTAAAAGTAATCACCGTTACACCTTACAGTTTAATTAAGTGGTTGTGTAATTTCAGAAATGGAGTGGGATTATTTTCTTTTGAGTATCATTTTTCAAACGGGGCTTTCTGAAACAGGTTCCTTGACTATAATTGTTCTCATAATGAGGAGATAAGCAGCTATAAATCTCTCTGATAACATCTCTCTCTTTCCCGGCATCGATCCACCGCCGTCCTTTTATTCCTTCATCTTTCTGCCGGCTTCCTCTGTCTGTCAGCCCCATCCAACATGCTCCATTATCGGTATTCATCGGTGTCTAATTCTATGTCTCTCCCTCCCTGTGTGAGTCTATGTAGCACACATGGACAGACACCTGGGAAAACATTTAAACATGTGCAGCTAAGCAGCCTTCGTTCCATGCCAAACGCTTTGCCTGCACGTCAGATCTTGTCACGTCTCAGTGCCCTGACTGGGTTGTCTGTCTCTGTCTCTTTGGTGTTTGTGACTCCTTGTCTTGGGGAGAGAATTGTGCTGTCACTTTGGATCATGGACATGATCCCCTTATCTGCTTGCCTTGCCTTGTGATATTCTGTCAGTGCAGCTCATCGTCGTTTGTCCATCTTCTCCAAGTTGTCTGTCACAGAACCGGGTCTTCTTTTGGCCACACTTCAGTTCACAGGCACCGATTGCTAAGACTAAGACTGAACTTTTAATTATGCATTTGAAGAGTTCCTTTTTTCAGAGTGGAATGGTACAATTTCAATCATCTTATAAAAGGTATACATTTCCCTCAAGAAGTTTCAAGAAAACGAAAGGTTATGGCATTATTCTAATTCGTTTTTTCTGATCACTCACCATGTCAGAATTGGTGGATATTATTAAAGTTAGTTTGTTTGCATAGAGCCCATAAACTTACAATGAGTTTAAGGTCACGGCCATCCCACAGGCCTGATTTTAATCTGCCCAGTCTAAAGCAGTTTTTATGTTTAGGATCGCTGTCCTAATTGCGCACACCGTTGTGTCCGAGCTTCACTGCTGTGAGTACTGTGTGACTTCCAGAAATGCAGAAATACATTTAAAGGATGTTATCTCACAAGATAAAACTGTGGTCTGTTTGAGTTATTGACTGATGTCAGAAATGTATCAACCAAAGGCCCAATGTCTCTTATTGTTTTAGAAAAAAAAGTTTTTATCATGCAAAATTAAGGATTTTAGGGTTGTTTTTTCTTTTACTAGATAGTATTGTACAGTGCAAGGTGATGACACCTTGTCTCCTGCCATCACCTGATAGCTGATATTTAGCTATTTACATCAAACTCAAATATAAAGTTAACTAAACTATTCTTAACTCAATTGTCTGCTATCTTGCTGTTCTTTCATTGGAGGTAAAAGCAAAAATTAATTTCTTCTAATGTTTCATATTCAGGCATGGGAGACTTACAACATCTACTATTCAAATTATTTTATATTAGTTAGTATTAAATCAATGTTGTATTCTTACAGATGCCTCTTCATATGTTTTGACACTTTATTAAATTATGCAGTTCCTTTATCCTTTCATCATACTGCGTATATGTTTATGCTTTTACATTTTCTGAGATATTGAAAGCTCATTTCGGTTTCTTGTTATCTAACAGCACAGGAGCAAATTTTGTCCTTCTGTTCTCCTTAAAACGTGCAGAGCTCTCTCCGTCAGATCGGTCCATGCGTCATTAACCTTCTTTTGCCTGGTCGTGCTGTGGGGCTGCAGGCCAGGTTGCAGCAGCCTGTGGCTGGATGGAGCAGGGTTCACAAACCTGCCCACATCTGTCAAATCCTCTACAGACCCACAGAGACGCCATCTGCACTGAATTTATCTGAGAGAACAGCAGACACGCGCCTCTTTTGGCGTCACTCCTTTTCATCTTTACTGTGACCTCTTGTTTTCCCCACAATTATCAGTGTAATGTTAGATACATTTCTTTAAACTGTATTGGCCTTGGATGGGTTATTTTTATGTGTGTATTTTTACAGGAGCCCTTGGGGGGTTCCTCTGTCGTCTTATTTTTTTGTCAGACGTGCTGTTTGTCACCTTCCAAAATAAACCACTGCCCTGAATCACACTTACAAAGACAGTGTATCCACCAAGTGTTACCTTGTTTTTATTTATTTTTTGTTGTTGTTGTTCTAATTACCGTCCATCTGAGATTTAGTTTTTTAGTTGTTTTTTTTTTTGGAATGGGACTAAAGTTCAGACCATTGTTGGGATGTGTCGTCTCATTCTTTGACTGGTCTTATGCTCCTCTGTGCAGCTGTTAATACCGCCTTTGCAGTACACATTTGAATTTTTTCACATTTTGTCACATTATAACCCGAAACGTAGCTTTTTTAATGGGATTTTAGGTGACATAGCAACACAAAAAGTAATAAATAAATACAAATTGTAACAAAAAGGTGAGGATTTTGATTTATTTAAAGATGAAAAATCAGAAAGGTGTTGCACGCAGTTTGTATTCGGCCTCCTTAAATCAGATACCCTTAAATAAAATCCAGTATATCCAGCTGTTTTCAGTCCCCTTGTGTGTAAGTTGCAGCCAGCTGGTTTATGAAGACCTGCAAGGTTTATAAGCATCAAATAACGTCAATGTCAGATTTATTTATATAGCACTTTAAAACAGGTATAAATCTGCACCAAAGTGCTGCACAAGAACAACACAAATAACAAAACAGAGCACAAAACAAAACATCAATTAAATGCCAAAGAGTAAAAATGAGTTTTAAGAAGCGATTTAAAATGATCCAGGCTGTGGGCAGATCTAATCTGGAAAGGTAAGTTATTCCATAAAACAGGAGCAGCAACAGGAAAAGCTTGATCTCCTTTCCTCTTAAGTAACATGCCATGACAGCTTATAAAGAAATTTAAAGATGAGTTTATGGCACAAAGAATCTGGTTAGAAGTATCGGGAGATAAACACAAGGTTAAGCTAAGAAAAAAATCTAGAGGCTGGTTTGACTAAAAACTAAAGATACAACAGGAAAACCTGATATCTCTGTCCCAGACACTCTCCACTCAATTCAGCAGAATTAGATAAGGATGACAAAACCTGCAGTCATGAGATATCACCTCCCAAAGAATGCATACAGCAAATATAGCACATTTACAGTGACAGTTATTGAGACGTGGGGTTGAATACATACCCTTTCCACAGTATGTGCTAAATTTTGTTGGTCTGTCACATAAAATCCCATTAAAACCTTAATAAAACACAGACTAAAATAGTATATGAATACTTCAGCAAGGCGCTGTAATTGTTGATTCAGTTTCAATAAATCTGAACTAATCTACTGTTTTTTTTTTCATTATCATTTTGAAGGCGCTCCATCTGCTTTAAATTTAAATATCTTCCCTGATCCATTTGCACAGACTGTGTTTGTTTAAAATGTTTCATACATCCAGAGGTTCAGACTGTGAACTAGATGTACTTGATTCATGTTGTGTTTTCTCCCACCCACTCCTTGATGTTCATTGGCTGCAACAACCCACACACACGCGCACACACACACACACACACACACGCACGCGCGCGCACATGCGCGCACACACACACACACACACACGCACACACACACACACACACACACACACATTGGATTTATCCAGCCGCTCTCCTTTTGATCAACCTCATGGCCCCATGCGGACTTCTGCTGCTCCACGTCGTTGTGCTTTGGCGTGTGGTTGGTTGGAGGTTTTTATTGACTGGGGGCCTGGTTGTCTCCCCAGGTCTCCTCCACCCCGAACAACAAGACATCCGACCCCGCCACCCCCGCCGCCAAGGCCAGAGTGAGTCTCTGCCACCTCACACACCGCTGCATTCTTCCAACCTATCCCCATAAAATGCCACTCATCCTATCTACATCCACTCAACGCACACCACAACTTGGTGTTCATATAAACATTACAAGCTACACTTTGTTTTTGTTTTACGTTTGTGCTATTTCCACTGTTGGTTTTTAGAGTTATGTACTCCAGGAATGGATTAAAAGAATCTGAACTTAATAGTAAAAGTAGAATGTGCTCGTAATAGTAGCACATTCTGCTGTCTTGTGTTTGTGTCGGACAGCGTTGAGCTTTATGTTGATTACTGTTAAGAAGTGAAATAGACCAAACTAATCAATCCCCTTTGCAGACTTTAAAGTCATCTTGTATTTTATCAACAGGATTTCTCTGGGTTGAAGTAGTATTTATGATTTGGGCCCAGAGTCCAGACTGGAATCTGATGTAAACTGGCTCAAATGGTTTAAAATATTCAAATTAGCAATTTCAACCTTGCTTCTTGAAAACCTGTGATTTACTATATTGACATAAAATGAATGATGATTTCTGCATGTTTTCTCTCCATATCCAGTTTTGCTTTGTTTTTTTACTGTACAAATAGGTAAAAGTATAGATAGCATTTTCGTCCGGCAGGGATATTTTTCACCTTTACATAACATGTTGTTGATTTCACTGCACCACAACCAATTCCTCTCATCTTCTAAGTCAACCAATTCCATTTCTCACACATCCGCATCCACTCACACCGTCTACAGGACGTACCAAGTGAACCACATTGTTTGATGTGACATCTTGTATAAAATGGAGTCGTTCAAAATCTTCTCTCTGTTCTTCTGTTTTCCCCGGCTTTGCCTCCAGCGACGCCTGATTTAAGTGCAGCCAGGGATAAATATCTCTGTTTTTTTTTCCCTCCATTTTCTGTGCACTTGTGCACATCAATCCTAAGAATAAAACAAAGCAAAAGAAACGTTTCAAAGTTACACTTTTGATTAGCAGGCTAAAGAAAATCTGCCAGCATATCAAGCTGAAAATCTGAGACGGTGGCTTTGCTTCCCTTACTGTGTGTCTGTGTTTTTTTTCCTGAACCATTTCTTTCATCTCTCAGTTACAGTGACGGTGAAGACAGCTACCGGACTTTCAAGGCAAAAAATAAAAAAAGACTCCTAAGAAATAAACAGTGTGAATTCTGAGCTGTTTTTTGTGAACTTTAACTTTTTACATTTACTGGCACAAATCTATTTTACTTGGATTTTATGTGACAGGCCAACACAAAGCAATGCACAATAATGACAAGAGAAAAAAAAGAATAATTGGGTTTAGCACATTCTTTTACAATAACAATCATAAGTGTACGAATTCAACCAACCCTCCCACACACGGCCAGACTTTCTAAAATCATCTTTTGCTGCAATTACAGCAGCAATTAGTATGTCTGTACAAGCCTTGGACATCTAGAGACTGAAATTGGTGTTTATCCTTACTTACAGAACAGCCCAAGCTCAGTCAGATTAGACTCCATTAGTGAAAATCAGTTCTCTGGTTTTACCACAGAAAATTAATTTGATTTAGAGTTTAACTATGCTTTGAAATGAAACATTAACAATCTCTGCTTCTGCCCCTGAGTTACAACAGAGCTGCTCTGTTGACGATCTAGGTGGATGTTCATTTCGTGTTGTTTCGTAGCCTAACCCTGATTTTAAACGTCTCTGCAGCTTCACTTTCCTTTGTCTCACCAACGCTGCTTATTCACCGATTTTTCCCTAGCAAACATCAAACTCTGACAAAAGAGCATCTCTCAAAACATCCGGACTTATACTGAAATTACGCACAGTTGGACTTTGTTTGCTGAGTACTTGATTTCTGAAGGGATTTGATTGTAATTGGGGCTATCAGATTAAGAGAGGCTGAATACGAACACACACCTCAACTTCTCCTTTTTTATATTTTGAAACCTTTTCAAACCATGCATCACTTTTCTTCCACTTCTTATGCATTACTTTACTTTGGCCTGTCAGAGAAAATCCCTAAACAACATTGAAATATGCAGTTTTGAGATCACAAAATGTGAAAACAATATTCAAGGGACAAAGTACTTAGTAGGTACCATCATCTCTGTCTGAGAATGTAGTTTTTCACATCATCATATTAAAGCTTTGACTCATCTTACTGCATGAAATGGATGAATAAGGTGACTGCGGGTTCAGGTGTCTTGCAATTGAAGGTTGTGGGATCAATTCCTCCTTTCTCATTTGTCCCTTCTTGGGCAAGGCACTAAGCTGCCTGCTAATCTGTGTGTCTTGTATCATTGTGTTTCTGAGTGCGAATCTGGCTCTAATCACCTGGAGCAGTCAGTATGACTGGAAAACCGCTGTAAAAGTTCAGCCCATTTACCATTGTGGTCTCTCTAAGATTGAAAGTTGCCGTTTTAGTTTATAATTGCTCATAAATATTAAGGATTTAAAAACTAACCGTAACACCACAGCAGCTTGATTTGTCTGCTTAGAATCGATTATTTATTTCTTCTTTCTTTTTTAGCGCAACATAAACGAGAAAAAAAAAACTGTGAGAGAAGGTGTTCATGCCCAGCTGCTCCTGTTTGTGTGTGTGTGTGTGTGTGTGTGTGTGTGTGTGTGTGTGTGTGTGTGTGTGTGTGTGTGTGTGTGTGTGTGTGTGTGTGTGTGTGTGTGTGTGTGTGTGTGTGTGTGTGTGTGTGTGTGTGTGTGTGTGTGTATGCTCACGTGATAAGTGAATGCGCGCTAGCTGTGCTTAGTGAGTCATCCGTCGCCTGTTCCACCTGCGTCATCATGCTGTGTTTTATCCGAGCGAAGGAGACTTGGACACAAAGAGATTGGAGGAACCCGCCTTACGTCTGCTGCTGGGCGTTTTTACTTCACACTACGAGCGCAGAGGCAACAAATGAAACGTTTATCTTTATGTCGAATACGTCGTAGAGGTCCATGTGATTCATTTCTGCCGGCTTGCTTGGTTTTATTCTCAAAAGTCTTTAGCCAATACTAGTAATAAATCGTCTCCTTTAACTCAAATTCATTGCCTACAATGAGTCACCTCAGTGCACAAAAAGAAATGTGTTTCTTCTTTGTCATTATATACTTTTATTACTACTGAAGATGACGTGCTTCTTCTTGCCAGCATCAAAAAATTATTTTGCAACGTGGAGCTAAATTTACTCCTTTTTTACAGCACAATAAATAATTTGCAGTTGAGACGTTATTTTCTTAAGATTAGGATTTACTTAATAAAACCTTTTGAACTGCAATAGGTTTGAAAATATAGATGATGTCACTTTAATTAAGCAGCATCATGTCCATGTTTCGTTATCCTTGATTGAACCACAAACACCTTCAAGGTTTGGAGTATTTTTTCTCACCTCATTTCAGACGACTTTGAATTTTCAGATGAGATATTCCCTTTAACCCATGGGTAAAAATATAATACTTTAGCTGTGCTTACACACAAATGTAAAATGTGTAACATAATTTGAAAGCTTTTACCTAAAAGCATCAAATTTTAAAATCTTTCCTACTGTGATGTATTGAATATCCCAGTTAAATGACATACATATAATGTATTTCTATTTCTATCTTGACATGAATTAATAAAAAGACCAATAGCAGTTTTCTCTATTTTTTTTTTTCTTATTTTTTTTTCTGTTGTGCAACATGTGTTTCAGGTAATTTCAGCTACTTTAGTTGGGCTACCTCTTCGTTAATCATCCTGAATTCAGCTGCTTTACAAACATGCCTAACAGAGTCTGTGTGCTTTTTTTTGTGTGTTTGAATTTCTTGTAAGTGTAACAAAAGTGTAGGAGTCTTCTTTCAGCCATCTGATCAGCAGTGTGCAGCAGTAGATTGGGTATGGGGAGCAGTGAGAGTAAGCAGAATACAAAGTCAAAAATCACTCATTAGATGTTCGTCATGTTTCACCTTAAAGGTGAGTTACAGGTTTGCTTTGGAGCTCAGCCTCTTGTGTCAGGTTTTTTTATTTTCTTCCCATAATTCAGACGTCTCGGCCAAACAAATGTGCATAGCAGCAGGTTGTTTAAAAAAAACAAATCATGGGCACAAGCTACATCATAAAGTTTTGAAAGTTAGCAGCCTCGTCTGTCACCTTCTGTTTCTTTTGTTTTGAGAGGCACCAATTATAAAATCACTGATTTTTTTTTATTTATTTATTTTTGCTGCATGTGCTCGGTCTCATTTTCAATGGTTTTCTGTGCTGTTTTAATGTAGCTAATGCATTTTATGGAAGCACTCTTGTTATTCTGTCAGAATGCACCCCACCTACCCCCGCCCCACCTCCGCTTTTAAAGAAGCATTCCCTAAAAATGTGCAATTAACAATGCTTTCAAGAACCACTGAGCTAACATAGCAAAGCAACTGAATAACAGAATCTCTTCCATAGTTTTAGTACAAGTCTACTCTGTTTTTGGCCATCTAAAGCCGCCAGCTGATCTGCTCTTTTCTGCTGCTCCTTTCTTTCTTTCTCCTCTCTTTTTCTTTCTCTTTTTTTCTCTCTTTCTGTCTTTCGCTTTGTGTGTGTGTGTGTGTGTCCGCCTGCCTGTCTTTAGGTTCAGATAGTGCACAAAAAGCTGGACTTCAGCCACGTCACCTCCCGCTGTGGCTCCAAGGACAATATCAAACATGTCCCTGGAGGTGGCAAAGTAAGTACTGCTGGAGCCAAGGGCAAGACTCTGGATCGGTTGGACGCATTTGCATCTCTCCTTTATATATATATATATATATACCTATTATACTCAGCCCTCACAGCTTGCTTTAAAGCCAAATGTTTCAAAGAGATCCATTCGCTCTGATGCAGAATGGACGATCTGGATCCGTCAATCTTCGCTGATTGGGTCTGATCTAGAAACTATTGGCGTGTCCATCAGAGTGAGGAGGAAATTGAGTTCAGCTGTAAAGCCGCCTTCTCCTATATCAAAGGTTTAAATGAAACTGATCGTCTTCAAAGTGGCCTGGAATTGAAGCATTGTAATTAGCACATCAGTGGCCCCCACTGTTTGCACTTTTGATTGATTTTACTTTTGAGCGTCCACCCCTCCGGTTGTTCTTCCCATCTGCTTTAAACACCTGCTGCACTATCCCATTGCATCTCTTGGCTGCTCTCAACAACAGCTTTACCAGCTAAGGCTTGTGAATAAAACACCAAAGGTTTTATTGTACTAATATATAGTGAGGATTTATGTACCAAGTCAGTCTAACGATTAAACAAGGCTAATTTACCCTTTTTGAGACTATCAACCTGCACATATTGTGCACCATTTTACGTTTGATTTATATAAATGTGTGCATGTTGTGATCATGTGATGCCTGAAAAAGAAATCGTGTCTAAAATAAATCCAAATCCCACGGGAGCCCCCCCCCCCATTTCCTACAGTACTATAATTAAAAAGCGGCAAAAGCATCTTAATAGACACTTTTGTGAGATGTATAAAAACAAACAAAAAAAAGAACATGACAAAGGACAAATAAAGTATGTTCAAAATATTTCACTATAAAATTTAAGCTGAATGGCATTCTCCTGCATTCTGCATACAGACAGTAAAAGCATGACGCTGACACCTCCAAAAAGTAAATGGGTTTTGCTGTTAAGCTGAGCAGATGCTGAAGTGCTACGTTCTGTGCTGGATCTGGTGATTTAATGGGCAGCATTGTGATCTGTGTTCTCCTCCAGGTGCAAATCTTGAATAAGAAGGTTGACGTGAGCAAGGTGACCTCAAAATGTGGCTCCAAGGACAACATCAAACATAAGCCAGGTTCAACTTTAAACTCTTCTGGGGTTTTTTCCCTCCCTTTAAACTCTCAACTGCTTCTATTGTGCTCTCATGGCCACTTTCGTTTTCCTGCTTCAGGCGGTGGTGACGTGAAGATCGAATCCCACAAGGTCAACATCAAGGCCAAGTCTAAGATCGGATCCCTGGACAACGTGGGACCAGGCAGCGAGCAGACAAATGGACACAAGGTTAAATTTAAACACAGTCTGCAGTATTGTTTTTTTTATCAGCTAAGATTATCTGGTCCTGCTGACTCACTGTGCTGCTACTGCCTATCGCCACTAGGTGGTGTGAGAGTTCAAGAATTGCCTGTGAGAAAAACATGTTTTTGTTTTTATTGTTTTGTTTTTCTGCCCACCTGTCTGTGTGTGTCCTTGTGCTCGTCTATATTTGGCCGCAGGAGGAAAAAACAGGAGAGAAGACATCTCCACCCGCATGTGGCGCTCCACAACAAACAACTGCACCGGCAGGCGTTGCCAAGGAGAACGGCATGAAGGAGCCCACTCCTTCTCCTTTCGGAGGAGATGGTCTAAAGGAACCCCTTAGCATAGACAAACGCATCGCTGAGAAAAGTGGGTGCAAAATCCTACACAGTGCTCATTTTGGCAAAATTGGAAAAGCTTATTTGTGATTTTAACTTTTCAGTTGTTGCTTTATTTGTCGAGCTTTGTTCTCGCACAGCACAGTTATGTGACAGATGAGCTACACTCAGAGGAAAGAGGAGATAACAGCAGACCTCTTGTTTGTGGTTAACAACCCAGAACAAGGGTGTGTTTGAACACAGAGCTGAATCCTCTACTGTAGTGCCTTTCAAAAATCTTTGTACTCATTAATATTTGTCACTCTGTGTCATAGTGCAACCACTAACGTTGCACTTTGTTTTTATCTTATCTGTTAGGCCAGCAGACCTAAGTCGTTGCCCTTCTTTGCAAGATAGCCGAAACTTGATTAGATGTAATGGAGAGCATACATGGTGTTGCTGCTGATTCTGATTGGATTTAGGTCAGGGCTTTAACTAGAGCGTTCTAGCACATGAACTTGGTTTGATCTAAACTAGAGCTGGAACATGTTTGCTCATGAGAATAGGTGAACTTTTTGTCTTGGAGGTTAGGTACCAGAAACGAGCATTACACTAGTAGAGAGAGCTCCTCCAAGTTGGTCAGATATTGCTTATTATCTTGGAACCAGTGAGGAGTGGTTTCGGTTGTCTGCAGTTCAGAAACCAAATGTGAGCAATTTGGAAAAACTATCTTGGTTTTAAAACATATTAAATCAAGGTATAACTGTAAATGCATCCTGGAGGTTTTTTTTTTTTCTTTGAACAGACCTAGGTGGTGTACGTGCTCTGCTGCAGTGATTAAAATAGCCAACAAATGACATTATGAGGAGACCTTCAGAGGAGAGATTAACAGGTCTTTGTAGATAAATTACTCTTCATTACTGCAACAGGCCACCAGACTGTGAGATCAAAGACAGCGGGAATCTTCCACCTAATGCTGTTATCAGACTTGGCTTATTTGATTTATGGCTGCAGCACTATTTTCTTTATTCAACCTTTATTTTACCAGGATAAAATCCCACTGAGATTAAAACCCTATTTCCAATGAGTCCTGGCCAAGAGGGAGGACTCCACCTGCCAGTGCCCTTCTACTGACCGCAATACCATTAAAAAATATAAACTTTTTGACCCATCACTCCAATGAAACTCCACTAAACAGCAGCAAACTATTAATTACAGACCATCTGTCCAGTATTTTTTAAGCTCCTCGTTGCCATTTTCAGCATCTCTCCAGATTCTGTGTGTTTCTTGTGTTTTCTGAGTCTGTCGTTCTTGTTTTTCTGCAGACTGAGTCCCTGTGAGCTCCAGATAGTGGTGGGACATGCATGACGCTCACTGACCTGCCAGTCAACCGACCAACAAAATTACCACGGCACAGTCACTTCCCTCTGGCCCCGCCCTTCACCTCACCCACTGCAGCATCGAATCAACCGATTGCCTCTCAGTGTTTCTCTGAGGTCCGCCTGCCAGCGTCCTTCTACCAACCCCGATCTTTGACCTTCAAAAGCACCCGAGCCGATATTTTGCCCCGTAACCTGCAAAGAAGACCACTTGTTGTTTGTCTACACATCTCTTTGTGGGGTTCCACCAGCTTAAATATCTCGTAACCACAGACATAGTTACGTTTTACCCCTGTTCACAAAATCTAACAACCCAGACACAGAAAATACCCTTAAGCAGAGTCACCTAATTCAGATATTGTTCAACCTATGAGTCTCAGTGCTGATAAAACACCTTTCTCGGATCTCTTCGGAAAGCCTTCACTTTCCAAAACTCCACTGATGTTCTAACCGTGTCAGTAGAACTGTACTTCACTTCCAGTTCAGTCCGTCAGATGTCATTACGTCTCATCTAGTCTTTCTTGGTATTCAACAGCTCACACTATTTAACCACACTCGTTACGATATGGTTAATGTGGTTTATTCAAAGAAAAAACTAACTGCAGTAAGGTTTTTAACTCTGTATTAACCTGTTCCTGATAGACTTGGTAGAAGTGGTTGCAGAGAACACTGTGGAGTTGTAATCAACTTAAAAGTGTTTTACTAAAAGAATCTAATAAAGTTCAAAAGCTTATTTAGTGTATTTTCGTCAGACGTAGGCAGCACATTAGGGTGAGAGAAGCGCCAAGAAACCAGCTTATGACCAGAAACAACCTGTTTTTCAGCTCGATTGTCCGCGATCAGTCGGAAATTCAAAAAACGGATCATTTTCGTAAACATACCATATTTTTACTTGGGGAAGAAAACTTAAAGTTAGCTATTTTCACTAGTGAGATGTTTAAAACAAGTCAGAGGGATGTGGGAAGCTCTTTAAAGGGAATCTGTATTTTCTATGACGTGCCAAGATGTGTCTGCGTGTTATTCAGGTTGCGAGAGAGTGAAACTTTTCAAGCAGATAACAGTAAGGCCGAACATATGTATTCATAGTTGCCGTGTTTTATCCTTTCAAGCTTTCAAACTCTGTCTTTCAGTTAGAGGCATTATTAGAAAATGTGATTACCTCAAAGGAACGTCAAAAGAGGAACGATGGAGAATGTTTGAAGCTTCTCTCAGTGGTCTTGGCTTTAAATTGATTATACTGTTGTAAGTTGGGGTTGTAACAGGAAGACCGAGTCCCTTTTATTTGTTACCTTATGTTGCCCCCTTTTTTAAATCAACAAACATAAAGGAATTGGTTCACTGTACTTCTTTAAACTGTTGTTGCAGACAGTATCTATCATCTGGTTATGGAAAATGTTCTGGCAGAATTGATGTTGTGATCTAGAAAACAAAGATCAGAAGCTTTTCCAGCTTTTCCAGTATCGCAAGCATGTCTTAACCCCAAATAGGCAACATTTAGAATAATTCTTGTGCCAAGTTGTACACAAATATGAGTATTAATAAACAGTCTGGAAATAATGCTTATGAAGATGCAGCAATCTTTAGTTTTTTACCTTATTAAACATTTAATTGAGGTTGATCTGGTTCGGTCCAGTTGAAAAGGCAAAAGAAATTTAAAAAAAAAAAACAGTTCTCCCACGCCAGACTCAATTAAGCACTTCCAGACATTCAGACATGTATAGTACTCTGTTCAACACATGTTTCTGCCTTTCTACTCATGACGCTAACCTTTTTATAGTCCACCACACCCCCTTCCTGCACACCTGCAGCCCCTGTGAGGGAGCTAATACTCTGAGACGTGTCTGGTCTACAATCATTAGAGAAAAGCAGGCATAGGGTCCCTTTCTTTCCTTCATGAATCTGTTGCTCCTCCTGGTTATGTGCATCACCAGATCTGAGGGTTGAAAGCCCTCGCTGCAGGCAATGAACCACTTACACACACACATATATCTATAGAATAAGTTCACACACGCATACACATCGGTGTGCCTGAGCACCGAACAGGCACACACCAAAAGCCACCACTTTGTCGTTGGGTAGTTCACACTGATGTACTAATTTTGCTGAAACAATGGTTTGTTTCATTGTCATTGTTGCATATTTTACCACACTGGCTTCCCGTGTTGCGGCGTCTCTGCATCTCTTTTCTCTTCCTGCGTCTTTCTCCAGCTTTCTGACAGCAAAACAGTAATATTATAAATGAAGGCTTCTTGTCACCTGCGCATTTACGTGACACAAAGACAGAAAGAGGACAGAGAACGGCTGAAGTGAAGAGAAGTTCAGAGATAGGAGACAGTTGATCTATAGGAGGAATAACAACATAGCATTCATGTTTAAATCTTTATGGTCATTTAGGGGTTTTCCTGTACACAATAAAATCCTTCCGCTTACAGTGAGACTCAGAGGAGCAGATCATTAGGCTTCGAGTTTTCTGCTGCTCTTCTTGGCACATATTTTACCCTGACATTTGTATTGTAAATAGATGACAAAAAAAAAAGTTTTTTGTTACATTTTTTTTGTGCAGCATGTTTGATTTACGTTGGATGCCGTTTAAATATACAGAATGTTCTTAAATCGCACAACGCTGGACAGCAGGAACTGCCCAGCTCTAAAATGCCATGACTGCAGCAGTATTTTAGTTAACCAGATCCCAGAACAGCTCGTATATTTGAAGTTTTCTTTCTAAAATACGTGTCATTTTAAAACTAGGAGAGGCTAAAAGCAGTTTTGTTCACATTTATTATACACATACATTGATCCTTTTTGGAGCAGCTGGCTGGGTCGCTTTAATCATATTCCCTTAAAGTAAATTGCTGTACGTTACTTCTAGTGCAGGCTCCCCTCGACACTGTGACTTTGATTTAGGCCAAAACATTTCTGAAATGTGCTATGCGTCACAAATCGAACATGGGTAGTCCGTGTCCTTCCTGCTCACGGTGATTTCAAGGTTGGGACCGTCTCTGGTGAATACACGGAGGGATTTGCGACATCTCTGTGGCGTACTGTAGTTGTCAGATGTGTGAAGTGTTACTACTGCATTCATCCTGTAGAGAGCGCTGCTTAGCCTCTTGAACACTGATAGTCTGGCTCTGTGACTTTACAAGAAGCTAACCGACAAACATCCCCCACCAGATTCCCCTATACTGTACTTATTTAAGCTAGCGCTCTGTTATCGTGTCTGGAACACTAAATATTATCAGCACCATATGGCTCGTGTAAAGTTCCCTTACAGGAAAAAAAACAAAACAAAAAGGTTATGTGCACTTTGAACACAGTCTTGTTCATTTCTTGATGCACTCAAGTTATATAACTGTACTCAAGTTGCTTTACTGTATACTGGTAAAACCTCGTCAGCTGTGTACTGTACGTGTGTGCTTCTGGGAACAAAACCGTCTTGGTAGTTTAGTGAAACTTACGGTGATCAAAGAGCAAGTGATCAACTAGTCAACAGTTAAGTCTAGAAAACTTAAGAACAACATATAGGCATATTTATTATCGTATCGTTCCTTCCAAACAATTCCCTCGAGTTGCCTGAAAGCAACACACGTCACATGACACATGCGTGGATCATATGTGAAAATAATAATAATAATAATGTGAACCTTTCTTTTGGTTTTTTTTTTGTTTTTTGTTTATTTTCTTTGCAGGCAGAATAACTGAAATATCAAAGCACTTTGATAGATGTAGGTGCTGGACTGTGTATAGAGGAATAGGAGAAAGTTGTAGTCTTGTTGTGTCTCAGTAGCTCATTGTAAGAGTGCGCCGTCATAGGAGGAGATGAGCTGCTGTTTGGTGGATTTTAGTGGAACTTGGGTTATCGGTGTTGTGCTGCTGGCTTCGATAGTCAAACACTCAGCTCTCCAGGCTGCCCTGATGATATTCTTGTTGACATTCTCTGGGATTTACATTCTGGCCAAGCTGCAAGGTCACATCTACTGAATGGAATCATATATTTTTATCTTCTGCTCAAAAGGCTCACTGAACTCTGAGCCACCTTTCTTTAATATAGTTTACACACTAGGATAGATGTAACCACTAGATGGGTTAACAAAATGTGCGTTTTTAGCAGAAGATGGTAGCTTTCAGACTTTATTTACATGCATGAAAACTGCAAATACTAAGTTTTCCATGTGCTGCCATACTGAGAGACATGTTCAAAAAGTTGCGCAACAACACTTGGACTCAGTTTGGTTTGTTTGTAATGAAAAAAAAAAGTTTTAAAAAAGAAAATCTAACGGATTTTAAATTAATCAATTTAATTGGTTGTGCTAACCAATTAAATTGATTAAATGCAGTCAATATGCATTTAATTTTTACTCAAAAGTACAACTTTCCAAAGTCAAAATTAATACGACTGCCTTACATTTAATGTTTGGCAATAGCTGCACTTAAAAAAAAGAACTGTTTATCTAAAATCTTTTATAAAGAGAGTACTGCAATCACTTTTAATTAACATGTTGCTATAATGTTTGAAAGTGCAAAATGTAATAAATACATTGTTATTAACTTACAGGCTAATACAACTTAGCCTGGTTAATAAATCTCTCCCAAAGTCAAACATTTTTTTCCTTATTTAGATAAACTTTGTTTTGACTGATATAAGAAATTGTTCATTAAGCGACTTGGTCAAATCAAGGGAAATGGGGAATATAAATCACTATTTTTCAAAAGCAGGAGTGTTTTCTTCATATTATCTTTTATTAAATAAATAATCTCTACATATTTATTGCACCAGGCCACTAAAAATCAAATTCTACATAATACTTATCTGTAATGTACAGCTTTCAAACTGATATTATTGTTGCTAAAATCTACAGTTTAGGTTTTCAGTAATGGACCATTAAATCTTCCAAGATTATAAATATTTAATTTTAGTACAACATTATTTGGTGAAAGAGGATATGGGAAGAAGTTAATGTTGCTTTGCAGCTTGGACAAAAGGTAATATCCAGATTCACTCTAATATCAACTCACAATGGTTTCGTGTAGCCTTTTAACAACACCCTTCCACTAGTATCTCACACTGTCCCTTGTACATAATCAACACTGTGTTTTTATCACCCCAGAAGTATTTAATTAAAGTTAAAAACAATAGAAAAATGGGAAAAAAATAAAAATCTTACGTTTTAACAGGATGTTGTGGATGTTGCCAGTTGAACATACCCGTTCACGTAAACCTGCAACAGCTTAGCTCAATTAAGGTGTTATTGTAAGAGTGAAAGCGTAAGTAAGGAAACGTACTGTTTTTCTTTCCTTTTTCAGAGTCTGCCTTTTTTCACCAAGAAAAGGGCTGATGAAGTTTCAAGAATGTTTTTTAAAATGTGTTCAACATTCTGAATACATGTGTGAGGTTGTCTCTGTTCTGTTTTCAGAAGATCGATTAAACACGACGACACTAATTACTGGTTTCAGGAAGTAGTGACGTGTAATCGGTGTGAAATGCACCGACGCGTACTGGCGGCCTGATCTGTCTGATGTCTACCACAACAGAGTGAGAGTAATGAAAACCAAACTTTGTGTGTTTTGGCATGTAGTATGGACTCATGTCCTGTATTAGACCGCCCCCCTGAACTAACACAGTGACATAACTACCAACACAGGACGGAGTTAGGGCAAGTCTTGGACCAAATTGTTTCATCACGGTCAACAGAATTATGAAGAAATCTAAATGTAAAAAAAACATTAGAGGTGAAATTAGCATGTAGTATAACTGAATACAGAGTGTGTTGGTAGATATGTACCTGGAGCCCCAACCTGTTTCAGTCCTACAGAGGTTTGTCAACACTCCAGTACTGAAAAAGAAGCTGATTGTTTTATCTTTTATTCCACTCACAGCAACCACTGGCTGGCTGCTCAGTAAAACCAAAAATCTGATTAAACGTCAAAAGCAGAGGTTTCACTTCACACTTATAAGCTGTGCTTCGGTCCCCTGCTCACTCTTAAATACCAACCGTAGACTTAATAATCTTCGACAGCAGACAAAGGAGCCTTCCTTTCAGTACTGCTGAGTGGACACTCTGTTATTGTTTAGAGCACAACACCGTTGTAAGAGCATGCAGGAGACAACAAACCAACAGTTGGTTGTTAGAAGCATCCGTCCTATTAGATAGCGCTCATCTCCCCCCTTAAATTCTGAATATTTGGTATGAAAGAGATGTTCATTGTGTTTAATTGTTAACTAGTGATGTGAATATTAATCATTAAATAAAAAAGATGGGCAAGAAAACTCAGTGTTGTTGCTTCATTATTTCTTGACAAACTGGGGTTTAAAGACGAATTCATTAATAACATTCTAGACTTGTAGTGAAGGCATATGGGCATAACAATTTTTAATGTTTTTAAAACGAACTGTTTAAATTAAATTTAGTTTTTTGTAAGCAAGAATTCATAATAAAAATATACGATCAAATCATTGTGACCATACACGAATCAATTATTTAGAATATGTGATGAAGTTTATTTGTCAGATTAAAAGTCATTTAGTAACATATTAGACATACTTTTTATTCAGTCCACATTTCTGTACCGGTCTGATGTAATATTCTGATCTATGTTTTTTCATGATGTTTTACTGTGAGATGAGTTACTGAAATAAATTGACTTTTCAACAATGTTGTACCTGTACAGGCAGATTCCAATTCAGTTCAATTTGAATGTGTAAGAGAAGTGTCCATCGTTTACGGCTGCTTTGGACTTTCTAAAACAAACAAAACAAATCTGACAAGATTCTATAAAGCTTGGTGGGAAAAGTTATGCATTTAGTTAGTTTAGTTTTATACTCGGGTAAAACATCACATTTTGAGATGACACGGTCTGATACTGCTACATGTTTCTACCATAAGTAAAGTTACTGAATTTTAATTTAGGATTTTCTCTTCAGACAAGACATTTGTCAGGCTTTTTAAAATTATTTATCAGTGTTTTAGATAAACACCACTACTACAATACAATACTTACCCAACAGAATCTTTATTCACAGTAATAACTTCGTACCACATTTTTAATAGGCAAAGAGGCGCTTTGGTGAAAACTAGTCAAGGAGCTGAATGAGATGCAGGTGTGTTGGGGAGAAACTACGCCATCTTTCGGTCAAAAATGGAACTAGTGGATGTGAAGATGGACGCATTTGGTAGGTCTGAATTTTGGGGGCTGTTGTAGACAAAACACTTTCGGCTGTACTTATTCAGCTGTAGGTACTTTTTGAGCTAATGATGTAGTGGTTGAAGTGGAGGCCGAATAGATTTACTTAAGCCATTCCCCGAATTGGAAGCTGCAATCGGAAACCAACTTCAACTTCGTGTCAAAAGTGCGCGGTCTAAGTCCGCGGAACATCACGTTTTAGCACGAAAAGCACTGCAAGTCATTTTCCCACCTGTTTTGTTTGAATGTACCTGGTGAAAAACAGCAGCTACAAGTTCACTTTAGAAGTTTTGACTAAATTTCTTGACGTTAAAATACACTATAGTTTTATTGTACAAGCTAGTAACGGTAAACACTTGATGCGCGAGCTGGCTAACACCTCCGTTTGAATCATTAACGGCGATTCCACGTAATTTCGACATCTTCCATCTACTCTAGTTAAAAAGCTACACATACACTCTTCAAATCTGAATTAGATTATTCTCAACTAATAGCAGAAGATTTAAAACCAAGTTTGTGATTTGTGAAACCGTAATCTGATTTGTTACACTTCAATAAGCAATTCGGCACTTTTTATGCAACTGGATCGCACTGGAATTGCTCCAGGTCCAGCAAGTTGAAATGGTCCCAAAAGAGATGTTCCCTTTCTTCTACTCTTGTTCCTGATGGCTGGATGGCATGGCATTGCATCCTTGGGCTCAAAGATAACCTGTGAAATTCTTGCTGGCTGCCTTCTGAGCGCTGATGTTTCAGCTGACAGCTGAGGGTCAGTGTCTGACGCACAGCAGAGGGACAAAGCGTTCCTGTATTCAGATAAGCAGCAACAGGTGAGTGTTAAGGAATAGACGGGATGCAGTAATTCAAAAAAGTCTCAAAGGATGAACATTGAAACGACCTAAAATCCAGGGTTTTTTTAAGAGGGGAATTAGATTTTATCCATTTAATGAGTTGCTATACTGACAACACTTTTGTCATAGTTCTATTTTTACCTCGTAATTATTTTTATTTTAAGTACAGTCAGTTGTTTCTGGTAGATGTTTCCACAATTTTGAGTTACCACAGATGTGACATTTGGGATTTAACAAATTGTTAATTAATGTTCCATAATTAAATATACCAATGTTTCTGGGGTTTATCAGTAGCACTGTGTACTGCAGCCACTGAGGGAGAGAGTATTCAAAAGATAATCAGAATGTGGTCTAATATACTCATTGATTCCATTAACCTAATACTTATAATAGTGTTATGACAATACTTCTACATCCAAAGATCACATTCATTTGGTCTAAACTGATTCTGCTTGATTCATTTAGTGAAAACTTTTTTTGACAAAATTATATTTGATACTTGTTTGTAAAAATCTATGACAAAGCGTGTGGTTTTTAAAATCTATCTTGGCTGGGATTTAGGATAGAGAACTGGAGACATAAACCAGGACAGAATGTCAAGCAACAACATCTTATATAAGGACAATGTTATAGTTCTTCAGTATATTTGTCGTCGTTACTGGAAGCAACTTGCCCAGTCTTACTATCTGGCTTATCAAACAAATATCCGACAAGTCACAGTAAAAATAAATTGCTTTCCTATTGTCGAGAGGATATTGCTGATGGAGTGTTATCTTTCAAAGGTTGGGAGGTCTATTGGATTTACAAAAACTGCTATAAATCTGGATGAAAACACAGCCGTTCACTTGTGGGTATTCATTCTCCTCCAGATGAAAGTTGTCCTTTTATCTGTAGGATGAATGTTAGTGGGTTGGAGTAGCCTTACTGATGTATAACTTGTGCATGAGTTGTAAGTTTATAAATTGAAAGCTGGTGTCATATTGTACTTATCAGTACTATATGTTCCATACAGCCTGAGAAAACTCTGGTCACTCCAACAATTTATCTGGCATCTCAATATAGGATTGGCATAACGGGACATTTTACAAGTTATTAAAACCTTGTTTGATCTTAAGACTGGGAACTGGGTATTGCCTAGTTTGTATCAAACATATCCTGATGAAAAGGGAGAGTGTAGATTCACCGAGTATACAGTACACCTAAACATAAACATGAGTTTTTGTGAATTTTTCCTACATTCACAACGACTGCCTTTACTACTTGTGATTGTTCTTCGAAACAAAAGACATTTGAAATTGTAATTTCCATTCACACGCTGATGAGGGTAAATTAATGGATTGTAGATTTTTTTTAACAGCAGAAGATGAAATATTTTATGAAAATAAAAGAAGAAAGGATACATTTTAGGTGGAAGTAGAAATATACAAGCAAATTGTATAAGCTAACTTTATACTTAATATTTTTTTAAACTGGGCATAAAGAGAATGGCCTGATTTTTCTGGACGTGCCTCAAAATCTGCAGAGATAGGAAACAAACTGCTAAAGCTAAAAAGGTAACCCAAGCTGACTAGTAGTTTGAATTGATAGAAATATTTTTTTTATTTCACTCAAGGTACTGTATTAATCTACAGAAAAAAATTGTTTTATCTAACTATTTTAAATTGTGACCTTAGCAAAACATGTTTATTCAAAAATCCTATCGTTAGACTGCTGCTAGGCTTCTGATGTGCCAACACTATCAGTGATCCATGCTGGGCCTAGCAAGTGTTTTTTTGTGCTTGCTTCCCCAGCATATGCATAAAGCACACTACATCTTTGCCTCTATGTAAACTTTTGAACTACTTGACTCTAATCTATTCCCAGGCCTTAACATAGCAGGTTGTCCTCCATGAAAGGTCCCCATTCCCAGCTGTCCAGAGTCCTTGTATCTCTAACTTCAATGATCACAAGGGGAGATGTGAAGCACCTTGTCTCTCTTAATTTTGCAATCTATGACAACTGTGGTTTCAGATGAAGTTTCTATTGTTAGAATGCTTGTTATGTTCTGATGGTTACTTGAGGAGGTGTTGAATATGTGTCCCTGCCTCCATATGTCCTTCTGCTGTCTTGTCCATCTCCTTGACTCCACTTCAGTAATAAAGTTGTCTGTGACTGCAGCATCACTGCATAAGCTCAGGTTTGAAATCTACTAAAGCTTAAAGAAATATCTTGGTGCTTGGGACTCGACGTTGCTTCAGAAATAAACGTGAGAAAAGGTAGGGCTCGATTGATTTACATTTTAGATTTCTTAATTTGTGAAATGTCTAAGTTTCATATGCTTGTTAAACCAATCTGCTTTTTTGTTGTATCCTAGTTAAACTGATGTTTGCAATTCTACATCTCCGAAGTTAAGAATTGGTTACAGTTAAAGGAAAATAATGTTTAAGAGCTTAAAGAAGTAGTCAAAAAGCATGATATGTTTCTAAGCAAGAATCTACACATTTCAGATATTATCTAGGTTGCTTAAGAACGTAATACTTTCTAAACCTTTTGATTAAATGTTAAAAGCAATAATTTACTATGTGGACGGTTTGAAGAGCTACAGAGTCTAATTCTCTTTTTTATTTTTTTTACTGTGTTTTTGCAATTGAAACATCAAAGACTGATACCATGAAGCAGCATGCATCAGAGGACTGGGACATCCTTCACACCAGCATCCCACCATAATAGGTAATGTTATTAGGCACTAGGGGATAACACTTAGAGCATATTCACATTTGGTAAAAATTCAATACAGCTGATTTCTACAGTTTGTTCAGCTGGAGGACCTCAAGTAGTAAAACTTTGATGTATATAAAAATAGGTCTTCTAGAATGGCTTAATTTTTTTTATCCTCATGGAGTTGGTCGGTCCATCATTTGGTTCTTCTATTGTGCTGTATTTCGTCTTTTTATGTAACAATCAGCATGCCTGGATGTGTGTTGATAAAATGGTGCAACCAAAAAACCTCCCAAAAGCCTCTATTTTCCTGAGAGTCATAGGAACCAAAACCAAGTCATCCATCCCATTACTTTGTCAGTGTAGGCGAGGTAGCACTTGGCTTAACATTTCGTTAAACTTGAAAAAAATCTCTCTTCCTAAGACAAAGTGTTTTGATAACACTTTAAAATCCAGTGTTACTGCATTTTTCTATGCACCGAGCTCACATTTCTTTTTTTACGATGTTGTGTAAAAGACGAGTCATCGCTAATGTCTTTATTTTATGTGTCCTATGATCTAGATTATGTACTAGTTCATTTGTTTTTAAGGTTTTGTTCGAGGTTTGGATTCCTTTTTTACGTATTCTAATGTAAAAGATGTAGTGTTTGGTCTTGTCAAATTCAACATATCAATCTTTTATTAATTTGTGTTGCATAGAATGCTATACTGTATACTTTACCAATGAAATGTTTCAATAGTTCATAATTATTGCACAATATTACATAATAAGTTAAATAGGATAACATTATGGACAAACTGTTGAAGTGCAGTCTTCCACATTTTTCAGCAACCCTAGCAAAATGTGCAAGAATCCTTAAAATAAAAAAATATATAATGGATTGCAGGAGAATGGTAATGATCATTTTTGCTGCTTCCTCATAAGGAGCTTTGGAGACATTTTCTTACAGCCTTTAAAATCCTCTTCATTGTTTTGTTAAACGGATGGAAATATTGGTAGTGAGATAAATCCTGGTCCTTGAAAAGAATGATTAGGTTAAAGCTTAAATAGTTTTAAACTTTGTCATTTCTGCTCTGGACATGGGTTACTTTAGAAAACTAGTTATTCTCATATTGCCATAGTTTGTCCAATGAAGGTCAACACTTATTTCTAAAGCATGTTCTTCTGTCTTTTCCATTTTGAAGAGTGGCAAAGAGTAAATTACTTGTGTCACTACACAATTATTCCTCATAGGAACAGGTAGTTGTGCACTTATAATAAAATACTCAACAATAGTCCATTTTAAAAGGTAAAGCACCAGTAACAACGCTTCACTAAAAACCAGCTTTTGTATGAGTTATTTTTCCTCACTGAATGACGGTCATCATATTATGGGTTGAATTTTCATTCAATTTTCCATGAAAGATTATGCTGCAATGAAATAATTGAGTTCTTGCAAGGTTGCAAATAAATATGGAGAGTACTGTATTTATAATGTCTTTGACATTGTATATTAGCTAATTTATAGGTAGATTCAAATGTCATTAGAAAAGGATATACTCTTGTTGCTTCCTCAGATGATAGGAAGCAACGTGCTTCCTATCATGCAGTATAAATGATGTAGGAATATAAAGGTGACCCATTACAACATGTCAGAGAAACTTGAGTTTCTATATTTAGTTAAAACTAAGAAAATAATCAAAAATTATAGTGTACAATGCAAGTAGAAAATAGGAATTAGGCTACACTGCAAAACTGTAAAATAATGTATTAAAACCCTATGAATCAATACAATCATAAATAAAATGTGTATAATATATGAATTTAACAACAACAACAAGAGATCCCTTCGTCATTTAGTTTTTTGTAATTTGGTACTTGAAAGTGGAGGATCAAGAAACAGTCATGGCCCACTTTGAGATGCAGATTCATTTTATTCTACTGAACAAACTACATGCATAGGGAGACACCATGAAGATAAGAAGTGCCTCAGAAGTAGGGATTCATTCCATCTCCCTTACTCTTCATCGTGCCCTTTCTGAAAAAAGAGAGAGAAATATATTCAAATAGTTACATAGCTATTTTATCTGTGATTCCTTTTTTACCTGTTAAATGTTCGCAACATTGCAACACATCCTTCAGTCTTAGACATGGTTTACTCAAACCTATTGTCTTTATACTTACAATATGAGGACATATTTTGTTGAGAAAAGTTCTTGCTACTATTTTAATTCTCATTTAAACATCAGTATATTATGGTCTTGGATTGAATCTTTGGGTGTTTTAACCTCAACACACCACTTAAATATTAACAAATTGAACTAACCTTTGACCCAACATCGCGGCTCTTGGCACGTAGCTTGTTGACCTGAGACTCTGCGATATCGGCTCTCTCCTCAGCTTCATCAAGCTCATGTTGAATCTTGCGGAACTTGGTGAGATTATTGTTGGCCTGTTCCTCCTGTTTAGCAAAGTGACATATTCTGATAAGTGTCACGTGCTTTTAAGATAATCATCACAAATGTGTTTTTTAATCAACTTTAATAGAAGTTATTACAACTTTGCAAATTTATTGATATACTCATGTTTGGGGTGAAATGTAATTGCATCAACGCTAGATGCTATCTTTTGCCTGTTATCTACTTCAGCTATGAAGCATTAATTACAGGTTGTGGTGATTTATGAAGCTGAATACTTACTGCCTCCTCCGCAACTTTCTTGTAGGATTTGACCTTTAGCTGTAGTTTGTCCACCAGATCTTGAAGACGGGACAGATTCTTACGATCTTCCTCTGTCTGAAATAAATAAGAGAAACATTTTAGTTTTTTTTAATTACATGTTAAATAAAACGTAGGAATGTCTTTAGATCATACCTCAGTTGGTCAACTTAGAAGTAGAAGTAAGAAGTAAGTGATCAAGTAATCTAATGATATGCCCTGGTGACTCCTTGTGATTAATTGTGCACGTCTGGAAATTTTGCGGTGGATTTGAAAGCCATTTTTTGGCATTTTATTGGACTAACTTCAATGTGCCAATTCATATTTTGTTGTAGCATAAAGATGGGTACAAGCTTAAGATAGTTGTGGACAGGTTTAGTGAAGTTATTTCCATTTGTTTGTTGTCTGTTCTAACATTTCTTAAGAATATATATATATACATATATATTCCTGCACCTGATAAGTCAGTTCTTTGATGCGCCGTTCATATTTGCGAATTCCCTTGATGGAGTCACTGGACCGTCTTTGTTCAGCCTCCACTTCATTTTCCAGTTCTTTGATCTATTGCAAAATTTAAAACAGTGGTGTTTACGAGGAAATTATATGAATCCAGGATGTCAAATATTGTACCAGATAGATGATTTAGTTGTGTTTTAATCATGAATAGATTTATGAAATTACACTCACCCTGGCCTCGAGCTTCTGGATCTGCTTCTTGCCTCCCTTCATGGCGATCTGTTCAGCTTCATCCAGACGGTGCTGCAGATCTTTGATGGTCTGCTCCATGTTCTTCTTCATGCGCTCCAGGTGAGCGCTGGTGTCCTGCTCTTTCTTCAGCTCCTCTGCCATCATGGCAGCATCAGTGATGGCCTTCTTGGCCTTCTCTTCAGCATTTCTGCATTCCTGCACAGCCTCCTCCACTTCAGTTTGAAGCTGAGAAATATCACCCTCCAGCTTCTTCTTCTGGTTTATCAGGCTGGTGTTCTGTTCACATGTAAATTGAACCCTTTTAGAATTCCTTACTGCACTGTAATAATTGTACAACTTGTGAAGAAACTGATTAAAACTGTCTCACCTGTGAGTGCAGTAGCTGCACCCGCTCACTAACATCCAGCAGCTCTTGCTCAGCAAGCTTGCGACTTCGTTCAGTTTGCTCTAGAGCGCCCCTCAGTTCCTCTACTTCAGCCTGAAGCAGGTTGTTGCGTCTTTCAACAATGGCATTGTTTTCCTTAATGTCATCGTTGGCTCGCAGAGCATCATCAAGTTGGAGTTGAGCATCCTGAAAGAGTGACATTTATTGTGAGAAAAATTGATAAATGGCATTTATGGGTAAGAGCATGGAATGTGAAGATTGAAAGCACTAGAAGTTCATATGACTATGACTAACCCAGTCATAGACCAAAATATTTTCTAGACCATGGCAAAATAAATATCATTGGAATCTAATCTTTAAAATTGTTTGATTTCAGTTTTTAAACCCCAACAATCTGGATTATTGAATTCACAAAAGACTACAACTTTAATGCACACCTTCAGATGTGAATGAACCGACTTGAGTTGCTTCTGGGCCTCAGCCGCCTGCCTGTTGGCTTGGCTAAGCTGGATCTCCATCTCGTTGAGGTCTCCCTCCATCTTCTTTTTCAGACGAAGGGCTTCATTCCTACTGCGAGTTTCAGACTCAAGGGAGCTCTGGAGAGTATCCACCATCCGCTGCTGGTTTCGCTTTACTTGCTCCATCTCCTCATCTTTCTCAGCCAGCTTCCGCTCAAAGTCAGCTTTAATTTGGTTCAACTCAAGCTGGACTCTGAGAATCTTCCCTTCCTCATGCTCCAGTGAGGCCTATAGAAACAGGATGAGTTGATTGAAATTATTCTTTTCACCGTCTTTTAATTCCAGGAAGGGTTTTGCTCTGCACTTCACCTCTGCTTCCTCAAGAGCTGTGTGTATCTCAGACTTTTCTTGTTCCAGCTGCTTCCGAATCTTCTCAAGCTCATGAATGTTCTTTCCTCCCTCACCAATTTGCTCAGTGAGGTCAGATATTTCCTCTAAACACATAATTGAGACGATATATGAATTCTTCTTTGTAATTCAACTT
Organism: Poecilia reticulata; assembly: GCF_904066995.2. Taxonomy (NCBI): domain Eukaryota; kingdom Metazoa; phylum Chordata; class Actinopteri; order Cyprinodontiformes; family Poeciliidae; genus Poecilia; species Poecilia reticulata. The sequence goes on from NC_088846.1 coordinate 10,848,839, forward strand.
TTTGTCTGATGTCTTATTGATGAATAGCCAACCTTGTAAGTTCTTGTTCTCCCTCTTCATGGTCTCTAGATGTTCAAGAGACTCTTCGTAGGAGTTTTTAAGTTTGAAGAGTTCGGTGCTCAATGATCTGGCTTCTTTCTGAGAACTCTCCAACTCTGACTGGGACTCTTCATACTTCTGTTTCCACTCTGACAAAACCTAAAAATATTATGGAGATGTAAGTATTTTCTCTTTAGATGTGGTAAGTTTATACAGCTGTCGCTGTATTTTTCAACCTTGTCAAAGTTCCTTTGCTTCTTGTCCAGAGCAGCAGCAGCAGCATTAGACCTCTCCACATCCACCATGAGATCTTCGATCTCATTCTGCAGCCTGTGTTTGGTCTTCTCCAGAGAGGAGCATTTGGCATTCACTGCTTCAACAGCCTCCTCAGCCTCCTGCAGACGCTGAGCCAGCTTCTTCCTAGATTATGGAAGGGTTGATTTGGGATTGGCTACTTTCAAAACTTTGTACAGACACTGAAATTCAAATGTACTGTACTCACTTGGCTTCCTCCAGTTCCTCGGTTCTCTGGATGGCATCAGTTTCGTACTTGGTTCTCCACTGAGCCACCTCAGTGTTGGCCTTGGACATGCTGCGCTGCAGTTCAGCCTTGGCCTCCTGCTCCTCCTCATACTGCTCCCTGAGGAGGTCACAGTCATGGCGAGCAGACTGCACCGCATGGGCTAATGCATTCTTGGCCTGAAAAGAAAGTATATGAGAGGATATAGTCGCTGTCAATAAATCATCTTTATTTAATGGAGTGTCTTGGTTCCCAGTTACCTTGATTTCCTCTTCCAGTTGTCTTTTGAGGTCTTCAATTTGTTGTGTGTATGACTGCTTTCCTCTGGTGAGTTGAGACACCAGGGAGTCTTTTTCCTCAAGCTGCCTTATAAGTTCACCTGGGAATGAATTTAATAATTAGGTTTTAAATTGATAAAGTTAATATATGCTATTCAAGAAGTTTAAAGTGCTTGTTTATACCATTTTCAGTTTGAAGCTTAGCTTTCTGCATGGTGAAGTCATTGATGGTACGCTGTCCCTCTTCTGATTTGGTTTTATATTCATTCAGCTGATCCTCAAGAGACCGACACATTTTCTCCAAATTGTTCTGAAAGAAAGTAAATGCAAGTATGAATAATCGTCACCATGTGGGACAAGGCTAGACCAAGATTTTCAGCCAACAAGAAGAAAATATTTAGCTTACCTTGGCCTTGACAACCTGCTCCATATTGGAGACCACATCATCCAGCTCCAGTTTGAGCTCGCTCTTCTCCTTCTCCAGCTTCTGCTTGACTCTCTGCAGGTTGTCGATCTGCTCTCCCAGGTCAGCAACAGTGTCGGCTTGTTTCTTCCTGAGTGTGGCAGTGGTGGCTTCGTGGTGCAGGGTGGCCTCTTCGAGGTCTCTGCGGAGTTTCTGGAACTCGGCCTCCCTCTTCTTGTTCATCTCAATCTGGGCGGCTGTGGCTCCTCCAGCCTCCTCCAGTCTCTCACTGATCTCCTCTAACTCTCTAGCCAAGTCTGCTCTCTGCTTCTCCACTTTGGCTCGAGCAGCTCGTTCTGCTTCAAGCTCTTCCTCCAGCTCTTCAATGCGGGCCTAGAACAAAATGATGAAGGTTGCATTTGCTTTAACAAACATTTACAAACAAGTCCTTCATGTTAATAGTTTGTCTGGTGAGAAGTTTCACCTGCAGCTCCTTCAGTTTCTTCTGGAGCTGAGCACTCATTGCTTGTTCATCCTCTATTTTCCCATTGAGTTGGCTTATTTCAAAATCTTTCCTATTGATGATAAGAGGTACAATTTATAAAATGATGCTTACTTAGCAAGTAGTTAGTGTTTTTGATATGGGCTTCTTACTTTTTCAGCCTCTCTTCAAGTTGCTGCTTGTCATTTTCTAAGTCCATGATACTTTCTTGGGCCAACTTTAAGTCTCCCTCTAGCTTTCGCTTGGCTCTCTCAAGGTCCATTCGTATTTTCTTCTCTTGTTCTAAGGATCCTTCAAGCTGCAGAGAGACAGGCAAACAATCATTTGTATTCAAATAAACATAATTCAGGATTCAATTGTAATGTTTTAGATCTTACATCGTCCACTTGCTGCTCCAGCTTCGTCTTGGCCTTGGTCAGAGTGTTGACTTTGTCTTCCTCACTCTGCAGGTCATCCAGGGTTTGTTGGTGAGCTTCCTGTAAAGCTTTTTTCTCCTTTGTGAGCTTGGCGATAATTTCATCCAAAGCAGCCATCTCCTCTGTCAGGTTTTTGACCTATCGGCCAAAAGGTTTTCAGTGTGAACCAATGGTATTTGAGAGCATGATGTGTTTTGGTGTAGTGGTTAGTCTTTATGGTACCTTGTTCTCTGTAGCGTGTTTCTCTTTCTCCACCTTTGCCAGAGTTAGCTCTAAGTCGTCAATGTCCTTCTTTAACTCAGAGCATTCATCTTCCAGCTTTCTCTTCTTGCCTGTCAGTTCAGCATTCATCTCCTCCTCGTCCTCCAGTCTTTCTGTCAGTTCCTTGATTTTTGCTTCCAGTTGAATCTTACTTTTGATCAGACCCTCACATCGTTCCTCAGCATCAGACAGATTATCTTGCTCCTTTTATCAAAAGAAATTAACATGTTTTACAGAATGGTTATAATAAGCTGTGTTAAGACATTAAAAATCACAGTTTCAACATACAGTTTGGACTTGGAGCTGCAGGTCGTTCTTCTCTTGGAGAAGAGAGACCATTTTCTCCTCTAGTTCCTTCCTACGGGCTTCTGATTTTGCATAAGCCTCTTTGAGTTTGGTAAACTCCTCCTTCATGTTGGCCATCTCCTTCTCAGTCTCAGCTGATTTTAACAGAGGTTTGATCTTGAAGTACAACTTCATCCAGGGCCAATTCTTGACCCCCATGAAGGCGCGGATGTTCCACTGAATCACAAGTAGTGCATCCCTGTGTGTATTGGAAGTTGTATTTTTTAAGTAAACTTGATGACTGAATTGTGTCAATAACATTGTTCCTTTTATTTCTATTTCTATTATCATTATTATTATTGTGGTAATTAACCTTCGTTCCACAATCTTTTGGAATTCAACTCGAGCCAGAAGACCTCGTGAGCGAGCTTGAATGCCAGTGATAATTAATGCCAACCGATCATCTCGCATCTCCTCTAGCAGACCAAGAAGTCCAGCCTTGAAGAACACCTTTTAATAGATACAACAAGGGTTTAATCACTGATCTAAGCAATGCATAGACTTCATATTCTGTTAATATTTGACCTACTTTGGTGTGCCCAAGTTTGTACTGGTTGTGGTCTATATCCAAAGACCCCAACAATTTCTCAGCAGCTTTTTTGTTGTCAATGAATTGACCCTCAGGAATTGCATTGGGGTTTAAAATGCGATATCTTCAACAAAACAACAATGTGTCAGCATCAAATCTTTTCAATTAGATTTTTAATTTCCCTTCATCAAAAACAGCAAACCTCTGCTTGAAGTCTCCATAGAGGATCCTGTTGGGGAAGCCTTTCCTGCAGATCCTGATGCCTTCCAGCACACCGTTACAGCGCAGCTGGTGCATCACCAGAGGGTTCTCCATGGCCCCAGGAGTCTTGGTCTCGTTGGGGATGATGCAGCGTACAAAGTGAGGGTGGGTAGACCTCAGGTTGGTCATCAACTTATTCAGGTTCTCCTGAATATTCCATTCACAACAAACTTGAATACTTCCATCATTAACTTAGTAAATTATTTTTCATATCTAAATGCAAGAATGAAATAACTGGACTACAAAACAGAATAGAAATTATGTTTATCAAATTTTGGTTGTGGGTTGGAGAGAATATCTGATTAATACTATTAAAAGTGAATACAATTTAAAACTAGCCAGGGATAATGCTCCTGGATATATTTATAAAGTTTTTGTGAGTATGCTTTACAATATAAATTTACAAAGTTTTACCCTGTGTAGAGCAGAAACAGTTTGGAAAGATGAACCTTTCTTTTTGCTGCCTCCTTTGCCCTTCCCACCAGATTCTTGAGCTACATACAAAAAATCAGTTCTGTCATTAGAATAGCAATGTAAAGAGTTAGTGATGTTGTGGTAGCAATAAATGCTTCCTATTGTGTCTGCTGAATGTTAATATCCGCATACCTGAATCAGCTCCGGCATACCCAGCAAAAAGTATACCCAAAAGCTTAACAGTTGACTTCTGGAAAAGACCAACAACAGTCTCATTCAGAGGATCCTTGTTCTTCACCAGCCAGTTGTTGATATTATAATCAACAGTTCCAGCATAGTGAACCAGGGAGAAATGCGCCTCTGGTTTCCCTTTGACAACTCTAGGCTTCTGGAAGTTGTTTGATTTCCCCAGATGATTGTCATAAAGCTTAGCTTTAAATGTAGCATCAGAGGCTTTGGGAAACATGCACTCCTCTTCGAGGATGGACATGATACCCATGGGCTAAATAGAACAGAAATACCAAAATTAAAATTTCACCAGAAAATGCATGAGAATTTATGTTGAATCTCGCTGAAAATAAACAATAAAAAAATCACCTTTTCAATCAGGTCAATACAGGCCTGCAGATCCATACCAAAGTCAATGAACTCCCACTCAATTCCCTCTTTCTTGTACTCTTCCTGCTCCAGAACAAACATGTGGTGGTTGAAAAACTGTTGCAGTTTTTCATTTGTGAAGTTGATGCACATCTGCTCGAAGGTGTTGAACTAAAAAAGAAAACATATCTTTGTTTCATTTAGATTACTTTTTTATATCTGTCTATTATTTGCAAATAAGATAACTTACATCAAAGATCTCAAACCCAGCAATGTCCAGCACTCCGATGAAGTACTGACGAGGCTGCTTGGTGTCAAGAGACTGATTAATTCTCATGACCATCCACAGGAACATCTTCTCATAAACCGACTTAGAAAGTGCACCAATAGCATAGTACACCTTAACAAGGAAATGATGAAGAACACTGTTAAAACCTAACAATATATTGCATATAAATCTAAATACACTCAAAGTTCTTTGTACTTACCTGGGCAACATTTTGTCCCTTGGTGACCCACTCATTCCCCACTTTGACCCTTGGGTGACAGAGACCTTTGATGAGGTCAGCAGAGTTTAGGCCCATCAGATATGCAACTTTGTCAGCATCTAGTGAAGTACAAAGAACATTATTTGTGTGTATACAAATACACATATCCATTGAGTAATTGTAGATTGTTTTTGAATGCAAATTTTATCCAACTAAATTTGATTTCACCAGATCAAAAGGACTGTTGAACAAAGAGACTGGAACTTATTGTATTTTTGTAGTGTCTTGACTGAATAAGTTAAGATGGTACAATCATAGTTCTCTCTTTTGGTGTTAATATTTATTTGTTTTGAACATTTTAAATGTAGTTATTCATAATGCCCATATACTAAGATTGTTACCTTCAGTTCCATCTGCTTCTGCCTGCTCTTCTCTCTGCTTTTGCTTAAACTTCATGTTTCCAAAGTGCATGATGGCACCAGTCATTTTGTAAATACTGTTCTTCTCTTCTTGAGTGAAGCCCAGCACATCAAAGGCATCCTAATCACACATAACATTTTGATATCCAGTTAGTTTTCATCAATTGTTTTGTTCTGTATACTGTTTCTGCTAATATTTTAAAAAGTCAGCTCACATCAGTAGCCATCAACTCCTCTGAGTCATTGATGGAAGCTACTGTTGTCTCTCCTTGGGAGATGAACGCGTAATCATAGGGGTTGTTGGTGATGAGTAGCATCTCTACAATTACACAATTAAAATATAATTATAATATATGTAATGTTATACTTTAGAAAACATAATTGCTTTGAACATGTTGCCTATACTCACCCAGAAGTTCAGGCTTTACCTGAGACAGGATCTGGTAGAAAATGTGGTAATCCCTCTCAGCTTTAAGCTGGTAGGTGACACGTGACTTTTCCAGGAGATCTGTTGGGATAATAATCTATTATTCTCAGCAGAAATGGGCCAGCACTGCCTTGAAGTATGTAGTCATGGTACGTACAGGTTTCAATGTCAGCAGAGGCAAGCTTTCCTCTATTGTCAAAGTGGATTCTGATGAATTTACCCTAAAAAATAAAGAGTTATTGAATTTATCTGACGAATAATTATTTCCAGAACCAAAGTCACTTACAAATCTAGACGAATTGTCATTTCTTATGGTCTTGGCATTGCCAAAAGCCTCCAGAGCAGGGTTAGCCTGAATGATTTGGTCCTCCAGGGTACCCTGATGAAATCGAACCAAACCACAATATACACTTTATGTAAACCGAGTAAAAGCTTTCTATTTTTTCTGGGATTTAGAACAAGAAATTTAAAACAAACCTTTTTTTCACTTGCAGCATCTTTTTTACCACCTGGCACAGCAGCAATGCTGGCAAAGTACTGAATGACACGCTTGGTGTTTACAGTCTTTCCAGCTCCAGATTCTCCGCTGTGTAAAAGATACAAGAAAGGTTTCCTGCCAGAATCTACAACTTAGTACCACTAAAGAAATATAAGGTTGCAGAGTGACTCACGTAATGAGGATTGACTGGTTTTCTCGATCTGTCAACAAGAATTTTTAGCAGTCAAGTCAAAATTACAGTATCATAAGGGATGTGTGCACAAAATAAGGGGTTTCTATACCTGCCAGCATGTACTGGTAGGCATTGTCAGAGATGGAGAAGATGTGAGGAGGAGCTTCACTCCTCTTCTTTCCTCTGTAGGCAACGACCACCTCTTGGTTGTAGACTGGCAGCCACTTGTAGGGGTTGACAGTCACACAGAACAGCCCAGAGTAGGTCTGCAGATTAACAGGTAACAACATAAGATAGTGCCATAATTGTCCTATTGAATATATCTAATAGACTACATTTCACCGCAATATTAGTTTGTGCATTGAAGTTGAGATTTCTTACATAGATCATCCACGCTGCGTAACGCTCTTTGAGGTTAAACAGCACAGCTGGCTCATGGAGGAAGGTGAACATGGCCATGTCTTCAATTTTATCAAACTTTGGCGGGTTCTGAGGATGTACATCGCACTCCTTCACTGTGACAGTCTGTAAAAGAAAACAACAAAAGCTTTGTTTTACATCTAAACTGAATCATCAACATCATAATATCTTTATTCCAGTCATGTAAGAAGGTCCATAGTAAAAAGATAAAACAAACAAGATGGAAAAAATATAAAAGTAAGAATCAAACACCTCTATGGATTATTGATTGCACACATTTTAGTACTGAATACAAATTCACTTGCCTTTCCAAATTCTGTCTCAGCAGTGACTTTGTCACCATCACGACTTTGGACGGTTGCTTTTACGTACTCGACTTCTGGGTCAGGTACGAAGCACTCTCTCTTCATGTCAAAGGGACGAGTCTGGGCCTCCAGACGCTCCTTATCCGATTTCCTCAGAAAAGAAGCAGCAGCCCCAAACTCTGCCATGACGGCATCACCCATGTTTCAACCTTTAGAAAAGAAAACATTGTCATCTACAATGTAAAATACTTTTTAAGGCATATTACTATTACCCATGTGAGAACCAAGAAAAGAAATCAACAAAAATACTTGGACCTCAGCAATATTTAAATGTATATTGAAAATAATTGATTCAAAATGTAGGTCAGTGGCCAACTCTGTATTACCAACATTTTTAGTAATTACCTTAACTTTTAAAAACCCATAATGTTTTCCCTTTAATTATAAATTTAACAATGTGGGCTTGCAAAGAATATCTCCATATAAGCCTTGTATTGATTTTACTTAGTGTTAAATTACTGTCACTAAAATGTATTGATTTTACCTGAGCTTTATTTCAGTCCCCCTGGATATGTGAAATCTTGCTGCTCCACAAATAAAAGACAGAACAAACAAGATCACAATTCTGCAAACATGGAAACAGTAAGTTTGCTAAACAATAAGAGATTAGTTCTGCTTACAGACATTAATCACAGACGTGGTTTGAAATAATTTTTAAGCCTAGCCTACTGTGCTGCTGACCAGCCACAACAAAGCAGATTATTACTTGAGTGAATGTTCTTACCTCTTATTGTCAACCCTGTCAAGAAAATGATGGAACCAGTGACTCCCTTCGGGCTTTCTCTCCATTAATAAAGGTTGGAAGTCAACCAAATATGGGTATGAATATCAGAGAAATGGCATCCAGTTTGCTCGTCACAAAAGCATTCTCCAAACTGGGTTCAACCCAGTGCTGCTATTTGTTGCTCTCACCTTGAACAAAAGACTTGTATGCCAGAGTGGACATGACAAAGAAAGAGAGAGGCAGGAGGTGGGGAAGCAGCCTCTGACTGCTGAAGCATTTTGTCTCTCCTAGTGACTTGTATGTGTTATTGTTAGGTATTTTTAAATAGTAATGAATGGGAAAGTCATTTATTAATTTAAATGGATGTCTTGTTTAGGTTCTTCTGAATTTTTGTGTCTGGAATGATATCTATTTGCTACTTAAACACCCATCTCTGACTAAAGACCAGAAGGTTGCATGGACATTGGAATATTGCCTTTCTATTTGCAAGTTGAGAGAGATAAAACAAAGTAGAGCAACACAACTTGTGGAGCTTCAGACTTTTTCAGATCTTAGATTCAATTATAGTCTCTTCAGTGATTGGTTATAAAATAGAGATGGAGAATAAAGAGCTGCAGCTGTCGTCTGCAAAGACACAAGACCAGGACAAGGTCACAGTTGTGAGGTCTCTTTATTATCACTCAACACTACTTGTAGTTAAGTCTACAATAGGCATCCTCAGAGACAATACTGTCCCATTCAAGTTCATATTACATAAAGGGATACTGGACATGGTAATGCACTGTGTGTCTCGTGAATGGAGTGAGTCTCACTTTCTTCAAGTGAAATGACAAATGGTGTTTATTTCCAAATTCCCATTCCTGCTGTGGTTACCCTGGATGGGTGGAGCATAGTGATGCTGAGTTCCTATAAATACTTTGGTGTCTTAATTGATGACTCCCTTAAAGCAAAGACTGAAACTGGGTTTTTATTATCACAATTTGCAGTACTTTACTTTCAATATAAAACAACAAGCAATTTGTTGCTGCCATTTTTTTGTTGGACTATGGTGATCTTTTGTATATGTGTGCATCTGCCCAGTGTCTTCACAAGAATGATGCAGCTTAACATCCTTACCATTTAGAGGAAACTGCAACACCTTGACAGATCATTGTGAGTTATATTTTCAGAGACTGCCCTTGTGCTGCTCCTGTTGACATGGCATTGTTTTCTTCTCTTTATTCTTGAGCACAAAGATAACTTGTGAAATTCCTGCTGGCTGCATTTGAGGGCTTGGTGGTTCAGAGGAGAGCTTGGGGACAGCTTGTGACGCAGGTTATCAGGACAGTTTTTTTTTTGTTTTTTTTTTATTGATCGGCAGCAACAGTTGATTATAAGTAGCTAAAGTTATGAAACAGTATAATTTGCATGGGTAACACTTTATTTGAAGGGGTGTGCAGAGGACTGACATGACACTGTCATAATCATGACATAACATCTGTCATGAACATAAAGAAGTATTTATGAATGTTTATGACAGTTGTCATGAAGTATCATTTGGTAAATAATGACACTTAATGCAAAGTTGCTCTAAAAGTTGCATTGAAAGTCCATTAAAAGTGTTAACTTTGCATTAAATTATCACAGTTTACTAAATCATGCAAAGTTGGCATTTTTAATGGACTTTCAATGCAACTTTTAGAGCAACTTTCATTAAAAGTGTCATTATTTACCGAATGACACTTCATGACAACTGTCTTAAACATTCATAAATACTTCTTTATGTTCATGACAACAGGTGTTATGTATATGACAGTGTCATGTCAGTCTTATGCACACCCTTTCAAATAAAGTGTTACCTTTGCATGATATGTAATTTAAAGTGGGATGATTTATCTTTACAAATCAGATTTAAGTGTGAAAATGAATCAAGAAAGACAAGAACAAAACTCACATATGAACTTGCCTTTATTTATGGCAAACAAAACCCTTGGTGTACAGAATCTCTTTATTAGACAAAATTTAGCCAAAACTGTGATGAAATCTTTGTGAAAACCTCTACCACAGTGGACATCACATCTTTCTCCATCAGGCCATGTCCTGACTTATCTTTGTACTTGGATTATCATCTCTGTTACTTGTCCCTCAGTCTATTCCAGGCTCTTGGAGAGAGCACTTGTCCCTTCACTGAAGGTCTCATTCTCAGCTGTCCACAGCCTTTCTGTCTCTGACTTTTACAATCACATGAGCATCCCAAAGGAAGGTGTGAGACACCTTGCACCACTTAAGTTGAGGAATCTGAGCCATCAAAGCTATTAGTAGTATTTGCTATTTGCTGTTGTGAAAGGTCACTTCTAAGGGGAGTTGATTGTTCTCGTCCTTGTCTTTGCCTCACTCATTTAGTCTATGGGCTTCTGAGTGGACTCAACCTGAATTCTGAATGTGCTCGGATGAGGAAAAGAACCAACATATCATGAAATTATGGAAAGGTATTTATTTTTTATTTGTCTGATTACTAGTCTATATAATTTATGCTAAATGTCACTTGAATATACTTTGCAGTCATTAAATCCCGTGTTTTATTTTAATTTATGATTTTTTTTTTATATGTATTGAGAAAGCTCTTACAGGTGGGGAATTCGTTACCTGATGAGAACCAAGTAAGCTCATGTACTGTGACAGAATTGGGCCTTGTCTGGCACTGAAGATGTGTGCTCCTCTGAGAAAAAAAAGCTTCATTAAGTAATACTAAGGTTAGTAGTTTTAACTTTTATTTGATATGACATTTATCCATGTTTGTGTAGTCTACTAAGGTTGACAACAAAAGATTTCACCTCAAAAATAATTTATTTAGAAACTAATGAAATTTAAAAAATGAATGGGTAAACATTTTATAGTGATAATGAAACATATGCATGTAGAATAATTACTACATTTATTCCATTTCATTTCTTGCTCATAATAGTGTTGTTGTTTCACAGCCACTTATAAGAACCGTTGTCTGTTGATGCTAAAATCTGTGGTAATGCAAGATTAATAACACTACTCTAATTGTATACTAAAGTTAGAAACTACAAATACTTTTTTTTTACTGGAGATTTATCTCTGTTAAAAAAAAAAAATCTATGCAGCATATACGTATCTTTAATGTCTAAAATTGAAATAACCCGGAATTAAATTTCTAGTCTAAATACTCTTGTCCAACCCAGTGATCACATGTGACATTTGTAAAAGCATGCAGCCATTGATGCCCCAAATAAATCACTGGTCTCAATGAAGACAGGTGAAATCTACAGTGGGTTGTGTGTGTAATACACATGTTTTTTCATGCCAATCTGTTTCAGCTCAAATGAATAACTTTTAAAGTATTGAATGCACTTCTTATTATAAATCTGAAAATATTTTGTAGAATGGATTACTAACCTGCCTTCTACGTCAGATCTATTAGTGGCTTTAACAACAGATACCTGAGGCAAATCTCCCCTCCTAAAAGGGAGCAGAGATTTGCAGCCACAAACCATTACAACAAAATCCCCAGAGTAGCAATTGCTAAATTGTTTTAAGTAGACCAAACCTGTATGTATGTCTATCTAATAATTTATTAATTTATAGGGCAAATCAGAGATTTTATTTAATCTAAAACCTGAGTAATTCTCCCAGTTTTCTATCTATGGGTCAGGAAATATGTACATTTTTATTTTCTTATGAAACTTGGATGATTGATTTACTGTCATTAGTTTACTACTGGTATCTAAACTAATATTTCTCAATGTAATTTACAATTGTAATAATGTAGTTTCTTGCAGTACTTGTTCAGAAAAAAACATAGTAATACGAATAAGCCATTGAAAGTAAATAAGTGCATTTAAAAAAAAATTGGTGTACATTTTCAGGTATTTGCAGTGTTGCATGTTCTATTCAATATTCTAATGGTACGATAATGTTCTATATTTAGTTTATCCAGTCAATCTGGTTTATTGTATTATGCTCACAAATTTCTTGAATTCAATTATTTTCTTCTGTAAACCATCAAAACTGTAGGCAATAACAAGTCAAGAGGCTGTTTTAGATGCACGTTTGATTTATTCTACTCAACACGACAGCATGCTTAGGGAGGCACCATTATATTAGCAACAGGTGTCTCGGACACTTTATTGTCTGGAGAAACCTTATTCTTCATCATGTCCTTTCTGAAAAAAAAGAACACAGGATAAGTGTTGAGTGGTGTTTAAACAAAGTAAGGAGCCACTTGGAGTGGAAAACAGATATTTACACACCTTATAAAAAGACACGCAGCCCTTTTTTAATAATCCATTTGTTTAATAAAAAAAAGTAATGAGCAAGATCATTTTTGTAAGGATTTGTTTTTTAACTTTGTTCAAATTCAAAAGTTTACCAACAATGATATTTTTTAGCATTTGATAGAAATGTGAAGTACTAACTTTGGCATTTCTATAAACTCTATAACTTGGGTCAGATATTTCGGGTGTCTTTCCACAAGTTTCTCACAACAGTGTGATTCAACATTGGCCCATTACTCCTTAAAGAACTGGTGTAACAGTTTCATAAACCAGATTGCTCCCAAACACAACTTTATGTTTTGTGTGACACCCAGATCATGGCTTAGTGATGACCACACCTTGATGCTATTTTTTTGCTAACTGGCAGCAAGTTTGGTTTATTATTCTTTTCAAAGACCCATTTGTACTAAAAGTGTAACCTCCTTGCTGATGACTTGAGATGTTGCTTTAATGTGTGCTTTTGTTCTGGGGTTGATAAGCACATTTCACATCAAACACATTAATAACTGCGATACAAAACCTATCTCTGTCTTGACAAGCATGATTACTTAACATTTCTATTATGATGTACTTGTATCAGATTGTTTGAACAAATGAATGTGGGTGTGAAGATTATATCATGGAATCAAATGAAATTTCAGATTGGTTGCTAACTATAAGTGATACACAATATTTCCTTCGAGAGATTAAAACCATGAAGGTGTAAAAATAACTGTTGTTGGGTTGTTTCAGTTCAAAAAGTCAGAAATTATTTCAACAAGGGATTGTCAAGATCAAACTTTTTGCTGTTTTTGTTTTTGGGGTTGGACGTGAAAGCATTTTTTATGCACTGGACATCTTTAAAAACATATATTTGAAAAACAATTACCATTTTTGTCTACATACAAACCTTTGACCCAACATCACGACTCTTGGCTCGTAACTTGTTGACTTGAGACTCTGCGATATCGGCTCTCTCTTCAGCCTCGTCCAACTCATGTTGAAGCTTGCGGAACTTGGTGAGGTTGCTGTTGGCCTGCTCCTCCTGTTGGAAAAGCATCACATATTCCAGATAAGTATATGACAATGTTATGTAATGATCCTTTTTTGAAAGAGCCATACTTACAGCTACTTCTGAAGACTTCTTATAGGATTTCACTTTGAGCTGAAGCTTGTCCACCAAGTCTTGGAGACGTGCCAGATTTTTACGGTCTTCTTCAGTCTAGGTTTAATAAAATAAGATGAAAGGACAATGTAAAAAAAACTTTTTTAGTTTATGAAAACTACTAAAGATGTGTTCTAGATTAATAGCTACCTGATAGGTAAGTTCCTTGATGCGTCTCTCGTACTTTCTCACTCCTTTTATTGCATCACTGGACTTTTTCTGTTCACTTTCCACCTCATTTTCAAGCTCCCTGACCTGCAGATTCCACAGCAAAAGTCATTAAAAATATTGGTTGAGATTCAGAAAACATTTGATTTGCTTGCGCAAACACTTTGTCTCGATGAGCCTTCCTCTACTCACCCTGCCCTCGAGCTTCTGGACCTGCTTCTTGCCTCCCTTCATGGCGATCTGTTCAGCTTCATCCAGACGGTGCTGCAGATCTTTGATGGTCTGCTCCATGTTCTTCTTCATGCGCTCCAGGTGAGCGCTGGTATCCTGCTCTTTCTTCAGCTCCTCTGCCATCATGGCAGCATCAGTGATGGCTTTCTTGGCCTTCTCTTCAGCATTTCTGCATTCCTGCACAGCCTCCTCCACTTCAGTTTGAAGCTGAGAAATATCACCCTCCAGCTTCTTCTTCTGGTTAATCAGGCTGGTGTTCTGTTCACATGTAAATTGAACTCTTTTAGAATTCCTCAGTAATAATTGTGCAACTTGTGAAGAAACTGATTAAAACTGTCTCACCTGTGAGTGCAGTAGCTGCACCCGCTCACTAACATCCAGCAGCTCTTGCTCAGCAAGTTTCCGGCTTCGTTCAGTTTGCTCTAAAGCGGCCCTCAGTTCCTCCAATTCTGCCTGAAGCAGGTTGTTGCGTCTTTCAACAATGGCAGAGTTTTCCTTCATGTCATCATTGGCTCTCAGAGCATCATCAAGTTGGAGTTGAGCATCCTTTGGATGAATGTCATTTTTTAAATATGTTTTTAATCAGGTTCTGGTGTTTTTAAAGGCAATACCACAATTACGTTTCCTATTATTTACTGACCTTAAGATGTGCATGAACTGACTTGAGTTGCTTCTGTGCCTCAGCCGCCTGCCTGTTGGCTTGGCTAAGCTGGATCTCCATCTCGTTGAGGTCTCCCTCCATCTTCTTTTTCAGACGAAGGGCTTCATTCCTGCTGCGAGTTTCAGACTCAAGTGAGCTCTGAAGAGTATCCACCATCCGCTGCTGGTTTCGCTTTACTTGCTCCGTCTCCTCATCTTTCTCAGCCAGCTTCCGCTCAAAGTCAGCTTTAATTTGGTTCAACTCAAGCTGGACTCTGAGAATCTTCCCTTCCTCATGCTCCAGCGAGGCCTATAGAAACAGGATGAGTTGGTTGAAATTATTAATTTCACTGAACACTACAATATTTTAATTCTAGGAACGGTTTTGCTGTGCACTTCACCTCTGCTTCCTCAAGAGCTGTCTGTATCTCGGACTTTTCTTGTTCCAGCTGCTTTCGAATCTTCTCAAGCTCATGAATGTTCTTTCCACCCTCACCAATTTGCTCAGTGAGGTCAGATATTTCCTCTAAACACATAATTGAGACAATATATGAATTCTTTCTAATTCAACTTTTTGTCTGATGTCTTACTGATGAATAACCAACCTTGTAAGTTCTTGTTCTCCCTCTTCATGGTCTCTAGATGTTCAAGAGACTCTTCGTAGGAGTTTTTAAGTTTGAAGAGTTCGGTGCTCAATGATCTGGCTTCTTTCTGAGAACTCTCCAGCTCACACTGAGACTCTTCATACTTCTGTTTCCACTCTGACAAAACCTAAAGAAAATTATGGAGATGTAAGTATTTTCTCTTTAGATGTGGTAAGTTCATACAGCTGTCGCTGTATTTTTCAACCTTGTCAAAGTTCCTTTGCTTCTTGTCCAGAGCAGCAGCAGCAGCATTAGACCTCTCCACATCCACCATGAGATCTTCGATCTCATTCTGCAGCCTGTGTTTGGTCTTCTCCAGAGAGGAGCATTTGGCATTCACTGCTTCAACAGCCTCCTCAGCCTCCTGCAGACGCTGAGCCAGCTTCTTCCTGGATTATGGAAGGGTTGATTTGGGATTGGCTACTTTCAAAACTTTGTACAGACACTGAAATTCAAATGTACTGTACTCACTTGGCTTCCTCCAGTTCCTCGGTTCTCTGGATGGCATCAGTTTCGTACTTGGTTCTCCACTGAGCCACCTCAGTGTTGGCCTTGGACATGCTGCGCTGCAGTTCAGCCTTGGCCTCCTGCTCCTCCTCGTACTGCTCCCTGAGGAGGTCACAGTCATGGCGAGCAGACTGCACCGCATGGGCTAATGCATTCTTGGCCTGAAAAGAAAGTATATGAGAGGATATACTCGTTGTCAATAAATCATCTTTATTTAATGGAGTGTCTTGGTTCCCAGTTACCTTGATTTCCTCTTCCAGTTGTCTTTTGAGGTCTTCAATTTGTTGTGTGTATGACTGCTTTCCTCTGGTGAGTTGAGACACCAGGGAGTCTTTTTCCTCAAGCTGCCTTATAAGTTCACCTGGGAATGAATTTAATAATTAGGTTTTAAATTGATAAAGTTAATATATGCTATTCAAGAAGTTTAAAGTGGTTGTTTATACCATTTTCAGTTTGAAGCTTAGCTTTCTGCATGGTGAAGTCATTGATGGTACGCTGTCCCTCTTCTGATTTGGTTTTATATTCATTCAGCTGATCCTCAAGAGACCGACACATTTTCTCCAAATTGTTCTGAAAGAAAGTAAATGCAAGTATGAATAATCGTCACCATGTGGGACAAGGCTAGACCAAGATTTTCAGCCAACAAGAAGAAAATATTTAGCTTACCTTGGCCTTGACAACCTGCTCCATATTGGAGACCACATCATCCAGCTCCAGTTTGAGCTCGCTCTTCTCCTTCTCCAGCTTCTGCTTGACTCTCTGCAGGTTGTCAATCTGCTCTCCCAGGTCAGCAACAGTGTCGGCTTGTTTCTTCCTGAGTGTGGCAGTGGTGGCTTCGTGGTGCAGGGTGGCCTCTTCGAGGTCTCTGCGGAGTTTCTGGAACTCGGCCTCCCTCTTCTTGTTCATCTCAATCTGGGCGGCTGTGGCTCCTCCAGCCTCCTCCAGTCTCTCACTGATCTCCTCTAACTCTCTAGCCAAGTCTGCTCTCTGCTTCTCCACCTTGGCTCGAGCAGCTCGTTCTGCTTCAAGCTCTTCCTCCAGCTCTTCAATGCGGGCCTAGAACAAAATGATGAGGGTTGCATTTGCTTTTACAAACATACAGTCCTTCATGTTAATAGTTTGTCTGGTGAGAAGTTTCACCTGCAGCTCCTTCAGTTTCTTCTGGAGCTGAGCACTCATTGCTTGTTCATCCTCTATTTTCCCATTGAGTTGGCTTATTTCAAAATCTTTCCTATTGATGATAAGAGGTACAATTTATAAAATGATGCTTACTTAGCAAGTAGTTAGTGTTTTTGATATGGGCTTCTTACTTTTTCAGCCTCTCTTCAAGTTGCTGCTTGTCATTTTCTAAGTCCATGATACTTTCTTGGGCCAACTTTAAGTCTCCCTCTAGCTTTCGCTTGGCTCTCTCAAGGTCCATTCGTATTTTCTTCTCTTGTTCTAAGGATCCTTCAAGCTGCAGAGAGACAGGCAAATAATCATTTGTATTCAAATAAACATAATTCAGGATTTAATTGTAATGTTTTAGATCTTACATCGTCCACTTGCTGCTCCAGCTTCGTCTTGGCCTTGGTCAGAGTGTTGACTTTGTCTTCCTCACTCTGCAGGTCATCCAGGGTTTGTTGGTGAGCTTCCTGTAAAGCCTTTTTCTCCTTTGTGAGCTTGGCGATGATTTCATCCAAAGCAGCCATCTCCTCTGTCAGGTTTTTGACCTATAGGCCAAAAGGTTTTCAGTGTGAACCAATGGTATTTGAGAGCATGATGTGTTTTGGTGTAGTGGTTAGTCTTTATGGTACCTTGTTCTCTGTAGCGTGTTTCTCTTTCTCCACCTTTGCCAGAGTTAGCTCTAAGTCGTCAATATCCTTCTTTAATTCAGAGCATTCATCCTCCAACTTCCTTTTCTTTGCAGTCAGTTCAGCATTCATCTCCTCCTCGTCCTCCAGTCTTTCTGTCAGTTCCTTGATTTTTGCTTCCAGTTGAATCTTACTTTTGATCAGACCCTCACATCGTTCCTCAGCGTCAGACAGATTATCTTGCTCCTTTTATCAAAAGAAATTAACATGTTTTACAGAATGGTTATAATAAGCTGTGTTAAGACATTAAAAATCACAGTTTCAACATACAGTTTGGACTTGGAGCTGCAGGTCGTTCTTCTCTTGGAGAAGAGAGACCATTTTCTCCTCTAGTTCCTTCCTACGGGCTTCTGATTTTGCATAAGCCTCCTTGAGTTTGGTAAACTCCTCCTTCATGTTGGCCATCTCCTTCTCAGTTTCAGCTGATTTTAACAGAGGTTTGATCTTGAAGTACAACTTCATCCAGGGCCAATTCTTGACCCCCATGAAGGCGCGGATGTTCCACTGAATCACAAGTAGTGCGTCCCTGTGTGCAACATTTTGTATTAAAGTGAAACTGTCAGAATTTTATATTGCAATGTATCTCTTTTATACCCCATATTATTTGTTTCTCACTCTCTTAATATAAGTTATAACTTTGCCAGTCATTCTAAATTAGTTTATTTACAATTAACATATGTACTTGATTTTAATTACCTGCGTTCTACAATCTTCTGGAATTCTATTCTTGCAAGAACTCCTCTGGATCTTGCCTGTATCCTCGTTATAATGAGAGCCAGACGGTCATCTCTCATCTCCTCCAGCAGACCAAGGAGCCCAGCTTTGAAGAACACCTAATTTATTTAAACATGATACTTAAGCATGTGTGGGAGTGTTCATGTGTAAGATTCTGGCTCATTTAAACTTTCTATTTATGTGATTTAGATGTGATCTCAATATCAGATCTAAATATAAAACAAAAATAACAAATAATTTGAATTGAATGGCATGTACAGATATCTGACAAATGTTTATACAACATAGATTTACTTACCTTGGTGTGACCCAATTTGTACTGGTTGTGATCGATATCTAGGGAACCTAGAAGCTTCTCTGATGCCTTCTTGTTATCAATGAACTGTCCCTCCGGTATGGCACTTGGGTTTAAGATGCGGTATCTTTAACAAAAGTAAAAGATCACTTGTGTAATGTCTTTGGAATAAAATGCTCAAATTCAGCTGGTTTCAGCAGGTTTGTTAAATGGTATTCAAATATTTTGTATAACCCAATGAACTCCAATTCAACAAAAGAATCTTTGAACAAAGATATACTCAAGGAATATAAACAGTTTAGGACGAATAAAAGCTGTAAAAGAGGCTTTTTTAGGTCCTTTCATTTTGAAGCAACACGTACTTAAACTTTTTTGTAGACTAGTGTCTTTTGTAATCAACTAACCCAAGAAGAGAAGTTTGATTTATGTAAATTAGTTCAAAATGCAATATTTGTAACAAATACATCCAAACATGGTAATTTTTGTTCTTTAGCATTTCTATATTTGACTTCTAATCAACAGCAAACCTCTGTTTGAAGTCTCCATAGAGGATTCTGTTGGGGAAGCCTTTCCTGCAGATCCTGATGCCTTCCAGCACACCGTTACAGCGCAGCTGGTGCATCACCAGAGGGTTCTCCATGGCCCCAGGAGTCTTGGTCTCATTGGGGATGATGCAGCGTACAAAGTGAGGGTGGGTAGACCTCAGGTTGGTCATCAACTTATTCAGGTTCTCCTGAAAGCACATGTTTATTGTCAATGGATGTCTCACAGCCAAGTAGACTTTGTCTTTTAGATGTTTTATGACTGTTGAAATCAAAAATAATCTTACCCTGTGCAGGGCAGATACAGTTTGGAAAGATGAACCTTTCTTTTTAGTTCCACCTTTGCCTTTTCCTCCAGATTCCTGAACTAAAAGTCATTAACACAGTATTAAGTAGAAGAAACAATCCAAATCAAATGTAGATATATTGTTTTCAAATGACACAGTTCAAATAAAGCAAAAAGAAATAACTCATGGATTAAAGATGCACATTTCTGGTCTAACCTTCATTCAGTATTTTCTCCATGTCATACTAATTACCTACCCACCCATTGTTTAAATTGGTGATCTCCATAGCAACTCATAATGTTCATACTGAAACAGAGAAACAAATATGCTAACAGCTACTGCTGCCTAGCCATTTATCAACAGCTAAGAGGACTTTATTTCTTGGCTTTAAACTTCTTTAATAATTTATTTGACACCACATCTCCATGTTTTAGCACCATGAATGATGATGAATCAAACTATCATGCTCACATATATTTGGGTGTCTAAAGTTGAGTTAATGTTATTTAGTTAGATTAGTTAGTTACCATTTAATAATTTGGGTTTGTCTGATGAAATTCTGCGTGAATAGTCAGATGACAAATATGCTTCACATTTGAATTTGACTCATGATTAAGACCTTAGCAAGCAAAATGGAACCAAAAAACCTTACCTGTTCTTATATAAAGGGGCATCTACCATGTTCCCTTTTTAATAATATGTTTTAAAAGGAGTAACTCATACCTGACTAAATACATACCTGAATCGGCTCCTGCATAGTTTGCAAACAGAATACCAAGCAGCTTGAGTGTAGACTTCTGGTACAGCCCAACAACAGTCTCATTCAGAGGATCCTTGTTCTTCACCAGCCAGTTGTTGATATTATAATCAACAGTTCCAGCATAGTGGACCAGGGCAAAATGGGCCTCTGGTTTGCCTTTGACAACTCTAGGCTTCTGGAAGTTGTTTGATTTCCCCAGATGATTGTCATAAAGCTTAGCTTTAAATGTAGCATCAGAGGCTTTGGGAAACATGCACTCCTCTTCGAGGATGGACATGATGCCCATGGGCTGAAAGGGTAATAAAAGTGGTTTGAAACACAAATGACCTTTTACTTTCTCCATATATTTAATATTCTGATTCTCACCTTTTCAATCAGGTCAATACAGGCCTGCAGATCCATACCAAAGTCAATGAAAGTCCATTCAATTCCCTCTTTCTTGTACTCTTCCTGCTCCAGCACAAACATGTGGTGGTTGAAAAACTGTTGCAGTTTTTCATTGGTGAAGTTGATGCACATCTGCTCGAAGGTGTTGAACTGCAAAGATATTGAGAGTAATTAAAAATGAACTCTTAGATTAAAAAACTCATCAAGTATGCGTTGATTCCTAAACTTACATCAAAGATCTCAAACCCAGCAATGTCCAGCACTCCAATGAAGTACTGACGAGGCTGCTTGGTGTCAAGAGACTGGTTAATTCTCACCACCATCCACAGGAACATCTTCTCATAAACTGCCTTAGACAGGGCTCCAACAGCATAGTACACCTCAATAAGGATTTGACAAAGACATTTGTTAAAACGTATCATCAAATGATACTCATAAAGCATATATTTCTTTACCTGGGCAACATTTTGTCCCTTGGTGACCCACTCATTCCCCACTTTGACCCTTGGGTGACAGAGACCTTTGATAAGGTCAGCAGAGTTCAGGCCCATCAGATATGCTGCTTTGTCAGCATCTTTGGAGAATTAGTGACATCAGTATTATTCAAGGTTACCATCATTGCTAGAGCTTGGTAACACATATTGTGTCATTGACTGTAAACTGTTTAAAAATAGACATGGCTTACCTTCAGTGCCATCAGCCTCTGCCTGCTCCTCTCTCTGCTTGTTCTTAAACTTCATGTTGCCATGATGCATAATGGCCCCAGTTAGCTTGTACATACTGTTTTTTTCTTCTTGAGTGAATCCCAGCACATCAAAAGCTTCCTGAGTAAGATATGTTACTGTAGTCAACTTTGTAGACATTTAGTGTTGTTGTTTTAAAAAACGTTTGTGAGAATGTTCAGCTCACATCAGTAGCCATCAGCTCTTCAGAGTCATTGATGGAAGCTACTGTTGTCTCTCCTTGGGAGATGAACGCGTAATCATAGGGGTTGTTGGTGATGAGTAGCATCTCTACAATTACACAATTAAAATATAATTATAATATATGTAATGTTATACTTTAGAAAACATAATTGCTTTGAACATGTTGCCTATACTCACCCAGAAGTTCAGGCTTTACCTGAGACAAGATCTGGTAGAAAATGTGGTAATCCCTCTCAGCTTTAAGCTGGTAGGTGACACGTGACTTTTCCAGGAGATCTGTTGGGAAAATAATCTATTATTCTCAGCAGAAATGGGCCAGCACTGCCTTGAAGTATGTAGTCATGGTACGTACAGGTTTCAATGTCAGCAGAGGCAAGCTTTCCTCTATTGTCAAAGTGGATTCTGATGAATTTACCCTAAAAGAAAAAGAGTTGTTGAATGCCTTGACATTATGTCAGACATGACTAATTCAAGGTCCACAGTCACTTACAAATCTAGAGGAGTTGTCATTCCTGATGGTCTTGGCATTGCCAAAAGCCTCCAGAGCAGGGTTAGCCTGAATGATTTGATCCTCCAGGGTACCCTGATGCCATCAAACAAACTCACAATTTCAGATTTAAAACAGAGTAAACAACTCACATAGATATCTGTGACATTGTGAATGATCTGCATTTTTCTGATGTAAAGTATAGCAATATTAATACAAGTCTATATAAATGTAAATATTTATATTAGTTGTGGGACTTGATTAAAATTTTTGAATATGACTTGAATATGGGGTCGATTTTCAAATCAGAACCCCTTATGCTGCTAAATTATTGAATAAATAAATAAACTCAATAATAAAGATTGAGTTTATTGAGTTGAGTTTATCTGTTATTTAGGTTATTCAAGCATCAGATTGGTGCAAAGTGCCATTGTACCTATTCAGCTTTCAAATGTTTATGGAGTCCTTCGTCATCATTGTATATAAAAAAAACAACTGTGTAGACTGTGTTTGCAACATGTCTTTCATTGAGATGATATTTTAGGCTTGAATAGCTTTGGTGATACGTCAGCTCCTTTTTGCACAACTTGCAGTCAACAACAGTCTTTTCCAGCATCCTATCAAATTGTCTTTTGAAGCAAAAATTCACCTACATTGTATTGCACATAAAAAAGCCATTATTTGTAAAAAAATTATATATATATATATATATATATATATATATATATATATATATATATATATATATATATATATATTGAACACATTAAAATCTTAAAACTAGTGCATTAAGTCCCGGCCCCAACCTTTTAGTTGCATTTTTAAACAAACCTTCTTTTCACTTGCAGCATCTTTCTTCCCAGCTCCAGGCGCAGCAGCAATGCTGGCAAAGTACTGAATGACACGCTTGGTGTTTACAGTCTTTCCAGCTCCAGATTCTCCGCTGTGTAAAAGATACAAGAAAGGTTTCCTGCCAGAATCTACAACTTAGTACCACTAAAGAAATATAAGGTTGCAGAGTGACTCACGTAATGAGGATTGACTGGTTTTCTCGATCTGTCAACAAGAATTTTTAGCAGTCAAGTCAAAATTACAGTATCATAAGGGATGTGTGCACAAAATAGGGGGTTTCTATACCTGCCAGCATGTACTGGTAGGCATTGTCAGAGATGGAGAAGATGTGAGGAGGAGCTTCACTCCTCTTCTTTCCTCTGTAGGCAACGACCACCTCTTGGTTGTAGACTGGCAGCCACTTGTAGGGGTTGACAGTCACACAGAACAGCCCAGAGTAGGTCTGCAGATTAACAGGTAACAACATAAGATAGTGCCATAATTGTCCTATTGAATATATCTAATAGACTACATTTCACCGCAATGTTAGTTTGTGCATTGAAGTTGAGATTTCTTACATAGATCATCCACGCTGCGTAACGCTCTTTGAGGTTAAACAGCACAGCTGGCTCATGGAGGAAGGTGAACATGGCCATGTCTTCAATTTTATCAAACTTTGGCGGGTTCTGAGGATGTACATCGCACTCCTTCACTGTGACAGTCTGTAAAAGAAAACAACAAAAGCTTTGTTTTACATCTAAACTGAATCATCAGCATCATAATATCTTTATTCCAGTCATGTAAGAAGGTCCATAGTAAAAAGATAAAACAAACAAGATGGAAAAAATATAAAAGTAAGAATCAAACACCTCTATGGATTATTGATTGCACACATATATATATATTTTAGTACTGAATATAAATTCACTTGCCTTTCCAAATTCTGTATCAGCGGTGACTTTGTCACCATCACGACTTTGGATGGTTGCTTTTACGTACTCGACCTCTGGGTCAGGTACAAAGCACTCTCTCTTCATGTCGAAGGGACGAGTCTGGGCCTCCAGACGCTCCTTATCCGATTTCCTCAGAAAAGAAGCAGCAGCCCCAAACTCTGCCATGGCGGCATCACCCATGTTTCAACCTGGTTTCAAAAGTAGCCTTCTTTAGATTGTCAAAATTATCTTAAAATGTCCCTGTTGAATGTTTCCATAAGGACTTGTTAAGACAGCAATCTTATTCTCTGACAGGATTAAAAATGTAATATCATATGTCAAGTTACAGTTTTAAAACTGATTAGTCATTTGAATTTATGATTTATTACTGTCAGATCAGTTTTATTTACTTATTTTTAGATATTAGAAAATGTTAATTTTTAATTGCTTGGCTTGTTTTGAAACTAGGAGTCAATAAGGAAAGTTGCTTCTAAAAAACAATAATACAACTTAACTTTTAATTTCTAATTCATCTAATATAACAAAAATGTATTTGTATCATATTGTCATCAATATTTTTCATTGTACAATAAAATCATTTTGTAGCCAAAGCTGGTTTTTAGCGTGGGTGGGTTAAGCTCCAAAACAAGATCAGAATCAGTCAGAACCAGTCAGAACTTATGGTCAAATCAGATTAAAAAAATAAATAAAAAATCAGTTCATGCTATTAAAAATCACCATTTGTCATTCCAAATGAAAGATTTGACATTTATTTGAAGTTTTAATTAGGTTAAGAATTAAATTGTACCAAATAATGTTAACAATGTTTATCTTACCTTTATCTCTTAACCTGTAAGCACAGAAAATGCTCAGTGCCGTGCCGGACAGAAGCCGTATCTCCTTAAATAAAGCCTGTTGATCCACCAAATATGGCATAAATATTTGGATAAATATTGCACATTAAAAAATGTCCTAATTGGGCAGGATGGACTGTGGCTATTTGTTGCTGTAACCTTGTGTCAAACAAGGCGAGGACAATACATGGTACAATGAAAGGGGAGGGCAAGAGATAGGGATCAGGGACAGGGTTGATATCAAGCGACTCCTAATTAAATCATGTTAAATCATATTTCATTTCTTCATGCTTTTATTTTAGATTTATTGAAGGTTTAATTACATTTTTTTTATTTTGGAGTATAATTCTATTATAAATAATAATAATAATTTCTAAGATGCATTTAAATGGAATGTTTGCATGTTTTACCTTTATCTAGCTTGTGTTCGTTTAAACCCGAAATCTAAATGTTATTTCATCCTTTTTATTAACTTAATATGTTTTGCTACTTTCTATTGGAAAAAATATGAGAATTTATATCAAGTGTCTCTTTAAATTCACAAATTTTTGAATAACAAAATGCTTACAACTGTGAAAGTGGACTAAAATCAAGGAACTCCACTACTTTTCCTGTCTGTATTGTGCTGAGTAGGTGTGTTTAAAATCTCACACAGAAGAATGATGGACAAGGAGGGTTAATGACAAAGATTAAGACCAATTTGTTCCTGAAACAATGTTTGTGGAAGAGATCTTGACTTGTTGGCCTTGTTAAGATTCCTCATCTAAAAGATAAACTTCAGCAAAGTGGGGGTAGAGAGGCATCCAAAGTCACTGCTGAGACAATGAAGAATTGCAGCTGTCGTTGAGTGAAGCCTATGTTCAGAGACTTTAAATGATCACTCACCACTGTTATGCCCCGCAAGGTCTACGCCCTTTGTCTCATTGTATCATGGCATTGTTGCCTCTCCTTTGGCCTTGTGGACAAAGATAACCCTGTCAAATTCTTGTCTAGATTTTTCCTCTGTGACTGTGAAGGACAGCCTTTGAGGGCAGTGATAAAGTTGAACTTTATGTCATGATAGATGTGAGGAAGCAGGTGCACTGCACTGAAAATTCTCTCTCTGGCGAAGAGAAATTTTATTCATATTTCTTACGTTATTTCATTTTTTTGTTGTGTAATATTATTACAGTTAAACACATTTTTTTCTGTTTAAAAACTGAAACTCAATTAAATTAAACAATAAATCTTGCTTGTGGATTTCCCTCATAATTGGTGGGATTGACCTAAAAAGTAGTCACGTAATACAGTTGTGTTTTGAATACAGGATATGATTTTATATGTTACATTATTTTTTGAATGAATAAATTTACTATTGCTTTATGTTTTCCAAAAGAGATATCACATTTCTGCTGTTAAAGTAGCACAAATTAATGTAATTGCACATGTTGAGTTTAATTGATGTGGATTGATCTAAAAGGAAGAAGTAAGACGTTTAGTGTAGTTTGAATTTACGTCAGAACTGAGACATAAATACAAACTGTTTTTGGTTTTTGCCTTTTCAAATGAGGATCCGTTCACCTGTTCAAGTGGGTAGAATTATTTAAAATCTTTTGAAAGAGAGAAATCTTCTGACTCTGTCACACTTAGTTCTGTGTTTAAGTGTGATGCTTTGCGATGCATCTGTTAACAATGCAAGCGTCTTTAAGAATTTTATTTCTTGGATTATCATTCTCAGCTGTTTCCATCCCATTGGAAATGTTAACTCCAATCAAAATGTTAACTCCAAAGTCAGTGGGGTGACATGTCACCCCACTGACTTTCTTTCCAGCTTCAATCTATAACTCCTCTTAGGTGGGTCCAATTGTTCCTAGGCTGAAACAACAAATGGTGTCACCTCAAAATGCAGCTGGTTTTAATATCTACCTCAGTCCTTGAGCCTTTGTAAACATCGCTGTCCTATGTATTAAGCAATTAGCAAACTAAAGCTTGTAATACGATTGTAACAACATCTAAATGCTACTATGGACTCAGTGGGACATTTAAGCAAACATTATAGAGATTTGTATAGCATGGATGACAGAATTCTTTTGTTGTCCTGTAATCTCTCTGTAGTTTTTGAAAATCTTTGGAGGACGGAGCCATATGAGATACAGATCAAGTATTTGGTGCCAACTTGCTTCCATCTTCTTACCTCACTTCTTCAAATGCTGACAGTCTCTCTGTGTCAGTTTGTGCAGAGCCCGAAAGAAGGTAAGTTGAAATTTACCAATAATGCTACTTAAGTTCAGTTTTTTAGCATGTGTGCATGCTTTAAGTTTGATATTTTATTTATTATTAAGGTGATGTTCCCACTTTAACTAAAAATCTGTTTCCCAAAAAAAAATGTAGTTTATTGTTTACTAACTTGTTGCAGTAGCAGTAGTGATTATTATGTTTGATTGGATGTTGCATTGTACGTCTTTGAATTAACGTTAAAAAATACACCACTATTTAATTAGCCTTTAAATAATTGACATTCATTCATACATTTTGAGAAATATAAATAGCTGAGTTAGAAGAGCATTACTTTGATTGTTTTACTGCAAGTGTTTTTCATTATTTTTTTACTAGCATCATGAAGTAATATGGATGGAATGATGTACATTCCCTTTATGCTAAAATTGAATGCCTGAGAATGCTACTATATATTTGCATTACAACAAGACTTATTTAAAATTTGTTAGTGTTTAATCTCTTTATAAATAAAATCATTGTATTTTTTTCATTAAGAGTCCAGCTACATGATATGTATGTGTGTTACAGTACATCTAGTTGTCACAAAGATTTTCTGATCAATGTCTGCAGCAGGCGAAATCAGCATTGTATAAACATGCTGTACTGTATAAATTTGAAATGTTTTCAGTACAAAATAAATTTATCAAATGTTTGGGGTTTTTTAAGGACGTATTCAGCACCTTCGATGCTTGTATTATCTTCAGCTGGTTTAACGTATAGTTTCGCCCCTTTTCTCTGTGAATGTAAACATTACTGGTATGCAGGTGGGAAAACAAAGTGAAGTTACATCCCCAACTCACCATGGCTTTCATTTGTCCCAATGCTACAAACACTCCAGAGCTTCTTCATATTATTCTCAATTACTCTCATAAATGATGTACGCACCTGCAGACATGGTTAAAACAAAATACCCCCTCTCAAATCAAGAGTTAATTCCTAGATATCCTGTTTTACCAGGTTCTGAAGCGACATTAATCTTGTATAAGGTGTACAAGAACACACGTCACATAATTTTAAACAAAGAAAAAAACAAAAAAGTTTTTAACAAACACAAAGTACACTCCCAATTCTCTAGATACATATAATTATCCCTAAAATTTAAAGGGACGTTTATCTTTTTCCCAAGACTTTATTGGGCCCCTTATTTAACAGTAAATGTGTGATTCATATTGGGAAGTGTGTTTGAGGGACCTTTAGGTATTCAGAAAATATCTGCAACACATGTTGTCAACACAAGGAGGCAGAATCTATCCACTTAATTCATGCCCCTTATGTTTGTGAACATAGGGCGTTCACTACCTGTACAAAGATGGTAAATATTTACCTCTATTCAGATTGCTACATCCATTGTTTTGTCATAAACTGAAAATGGAAAATCACTTGAGCTTCTTCTTCCCAGTCTTCCATAAGAGCCAAATTTGTGGAGGAAATTTCCTAATAATTTTCCTGTGGACAGATTCTCCAGTTACCATCTGCTTCTTGTAATTATTGCCCAACCTTTCAGTTTATGTCATGATCCTTTGGTCTTTAGGTTTTGACTTCTTTAATATTATTTAAAATATCTTGCCTTATACAATTAATTTCTCTCTGAACACATTTCTGTGGGTACCTCATTGTTAGTAAGGAATTGCCTGATTAGTTCATTCCTTTATGTTTAGTTTCTTAGCTCTGTCCTTTGTGCCATTATGGATTTATTGGATCAATGTTAGTCTCATCCCCTAGGATTGTAATGTATGTATTTGCTCTCCTCAAGAGCCTCCCAGTTAACGGATTACCACACCTGCTTTCAGTGTCGTTCTCTACTCTTTTCTCTGCTCACACGTTTTCTTTGTTCTTTGCTCCCATTCCTCTTCCAGTGCTGCATGTCTCATTCATAACCATGGCTTGGTCGGGCTCACTCTGTGAGATGCTCAAAGCTTGGGACATTTTTGTTCCTGGGTTACACAGCTTTCAACCTCTCAATGACTTTATCTTCAATATGTCAGCTGTTTACGTTCATCTTCATGATGCTGGTTGTTCATTAATGTTTTCTGACAAGCCTTGGATGCCTTCATGAAGCATCTAAATACAGAAATCAAATAATAGACAAATCAACAGTATTTATTCAGTGAGTCCTAAAAGCAATGGAATACACTATTGGCATAAAATTCTCCAAATACATTAAAGATTGTGGCTTAAGCATAAAGTGCTGCATACTCACTGGCCATTTCTTTATTTTGTAGTTTAAATTATGCTATTGGTATTCTATTAGTCAGAGTTGTCATTAAGCATTTTTTCTGCTGTAAACAATGAAGAAGGACTCCTTTTGTTAATTTGAATGCATTTTGCTTTATTCTACAGTTACATTGCAGACAAGGGGGACAACATCACAGAAGATCCCGAAGGTCTGAGGCAGCCATCCCTGTTTCATTCCTCATCTAGCCCTTTCTGTGATGAAGAATGACAAAAAGGGAACAATAAGTGAAGGATTAGTAACTAAACATTGAGTAAATTCAGTAAAGATGACACAAAATGCTCCACAGAGTTTAACCCTTTACGGGCGGCCACATAATGAAAACATTGTTTTCATTACTTTCTTTGTAACTATATAATATATTTTATTGAGGCACAATGTCTTGAGTATAAATTGTTTCCCTAAAAAATAATGCAAATGGAATATGGACTGAACTTATATAGTGCTTTTCCAATCATTTTGACCACTCAAAGTGCTTTACTCTAGAGTTACACTCACCCATTCGCACTCACACATTTATACGCAATTTGGAGTTAAGTGCTTTGCCCAAGGGCACATTGACATGAAGCACGAAGAAGCTGGAATTGAACCTACAAACTTCCGATCACAAGACTCTTCCCACAGAGCCACAGTCGCCCAGTTTCTAACTGTAGAAAGTTATGGGACTGGATAATGCAGGTCGTAATGAAAATAAACGAAATAAACACACATTACTGAAGAGAAGCAAATTTATGTTACACAATTTCTTTTTCACAACATTTTCCATTGCTAATCTGAAGGGTAATAATTTCATCCATCTAAAATCAATTATTTTAACACATAAGTATACTAACACATTGAATGCGTTAGTACTAACTGCATGAAAGCTATTAATGCAAAAAGACTAATGAACAAATCAGTTGGACAGCTACATGAAGTCCTGTCGCTGACTGTTTTCTGCTCTTTCTCATTTTGTTTTCACCACCACCTAACACACTATCTAGTCAACACTCAGACTTGTACTTGAAAAGTAATCATCTAAAATATAATTAGCTCCACAACTACAGTTGAAACCAGATGTTTTCATGCATTGTGTAAAAAGATTCATTTTCTCTCACTGTCCGAAAATAAATCTGACTAAACTGTTCCTGTTTTTTGTCAGTTAGGTTTAACAGAATGATTTCTCTTTACTTAATAATGATAACTTAGATTTTTTTAAACGGTTTTTTATTACTTCTTTCAAAGTCAAAACTTTACATGCAACAGGTTTAGAGTCGCCCCTGTGGCTGTGGCTGTGTGGGTAGCCAGTCCCAAGAAATAAAGAATGTTTATTTAAACCTTGGATTTTAAAGGAAATAAAATTCTGGGGGAAAAAACGCATATATGTGTTTTATTATTCTGGCATTTCGATTATATTAATAGTTCTGATAAACATAACTGAAATAAAACAGGAACACTTGAAGCTGATTTATTGTCAATAACACTTAGAGAAAAACAATATTTTTTATGTGAGTTCAGCTTTTAGTGGCCCATGCTTGCTCCGGTTATGAAATACATGAAGAAGGAAAAAGCACAAGTACCTACTTCTACCATAAGTTCAATATAAACATTCTCTTCGTTAAAGTGTTTACAAATAACGAGATAAAATTCACTAACACTGCTCATTAAATGAGAAAATCACAAAATAAATTTTTTCTGTAAAACAGACTGGTCTGATTTATTTCATTTAATTTTTTTTACACACTCATTCACAGGCTCACTCAATATCACTATAATTAAAACTTGGCCACCTTGATAAAATATCTCCATATCACTTAAGTAATTGTTTTTGTTACTGAAATAGATGTCAAAATATATTAAGTAGAGGTGTGCCGATCGATCGGCCACCGATCATAATCGGCCGATTTCCGTGAAAAACTGTATGATCGGTGATCACCGATCACGGTCTCTTGTTAACCGATCACACAAACCGATCACCTGCATCTCATTTCGCAGCCTGCCTGTGCAGCTGGTCTCCTCTTTCCTTCACTCTGCGCAAACGCGTAGCAACAAATCCTAAGCAATGTGGAACTATAACACACTGAGTGACTGGGGAAGTTTGCGTGTTGCAGCGGAAAATTAAAACACGTGGGTGAAGCACGTCAAACTGCATCAACACTACGAATCTAATATGGCATAAAAACAATGCCATACTTGACGGAGTTTGGCTATATCGGGGCTCACTGCAGTAAAAAAAGACACATGGAGCGATCAGACAGCAGGTAAAGCAGCGCATAGCTGCAAACACTCACCCGGATTAGCATGACGGTCAGAAAGCTAAACAAATAACCCGCAAAATTATTTAAGTCTTCGAGCTGCGATGTAAGACGCTGGTTCTGCTCTCGCTGTTGAACCGCCGCTACGCGCTACAGGTAGTAATATTTTATAGACGGAGCGTCTCTTCTGCTCCACCTGGTAGTGACTTTCACACCGAACCTCTGCTTAAAGCTGCAGCATCTCTAACTTAAAAAATACATTTTACATACATATTAAAACTTTCGCTGTCCTAACATAAGACAGATAATCTCTGAAAAAAGAATCGATCTCCTCCCTTTTCTACATAATTACTCCGCTCAGTCAGAAACAGCCAATCAGAACTAGCAGTAATCAGCTAGCCGCCATGCTATCAGGAAGTTTTCATTCAGTAACTCAGGATTGTTTATTGTAATGGAACCTGTATTTGCCTTTGAATTTTAAGTTTTATACTTGAATTTTTTTTGGCAATGTTGAGAGGTTTTATTTTGACTCTTTGCATTATTTAACCTCTTCAGACCCTTCAAATATCAGTCTGTTAAAGATAGTATTACCGATAGCAGTACAATTTGCTCAATGCCTGTTTTTTTCTTGGAAAAAGTTATTAAAAACAAATTTTTGTCTAACTTAAGGTGAATTCATCGTTCCTTTTTCCACATAATGTAACCGGTAGTGCTTTTGATTAAAAAAATAATAATTATGTGATCGGTATCGGTGATCGGTATAGGTGATCGGCCCCCATGAGTGATCGGAATCGGTATCGGCAGGAAAAAACCTGATCGGCACATCTCTAATATTAAGTGGATGTTTTTGCATGAAGTGAAGGTATTTTATTTACATTAATTTCATGGAAAAATGTCAGTATTTAACCATAGAGTCCCTTTTCTACTTGTTCTTAGTATTGAAACTGCAGCAGCTAGAAACACTGCCTTCAGAAAAACAAACAAACTACATTGAATTATTTTTTGTGTTCAAATCTGGTGGAGTCTCTGACCTTTGACCCCACATCGCGGCTCTTGGCACGGAGCTTGTTGACCTGAGACTCAGCGATGTCAGCTCTCTCTTCAGCCTCGTCAAGCTCATGTTGCAGCTTGCGGAACTTGCTCATATGAGTGTTGGCTTGCTCCTCCTGCAAGATACAACAGCATCGCACTCCTGAGTAAGCGCTTTAAGGTCTCTTTTGCAAAAAGCTGTCAAACATTGAAGCAATAAAGCGCATGTTCGTCCTAAGTCTACCACATTTCTAGGAAATCCCAAACTTACAGATTCCTCAGCAGCTCTTTTATATGCCTTCACTTTAAGCTGCAGTTTGTCAACCAGATCCTGCAGACGTGCAACATTCTTGCGGTCCTCCTCGGTCTGCATAGATCAGTGAATGGGAATGTAAAACATGATTTATGAATTCTACGTTCTCTTTAGCCTGATTTTTCTAGTCTGAATGTTTATAGTCTGATGGAACATATTTAAACTCTTTCCGGTACAATTAAAAATGCTTGGTATAAAGATGGATCCTTACTGATTGTACAAATATTTCCAAACTGAAAATTTTACCTGATATGTCAGCTCCTTGATGCGTCTCTCATATTTGCGCATTCCTTTTACTGCTTCTCCACTTTTCTTCTGCTCTGACTCCACTTCGTTCTCAAGCTCTCTCACCTGAACACAACAAGACATAATATCTTTATTTTCTCTGTTGTATCAAGAGCAAAGGAGATAAAGTGTAAAATGCTGCAAATCTATAAAAAATGTTTTATCAAAATAACAGGTAGAAGAGGTTTCAGTCATAAATTTCTTTTCATTTCAGCTCAAATTTGTATTATATGTTCAGTGATTTCACTCACCCTGGCCTCGAGCTTCTGGACCTGCTTCTTGCCTCCCTTCATGGCGATCTGTTCAGCTTCATCCAGACGGTGCTGCAGATCTTTGATGGTCTGCTCCATGTTCTTCTTCATGCGCTCCAGGTGAGCACTGGTGTCCTGCTCTTTCTTCAGCTCCTCTGCCATCATGGCAGCATCAGTGATGGCCTTCTTGGCCTTCTCTTCAGCATTTCTGCATTCCTGCACAGCCTCCTCCACTTCAGTTTGAAGCTGAGCAATATCACCCTCCAGCTTCTTCTTCTGGTTAATCAGGCTGGTGTTCTGCATGATTTTAAAATGAGATATTAGTTCATGTAGGAAGTATTGTTACCTTTGAGATGTAGCCTCACCTGTGAGTGCAGTAGCTGCACCCGCTCACTAACATCCAGCAGCTCTTGCTCAGCAAGTTTACGGCTTCGTTCGGTTTGCTCTAAAGCAGCCCTCAGTTCTTCCAGTTCTGCCTGAAGCAGGTTGTTGCGTCTTTCAACGATGGCCATGTTCTCTTTAAGGTCATCATTAGCCCGAACCGACTCATCCAGCTGAATTTGGCAATCCTTTACAGAATGGCATTAACCACATTAATGCATATAGATATTTTAAGAGTAGAAAGTGAGTTTCTTGTGTTTGAGTTTACCTTCAGATGTGCATGAACAGACTTGAGTTGTTTCTGGGACTCAGCCGCCTGCCTGTTGGCTTGGCTAAGCTGGATCTCCATCTCGTTGAGGTCTCCCTCCATCTTCTTTTTCAGACGAAGGGCTTCATTCCTGCTGCGGCACTCGGCCTCAAGAGAACTCTGCAGGGTGTCGATTGTCCTCTGCAGGTTCCTCTTGCACTGCTCCATCTCCTCATCTTTCTCAGCCAGTTTACGTTCAATATCAGCTTTGATTTGATTGAATTCCAACTGGGCCCTTAAAATCTTGCCCTCTTCGTGTTCCAGGGAAGCCTAGTAGAAAGAAACATACAGAGGATTACAGCACATAATGACATTCTTTTCAAATGCTTTTCATCATTTAACAAGGGTATATACCTCCGCTTCTTCAAGTGCAGACTGAATCTCACTCTTTTCTTGTTCCAGCTGTTTTCGAAGCTTTTCCAGTTCATGGATATTTTTTCCACTCTCACCAAGTTGCTCAGTGAGGTCAGAAATTTCCTCTGTGTGACACCAAGCAGAGTAAAATAATATGATACAATTTCACGCAGAACATTTTTTCAAACCTTTGCAGTAGATCTTACCCTGCAGATTCTTGTTCTCCCTCTTCATGGTCTCCAGATGGTCCAGAGACTCTTCATAGGAGTTTTTAAGTTTGAAAAGCTCAGTGCTCAATGCTCTTGCGTCCTTCTGGGAGCTTTCCAGCTCACACTGAGACTCTTCATATTTCTGCTTCCACTCGGACAAGACCTGCAGAGGAAAGACAGGTGAACAATAATCATCATTCTCTTTAATGGAAGAGAACTTGAAGCATAGTCATATCCACCTTTCAACATTAGCTAGTCTACCCCAGATATGTTGAATCTACTTCATGGTATCTAATCTACCAGGACTTCACCTTGTCAAAGTTCCTTTGCTTCTTGTCCAGAGCAGCAGCAGCAGCATTAGACCTCTCCACATCCACCATGAGATCTTCGATCTCATTCTGCAGCCTGTGTTTGGTCTTCTCCAGAGAGGAGCATTTGGCATTCACTGCTTCAACAGCCTCCTCAGCCTCCTGCAGACGCTGAGCCAGCTTCTTCCTTGAGAAATTGTCATTAAAAGCATTTAATGAACCAGAAGTTTGATAAATAATCCATAAGAAAATGTAAGCACCAGTTGCGAGGTCATCCAACAGACAAACTTTTTGTTCGTCTTACATGTTAGTAGGAACATAACACAAACAAAAAGCTGATCTGCTAGACGAAGTAAAATGTCTGTTTTAGTATTGTTTTATGGTTTTTGGTAGAAGCTCAGCCTCTTACTTAGCTTCCTCCAGTTCCTCGGTTCTCTGGATGGCATCAGTTTCGTACTTGGTTCTCCACTGAGCCACCTCAGTGTTGGCCTTGGACATGCTGCGCTGCAGTTCAGCCTTGGCCTCCTGCTCCTCCTCGTACTGCTCCCTGAGGAGATCACAGTCATGGCGAGCAGACTGCACCGCATGGGCTAATGCATTCTTGGCCTGTTACCAAAAAGTAATTATGCAACATGTTAAAATTAAAGGCATTGGACAGTCTGTTAGGCCCAACATTTCATTTACCTTTGTCTCTTCTTCAAGCTGCCTCTTCAGATCTTCAATCTGTTGAGTGTAGGACATTTTTCCTCTTGTCAGCTGAGACACTAATGAGTCCTTCTCCTCCAGCTGCCTAGAGAGTTCACCTAGGTTTTTTTTTTTTTTTTACATTAGTAAAAATTGTGTTAATGTTTCTTTTGGAACTTGTACTGGACTATAAATTCTTCAAGCTTAAACTTAATTTAGACAAAATGTTTTTTTCACAAACACTGTACCATTTTCTGTTTGAAGTTTTGCTTTTTGCATGTTGAAGTCATTAATGCAGCGTTGCGCCTCTTCAAACTTGGCTTTGTATTCATTCATTTGATCTTCAAGAGTTCTGCAGGTTTTCTCAAGATTGATCTGAAATTTCAGAAATGAATATAAAATATAACATCAACCTTTTGTATGTACCATTTTCATAAATACATGCATGCGCAGCATTAGTCCACCTTGGTCTTCAGAATATGTTCCATATTGGAGACCACATCATCCAGCTCCAGTTTGAGCTCGCTCTTCTCCTTCTCCAGCTTCTGCTTGACTCTCTGCAGGTTGTCGATCTGCTCTCCCAGGTCAGCAACAGTGTCAGCTTGTTTCTTCCTGAGTGTGGCAGTGGTGGCTTCGTGGTGCAGGGTGGCCTCTTCGAGGTCTCTGCGGAGTTTCTGGAACTCGGTCTCCCTCTTCTTGTTCATCTCTATCTGGACCGCTGTGGCTCCTCCAGCCTCCTCCAGTCTCTCACTGATCTCCTCTAACTCTCTAGCCAAGTCTGCTCTCTGCTTCTCCACCTTGGCTCGAGCAGCTCGTTCTGCTTCAAGCTCTTCCTCCAGCTCTTCAATGCGGGCCTGTTGGAAGATAATTCTTATGTTTACAGACTTTATTCAATGTTTTGCCTACTTTTCAAATGTGTTATGGCCTATTGATTACTTGAAGTTCTTTCAGTTTCTTCTGAAGCTGAATGGCAATAGCTTGCTCATCCTCAATTTTGTTATTCAGTTGACTTAGTTCAAAGTCTTTCCTGTTTTGAAAAAGTGAAGTTTTAAATCCAGCATATTGTGTATATTTTTATTTTATTATTTGTTTGGTTCAAATAAATTGTTCAAATATTTCTTACTTTTTGAGACGCTCTTCAAGTTGTTGCTTGTCATTCTCAACGTCCATTAGACTTTCCAGAGTCAACTTTAAGTCTCCCTCCAGCTTTCTTTTTGCTCTCTCGAGGTCCAGTCTAATTTTCTTCTCTTGCTCAAGAGATCCCTCAAGCTGAAAATTATTTAAACATTAGACAGTAATCTTTGTTATACTACCAGATGTATACATTAGTTGGAATTCTGACATTTGACCATTAAAGTCTCACATCGTCCACTTGCTGCTCCAGCTTTGCCTTGGCCTTGGTCAGAGTGTTGACTTTGTCTTCCTCACTCTGCAGGTCATCCAGGGTTTGTTGGTGAGCTTCCTGTAAAGCTTTTTTCTCCTTTGTGAGCTTGGCGATGATTTCATCCAAAGCAGCCATCTCTTCAACAAGATTTTTTACCTGTAAATTAAGCAAATAAGAAAATAAGAAAATTAAAACTTGGATTATGGACTAAATAATTCCCATTTGTTTTAACTATAATAAAAAGTCACAATTCCAAACCTTGTTCTCAGTAGCATGCTTCTCTTTCTCCACTTTTGCCAGAGTTAGCTCCAAGTCATCAATATCCTTCTTTAACTCAGAGCATTCATCCTCCAGCTTCCTCTTCTTAGCGGTCAGTTCAGCATTTATTTCCTCTTCATCCTCCAGTCTCTCAGAAAGCTCTTTGGCTTTTGCTTCCATTTGAATTTTGTGTTTGATCAGCCCCTCACACCTCTCCTCTGCATCAGCAAGATTATCTTGCTCCTAAATGGTCATTATATTTATAAAATCGTTTGAGGAACAATAGTCAATACAAATATGTCATGTCTTATTGTGAATACACGTGATGCTGGGAGACTTACAGCTTGGACTTGGAGCTGCAGGTCATTTTTCTCCTGGAGAAGAGAGACAGTTTTCTCCTCCAGTTCTTTTCTGCGAGCTTCAGATTTTGCATAGGCCTCTTTCAGTTTCAGGAATTCTTCCTTCATGTTGGCCATCTCCTTTTCTGCTTCAGCAGATCTCAGGAGAGGTTTGATCTTGAAGTACAACTTCATCCAGGGCCAATTCTTGACCCCCATGAAGGCGCGAATGTTCCACTGGATTACGAGTAGTGAATCCCTGTAAAAAATTAATTGCTATAATTAATTTTCAAAGTTGTGAAGTTCTTGTATTTTGAGTTATTTTAAAGGTCCAAATTTATACCTTCTTTCAACAATCTTCTGGAATTCAACTCTTGCAAGTAAACCTCTAGATCTCGCCTGGATTCCAGTGATAATGAGTGACAAGCGATCATCCCTCATCTCCTCCAGTTGACCAAGAAGACCAGCTTTAAAGAACACCTTTAAGGACATGGAACAAGATGTAAATATGTACTACTTATTAAGATACTGGTACAATGTATTTTTAACCTTCGAGAGACAACTCTGTCTTACAACAACCTTTTTAGTTGGGACAGTTTGAAATTGTTAATTGAATATGTCCCAAAATTGGAATAGGCTTAAGAGTGTCATCTTAAAATTCAACTATTAATATATATGAAATCACTACAAATTATTTCCTGCAGTCTATTGAATGGTAAATACAACATTTGGTCTGTAGTTCTGACTTTTAATGTTTTATTTACCTTAGTGTGCCCAAACTTGTACTGGTTATGGTCAATATCAAGAGATCCGAGAAGTTTTTCGGCTCCCTTCCTGCTGTCAATGAACTGTCCCTCAGGGATGGCAGCAGGATTCAAGATACGATATCTGGGAAATCATATATCTGTTAGCTGGAAATTGTAGAGTAAGGCTTGTGAGACGTACTAAGTTACGTAGTAAGGTAATACCTCTGCTTGAAGTCTCCATAGAGGATCCTGTTGGGGAAGCCTTTCCTGCAGATCCTGATGCCTTCCAGCACACCGTTACAGCGCAGCTGGTGCATCACCAGAGGGTTCTCCATGGCCCCAGGAGTCTTGGTCTCGTTGGGGATGATGCAGCGTACAAAGTGAGGGTGGGTAGACCTCAGGTTGGTCATCAACTTATTCAGGTTCTCCTGTGCATGACAATGCTGAACATTTAGTCTGTGTCAACACCAAAATATCTGAATTACTGAGTGGAAATCAGTTTTGACTTTACTTACCCTGTGAAGGGCAGATACAGTTTGAAAGGAAGATCCCTTCTTCTTACCTCCTCCTTTGCCCCCTTTTCCACTTTCTACTATTTAGCATTACAAAAGTATATACATTAGACTACTGAACACAGAAATAAATTTTTCAATCTTAGTTCTGAAAGAATGTCCCTTTACCTGAATCAGCTCCTGCATAGTTTGCAAACAGAATACCAAGCAGCTTGAGTGTAGACTTCTGGTACAGCCCAACAACAGTCTCATTCAGAGGATCCTTGTTCTTCACCAGCCAGTTGTTGATATTATAATCAACAGTTCCAGCATAGTGGACCAGGGCAAAATGGGCCTCTGGTTTGCCTTTGACAACTCTAGGCTTCTGGAAGTTGTTTGATTTCCCCAGATGATTGTCATAAAGCTTAGCTTTAAATGTAGCATCAGAGGCTTTGGGAAACATGCACTCCTCTTCGAGGATGGACATGATGCCCATGGGCTGAAAGGGTAATAAAAGTGGTTTGAAACACAAATGACCTTTTACTTTCTCCATATATTTAATATTCTGATTCTCACCTTTTCAATCAGGTCAATACAGGCCTGCAGATCCATACCAAAGTCAATGAAAGTCCATTCAATTCCCTCTTTCTTATACTCTTCCTGCTCCAGCACAAACATGTGGTGGTTGAAAAACTGTTGCAGTTTTTCATTGGTGAAGTTGATGCACAGCTGCTCGAAGGTGTTGAACTGGAAGTTGACAACAATATTTTTTAGTACTCACCTTTCTTACAAGCATTGCTTTCCAGGTGTTGCACACATAGTAAAATTATATGAGTAGATGAGTCTCACATCAAAGATCTCAAATCCAGCAATGTCCAGCACTCCAATGAAGTACTGACGAGGCTGCTTGGTGTCGAGTGAATGGTTGATTCTCACCACCATCCACAGGAACATCTTCTCATACACTGCTTTAGCAAGAGCTCCAACCGCATAATACACCTAAAAATACAGAAATATAAACTTTAAAAAAACATAGTAATGTTCATATTCCAGTGTGCGTGGTCTATGCATAATGTGTTACGTGTCTCCATGTAAATAATAGAAGGTGATTTAACTAGCTGTGTTTAATCCCTACCTGTTGAACATTTTGTCCCTTGGTGACCCACTCATTCCCCACTTTGACTCTGGGGTGACAGAGACCTTTGATGAGGTCAGCAGAGTTCAAGCCCATCAGGTAAGCTGATTTGTCAGCATCTAAAATAAAAAAAAATGAATTATAGATTAATTAACATAATTTTCCTAACAAGTTTCCAAGTTATAGAATTCCTCTCTCACCTTCAGTGCCATCTGCCTCGGCCTGCTCTTCACGCTGCTTGTTCTTAAACTTCATGTTACCAAAGTGCATGATGGCACCAGTTAGTTTGTAAATGCCGTTCTTCTCCTCTTGAGTGAAGCCCAATACATCAAAGGCCTCCTGGATAAAAAAAAAATAAAAATTTACCTATGGGGTTAAGTATTTGCTGGATAATATAAAGTATATATAATACCTGCTCTAAAATGAAGTTATAGTACAATATGTATCAAATATTATAATTACTCTGTAAAGTAACTCCTACTCACATCAGTTGCTAGCAGCTCTTCTGCATCATTGATGGAGGCTACCGTCGTCTCTCCTTGGGAGATGAAGGCGTAGTCATAGGGGTTGTTTGTAATGAGGAGCATTTCTGTAAAGTAAGCCAAGAAGATGACTTATAACTACATTATGCAATGATGCAAAATCAATTTGTACTGATTTGAAAATGTGATGTTTTTATTTACCAAGCAGCTCAGGCTTCTTCTGAGACAGAATTTGGTAGAAGATGTGGTAATCTCTCTCAGCCTTAAGCTGAAAGGTTACTCTGGACTTCTCTAGCAGATCTGTAAAGGCATTTGCATCATGTAGGTAGAATGACAGTCATTTTGGATGTAATTTAAATACTTAAAGAAAAAGAAGGCACCACTTACATGTCTCAATATCAGCTGAAGCCAGCTTTCCACTGGCTGCAAAATGAATACGGATAAATTTTCCCTAAAATACAAGATGAGAAGAAAAGTTATATTGTGATTTATGCAGTGGGAGAAGAGTCATTACAGAGAAGAACTTACAAATCTGGAAGAGTTATCATTTCTGATGGTTTTTGCATTCCCAAAGGCCTCTAATGCCGGGTTGCATTGGATGATTTGATCCTCCAATGTACCCTACCAAAATGAAACTTACTGTTAAAGAAGTGCAAATGTGCGTCTAAGGGCTGACAGTATGAAAATTCAGAAGTATCACCTTTTTCTCAGAGCCTGTGTCCTTTTTCCCACCTCCAGCTGCAATGCTGGCGAAGTACTGAATGACTCTCTTGGTGTTAACAGTTTTCCCAGCACCAGATTCTCCACTGAAGACACAAAGCAAAAGGCTTTATTAGGTGGAAAAGATGGCATCCAACGCTATAACTAATAACAGAGCTTCACATCCTCTATTATCAAACTAAAATGAACTAATCAATGTAATACATATGATATGGTTGCTTGTAAACATGTTCTTAGCCTTTTTTAAAACATTTAATCATTTCACTATCACAACCATCTATGTATTTATCGGGATTTTGTGTGATAGACCAGCAGAGAGTAGTGTATGTGAAGAGGGATAGGAAAAGAGAGGAAAATGTGAAAGGAAAATGTGAAAAGTGTACCATACATTTGTACATTTGTTGGCAACCAACTGCATTCATCAGACACCTAATCAGTAAGTAAAGTCTGCCTCTGTATAATCAGTCTCGGTATAAATATAATTGATCTGGATAAAACCTCCAAGGATTTGTTAGAGATCACTATTGAACAAACACTGTTGTGATGTATTTATGGAGGCGCTTAAAGCCGAGATCATAAAACAATCCCAGGTTTGGACATCTCACAAGCTCTGTCCAGTCCTCTAGCTAAACACTGAAAGAGCATAGCAGGGATGCAATCCTACCAAGACATGGTTGTCTATCTAAACTCACAGGCATGTTGAGAAGGGAGTTATTTAGAAGCAGCTAAGAGACCCATGGTAATTCCATGACAGCTGCAGAGATCCACAGCTCAGCTAAGAGAATTATTTGACAGGCTAGCTGGTAGTTGTGCTCTGTACAACTCTGGTATTTATAGAAGACTGTCAAGAAGACAGAAAGCCATAAGAGGTCATGTTGGTAGTTTGCTACAAGCCATTCAGAGGACATCATAAACAGAATTATGGTAGCAACATTATGTTATGGCATCAGGATCTGAGCATCCGATCAGCGTTGGAAAGCTGGATGGAGTGAGCTACATACAGTTGAGCTGTTTTCAGCAAACTATATCCATGTTATACAGTGGTCCAGTCAAAGTTCAACTGAAGTTTAATTAAGGAATTACTGGCAGGAGTTGAAAACTTATGTCTAATTTATGAATCCATGCAATCTGACTGAGC
Source organism: Poecilia reticulata (assembly GCF_904066995.2). Taxonomy (NCBI): domain Eukaryota; kingdom Metazoa; phylum Chordata; class Actinopteri; order Cyprinodontiformes; family Poeciliidae; genus Poecilia; species Poecilia reticulata. The sequence goes on from NC_088846.1 coordinate 10,890,956, forward strand.
GTGAGCTGTTTCATGCAAAAGGTTTGTAGCAGCTTCGCAAAAGGTGTAAAACTGGTATAGACATATTCCAAAAGATGAGGAGCTTAAACTGTAGAGAAAATTTGGTTCTATATAATATTGGTTAGTGGGAACTACATACTCCACCTTTCTGATTTTTAGTTCTTATAAAATCTAGAAGGTCTATCACTTAAAATCCTAGTGAAATACAAAGAACGTTGTGCTTTATTCTAATTAGAATGGAAAAAGTTCGAGGTGTTTGAATGCTTGAGGAAGGTACTGTGTTCCTTGCTAAAAACTTATTTACTGGAGATGCAGTACCAGTCACATTTTTTGCTAAAATAAAGGCAGAAACAAGAGCAGAAAATCAAAATTTTACAAAAGTTCTGACAACATAGTATTTTTGAGGATTACAAATGAATTGTTAACATACGTGATGAGAATTGACTGATTTTCTCTGTCTGAAAAAAGAGAAGAAAGGATTACTGAAGGGCTTACTCTTTTTGACCCTCACTCAACTGACAATGTGATGCTCATTGAAAATAAATTACCTGTCAGCATGTACTGGTAGGCATTGTCAGAGATGGAGAAGATGTGAGGAGGAGCTTCACTCCTCTTCTTTCCCCTGTAGGCAACGACCACCTCTTGGTTGTAGACTGGCAGCCACTTGTAGGGGTTGACAGTCACACAGAACAGCCCAGAGTAGGTCTAAGAGAATTTGAAATTGAATGTGATAATTTTTTTTTAATGATCTGAATTAGGATTGATGTATAAAGGGGTGGAAAGTTAGCTTTGTTTTCACTTACGTAGATCATCCACGCTGCGTAACGCTCTTTGAGGTTAAACAGCACAGCTGGCTCATGGAGGAAGGTGAACATCGCCATGTCTTCGATTTTATCAAACTTTGGCGGGTTCTGAGGATGTACATCGCACTCCTTCACGGTGACAGTCTGAAAAATCGACAAAGTTTCTGTTAACAGGCTGCTTTCACTCTGGTGGAAAAAAAATAAGCTACCTTTACAGCAGCATCTCTTCTGTATACTGACCTTCCCTTTCTCTGTCTGAGCAGTGACTTTATCACCGTCACGACTTACGATGGAAGCTTTTACATACTCCTCATCGGGGTCAGGAACAAAACATTCTTTCTTCATGTCAAACAGACGGGTCTGGGCCTCCAGACGCTCCCTGTCTGACTTCCTCAGGTACGGGGCGGCTGCCCCAAATTCTTTCATGGCAGCATCACCCATCTTTTACCTGGGCAATTAAACAACAATTTATCTTAAGGCATCTTAACTGCTTGCGTGTTGCAGTAATAAAGTCAAGTAAAGTAATTTTCTCTAGCATATTGTTTTAAGTTTTCAGATGTTCTTACCTTTTCGACCACTTCCTGGAATACTGAGGTGAAGAAGGCCCTGAGGGAAGAGATAACATCAGTAAGGTCTCCATATCTAGCTAAGTCTGGACTTTTGTCTTCATACCTTACCTTGAGATAGAATGGTGACCTGTTGGGGGCTTCCCTGTGACTTCTCCTTTTAAATAAAACCCCTTTGCCTAATATGGAGGAGAGCTTTAGGGCCAGGAATGTTATTGTGTCTGTGTTTGGTTAGGGGGTTTAAGACAGGAGGGGGTTAATGAGTGGGAGAGCAGTCCAGAAATCAGCGGGCCAGGGTCTTATCAGAGATGGGGTAACTGGTGAAGCCATATTAGGCACTGCATGTACTGCAATGATTATTCATAAGTATCCCCAAGCAGCCAGAGACTAGAACTGAACCTTTAAATAGATATAGGGACTGATGTCTATCCCTTCCAAAGAACGGTTCTGCATAGAAACATTTATTTATCGATTTATTTATTTGTCTGAAGTTATTGTGAAAGGCCGAGATACATATAAAAAAATGTGAAAACAGTTCATATTTAAGCAAGAAAATATTACAAAGGCAAAATATGTATTTATACATTGTTCTTCTATTGGTTCCAAGTGCCACTGGCAAAAAAATACTCTAAATAAATGAATAAATGTAAAAAAATAAATAAATATGAGTAATAAATAAAGATTTTTTGCAGAAAAGTAAATGTTGGTCTATAGTAAACTCTAAGTAACTGCCAAGCAACACAGAATATTTTAAATTGCATAAATGCAATTTAAAACACTTATTTAGCAAGTGTAATCAAAATATAAAAATGGAAGTAAAAATAAACAACATTTTAAGAGTTATAGCAGTAGGAAACAGTTTCATTGTTGACATGTGTTGCTATTAGGACAAATAATTCTGTACACGTTAATTACCGGTATTGTTTTCGAAACACAAAGGAAGATGCACATTGTTTCTGGGGAAATGCTTCAGTGAAATATCTCACCTATTGGTGTCCATTACTCTCAGGGCTTAAGTGGAGTCCCAGCGCGGCATGAGTCACACATTGTCTTTGGTTATTACAGAGTGGACGGACCTCATTTTAACAACAGCAGTCATCACGTAGTGAGTGAGCGGGTCTAAATAAAGAACATTATTCTGAAAGATTAACCAGACGACAAGAGCGATACGGCACAGACAAAGGTCTGCCACAGGTGGACATGCTTTGGATTCTCTCAAAGGCAATAAATATGTCGAGCAGTGAGAAGCTGGAGCAACATGACTAGCTCCAGGGTCAAAGCAGGAGCCTGTTTGCATTATCGCGGTGAAGCTAGAAAAGCTGGCCTCTTAGTTACAGACTTGTTGACATAGCATTGTGTCTTTTCGTGGACAAAGATAACCGTACGAGATTCCCGTCGGGAAGCGCAGAGAGTGGAGAACAGTCAGGATCCAGCTTTTGTCTGCATGTAGGATCAGCTGTTTCTCTGGTGTTGGTCTGAAATGGCTTGAAGCTGACAATCGAAGCCTCTTCTGGTTCAATTCCAACATTTATAACTTATGCATCATATCATCATTCATTATTTGGACTGCATAGCACATCTAGCTACTTTGAGCCATATCTGCAGCCTCTTCAAAGGTTAAGAGATAAAAGGAGGGTCAACGGCCGCTGACAAGTGCTGAGATTATTTCCATTGTGATAACTTGCTCTGACAGCTGGCGCCAGCGTGCCAAATGGAAGCAAGAGATTTCATGCAGTCTGCTAAAGCACAAGCAAAAATAACCCCAACATCACACATCTGATGTCTACCCTTTAAATAAGCACAATTTAATTTAAATCAACATGATTTAAATGCTTTTTTTATTTCACGACAAATGTACACTGTCATCACTTGTGTCTAATTAAATAAAAACATTACAGGCTGGGTGTGAGGAGCAGCTTGAATGTGTCTGTAAACAGATTCCACATCAACCTTGGTTCCAGTTTAACTTACAACTAGGTACGTTATAAAAGATATTTGTTTATTTAGGATTTCTCTTATTTGTAAAATGGCAAAGAGTTCTGCCACTTAGACACTCTATATCATTAACGTAGTGCCGACAATAAAAAAAGGTTAATTATAAAAATCTCAAGTCTTCTACTTGTAAGTTTCTGGTTCAGAGAAATATAAAGCTTTCAGTTCAACCCAAAATGTGGTTTAGCTGCTGAGACACCAAACTGTTCCTTCTTGGGTTCCTCCTTTATCAGTGTGAGTTCTGATATCCTGTTAATCTTACCGATAAGCCCTCCACACAGACACACACGCACATGCACACGCACACACACACTGTGCTGTTTGTGGTTCACCACTATGAGCAGAGGTGTAAATATGTCTTCATTAGCGGGCAGATACCTGCTTGTCAGCCAGAGGAGTTTAGGAGAGGACTTGTAATAGGAGAAGACACAGGGCTTCCAGAGGTTCACCCTATAGGAGACTGGGGTCTCCTCTCTCACCTCCTCCCACTTTATATCATTGCAAAATTTCCCACTGAAGCATCAGAGAGTCAGACATGACTAATGACCAGAAAACCTCTGGACAATCAGGCAGAATGAACTTTTAAATCAGATAAGTGTCATCGTCTTTGTTTCTATATGCCTCTATATATGCATCCATTTTGAGCTCAAAATAAATGGAGAGAAGTTGTGCATTTGGTTGTTAAAATAACCAAATGAATTCATTATTTTAACCTTAGTGTCCTAAGGTTAAGGTTGATAAGGTTTAATGTATTGTTTCGTTTCTGAGTACTTTGCTGTTCCTGCTGATTGATTTCTGGTACCTGGAAATAGATTTTTTTGTACTGAATCCAAGAACTCCTGTCCAGTTCTCCGTAGGAGCATGCAGATTTTAGCTGTGATCCAGTGACCAGCTGCAAGTGATCATGTGTGGAATTATGGCGGATCTACGCATGAGCGCTGGTTTATTGTTGACCTCTACTCAAGCTTTTAGGCTTTGGTTGACTCTAATTTTAGAGCAGGACATTTGCTTTGTCTCTTAGCTATATATGCACCTCATATATTTGAGATGGTATTTATCATTTAGATTATGTGTGAAATCAAGAAAATCAACAATTCATGGAAACAAACAAAAGCCCAACATAAATGCAGCATTCTGGCCGTAACAATGTTTAATTCAATCAATTTGTTTATTAATATCAAATAAAATTGAGCTGACGTCGATCTTTGACTGGGTTGGTATTTATTATGTTTATATTATTTTAGCTGAATCAAATAAATAAAAACTGAATCAGAGGAATTTCTAGGCAATGGACAACAAAGGCTATTTCTATTTCTACTCTCTTCTAACTCATAATTGTGTAAGAGTTTCCTATTCTGTGTTAAGGGGCTTCAAACTGGGAGCAAATTTGTATTTTCAAATTTCCCTTCAACACATTGTTCAGGATAAGATTAAAGAAGACATAACAAAGATAAGAATGTGTGGACTGCACTTCTTAATGTGGTTTTATTAGGACTACGGGTTGTGAATAGTGACAGTGAAGGGGATCTACAGCACACAGCAGGCGGAAAGATTTCAGCAGACTCCAACGCTTCACTCCTCATCAAACCCTTTCTGTTGCAGCCCCGAAATTTGGAGAGAGAGAAAAAGAGAAACATCAATTTAGCATTCAGTGTAGTGTGGCATCAGCACACTAAGTGTACATGGAAGTTTTTTGATAAAAAATTGCATGCCTCCTACCTTGGGGCCAGTGTCGCGGCTCTTGACTCGCATCTTGTTGACTTGAGACTCGGCGATGTCGGCTCTCTCTTCAGCCTCGTCCAGCTCATGCTGCAGCTTTCGGAACTTGGAAAGATGAACATTAGCCTGTTCCTCCTGGTTGAAAATAAAACAGGAAACGGAACTATTCATTGAGGAATTCATATACATAACACATCTTCACACTTACAGCCTCCTCAGCAGATCTTTTGTAGGCTTTGACTTTCAGCTGCAGTTTGTCCACCAAGTCTTGCAGTCGGGCGATATTTTTTCGATCTTCCTCGGTCTGTAGATGATGAGAGACCATATATATATCAGTATATCAAACTGCTGCTAAATGAAGCTTAAATAGCATTGGGGGATACTGGATATTGCATTCAGCACACCTGATAAGTCAGCTCCTTGATGCGGCGCTCATATTTACGGACTCCTTTCACAGCTTCGCTGCTTTTCTTCTGCTCCATTTCTACTTCGTTTTCTAGTTCCCGCACCTTAAAAACATTTTGTGTATACTTTATATTTTCCTGTTTTTTGTTCATTTGCAAATATACTTTATATTTTCAGTACATATGTGTAAAAACAGATGTGCTCACCCTGGCCTCGAGCTTCTGGACCTGCTTCTTGCCTCCCTTCATGGCGATCTGTTCAGCTTCATCCAGACGGTGCTGCAGATCTTTGATGGTCTGCTCCATGTTCTTCTTCATGCGCTCCAGGTGAGCACTGGTGTCCTGCTCTTTCTTCAGCTCCTCTGCCATCATGGCAGCATCAGTGATGGCCTTCTTGGCCTTCTCTTCAGCATTTCTGCATTCCTGTAGCGAGTCCTCCACTTCAGATTGAAGCTGGACTGTATCACCCTCCAGCTTCTTCTTCTGGTTTATCAAGCTGGTGTTCTGCATGGTTTTAAAATGAGATATTTGAGTTTGTGAAGCTGTTATTTTTCTATACAGGAAGTATTGTTACCTTTGAGATGTAGCCTCACCTGTGAGTGCAGTAGCTGCACCCGCTCACTAACATCCAGCAGCTCTTGCTCAGCAAGTTTGCGGCTTCGTTCGGTTTGCTCTAAAGCAGCCCTCAGTTCCTCCAGTTCTGCCTGAAGCAGGTTGTTGCGTCTTTCAACGATGGCCATGTTCTCTTTGAAATCATCATTAGCCCGAACCGACTCATCCAGCTGAATTTGGCAATCCTTTACAGAATGGCATTAACCACATTAATGCATATAGATATTTTAAGAGTAGAAAGTGAGTTTCTTGTGTTTGAGTTTACCTTCAGATGTGCATGAACAGACTTGAGTTGTTTCTGGGACTCAGCCGCCTGCCTGTTGGCTTGGCTAAGCTGGATCTCCATCTCGTTGAGGTCTCCCTCCATCTTCTTTTTCAGACGAAGGGCTTCATTCCTGCTGCGGCACTCGGCCTCAAGAGAACTCTGCAGGGTGTCGATTGTCCTCTGCAGGTTCCTCTTGCACTGCTCCATCTCCTCATCTTTCTCAGCCAGTTTGCGCTCCATATCACACTTAATCTGGTTAAACTCAAGCTGAACTCTCAGTATCTTGCCTTCCTCATGTTCAAGGGAACCCTTTGACACAGATCCGGTCTCTGGTTTGAAATTTGACTTTTATTTTAAGCTATGTATTAACCTAAGTTGGTTGTAGTCTTACCTCTGCTTCTTCTAGGGCAGACTGAATCTCCCCTTTTTCCTGCTCCAGCTGCTTTCGAGCTTTTTCCAACTCATGAACGGTTTTCCCACCTTCACCAAGTTGCTCAGTGAGGTCAGAAATTTCCTCTGTTAATGAAAGAGCGTCCATTCAGTTTTGCCTTGCCTATTTTACATTTGTAAGCTCATATTCAGTGATGTACTACCTTGAAGGTTCTTGTTCTCCCTTTTCATGGTCTCCAGATGTTCAAGAGACTCTTCGTAGGAGTTTTTAAGTTTGAAGAGTTCGGTGCTCAGAGATCTGGCTTCTTTCTGAGAACTCTCCAGCTCACACTGAGACTCTTCATACTTCTGTTTCCACTCTGACAAGACCTGGACATTGAGATTCAAATCAGGATGTGACACATTAAGTTTTCTACTATCATTTTTTTTCTTTGATAAAAGCATCATTATGTGAAAAGAAAATTTCATGCAGATGTTATTTACAGTTTCATCATATAGCAGTTAAATATATCCAAATTAAAAAATAATACAGCAACAATGATGTATCGTATTGCTTGTTATGCATTTAACCAAAACATATCCTCCCCATTGCTTTCTGATATGCTTCAGCTAGTTTCTTATAACAGAACCTACCACGGATGCTCATGCTAGTTAGCATTGCTACCAAAGATGGCCGATAAACAGTTTTCCTATAATGTTAAGTTGTTTCTCTGCCATTAGCACATTTAGCACTGAGTACACGAGTTTGATTGACAGCTTAGAGCCATGACTTGTTCTAGTTTTATAAGCAATCTGGTTTTTTCACATACTGGTAAATAAATAATCACACACTAAATTATGCCATGTGCTTGTTAGTTCTCTCATACATGTGGTTATTATTTTTTATGTGATGGTGGACCAGCATTGTTTGTGTGTATTTTTAAAGAAAATGTCCAACATACTTTGTCAAAGTTCCTTTGCTTCTTGTCCAGAGCAGCAGCAGCAGCATTAGACCTCTCCACATCCACCATGAGATCTTCGATCTCATTCTGCAGCCTGTGTTTGGTCTTCTCCAGAGAGGAGCATTTGGCATTTACTGCTTCAACAGCCTCCTCAGCCTCCTGCAGACGCTGAGCCAGCTTCTTCCTGGATTATGGAAGGGTTGATTTGGGATTGGCTACTTTCAAAACTTTGTACAGACACTGAAATTCAAATGTACTGTACTCACTTGGCTTCCTCCAGTTCCTCGGTTCTCTGGATGGCATCAGTTTCGTACTTGGTTCTCCACTGAGCCACCTCAGTGTTGGCCTTGGACATGCTGCGCTGCAGTTCAGCCTTGGCCTCCTGCTCCTCCTCATACTGCTCCCTGAGGAGGTCACAGTCATGGCGAGCAGACTGCACCGCATGGGCTAATGCATTCTTGGCCTGAGGTCAAGATAAATTATATTTGACTTCTTCTTTTTTTAAAATCAATCGTTCTATATTATCCAGAAATGATTTCATACCTTTATCTCTTCTTCTAGTTGTCGTTTTAGGTCTTCAAGCTGTTGATTGTAGGAATTTTTTCCTCTGGTGAGCTGAGAAATAAGTGATTCTTTCTCCTCCATTTGTCTTGAAAGCTCATCTGTAGATGTCAAAACATTCACATGTGCACGCCTTTTTATAGAAAAATATTCATTTTCTAAGTGGGAAAAAAGACTAACCATTCTCAGCTTGAAGTTTGGCTTTCTGGGTGGTGAAGTCATTGAGAGATCTTTGGTATTCATCACATTTTGTTCTGTATTCATTTGTTTGATCCTCTAAAGTTCTGCAAGTTTTCTCCAGGATAGTCTGAAGTGAAATGGTGCACATATCACAGACATTGCATAGTATTTCTTTGCTGAGGTTGTTATCTAGAAAGCTATCAGAACACCACACATACCTTGGACTTAACAATCTGCTCCATACTGGACACAACATCATCCAGCTCCAGTTTGAGCTCGCTCTTCTCCTTCTCCAGCTTCTGCTTGACTCTCTGCAGGTTGTCGATCTGCTCTCCCAGGTCAGCAACAGTGTCGGCTTGTTTCTTCCTGAGTGTGGCAGTGGTGGCTTCGTGGTGCAGGGTGGCCTCTTCGAGGTCTCTGCGGAGTTTCTGGAACTCGGCCTCCCTCTTCTTGTTCATCTCAATCTGGGCGGCTGTGGCTCCTCCAGCCTCCTCCAGTCTCTCACTGATCTCCTCTAACTCTCTAGCCAAGTCTGCTCTCTGCTTCTCCACCTTGGCTCGAGCAGCTCGTTCTGCTTCAAGCTCTTCCTCTAGTTCCTCCACGCGGGCCTACCATTGGAGTGGTGTACATTTGTTGCATCAGTACTTTGTGAACTTTTGTAGAACTTTGATAATGATCATGTAATGTCGAGGTTTTACCTGCAGCTCTTTTAACTTCTTCTGAAGTTGGCTAATTATAGCCAGCTCATCTTCCAGTTTGCTGTTCAGTTGACTGATTTCAAAGTCTTTCCTGCAGGATTTTTTCTTGTTAGTTCTGGGCTACAAAAACATTGACCAATGATGTTTTGTGACTAAATTCATTACAAAATGTTATAGTAGGTGTGTACTTTTTCAGGCGCTCCTCCAGCTGTTGCTTATCATTTTCGAGATCCATTATGGACTCCTGGCTCAACTTTAAGTCACCCTCCAGCTTCCTCTTCGCCCTTTCAAGATCCATCCTAATCTTCTTCTCTTGCTCAAGGGATCCTTCAAGCTAAAAACAAAGAGATAACTGTTGTAACTGTTTAGCATTTTACAGTACAGTTTAGAATTTTGTCAAGTTACTGTATTTCGATTCTATTCAATGTCATCTTACATCGTCCACTTGCTGCTCCAGCTTCGTCTTGGCCTTGGTCAGAGTGTTGACTTTGTCTTCCTCACTCTGCAGGTCATCCAGGGTTTGTTGGTGAGCTTCCTGTAAAGCTTTTTTCTCCTTTGTGAGCTTGGCGATGATTTCATCCAAAGCAGCCATCTCCTCTGTCAGGTTCTTGACCTATCGGCCAAAAGGTTTTCAGTGTGAACCAATGGTATTTGAGAGCATGATGTGTTTTGGTGTAGTGGTTAGTCTTTATGGTACCTTGTTCTCTGTAGCGTGTTTCTCTTTCTCCACCTTTGCCAGAGTTAGCTCTAAGTCGTCAATGTCCTTCTTTAACTCAGAGCATTCATCTTCTAGCTTTCTCTTCTTTGCAGTCAGTTCAGCATTGATCTCCTCCTCATCCTCAAGTCTTTCTGTCAGCTCTTTGATTTTTCCTTCCAGTTGGATTTTGTTTTTGATCAGTCCCTCACATCGCTCCTCTGCATCGCAGAGATTATCTTGTTCCTGTCAAACATGAGTTATTACTGGGAGTAGGGGGGAGACTCAACAACATCTTCAGAGAAAATTCATAAATATTGTCATTCTTACAGTTTGGACTTGGAGCTGTAGGTCATTCTTCTCTTGGAGAAGGGAGACCATTTTTTCTTCCAGCTCTTTTCTGCGAGCTTCAGATTTTGCATAGGCCTCTTTCAGTTTCAGGAATTCTTCCTTCATGTTGGCCATCTCCTTTTCTGCTTCAGCAGATTTCAGGAGAGGTTTGATCTTGAAGAACAACTTCATCCAGGGCCAATTCTTGACCCCCATGAAGGCGCGGATGTTCCACTGGATTACCATTAGGGCATCTCTGTTTAAAATATATATATTTTAAAACACTTTTATTGAAAATATGAGCACAAGCAGATATCTGTGTAATGTGTAAAGAAAATTGTAAGTTGTATGAAACAAACCTGCGCTCCACCATCTTCTGGTACTCTATGCGAGACAAAAGACCACGAGACCTGGCTTGAATTGCAGTGATGATTTTGGAAAGACGCTCATCTCTCATCTCCTCGAGTAGACCCAGCAGTCCAGCCTTGAAGAACACCTAAATGCGGCATTTAATTTTAGAAATAACGTATTTTTGCCTGTCCGTGTCGTAATTCATATCTTTTGTTCTCTTTTGTCTTAGAAAACCCAGGCGGTACCTTTGTGTACCCAAACTTGTACTGGTTATGGTCAATATCAAGAGATCCGAGAAGTTTTTCGGCTCCCTTCCTGCTGTCAATGAACTGTCCCTCAGGGATGGCAGCAGGATTCAAGATACGATATCTGGGAAATCATATATTTGTTAACTGGACATTGTAGAGTAAGGCTTGTGAGACGTACTAAGTTACGTAGTAAGGTAATACCTCTGCTTGAAGTCTCCATAGAGGATCCTGTTGGGGAAGCCTTTCCTGCAGATCCTGATGCCTTCCAGCACACCGTTACAGCGCAGCTGGTGCATCACCAGAGGGTTCTCCATGGCCCCAGGAGTCTTGGTCTCGTTGGGGATGATGCAGCGTACAAAGTGAGGGTGGGTAGACCTCAGGTTGGTCATCAACTTATTCAGGTTCTCCTGTAATATGGATATGCAAAAATATATAGAATTTGGATTTTTAAGTCATACATTTACCGGAAATGAAGTAATGCATGTATATACTCTACCCTATGGAGAGCGGACACAGTCTGAAAGGATGATCCTTTCTTCTTCTTTTCTTTTTTACCCTCACTGCCTTCAGACATTGCTTTAATGTGAAATGTATAGAATTAGTATTTTACGTTAATGCAAGTATGCTATGCTTATCCATTTTCTACAAAGCAAAATACTCATGGTGGAATACCTGAATCAGCTCCTGCATAGTTTGCAAACAGAATACCAAGCAGCTTGAGTGTAGACTTCTGGTACAACCCAACAACAGTCTCATTCAGAGGATCCTTGTTCTTCACCAGCCAGTTGTTGATATTATAATCAACAGTTCCAGCATAGTGGACCAGGGCAAAATGGGCCTCTGGTTTCCCTTTAACAATCCTGGGTTTCTGGAAGTTGTTTGATTTCCCCAGATGATTGTCATAAAGCTTAGCTTTAAATGTAGCATCAGAGGCTTTGGGAAACATGCACTCCTCTTCGAGGATGGACATGATGCCCATGGGCTGAAAGGGTAATAAAAGTGGTTTGAAACACAAATGACCTTTTACTTTCTCCATATATTTAATATTCTGATTCTCACCTTTTCAATCAGGTCAATACAGGCCTGCAGATCCATACCAAAGTCAATGAAAGTCCATTCAATTCCCTCTTTCTTATACTCTTCCTGCTCCAGCACAAACATGTGGTGGTTGAAAAACTGTTGCAGTTTTTCATTGGTGAAGTTGATGCACAGCTGCTCGAAGGTGTTGAACTGAAAAAGAAAAAAACATGTTAGTTGTTCCATTTAGATTACTTGTAAATCTGATCATTATTTGCAAACAAGATAACTTACATCAAAGATCTCAAACCCAGCAATGTCCAGCACTCCAATAAAGTACTGACGAGGCTGCTTTGTCTCCAGTGACTGGTTGATTCTCACCACCATCCACAGAAACATCTTCTCATAAACTGCTTTGGACAAAGCTCCAACAGCATAGTACACCTGTGAAATGGACAGTCAGCCACATTTAAAAAAGAAAGGTTCAAGTTTAGTTTAAAGCATATTTGCCTCAGAAGATGTAAAATGGAGATATTATATACAAACCCACATATTAAACCATTTTAAGGCTGTCTCTTTTCTTTTACCTGGGCAACATTTTGTCCCTTGGTGACCCACTCATTCCCCACTTTGACTCTTGGGTGACAGAGACCTTTGATGAGGTCAGCAGAGTTCAGGCCCATCAGATACGCTGATTTGTCAGCATCTAAAAGAAACACACAAACAGCAATGCTGAATACACATCAAGTTTCTGCATTCTTACAAATTTCAGAGTTCTTTTCTCACCCTCAGTGCCATCGGCCTCTGCTTGCTCCTCGCGAGGCCTTTGTTTAAACTTCATGTTGCCATAGTGCATGATGGCACCAATGAGCTTGTACACGGAGTTTTTTTCTTCTTGAGTAAAGCCCAACACATCAAAGGCACTCTGAAGAAAAAAACAGTCACATCTCAGTAAACCATATTATTGCCCATCTAAATATGTTGCAACAAATTTAACATTTCCCTTTACATATGCTTCTTTTTCATAAAATAATGTCTAGTAAAGATGGAGATACTTACATCAGTTGCCATCAGTTCCTCTGCGTCATCTATGGAGGCCACTTGAGTTTCCCCCTGAGAGATAAATGCATAGTCGTACGGGTTGTTTGTGATCAGCAGCATCTCTGAAAGATGAGAAAGATGAAAATAACATAAAGCAAAAAACATTACAACATAATTAATTGCTTTTTCTACTGTACTGTGCTAACCCAGGATTTCAGGTTTCTTGTTGGAAAGAATCTGGTAGAAAATATGATAATCTCGCTCAGCCTTGAGTTGGAAGGTCACACGAGATTTCTCCAGCAGGTCTTCAGACAACAAGAGAGAAGTCACAACCATGAGAAAAATGTGAGTGAAAAATTGTGGTTGCAAAAACTAAAAGGCTGTCTATACTTACATGTCTCGATATCAGCTGAAGCTAATTTTCCTCTGGTATCGAAGTGAATTCGGATGAATTTACCCTGAAAGCACAAAATAAAAAATGATCAATTTGCAAAAAATTACCTTGTCAGTTAGCTCCTTTTTCTCCCCGACTTCTGTTGCTACATAATTTGTCCATCTTGTACAACAAGAGGAAAAAAATGGTCTGTTACTTAATTTAAGATAAATCAGGGTTTCAGAAATACGAAACAGTCACTGTGTTGAAACCAAACCTCTTGCATGATTGGGACACTAAATAAATAACACAAACATAATCAAGAATGGAAAGAAGTCACTCACAAATCTGGAGGAGTTGTCATTCCTGATGGTCTTGGCATTGCCAAAAGCCTCCAGAGCAGGGTTAGCCTGAATGATTTGATCCTCCAGGGTACCCTGTCAAACAAACACTTCACAATTACTGAAAGATCCATCATGAAGCTCTAATTACTTCCAACTGAATCAAGTGATGTTAAACTGAAAAAGATTAATTAACTTTCAAAGTTTGCTTACAGTTACTACTTAGGGTGGCTTTAGTTTATTCCTTTGCTCAAAGCAAAAATAGCTTTGCCAGCTTTGAAGATGTGACTAATTTTTTATTATTTTCCAGCTGCATTGAGCCCTGAAAAAGCTCGTCACATACCTTGTCTTTTGCATTGGGGTCTTTCTTAATACCTCCAGCTGCAATACTTGCAAAGTACTGGATGACTCTCTTGGTGTTCACAGTCTTTCCTGCACCAGATTCTCCACTATGGGAGCAGAGTTACACATCAAAACAAATCCATTCCTGGATGCAGAATACGATACTGACTTTAGATCATATCGTACTACATTTCAGATGGAAGGTTTTTACATACGTGATCAGAATTGACTGGTTTTCGCGGTCTGTCAAAAGGTTTTCGAAAAACATTTTTGTCAGCAAGGACAACAGACCCCGTTCAGAATGCTTTCTGTAGGACATTGATTGCCTTTACCTGCCAGCATGTACTGGTAGGCATTGTCAGAGATGGAGAAGATGTGAGGAGGAGCTTCACTCCTCTTCTTTCCTCTGTAGGCAATGACCACCTCTTGGTTGTAGACTGGCAGCCACTTGTAGGGGTTGACAGTCACACAGAACAGCCCAGAGTAGGTCTGAGAGATCACAGAAAATCAGACTGTTTCTCCATGGTTTGGGTGGATAATATTAAAACTTCCTGAGCCGTGCACTAATTAAAGTTTACTGTTTGTTGCCCAAAAGCCTACTCACGTAGATCATCCACGCTGCGTAACGCTCTTTGAGGTTAAACAGCACGGCTGGCTCATGGAGGAAGGTCAGCATGGCCATGTCCTCGATCTTGTCAAACTTGGGAGGGTTCTGTTGCAGAATGTCTACCTCTTTGACAGTAACAGTCTGGAACAAGGAAAGTTTAATACATTTGTCTTTTTATTTGTTTTCATACACCGGCCTGAAAATGAATTTACGTCCCTCGGTTTGGTTTGTCTCCTTTATTCGAATCTTAGGGGTTATATCAACACAGAGCTGAGCATATTTGTGAAAGGATAGTGATGTATTGTTTTTTAAAAAAAAGAAAATTATGAAATAAATCTGAAAAATGTTGCATGCATTTGTATTGGGCCCCACAAATTAACTTATTTTGGCAGAATTAAGCTGAAAGTCTTTACCTCAAGCTCTAATTGTCGAAGTGTTTGCGAACATTGATTTTCAAGTCTTACACATAGAAACACATAGTGTTTCTTGTTGCCACATAAAATCACAATAAAAACACACATTTTAAAACCAAAAAAATGTTACAAACATAAAGGGGTATTAATACTTTTGCAGGCCACCATTCATTTAAACGATTCATGACTCATTCTATTTTTGTAGAGCAAAAAGAGAGTGAATGCCTAATGGCACCAGAGTGACACTAATTTCAATCACATTCTCTATACTGCTCACATTTACTTAAGGACATGACATTTCATATCACTCACAGATTTGCATGCAGATAAACACTCTCACACACACCAAGGAGTAAACCTAATGCCTTCTTAACAGCCCCAACTTCACCTCATTCCGTTTTGGTAAAATATCTCAGAAAACTCACTGACAGCTGGTTTTATTTACCAGCTGAAGCATTGGCGTTAAAGAGTACATTATTTATGCCTGATACACTAAAGCACTCACCTTCCCATTCTGCGTCTCCACGGTGACCTTATCACCCTCCCGGCTGACGACGGTTGCCTTCACGAACTCCTCCACCGAATCTGGGACGAAGCATTCCTTCTTGATGTCGAACAGACGCGTGGAGGCCTCCATTCGCTCCTTCTCCGACTTCCTCAGGTACGGCGCCGCCGTACCATACGTAGACATCTCTGCATCCCCCATGGCTGGAGTACTGTGGACAAACGGAAGATTGAGAAGTACCTGTTTAGTGACATGTCTTCCACAATTACATCTTTGTACAAAGGATTTATTGACAATTTAGCACAGTAATGGCAAAATAGTCACATATTAGATTTTTTTTTAAATTATGTAATTACCATTATGAATGTGAGGGAGTATAATTTACCTGTGGGTTCAGCTCAGATGAAAGATGAGCTCAAGTCTTCAGACTGAAAATCACCGAAAGACCTGCAGGAAATGGAAACATGAAAACATCGAGGCATGACTTCCTAAATGTATAAAATGATTTGAAATGATTTTACTTTCATCAGCATCTTGTTCTATCATTATATATGTAATCGGTTAAAATTCATGTTTTTTACTTCGATGAAATATCGAATGAAAACCAACAGAAAGCTGCAGCAGTGGGTTCATACTTACAGAGGGCAGGTGAAGATGAAGCATCTGCTGAACCTGCAAGGGAGACAGAGATCAAATATATAACCCCAGATAACCGGCCTTACAAGGCCAAGGGCACCACCCTGACCTGATAACACCACACACACTCGCACACACTCATCGTTATCATCAGGTGCACAATTCAACACATGCCACAGTGCCCCCACACACATACGCGGACACCCTGTGGTAATCATCCTCATTTCTATCACTTTGTGACAGAGCTCGGCTTGGCTCTGCAGATGTCTGGCTGCCCTCTCCTCTCCCGTTCGGTTCTACCTTCTGTGTCCAAATAATTGGATTTTTCAGGGAATAGAGCCAGGAACTTCCTGCTGCGTAGCTCGCCCATGACTCACCGCGGCATACCATCGCTATCTGGGATTCGGCCGCACTTTTCCCTGTCACCTCTAGTCCGAAATACTCTTTTCAAGTGGGGACCACTCACCAACAGAAACCAGGTTCCATGGCAGCAGGAGACATACAGGGTTTAAATATATGTACAGAAAATTCGCAGAATATCACTCTATTACACTCAAATGTATTTCATAGATTATTTTGACTATGTGGTCGATGGGCAACTGTGTGGAAAAGTTGTCTCTGAAGTCTTTTGCAGTTTGCAACAAGCATTTCTTGTAACCAGGGCGCCTTCTGGTCTCATCTGACCATATGGAGGTCAGATGCTTGTTGTGCAAAAATGCTTTTTGTAGCGGCAAACTGAATCTGCACATCAGCTTCTTCTTTATTGTGAAATTTGATGAGGGCGGGGACGCTTTCCTTCTGCAGGAGTGGAAGAGTTCATCAGAGCTGATGAGGAAATGGATGGAGCTACATAAGTACAGAGAAATCCTGGAGAAAGCACTTGAGACTGGCATTGAGGTTCATATTCCAATAGAAAAACTACAACACATATGGAGATACATTGTCAGATGAGGCATCAACCAATCGTTTTCCTTTTATTTTACAGCTCTGCATTAATTTTTGTTGATCTATCACATGCAGTTCTAATAAAATAGATTAAAGTTGTGGCTTTAATGTCACAAAATGTGAAAAAAGTTGAATTGATTATTGTTGGAAGGGCCTTTTTTTGTTCATCTTTAATCCTCCTTACCTCACCTGATAATTGACAGGCCTCCCAGTTTCCTAACACATTTGTGTGAATCTTCAGCTAATTGTCATGCACAGTTTATAATTGAAGATCAATAGTTAAGGCAAAAGGAGGAGGAGGGTCAACACGAATGCCTTGCTTAAAGTAACCTTACCTCAAAACATGAATGAGAAGAGCAATATTCAGATAAGCTCTGAAATACGTATGCTTTGTGTTGCATTTTAGAGGTGTTGCATGAGTCATTGTGTGTCCACAATACTGTGTCTATGAAACCCACAGATCTCAGCGGTGAAAGCTGTCAAGTGGAGGAAGAAGCGCTTAAAGGATTAGGTTGTCTAAGTTTCTAGTGTGTGTGAAGATCCTGTCAGGAGGAAGACAGAACACTTCAGAAACCTCTTAAACCTCTTCTGGAGGTCAAATAAGGTCTAAACTATATCCCTGAAATACTTGGTGGGGGAAGATATAAACTCTTCTTTGATAGAAGGGTTTTCCTCAAGGTTTCACATTAAAACAAGCTATGTTGAGTAAAATTACTTCTACTCACTGCTGTTAATAAACACCTCAGGAAGGAGGCTGGTTCTGTGTCCCAGAGATGAATATGTTTTGTTCTACATATACAACTCTATAACTAAAGAAACTACATTTTCTGACAGAAGCTGTTACAGGGTATGATTATTGCAGTGAAAAATTTCCCGCACTGACATGCGACAAGGAAAAAGCCACCGCCGAGTTCAACAAAGAAAAAGACAGATTACAGTTTTGAAATGCACTCAGCTGTCTGATGAGACTACACTAGCAAAGAAGTGTAGCATAGCTAATGTAGACCTAATTTCATTTTCCACAAGTGCCGGAGCTCATTTGTTTATCAACTAGCATCGCTGTCATCTGCACTGTGGCCTCAGGAGATGAATTTACATGATGTCTCTTACTGTCACTTTGTGCTAATTGGCTTTCCAATTACTCCTTGATTTACAGGGTTGGCTGTTCGTGTAAGTTAATACGTCTCCCACTGTAACGTGTTCATCATTGCCAGGTTGTAAACCTATGGTGGTAGGTCATACAGTATGTAGTAGGCAATCCATCAGCAGCCACTTTAGTGACAGAATTATAATTACCTACTGAATTTCCCCCAGTGGTTCACTAAAGTACAACTAAGACCAATGAACACATTGGTCTTAGTGTCCATTGGTCGCTAAGACCAATGGACACTGATGAAACTTTCATCACCCTGAAAGTTTCATCAACTTTCAGGGTGATGAAAGTTTAAATCTGCCTGCAGCCTGATTTTGCTTACTGAAACAGGAAAAGTGTAGTAAGCTCTTGCTTCAGACACACTTGCAGATAAATGTTTGGCCTCTGGATGGTGACAACGTCAGGGATTTGTTTTGTCTCAAACCCCTGGCAAGCGATTTGTTTTATTGCTTTATTCTCCCCAATACGGAAGCCCATGTAGACAAAAATCTGTACCTGAATCCAGTGGATTAAAGTTGTATCCGTCAGGTTGATAAAAGGCATATTCTCTATTAGTTGTAACTCAGTGCTCATACTACAGTTCTTCTAATGAGAAGAAACATGTTTCTAAAAGTGAAATATTACTTTACCCTAAATCTTCCAAGGATTCATTGCTGGTAGTAGTTAGCATGTCAATTAACGAATAAGGATAGTTTTCAAACTCACTGGGGTTTTGTGTAGCAAACAAGTTCAGAACAGCTTTTATGAAATCTTTTTAATTGTTCCAGCTCTTGATGGATGAGATCATTTTCTTTCTAAAACACCCGAGGACTGCCACCCAGGAAAAAACCCATTTGTACATGATGTAGCGTATTTGATATGCGCTTATTTACACCTGCTGATCAGGGATTAGTTGCTTGTATTTTGATGATTCGCAGCATGTGAAGGCATCCTGTCCAGTTGGACCCTCCTCTATTCCCAGGAAATAACTGACTGACCCTCAGCTGATCAGTGGCTGCTAACACAACACTTTATGTATCCAAACACGACTCAAATCTCCTGAAAGCAAAGAACTAAGAGCATGTAAAGAACTGTGTAGATGTGCCGTGTGTTTATTTTACTTTTTTTTTTTCTGGTATGGTCAAGGAAAAGGTGTCGACTTTATGCACTATTATTCTTTAGGAATTCAGCAGGTGACCACTTGATTAATACGGTGGTGTTGCGAATACTAATAGAGGTTTTGTTTGGGATCTTGAGTGACCTGACTGCCCTCTGCTGCAGACCGCACTGGCTGTGTTGGTGCTATGTTCTGGCCACGCTATCAGAGGCATTTTCCATCCGACAGCTGCTGAGGAGATAAAAGTTCATTTTTACCACAACTGATTGGAGCCAGACGCCATCATGGAGGACAGCAATTTGTGTTTAGCAGCACAGCTGTTCACTCCATGCTCTCAGTGTTGGATAGAAATGTTGGTTTCAGTTATTTCTGCCTTGGAAAAGTAGTCACACCCCCTAAACCATGTGTGTGAAACACGAGGTACACGGGGTCAAATCTGGCCCGCCGTATCTTTTTATGTGACCCTCTAGACTCCAAATTACATCAATACGTCCTCCCAGTTTTTCACAAATGCACAAAATTCACACAAAATCAACATATCTCTGTATTTTTTTCTGATTTTTACTGCAGATTTTTCTCAAAAAGTCTCCAAAAACTTTGGCTTTAAGTGACTGCCGCCTCAGCCTTGCTGGATATCAGGCTACAGCCCGTGATTTACATGGCGAGTAATAAAAAGTCACATTAAACGTCATATATTAGCGCAAATATTGTAAAGATTTCTTACAAATATTTCTAAGTTAGCATCACAAAAGCTGTGATTTTAATTGCAAAAAAAGTAGTTAGCATAAAATGTGGCATACAATAAATGTGTGCCACATTTTTCAGATTTTTATTTGTGAAAATTTTGAAAAGTATGTTTTATTTTTGACACATTTAAGTTTGTAGTTGTGAAATACTAACTTTTTTTGCATGAATTACCATGCTAGTCATGTTACCCAGCTCTGTAACAACGTTTAGCATGAACACAGTCTGCAATCAGTAAAACACATATGCATCTGTCTTTTTTTTTAAAGGGAAGAAGCATCAGGCGCTCAGCATGGCCGTCTATATCCGACCTTTCAGGCTTTCTGTTTAGATGATTATTAGCACAGCAGAGACAGACAGGCCAGCAGCTGTTTGGGCTGTCAGGCTAAGTTTTATGGAGGATTAGAGGTTATATCCTACAGCTGACAGCTCCTCTGCATGGAGGCCACACACAGACAGGCCCCGTTATGGACCTGCCCAAAGAGAGCTAAAAGCAGAGGTGGGTGTGGAGCACTTCCTGTTTCACTTTAATTTTTTTTCTCCCCCTGAGGATTTTTTTTTTCTTTCTTTCTGTGTTGTTTTTTTTTTCATTCTTTTCATCTTTTCCTATAGGGAAATCGTTGCTCACCCCGAATAATGTTTACCAGTGTACCAATAATGTTTACTGTTAATCTTTATTTGCAATATATTTTTAATATGAACTATGTTGTAGTTGTTGTTGTAGTAGAGATTAGATATAAAGTAAGGTAAAGGGTTGTTTATGGAAGATCGTAGTAAGGTTTAAAGTTTGAAATAAACTGCAAGCCACAGACATTTAGAATAAATTGTAATACCCTAGTTTCTCCAGGAGGTGGCAACGCTTTGGCGCAACTGTCTTGGTAGAAAAGGAAACTTAACGAAAGAACAATTACATTTGAATATTGAAGACATTAGTAAGTTATTAATTGAACATTTTAGTAACATTAATATTAATAGTCCAGCTTGTCCACCATAAATTAAATGTGTATAATAAGATATGCAGACGTTTTCTCATTCATATTCACTACCTTTCCTTGTTTCCCTTTTCAACGCAGCACTTTTTTAACTATAATGTAGTCTGATCTGTAAGTTTGGATTTAATTTTCTTTTTTTCTTTTTAATTGTTTTTATTAAAGTCCCTTACGATGACATTTGTCTGTACTAAACCAACAAACTGAATTGAATTGTAGTCCAACTAAAATGCCAGCAGATGTCGACAGCAGTACAGGAGCCTGTGTTGGGTCTCAATAAGAGGTTGTTCAGGCTGAGAATGAACAAACAGCTAATAGCTCACCTTAAATCACACTTATTACCCACCAATAACTGCAAAGTGTCTCAGTGCAAATATGTTCTTTCTTAAGATATTTCAACATATTTCATGTTTCATTTGACCAACTTTTTACGTCTTTTGGTCTGGCAGTTTTCATGCATGGATGTGGCTAGTGAAGCGCAACTTAGATTACCGAAGAGTTACGGTTAATCCCAACTAATATATGAATGTCCATAACCAGGACATTACATTTTCACACAGTTTTACATTTGAGATTTTGTTGTTGTTGTTCTTTTTATTTACTCAAGTCAAGTCTGATATAAAAATGTTGATTATCTGAAACATTTAAACATGATTTAAAAAGAAAATTGTAAGGAGAAAAATACTTTTTTCAAAGAACTGATTGTGACGACAGTCATGCTTTAGCTTTTCATCACCAAATTTTGCAAATACTTCGTTGTTCCCCTGACTGTTTATATGTAAAAAGAAACATCTTTTAACCAGAAAGATGTCGCCGTGTTGTTACAAACATGATACTGAACATGATCTCAGTGGTTCATACTGGAAAGTATCACTTTTAATTCAAACATATTTGAGTTACAAAAAAAAAAACTACAAGAACGTGTCGTCTCTCTGCACGATGACCAGCTGCTCAAAAGCTTTTTGGAACTAAAGAAAGGGCTTTCATTACGGGACCCCTAACTTCTTCAGCATGCTGTCAGGAAACAAGAGAAGGTAGACATTCAACACGCAGGAAGCTGCTCCACATCTATTCCTGTCCTGGCAGCAAGAAAACAGAAAGTTATAGTAAGCATGGTTCAGCTGAGCCACACGTTTCAGAACCATGATGACAAAGAGACACTTGTTGTAATTAACAACAGCACATCGAGGGAAGCATGCAGCTCTAAAGTGTTGAGTTGTATTTTATCAACAGTGCCTTGCAGATGTATTCATGTTGTCATGGTATGACTATAATCTTTATTATATTTGAATATAGAAAGTTACGTGAGAAAGTAGAAGAAGGGATAAGATGCATGGCTGTAAAAACGAAGGAGCTGAGGTGCAGCTGGGAATAAAGTTGCAACACTTTTGAGCTTTGCCACATATTATCATTTGGATTTAAGGTTGGACTTTGACCAGGCCATTCTGGCACATTGTGATACGCTGCTACTGCAGGATTAGGGTGATTTTCTTCTGAGCTGTGAACAGGTTTTCTCCGAGGACTCGCATCCTGCATGTGGCTCCATTCATCTTCCCTTCCCCTGCCAGCATGATGCTGCCGCCACCATATTTTAATGTGCAGGTGACATCAAAATATAACCTGCACATCAAACTAAAAAATTTTGAGTTTTTTTCTGACACGCTTAACATTTTTTTAAATTATTATTATTATTTCAGTCTAATTTGGTCTCAGATTAGCTTTTTCTATGCTTGTAAAGTTCTCTACGTTCCTCGTGTCAAAACTGAATTTCTTACAATGAAGGCACCCTTTCACGAAGGTCAGAGTTTAAGTGTGGACGACTATTGCATTTAAGGTGGTCAACTTGCTGATTATGCTCATTAGTCGATGAAATGAGGGAGAGGGAGGCGTGCAGGGGAGAAAGGACGATAACAGTGAATTCTGTGTGTGTGTGATTGACAGAAACCGACTCCTGCAACAGCTGCGTATCAGAGCAGACACAGTGCAAAGGTTGCTGCTATTAATACACGTAAACATAAGGAGACACTTTGTATGTAATTTACGACATTTGTTTAAGAACTTCTTAGCCAAGCTAATATCACTGCATCGCATTATTTCTCCTTAATTCGTCATTGTCAGAAATTGTCATGTGTAGGAAAACACATCTGTGCTATGTGACACATTTAGGTCTCAGGGTGTGTGTGTGTGTGTGTGTGTGTGTGTGTGTGTGTGTGTGTGTGTGTGTGTGTGTGTGTGTGTGTGTGTGTGTGTGTGTGTGTGTGTGTGTGTGTGTGTGTGTGTGTGTGTTTGTGTCAGACAGGGAAGATGCTGTGATGGTTTGTATTCAGCGGACAAGGGTCAGTGTCCTCTGAGCGGGACGGCTACAGTTACGATTGAAATAGAAAAGTATTCTGAATCTATAAAAGCAGTATGCCTGGGATGATAACAGAGAGGTACAAGATTTGCATTTTGTGCAGAAGCAAACAGGAGCAACAACCACAGAAAGAGCCACAGGGGGGTAAATTACATCTGAGTCAGCACTGAAGATTGCTGGAACGGAGATCCACTGGGGCCGGGTTTCACAGGGGGCAGACGTTTGGAGTCTGAGGAATGCTCAAAGCCAGTTGTCACTTCATTCATGTTGTGCAGCGGACACGGATGCGGGTTTACGGCCAACAACCAGAGACGTCCACTGTTTCCTATATGCAACCAGCAGCTTTGGATTAGCCGTTGAGGCGGCGAAGGATCTGATCTGGAGTTTTAAAACAGAAGCTCGCTTGGAGAAGCGGATCAGGGGGGGAGTGGAGGAGAGTTCATGTCTGAATCTTTCTGGTCATGACTTGTTGGCAACAAAGGTAAATCAAAGTGAGTGATGTTTTACATATTGTACATAATAACAGCATTAACGTTCACATTTTACACACTGGTGAATTTGATTTGGTTTGTTTATGCTAAGACTACTGCCCTCAAATGCTGACTCTCCTGTTTTAGTTTGGGCCTGGACTCGGTTCTGGTGTTGCTTTTAGATGTTCCTCAACACGGTGCTGGTGGTCCTGACAGACCTGGCTGCCAGGTTGCTTGGTAACAAGCTGTTCAGGCAACATTTCCACCTGCTGCTCTCAGCTGTCCTGGTGTTCGGCCCTGCGCTGAGCCTCTGGGTTTCCCATCACAGCATCTTTGCCAAGAGAAGCCACTTCCTGTATAGGTAGGATCACTTCCTGTTTATGCTTCTCAGGTTTTCTTCTACCACGTGACTCCAACGCCTTGTCAAACATATGAATTCCCATTTTACCCTTTTTCACATGTTGTCATGTTACAGCCACCTGCTACATTGTATGTCACCTTCCTAAAATAAGGGCCTAAGTTATTTTTTGCCAAAAGTGATGACTAGGGCCATCAGTTTAGGGAGGTGACAATATGTAGGGACTATTCTTCTTTGCAGAGCAGATCAAACTCAGTCAAACTTCAAGTCTTGTTGCATAGGCCCAGACTTTGACTACGCTCAATATGAACATTTTAAAAATGCAAAGACAATAAAGTCTGCCTGTCTATTTTTCAAGATAAAGTGCCAGTTTAAACTCAGTACTGGAGACTTAGATTTTAACACACAGACTGACACAAGAGTAAATGGGGAAAAACTGACAAACTTCACATCACAGATACAGGTCTAAACATGTATGTAAAGGGTCACTTTGTGTTGCATATTATTTAATCAAGAATTTCCCCATGAAATGCTTATATATGCTTATTAAAACTGCATATTCCAGGCTGAAGATAAAACCCCTACACCGTCTGCTCCTCCTCCTCTCTGTCCTCCAGGTTGTTCCTGCGCTCTGGTTGGGGCTGGACGTGCGTTTTCGTCGGGTCCTTCGTCTTCCTCCTCTCCTACTCCATCCGCCGCTCCGTCCTACACTCGCTCCGTCACCTCAGCAGGCTCGCGGTGGCTGGAGGGCTCTGGCTTTGTTTCTGCACCCTGCTGGACCTCCTGGAGAACACCACAGGAAGCTGCTATGAACCTCTGCCTGCTGGTCCAGAGGTCACCGGTGGGCAGCCTCTGCTGGTGCTCAAAGAGGGAGAGAGCAAGTCCGAGTGCCTGAAAGCTGGGATGGTGTGGCGAGGTTATGAGGTTTCAGAGGACGTCTTCCTTCTGTGTCTGTGCTGCCTGCTGCTGGCAGAGGAAACGTCGGTGTTTGGTCCGTATCTGAGGCTCGGGGGCGTCTCAGACGCCCCACTGAGGATCCTCTTTTTGCTCTGTGTTCTCCTTCTTGGACTGTGGATCTTCCTGTTGCTCTGTCTCTTAGCCTATTTCCCCCAGTTCCCCACTCAGTTGCTAGGAGGGGCGCTGGGCTGCCTCAGCTGGAGGGGACTGTATCAGGGCTGGTACCGCATGGGGCCCAGCTGGTACTGCCCAGGAAGGCCAGGTCAGGGACTTCTCAACATAAAGACCAGCAGCACTGGCGCGGAAGACACACTAAACCACAATCACTACAATTAACCGATGAAAACAGATTCAACGCTTTGAGCTTTAACATTAAAAGTCTTTAAATCTTCCAACAAAAATTTGCCTGGAAAGTTTCGACATTTTCTTTCACTCTCTATGTGTAAACCTGTCATTATTTTTGCATTAATGGCGCTTCAAACATTTTGCTTACAATTGTTGTGCAATTTAAAGGGGACATATTATGCAAAATTAGCATTTTGCACGTTTTTGTGATTCCATTCAGGTCTCAACTGCTTACAAAAAAAATTAAAACACCAAGCCTTTTTTTTTTTTCGATTTGGTTTCCGGAAAATGAGCCCTTTGAAAAACCTTGATTGTTTAGTAACATTCTACAGGCACTGGGCTGTTACCTACCAACCCAAGATGATCCACCATGTTTGGTCAGCTGGTTTTACTGTTGTACAACGGCTACAATACTCTGTCGTCGACTTACCAACCAGAAACCACTTTGCCATTTGTGCAGGAGGCTCCATTTCTGCTTTTCAAGGATTAAGGTTAGTATAATTTCGCTAAACATTGTTTGAGGGGTCATGGCCAGCCGCAGCTTATTTGGATTTAAAGTGACAACAGACCCTAAAACAATTCTGAAAGCAGCTCAAAATAGATCAGACTAAAAGATCAATATTAAAAAAATATTTTGTGCAAAATGCAATGAACATATCTGAACCTGTTCAAGTAACAAATTTATTACCAAGAAGTAACTAAGTATTAGAAAAGTAACGTATGTTTGGATGTCAAACTGCTTGACAAATAGTCAAATATTTTTGCAGATCGTAGTTTTATAAAAGAAAAAAAGATGATAATGTTGGTGACATGACTTTGCGTTTACATAAGATTGTGTGGTTAGGACCCCATTTAAAAAAAAAAAAGTTAAACACTATGGTATTTAATAGTTTATTAATAAAACATCTTCAGAAAGACAATATATACAAAATATTTTCCACTAAGCAGCAGAAAATAAAGGCTACCACAAGTTCAGCTGGTTCTTCACACAAACCTTACAGCAGCGCCGCATCTAAAACGTCTCAGAGATGCACAACATTCACCCATTACATTCCATCCGGATGCTGGAAACATTTTCCTGTTCTTTTGGTAGCTCCATACAGCCACCTTCGTCCCACAATCCAGTTTAAATTCAGCAAACCAACAGAGAGAGAAATGAAAGAGTCCTTAAATACAAACCCAAACAAAACTGATTTATCTGCATAATGATCCTAGAGACGATGTGAAACTGAAAGAAACGTTGAGTTTGGCGATCGCTGCAACCTGATGTTTGTTCCTCGTTCATATTGTTAATAGGTGAAATACTGCCACACATCATTCAGCTTACAGCAGCGCAGCCTCTGAGTGCCAGTCGGCTCCAGCTCTTCTAGTTCAGAGACCACCTGATCTTCACAGTACCTGTTCTTCTTCACTAACTTCCCGTTTGTTACCAAAAGGCTGACAAATCCGACCCAGCGAATGTCTGTTTGCAGTGTCTGCGGAGGAAGAAGAGTGACTGAACCTACGACCAGCCTGTCTTCTTAAGTCACAGAGCTCTGGCCGGCGTGTTTTGAGATGTGTTTGCTGCGACACATTTTGGACGTATAAAAATGACTTAACAAAAGAACTGAAGTATCGGCTGATGAAAGGGATATCAGGAGAAGGTTGGGATAGGGCAGTCAACAGAGTCCAAAGGTTCCCATCGACAGTTCATCAAAGCGTCATAAAACTCCTCACTGTGCTGCATAAAGTCCTTGTTCCACAGCTCCACGTCGCATTCAGGGATGGGCTCTGGAATAAATCCCACCAAGATCATCAGAAAAATAATTATTCATGCTGCTTCTCTTTCATAAAGGTTTAATAGACACATTTTGAGTTGAATCGTTTCCAGTAGAAATAATGATTATTGGAAAGCGATCAAGGATTTTTACCTTCTGTGCTGTCATCATCAGCATCTTCAGCTTGCTCCTGGCCCTGCTGGACACAGACCCAGGATTAAAATAAAACTACTGTCACCGGACCATAAAACAACTAAAAGTTTAATCAGAATCCTAAAAGTACATCAATACTAATCTGAATATATCTAATTTGCAACCAGGAAAACAGATTGTGTTTTTTATTCTGTTAGCATCACTGAGCAAATGCTATTGCTACCTACAGGTATTGTTGATAGTTAGCTCCAATACGTTTATGCAACCATATTGTTGTAGGTTCATCAAATTACAGCCTATAACAGATTTAGATTTATACATAAAATAGTTTACAGTCAACTAACTTGCACCAGTTGATCAGTTTGTATTTCTTTTACCTGTACATCTCCCGTCATGTCGGTGGACATGGGTGGCATCCCCATGGGAGGCGGGGGCATCATGTGACCTGGTGGGGGGTAGCCGTAAGCCCCGTAGTTATAGTTGTAGCCACTGTTGTAGCTGCTATTGTATCCGCTGTTGTATCCGCTGTTGTAGCCGTAACCACTGCTGTTGTAGCCACTGTACTGGTCATAGCCCCCCCACTGAGGATAGTAACCGCCCTGACTTCCTGCTGCCTGGCTGCCATAGTAACCAGTCTGTGTCGGGTTGTAGCTACTGTAACTCTGAGTCTGGCCTCCTGGGTAGGTCGTCTTTTGGCTGGAAAACAACAACAAAAAGAGGCAGATTTGAAATATTGTCAATCTAAAACTGTCTGGACTGAATTATTATGTAAAATATTATGTTTAATCTGATTTATTTATTTTTTTTAAACTCAGATAAATTTCTAAAATCAATTTTGATATTTTTTGTTTTTAAAGGATCCTTTTTTTCCCCTCAATCTTCATCTTGTAAGATGCGTCGTACCTTTTCGCCACAGCGATGCTGAGCCTCAGGGTTTTCCCCCCCAGCACGGCTCCCTGGCACTCCTCTATCGCCGCCTTCTGTTCGCTCTCGTCACTGAACTTGACGAAGCCGTAGCCTCTGAAAAACCAGACCAAAGTTACGCCTCCTCTGCCCACCGGTTCGTGCCACATACTTGCCATGTATTAGCCACTTATGAGAAACAGAATATAATGGGTATTATTATGGTAGAACTGAAACTTGCTGTTTTACTTTTAACATGAGGTAGCATCACTTGAATTGTGAGTTGCTCTTGCTTAGCCTATATGGGGAAAACAATAGTTTTAGCATAAGACGGCAAGAAAACATTTCTTCAGCCTTTTTCGAAAACAGATGAAGATGCACTGGTGGTCAACGTCCAAAGCACTGCTATCTGAGTAACCAAGTTTAATAATAAAGCACAAAAAGAATTTTAATTAACAAATTAAAAACGCACAGAGTAGTCAACGTACTTTGAATAGCCGTACTGGTCGGTGACTACTTTGGCTCCTTTGCAGGAAGGGTACTTCTTAAAGACCTGATGCAGCTGAAAGTCGTCCACTTCAGAGGCCAAGTCTCCCACAAACACTGAGAACTCCGGCCTGAAAGAGCAATAAATAAATAAAAAATCATTAAAATGTCTATTTGTGCACACATAAAGAACTCAGTGATTTATTCGAAACAATACTGGTAAGCAGCAAAATGTAACTTCATGTTTGACAAATAAGCTGAGCTCAGGTTATATGTTTATGAGTAAACTACGAGAATGTTCTTAGTTTTAGAATAGCAGCTAAATTAATACAGTGGATGGTCTGAATTACCTAAGGGGAAAATAAATAATTGAGGTTTAACATTTTTAACTTATTCAATTAAAACTTTCTATAGTTTATTTGGCTTTTAACAGGCATAGTTAAAGACACACCTAGAAAGCAAGCAGGAAACTAAGTAACTGAATTTAAGCTCGATCATCCCCGACAGTTGAACAGACAACTGTCATTTCCTGATCTTTTTCTGATCATCAATGCACCACAACTAACATAGATTAAATTAGATCTATGTTTATGATGTCATTAGCGCTACATTGCTCGAGTCCAGCCAACTTGCGCGATGTGTCGAAGCACTAAGTTTGGACATTGGAGCTATTTTGGGAATGAGACTCATGATAAAACCCTAGAAGAAGCTACTGTAACAACTGTGTTACATCTGAAGAAATGTAGGAGTATTATACAGACAGAAGGTGTGAAAGCGACCTGAAACGGAAAGTAAAGGTATAATACACAAATCTGATCTTACCCTGCTTCTGGACGCTTCCCGTATGTGGCATAATTTAGCTTAAACTTCCTGGGCTGCAAGTGTGGGGGGAAAAAAAAAAGAACGCAGACATTAAGGCAACCTCAAACACCAAAGACGTGTAGTATAGCACTGATATTGCTGGAAACAAAAAGTGGCGTTATTATTGTTATTTAAGTTTACATACCTCCACCACCCAGACCAGCCTTTAGCCCCTTCCTCAGTTAGTTCCTACCAGAGACTCTACCAGGGCAGCCCATAGCTTGGCCGGCCCACTGGGCCAACAGTACTTCAAACCAAGCAGTGCCAAGCAGCTCATAGCTCATAATGTCACACACCACATGAAACCGGCATCTTCAGGATGGGAACATTTGTTGCTTTACATCAACAGGCCTTATTGTCCAGCATTTGTCGCACAAAGTCACATAAAACCATTAAAATGACACAGGTACTAGCGGGTTAAACTGATCAGAAATACTCAAATGTTCTACTGCTACACAGGTGGGTATTCATAAAACAAAGTACATCCGAGGTGGGCAGAGCTCCGCTATCCACAATAAAAGAGTTAAGCACTGAAAAGGCCCAAATCTACCGCTGAGGAAAGGAAGATGGCGAGAAACTGTCAATATATCGATATCAATAGAGAAACATTTATTTCTGATATGAGAGCTACTGAAAAAAAGAATGTGAATATTTTGCTGCTAAATCAAACAGCTTACCGGGTTTGATCCTGGAACCAGTTTTCCGTTGAGTCTTTGTACGCAGCGGTCGACGCTCGCTTCATCTGCCAGCTCCACAAAACAGTAACCCGCTGAGCCACTGTGGAAAGACAAAGAGGGGAAAAAAAACTGAAAAAGTGAAGCAAAGGGAAGGCAAGTGGATAAAAGAAAAGAAACATTTGTTTTTATAGGGGGATGAAGCAGCTACGGGGAAGGCGCAAATGTGTAACTGAGAATAAGTTAAGAACAAGTAACGTAATATTCAACAACAAAAAGGTCAGTAAATGTACAAACTGTCAATTTAAAGGCTTTAACAACAGAATCATGTCTGATCAGTAGTGTTCTGCATTTCCTACCCTGTTATCCTGTGAGTGATGATCTTGACTCCCAACGGTGACTCTCCCATACCACTAAAGGCCTGCTTGACAAAGTTCTCATCCATATACGGGTCCAACTAGAAATAAATAAAAGAGGCAACTATGTCACTGTCAAATAAAAATATATGACTCAAAATAAGGTTGTGCGACATTTAGAAACAATCTTTACCTAATATTACTAAATCAAACTTTGTGGCTTTTACAGGCTTTATTATTGTACATGTAAACAACCTGTAATCACGTTTTAAAAAATCTTGATATGAATGAGCACGATTCAAGCATGAATGCAGAAATCCCTTCAAATCCATAGTATAGATAACAATGCATTGGTATGTTTTTAACCAAAGAAGAAAAAATAAATTAATAAAGCACAGTTAATAAAGTAAGTCATTACCAGAGATGTGCCGATCAGGTTTTTTCCTGCCGATTCCGATCACCCATGAGTGCCGATCACCGATACCGATCACATAATTTTTATTTTTTTAATCATAAGCACTACCGGTTACATTATCTGGAAAAAGGAACCATGAATTCACCTTAATTTAGACAAAAACTTGTTTCTAATAACTTTTTCCAAGAAAAAAACAAAACAGGCATTGTGCAAATTGTACTGCTATCGGTAATACTATCTTTAACAGACTGAAAACATATGAAGGGTCTGAAGAGGTTAAATAATGCAAAGAGTCAAAATAAAACCTCTCAACATTGCCAAAAAAAATTCAAGTATAAAACTTAACATCCAAAGGCAAATACAGGTTCCATTACAATAAACAATCCTGAGTTACTGAATGAAAACTTCCTGATAGCATGGCGGCTAGCTGATTACTGCTAGTTCTGATTGGCTGTTTCTGACTGAGCAGAGTAATTATGCAGAGCAGGGAGGAGATTGATTCTTTTTTCAGAGATTATCTGTCTCATGTTAGGACAGCGAAAGTTTTAATACATATGTAAAATTTATTTTTTAAGTTGGATGCTGCAGCTCCAGAGGTTCGGTGTGAGAGTCACTACCAGGTGGAGCAGAAGCGGCTACGGTTCAACAGCCGTTGTAAAAAATTTTTATCATAAGCACTGCTACCTGCTATCTGATCGCTCCATATGTCTTTTTTACTGCAGTGAGCCTCGATGTAGTCAAACTCCGTCAAGTATGACATTGTTTTTTATGCCATATTAGGTTAATCGCGTTGATGCATTTTGACGTGCTTCAATTTTCCGCCGCAACACGCAAACTTCCCCAGTCACTCAGTGCGTTATTGTTCCACACGACATGCTTAGGATTTGTTGCTTCGCGTTTGCGCAGTGTGAAGGAAATAGGAGACCAGCTGCACAGGCAGGCTGCGAAATGAGATGCAGGTGATCGGATTGTGTTATCGGCAACAAGAGACCGTGATCGGTGATCACCGATCATACACTTTTTCACGGAAATCGGCCGATTATGATCGGTGGCCGATCGATCGATCGGCACACCTCTAGTCATTACTGTCATCAAGACACTAAACAGTAGTTTCTGCCACTAGTTTGTGTAAAAACAGCAACGAAGCATCAGTGAACAAACTATTCATAGTACTAAATATACATACTGCACTCATGTAATTTTGTTAATTTTATCGTAAAGACTGTTTTTTAAGACATTTAAATCTACTGCAACTACTTTTGACTTTAATATTTCCGCTCGGATAAAAGACGATACTTCACTCGATTAAAACTATTTTCGGTCCCTCCAGAGTAATGAGATCTTTAACGCTCTAGGCTGCAGTTCTACATGTCAGACTTGTTAACTGTTAGCTTATATTCAGCTAACGTTTCCCGCGGCATGACAAAGCACTTATCCACAAGTTAAATATATTCGCACTTTTATTAAACCGAACTTTTAGATCATTTAAGTTACCATTTAGTTCTAGAGATGAGTTTCGAGCCATACATACAAAGCACTTCGGCGGAGGCATATCCGTCTTCATGGTTCGTCAAAGCTAACCAAGCTAGCTATATGCGCGGCTAAACTAACGTTGGGAAATAAAAGCAAAGATTAGGACTTACATCACCCATCCACAGGCTGTTTTGCCTGTTAAACATCATTGAAAGTAGTATCGACGTGACACTATAGAAGAAACTGTTGAGCAAAAACTGACAAAGTCCTCACTGCAGAAATTTGCAACCCACACGTCGACTGACTTCCGTCTTAGCTAGAGTAGAAGAGCGAAGGTTGCGCTGTGCTTCCGGTAGGAAGTTGTAGAACTAAATTTCAAAATAAAATGAAACTCACAAATAGTAAGTTACTGTAAATCGCTCAGATACTAATATGCTAATACTAATATGAAAAGGGCGAGTAAACGTGTTTCAAAAATATAAATAATAAAGCCGTTTCTTTTTATATATAGATATATGTCACTTACATTTGTTTATTTGAATCCTCATTAGTCATTGCCGTAACAATGGCTACGTTTTCCTTGGATCCACACCATAAATATATATTTGTTACAAAATCAGATACGCATAATTATGAGCTATATAGCAGAAAAAAAGTCAAGATTTGCGTTGCTGTCTGAGCGAACCACTCAGTGTGTGATCTATTTGACAAGGAAGAGTTAAATATTATTTTGTAGATTACTGTCACAGGAAAATGTTATCGTTATTGAATATTTGTGGAACGTTAACAGAGAATGTTTGATCAAATATTACAAGAATCAATTTCATAATTTTTTGGACAAATTAATTCATTAATTTTTAACGTTTATTTTATTTATTTATGGAAAATAATATAATTTAAATAAAAAGAGTAAATTACAGCTTATTTTTGTGATACTTGAAACTCAGAAGGTTATCTAGATTAGAGAATAAACTGGAGTATTAGGTCGGTTTACTTTAGTAGACTAACTGAATTTGATTAATCATTGAACATACTGTAACATAATCACAATTTTAAAGCTGTCTTTGTCATTTTGCAAATAAGAAGGTCCCACCGAGATTTGAACTCGGATCGCTGGATTCAGAGTCCAGAGTGCTAACCATTACACCATGGAACCACATGCTGTAATTCACGTGTGCTTCATGCTAGAGTTAAAGATGCGTTCAAGTACTTCTGAAGTTGTGGGAACGTGGCCTGGTTTCACGTTGATTCATGTATTCAAACATTTCCGCGTCGAAAAGCGGCGACCGTACTGAGGATGACACTACTAACGAGTAAAACTCATGTGGAGGCCAGTAAAAAATAGTCAGAAATTATGCTTTGCTTTTTCTTTTCCACAAAGAGGCACAATTTAAAGAGAAAGTAGTAAAATACAATGCAAACCAGGTGGATAATATAAAACTCTCACAGCTGAAAAAAATGCAGGTTATGTGCGTAAATACTATGGGGTTCCCCGTTTGTTTCTTTGTTGCTGTTGCTTTATTACAAACAAATGTAAAAAAAAAAAAAAAAAAAAAAAACTATAAACAATAAAACAAACAAAAAGCATCACCTTCTGTGTGGTAACATTAATGGCCTTTAATGCAACACCGACTGACGCGGTAACCATGGTAGCTGCCATTCTCGGGATAGCAATGACATCAATACAGGACGAAATATTCAACAGCGTTCTCTCAGGAGACGTAGAAGACTTACAGCAGGTTCTGGAAAGTTACGATGCTACCGAAGAGTCAGAGGAGACCAATTTGTTTGGAAAAGTGGACGAGATGGGAAGAAATGCCCTTTTAGTCGCCTCCATGCTCGGAAAGAGCAGCGTTGTCCGTGAACTAGTGAAACAAGGCGCCAAGTTGGACGAGCAAACCGTCAGAGGTGAGAGGGAATGAACGGGATCACACAGTGGGGTCTATCATTTCATTTTAAACCAACAATATTAAGTTTTGATTGCAGAGCACAACCAGATACCGACTAACACGGGTACAAGTTTGAATTCTTTGGCAGGATTGACCTTTATACATTTAATATTATAACGTGTTTATTGTACAGAAAAGCCATCACCTTGATACACTGCCGAATTATTTGTTAGGGTATACATCGCTGCATCTTGCTGCTTGTTGGGGCCATCTGGACACAGTGAAGACCCTGCTTGAGCTAGGAGCTGACTTAAAGGCCAAGACCTTCAGAGAGGAGTCACCTCTGGACCTGGCCAAGAGATACTCCCAGACAGACTGCATTGTCCATCTCACACAGGCTGGTGTGTGAGGTCTACCTCAGCAATGTGGATAGTATTGAGTGGAAATGACTCTAAATTGTGTTTATCCCCATCCAGAAAAGGAACTGGAAGCTCTTATCGCTGCTGCAAACGAACCTCCCACAGGTATTGTATTTATGTCAGTATTATAATTATGTCCAGATTCTGCTTCAGGTTTATAACTTATTAATGTAGTCTAATTAATTATTTTTAACATGTTAATCTCTTCTGTGATGTTTCCTGTTTTTGTTTTTTTTTACAGCCACAAAGGAGACTGAATCAAGTCACCAAAATCCAAGAGCAAAGCATCGGAAAAGCACTAAGTTTAGCTCCTAATTTTAAGAACATTAATTATAAACACAGTAAAATATTGACGTTCATCAATCCATTGTCTGTACCCGCTTGTCCCTGCATAGTCACGGTGGGAGCTCCTAGCTCCTGCAGTCATTGGGTAAGAGGCGGTGTAAACCCTGGACAGGCTGTCAGTCCATCACAGGGCAAGACAGAACAAACGGCGCAGGGACATTTTAGAGAGACCAACTAATCTAACAGTCATGTTTGTGGACTGTGGGAGAAAGCTCGAGTACCATGAGAGTACACACACATGCACAGGGAAAATATACAAGCAAGGTTTTTACTAAAATATTTGTTGCATTTAGAGTGCCTTTCCTAATTATTCATCCACGTTCAAGTTCGTCCCATTTTTACCCACAAACTTTATTGTACTTAAGAATACATATGGTTTACTTTTAAAAAAAAAATCTGGAAAGTGTAGCAAATGTCTACAAATGGTGAACGTCTCTTCAGCCGATTCATGTGTGAACATTTAAATCTTGAGAGACATTTAACAAAAAAAAAAAGGGTTGGAGTAGACACAGCCCATCCTTTCATGCACACAGTTTATTGGAAATTCACAGAAGCAAAATGAATTACTCATGGAAACTGTACATACCGTTTACCAAAAAAAGAAGAAAATCAGACCAAAAACCAGGCTACAGTCTTTTTAAAACCATAGGGCGGTCATTCACACTTTTACTTTTTTATTTTAAGTTCAGGAACACATTAAAAGCCTGCATGATTTTTATATCTAGCTATGCTGCTTAAAGGCAAAAATAGTCAGTTCAAGCAGATTTGCAGGTTGTTGTTTTTTTCTATGTCATTTCTGTGGTTAATGTAAAATTTTACCATGTTATTGAAGGGAATAGAAGACACCATTGACAGAGACAAATTTCATTTACTTCAGCAGTAACTAAAGGTTTTTCTACGTTAGCTGATAAAAAAAAAAAAAACCTTCATGTACTCCGTATCGCTTCTCATTTGGCTTTTGCATTCTTTCAATGTGTAAATCACCCGACTTTAAAGAGAGCAACTGAAACACTGGCAGAGAGGTAGACACAAAGATTTGAGATTCTTATAAACCTAGTAGCCATGCAAAGAAAAACTGAAAATGAGCACCGCTACTAAATCTCCCAAATCACATTAAAAACGACAGAAGTAGTGAACACCAGAAAATGTCTCTCCAAAGCCTTCCAGATATCCAATGACAACATGATGCAACTCCCACAGTCTGGTTGGCATGACTACGTGGAAAAAGACACAGTGGTACACATGGTGCTCCTTTGAGAAATCCACGCTCAAGGCTACAGACGGTCCACACGTTGTTGTACGTTTGAGCTCAAAGGTTGTTTCAGCTCCATGTTGTACTCTGCAACATTGCAACCTAGTAACAAAATCCCCATCTTGAAATTGTGGCGGCTCGATTGGAGGCTTCAACGTGTGCAGCCTTAAGGAAAGCTGAGCAGCAGTCTACAGAAGTTAGGTCTTCTATACACGGATCTGTTTTGTTTTTTTTCCTACATTTATAAATGTATGGATTTTAAAAAGACCTTTTTCATATCTAAAGTAGTACTCCCAAGCACGTCACAACACAGTGATGTGAAAAAGTGTTTCTTAAAGTACACATGCACGAGAGTCTTAAAGGGGTGTATCCAAAGTCGCACCCCAAAACAGTGTCCATGTCATTTTCACAGAAACCGATGTCAGCGAGCATTGCTGTCTACGTTACTAATGTAGCTTACAGCGACAATGTGG
The DNA here is from genome assembly GCF_904066995.2 of Poecilia reticulata. Taxonomy (NCBI): domain Eukaryota; kingdom Metazoa; phylum Chordata; class Actinopteri; order Cyprinodontiformes; family Poeciliidae; genus Poecilia; species Poecilia reticulata. The sequence continues at coordinate 10,927,851 of NC_088846.1, forward strand.
TTTTGTCCAAGCAAAGGCACTGTAAACATAAAACTGAAACTCAAGCGTAACAGCTTTGACTTTGCCATGTCTTTATGTAATAAACCCATTCCAGATCATTCCTCACCTCTATCAACAAGTTGTCAAGTCTCGTCAACCAGCGGCAGACGAAACAGTTTCAATATTTAACTTCTGACCTAAACGGAGCTTAATCTACATATCATTAACACAAATGCCATCAAAACAAAGTAAGCATGAAAAGATCCTTCAACAAATGTATCTTCTTCACTCGCGTGAGTTCTCTGCTGGTATTTTTCGACTGAACACAAAAGGTGAAAAGTGACTCGGGTACGACCGACACAGTGCAGGAAGACGAACAGTAGTCAAAGGAAACGGGGATTCGTCAAGACCAAAAATCCAAACCATGCATGCATACTTCAGAGGTTTGAAGCCACTTGTAGGAAGAAATGAGGAAGTACTAATTTCTCTTTCCAACTAGGATTTGTTTTCTTACTGAAAAATCTTTGACTTTGACATCAAGTATATTTTGTGGTTTCCAAGGTTTCTAAATCGAGAACCATCAAAACAAACGGTTTGGAGTGGAGAAATGCTGAGGCTAGGTAAAGGACTACTTCACTTTTTTTGCTTAATGAATTTTGAATAGGCAAGGAAAAAGTACCAATTTCAAGCATGTATTGTTGCATAAATTCTGATTATTAAAAGTGTTGAGTTATTAACTTCAACATCGAATCCCTTCCTGTGTGCCCACTGCCACTCCAGCAACTTTTGTTAGTTATTTTGTGCTTTAATAAAAGTTTTTAAACCAATTTGCTGAATTATCTGATAAACATTGAAACCTCAACACAAATCATGGTTGGCCATGATTTGAGTTCTCTCAACTTCTCAATTAATCCATCTTGATATAATCTCAATAAAAGATAAAGGATTTAAATAAAAAAATAAAAGGATTTTTTTAAAGTAATAACCCATAGATTTACTCAAAATCCATAGTTTCATTAGTTGCAGAGATGGTCTTAATGTCTGATGCTCTCTGAAACCTTCCTCTCTAAATTTGTGTTACGCTCTTTTCAAATATGAAAAAAAAAGACATCTACGATGGTGGAAGCAGATGCCAAGCTCCAGAGTTTCTCCTGCAATGTTCAGCTGTATGCTCCAGAGATTTTCACATTAAAGTCCCCCTGTTCTCCTGTGAAGGTGAAAGGAGGAGACATGGAAGGGTCCACTGTTTTCCCCACATTTGCTTGTGAGCATGCGGTTTCTCATGAGATGGATGAATGATGCATGTAGCTGTGGAGGAGTGTGAATCAAGAACCATTGTGGTAGCCATGCTGGTCACAATCCTGTTCAGTGGGCCAGGTTGGTGTAGACGGCAAATCCCCGCCCAGCTTTCAAAAAATAAAAAAAATAACATGAACGTCTGATCATGTTGATGTTTAATCATCTCTTCTTCGTGTAAGCCTCAGCACAACATGCCAGAGCTGCCAATGGTTCTGTGGTTGTCTTTCACTACTTTGAAGGGTCCCAGTTTGGAAGTTTGGCCAGTATGTCCTTATGATCCACTTCAACACTGGCCACCAGTCCTCCTTTGTTCAAAGGAGTTCCACTGAAGTCGATGTTCTCCCCCTTCAGAGTGGTCATGTGGCCTCCTGTAAAGGAGATTAATGGCTATTAGACAGATAAGTGTAAAGTCTAAATTAATTTCACCCATATCAGAATTATGAGGAAAAGACTAATGAGTTACATCAGCTCATGCGTTTCTGTTCTCTTTGTCAGTGTTCAAAAATATAACAAACTGGTTCATTTGTAAATTAATTATGTGTTAGAATAAATCGGGTTCATATTCCAAACACAGCATATTTGACATTGGGTCAGGGAAATGTATTGCACGACTTATGATAGATGCAAAGAAGCTAGCTAGCTGGTAAGGGTATAGAAGTAGCTAGTTAGCGGTAGCCTTAATCATTTCAGAATGCAACGAAGATGTCCGAGTGTGACTCAAACAAGACCCACAAAGAAATAAAACAAAACAGGATGCAAGAGATTAAACAAGCCTGTCAAGACAACATTTAAAACTAAGATTAACATATTAAAGGCCAACTTGTATTTAAAAAAATTAATAAATTTAAGACATTTTAAAGCCTTAATTGTAGATACATGAATTCAAGACTTGCTAAGGATGCAGGTACACCCTGGATACATTCCTTGCTGGGAAGACATTTGAAACTAGAGCTTTCAGAGGGTTTAAGCAGCTCTTCTCTCTCAGCTGAAGTCACTGCTAATAATATAAAGAAAGTATAAGAGTTAGTGTAAAAAAGAAATAAGAAAATAGCTATGTTTTTACCAAGTGCGTTCAGTAGTGCGGCACCAGCGCAGATGTCCCATTTCTTAATGTATGTGATATGGATGTAAACATCTGCTTCATGTATAGGCTTTGTTTGACCTGAATGCATCTTCAACAGCGATAGCACCTTGTATCCTGTCAGACAAAAAAAAAAAAAAAATAACACTGTGGCTGAAATGCCTGGTGCCTGTCTAAAGAGAAGGTTCTTAACACAAACTACTGCTGTTTGCTTAAGGGTTACAAAGAAAAATGACAATTTAAAAACCCGACTTTAATCCAATTATTTGAGAAAGGCAGAAACTGTTTACATTGTGAGGAAAGATAAATGCAACTGAATCAACTCACTGCAGCACTAAGTCACACGTCACTGAGTTGGTAACAGAAATACAGTGGCTCTCAAAAGTCTACACGACCTGTTTAAATAATTTGATTTTCAAATTTAAAACTCAGAAAATGTTTTATTTTTTTAATTTGAGTTTTTACTGGCCACATTGGCGACATCTGGAGGATATGCTGTAAAACTGCTGATTTTGTGAAAACAATTGTGCACCAGAGACATGATGAATAATTCATATATCTATGTTTGCAGTTACATGAGCGCTTTTTAAAGCATGCCTAAGTAATTCATTAGTAGCCATAGCAATACTTCAAGACCACATAAAATTGTGAAGAGTGTGAATTTGGAGACTGAAAAACAGCAGCTTCACCATTTCGCAGGTGCACTTCTGAATTTGTTTGCATTGTGCAATCTAGGTAAACGGTGGACATTAAATAATGTCTGACTTTGCACAAGACATACGAGTAGTCAATGACGTCTCCTACTTGCGCCATATTAGCTTCCTCCTCTTCCCACAAAAACACAAAAGTTTTGCAAGGCTTATTTACATATTTTTGCATATTTACACAAAAGAGTTTCTGGTGATTCCACCTGTGCACTCAATAGCACATTTACTGGAATCTCCAAAGATGTGCTTGGATACATGCATAATTTTTTTTTCTAGTTCAGCTAATGCCAGCCTTTAGTAGACAATCAACACAAGTCTTTGTGCAATTGGCTCCTGGTCATCACAGCTGCAGGTAATATCTTTCATGTTCCTTAAACGCTAACATGAAAAGGACCAAGAATTCTCTGCTCACCTGCGCCACCTGCTGGGATTATTGTTGTGTTGTTTCCAAAAGCAGAATGGATAAAGTTTTTTACTTCTCCAGAATGTGACCGTGACACAATCACTTTTGGCGAGTTGAGGTTGTAGGATGACCTCTGCTTCATGTTTGTTCCCTGACCTACCATTGCCCAGGCTGAGGAAGCCGTAATAGAGACAGAAGCAGAGCAGAGAAAGAGAACAAGTTCATATACTTGCTTTTTTTTCTAGCATAAAGACACTTTAGATTACAATAAGGCTTTTTTAAAATAAGAAAACATATCCAAAGGGTGTACTTAGTCAAAGATAGGGATAAAACATCTATTCACAGATGCCCCAACCTACCAGTAAACCCTGTAAATGGCTGGTGTATGACACCAATGACTGGTTTACCCTCTAGAGCAACACACACCATAGTGGTCACATAGTCCACCATGTTCTCTGTGGAAAGATAAAGTCACAGGGTAAGAGTGAAAACAGGCATTTGTGTCCAGTGTGCGTATCTGTTGCTGTAGGACTTGCTGCAACATTAGCATTAAAGATGCAACACACACTGATGTTGCAATGATAATATATTTGAGACATACTGTGCAGCTCTAATTACAAATAATTATTCTGACTCCAAGTTAATATACCAGTTCAAAAAATTAATTAACAGAAACAATACAAAGAAAGGCCTGGTGCACTTTTGTGGTGCAGCAACATCAAATGTTTCATCTTTGACAACCTGGCTTTTCGAGGTTGAACTGCCATCCCACTCCCCAATACAAATATTCAAAACATTTATATTAAATAACTGGCTATATTCCTTTCTATACATACTTTTCATAAGATCTCCCATAATAGTGCTAAAAAACAAGAATATAGGCAGAATATAAATTATTTTTCTGAAACAATTAGAGTGACAGTACTGGTTGTTCTCAGAGGCTGAAAAGTAAACTCCAGAACCAGTTCTACACAAAGATTTTGTTCAACATGATTGGGGAAAAAAAAAAGGCGTATATGGGGTCATGGGACGACTCCACTGTTTTCCAAATGTAAGGAAAACAAGGGAAGATGAGGCAATAACGTTGGATTTCAATGAAATCACAGAAATTGTGATGCCGACCCACCTGTGTATTCTTGAGTAGCATCCAAAGGATCAATCCACACAGTGATGCTATCAGCAGAAACCTCCCTGCCTTTCTCCAGCTTCAGTATGTCATCAGGTATGTTCCTGCTCCAGGATACCGAATCTAGCTTGCTGTCACTTTCCTCGCTGTATACCTAAATACAAAAACATTTGGGCATAATCACTTGGATATGGATATTTTTATTTCAACCATACACAAAATCAAAGCATAGTTTATGATAATGCACTGGCTTTGCTCACAGTGATTTCAGGAAATGTGTTCTTTATTAGGTTATACATCTTCCGGTGCGACTGCAGGTCACCCATAGTCAGAAGCTCTTTAGCTCCTTCCTTTGTTTCTCCCTTCGACTTCTCGTTGAGCGTGTCTTCTTCACGTACTCTTTTCACCTAGAAAGGAAGGAGTCACATGTTCAACCAGCAGATACAGCATAAAGAGAGAAATCAAAACGAAGTTAGACATCTAGATGTTGGGTTTAGAAAAAAAAAGTGAGGCCAGTGGCAACAGTGCATGGGAGGAAGCCAGAGTACCAAGAGAGAATCCACAAATACTAAGAGCGTGTATTTGCATATAATTAATATCACGTTTAAAACAATTATTACAGTCTAGCTCCACTTTTATATAAAATGTTTCGACACATTTTATACGAAGAAAAGGATTGTCTTTACCTCTTTCCCACCCAGTTGTGCAGCCTCCACAGAGACAGCCAACAGTTCTCTCAGGTCCACCTTTTTCCTCTGCCTGCAGACAAGATGACAGAAGAAAGGTTAGCATCCCAATTTTTTTAAAAAAATCCTGTTTTAAAGGAAGATAATTGAAAATGTAATGTTTTGAAGCAGCAGCAAAGCCATAATCTTTTTTTAAATCAGCCCATCTTTCAGTATACAGACAAAACTGAAACTATTTAAAAGCACAAAACAAATACCACATTCACATCTGCCAGGTGAAGAGTCACTGTCAAGTAAGGTGTGACGCACTATCCTGTCTACTGAAGTCTCTTCCACATCTGTAGCAAATGTCTTACAAGCAGGACTGCATTCAGACAGACTAAAGTGATTTTTGGAATGTTAATCAACCCGGCTCCACCACTATTTAAATTAATCCTCTGATGATTCGTTGTCATATGAAAAACTGAAAATCCTGCTTCTGCTATTGTTTTTTTTTCTTTAACATAATTTCAAGCATTCAAGCAGGTGTGATTAAGCTAAAAAAAAAAAAAACTAAAAAAAAACACCAGTTTTGATCTGTTGAAATCAGTGACATTGGGTAATACCTCAAAGAGAGAGAAAAGAAATGAAGTAGGAAGAAGAAAAATGTAAAAACAACCAGGAAGGCTCAAGTAGACAGGACCCTCACAGTTTAGATTCAAATTATACATAATAACATCCGATGGACTTAAGTTAAGCATTGCGTTAGATAATGTTACTTTACTGTACATGAAGAAAAAAAAATCCAACCTGAAATAGGACAGGTGGTTGGAGAAGACCCCGGCATACAGGTGGTAGATGACACCGACTCCCAGCAGGCAAAACACCGCCACACCGAGCGGTGACAGCCGGATACCCATCGGAGCCATTGTCATTGGAAGTCACTCCGACGGTTTTCAACTAAATAAACGTAGGAACCAAAGAGAACAGATGTTCTCTGAGTTTATCAGTGAATATAGCTGACGTGGCTGACCAGTACAAACACCGAGACGTCCCGAAGAGCTTCAGCTTCACAGCCGCTGTGTGGCTTTGAGGCAAATATCTCCAGATACACACAAAGAAATGTCCCAAACACGATAACGAGAATTCTTATAAAGAAACACCAGAGCTCTACCACCAACACAGGATATTGTCTACGAGCCGACTAGCCGTTCAGCATCGTCTGACCCTGGAAATGCACCGAATAACACAACGTCTCCGTTGGAAACGACATGCCGTTTCTTGGACGCCTCTAATGCACTTAGACGTCGCCGTCAACTAGCAGAGACAAGCCACGACTTCACTGCTGTCGAAGCGGAAAAAGAACAATCACATCTCTGTTCAATCATTTTTTTTTCCTGAGTTACGGTCGAACACCCCGACACTTCCTGTTCCGGGTTGCCGTAGTCATAGAAACCGGAAATGTTTCTATGCTGTACGTGAGAAAAACTACAGAAAACTACGAAACTACACAACCGAATGAAATGACACTTGCTAGAGGTGTCGCTTCGTGTAATATATAAAACTTAAGGATATAAAAATACAAACTAAGCCAAGTTTTTATTTTTATATCCTTAAGTTTTAACAAACAACAAAACGTTTTTTTTTTCAAAGAGCATACAAAAAAACATTCAAATGTGAAATATAAAACTAATTTCTCAAAAAAAAGACAAATGTAATATAAATTAAATAATATTAAATAAATCAAAAATATTCTCCGCCTTTAATGTGACTGACCTAATTCAACAGAGGTCCAGCCAACTGGTACTAGTAATCTTGAGTGAAAAGGACAATGAGTGAAGAGACTGTGTCTGCAGTAAGGGCAAATCAGTATTCTTGGCTACCATTAGACCATGATTGCACTCCAAGCAACAGAGAAAAAGGTTATGAAAAGTATAAATCAGGAGATGGTTGCAAAAAAAAATTAAAAATCTCCAAGGGAATGAACATCCCCAGCAGTTCAGTTAATCCATTGTCAAGAAATGGAAGAAGTTAAATATTTTTGATTTAGTTGTCATTATTTTGTAAAAAAAAAATAAATAAATAAAAATAAGAAAAAAAATCTGTTTCAGATTTGGTGTTAAAGTCTTTTTGGAAATTTATTTTGTCAAAAAAAAAAAAAGTTGATCATGATCGGTTTGTAAAAGCAATAAAAGCATAAACATCCAATGTTATATTCTTATATACCCTGTATAGCTGTGCACTCCAATTTTCTTTTTTTAAATAAAGTCAGGTTGTGATTATATGCAAGTAGGCTTATATTGTTTCAGAGCAGAGTAACAGACTGCTCACACTTTAAGGTAAGCATGTTAATGAGAGGATAAGAAGCTATTAGGAACTTTACTCTTAAAAAATGGAATTAGTCATGTATCTTTAGCCCTTTGATCCCAAGCCCTTTGTACTTAAAAAAAACAACAATCTTCCACTGTCCCAATTAGGCATTTTGTATGCTATTTTCTATTTTAACTTTCTTACCAAAATAGTTTTACTCTTATCCACAAGGTGACAAACAGGTCACTCAAACTGACAGACAAGACACAGAGTTTTAAAGAAAATGTCCTGAAACAGTAACTTTGTCGATAAATGTCATTTTATGAAACAAACCAGACTCAGTAACAGTGGGAAACACCTAATAGGTTTGTCCCCATAAGTATTGATACTATTGAAGTGTTCCATCATAGTTCAGTTTTAGCTTTACACTCTGTCCTTTTGGCATGATATTTTTTAACCGTGAGTGGTCAGATACAGCCGACGCATCATTTCTCTCTTAAATTCTCTTGTCTTTAATGTCCCTGCGGACCAAATGGACATTGTTCAGCCTACATGTCTCTCTCTGTGTCTTCATCAACGCTTTTATTTCCGATGTGCAGATCAGAAATAATGTAGGAAAAAATTTCCTCAGACGTTGATTTGTCTTTTTCAACGTCTCACTTCCCTTCTCGTCCGCCCTCTGTTGGCCATGTGACAGAAATGTGGTACGGCTTCAGCTCCTCCTCTGACACGGAATCAGGTGCGTGGCTCATGAGGTCATGACCCCGAAATGACTTAGGGAAGGCGATGACATCACGAATGGTGGAAGCTCCGACCAAAATAGAGACCAGGCGATCCAAACCTATGGGGGCATGATAAAGGAATCAACAAACCAGCTGCAAGTTAGCTAAAAAAGAAAAAACACTGCCAGTAAACTAAAAAACGCTTTGGTAAACAAAACGCTTTCTGAATTTAAACTGTTTCTTTAAAAAAAAAAAAAAAAACCTTAGCAACTGTTCTATACTTGATTTTATCTCCCGATTCAATAAAAACACCTGAATTTGGACTTGACAAACATTCTTTAACTCTGTGTAATTTCTTTTACATCGAGTCCTCCTGATTTCATATTTCATGAATTTCCCTAAAATGACTCCCTATCAGTAACATAACAGTCATGACCATATAAACGGCTAAAGATGGTCATTTTTACCAGAGAGACACAATTTAGCAAGCCGCACAACCAAATGATTTATTAACCTTTGGGAATTGCTATGTTGAAAATTTGAATACAGATATGTTACATTTAGATTATGTTATGACCAACTAAGACATGTAATTACTCAATATATTCTGGTATAACATTTTCGACAAGAAAAAAAATTATTTTTTCTGTCCTTTAGTGTAATTTTAATGAATGCTGAACATTTTTTGATTAATATCTAGATCACATGGGCTAAAGTGTCTAATTTTAATGTAAAATTCAGCTTTTCCCATAATTTCTTTTTACTGATTTCACTGTTTGTGCTGCTCAACTCTTGTCCTGCTTCTAGTGTATTAAACCGGTTGAACCAATCCGATGTCTATCATAGCTAAGGTTCTTGTGACTTGGGGTCAAATGGCGCCCTCTGGTGGCTCTAATGTTAATCTCCAGGCATGCGCAGTTACCCAGAGCGATGCCTCCATGAGGTGGCGCTCCAGAGTCTAGAGCCTCCAGCAGATGGGAAAGGAGACCAGGATCCTCCTGCCAAAGGAAAAATACAAAATTAATTATAACACATATGAGCCAATATAAATTTTTCTCTTTATTAAGTGAGGAAAGCTAACCTTCAGGATGTTCTTTAAGACATGAAGCTGCTCTGAGGCTTTATGGATCCGGATGGAACCTCCTCCGATCTCACTGCCATTCAGTACCAGGTCATAATGCTGCCCTCGCACCTACGAAGCACCAAGACACCACATTGAATATGGCCTGGGCAATATATTATTTTCCACAAGGGCAACTATTTTAAAAAAAAGATATAAATACCTTGTGCGGCTCTGTGAAGAGCAACTCTCTGTCCTCCGGTTGCGGAGCAGTGAAAGGATGATGAGCGGACTCCAACTCCTCGGGTTTATCTTCTTTCGGTAAGAAAAGAGGAAAGTCCACAACCCACAGGAAGTTGAAGGCATCCGGGTCACGGACCGAAAGGCCATGAGCCTCTAGGAGCTGCGCTGCCTTTAGGCGAAGGCTGCCGAGCATCGGGCGCTGACAGCAGGGCAAAGGGCAGTTGAAAAAAAAACCTTCTCAGTTGTTCAATTTGTCTTAGAGCCAGGACCTTACCACAGCATGGAGAGAACCAGCTGCCAGCAGCAGCAGGTCTCCTGGTTCGGCGTCAGTCTTCCTCAGCAGATCCTCTGTGACGGAGACGGGCATCAGCTTCTTCAGGGGAGACTTTAACGAGCCGTCTTCTCTGACCAAGACCAGACTCAGCTCCTTCACAGGAAAGAAAAAAAAAAAACTATTTAGGAAAAAAAGAGGCCTAATAATCCTTTGTGGATTTTTTCTATTGCAATTATTGACTTTAGATGAGGGAGATGTAGATTTTGAAAATGTTTTGGGATCTCAAAGACTATCTAGGATTTAGTAGTAATTGAAATCTAATCATTGAAAAGCTTCATTTGATAAAAACAAATGGAAATATGAGCCTACCTGTCCAAACTGACTCTTGGCTGCTTGCTTCAATTCCTCTAAATCTTTCCCAGTGAAAAGTTTCTTTCAGCAGACACAGAACAGCCACAAATAAAAGCAAAAATGGCACAAATTACATATCAGCATACAAACAATATTATAATGAAGCATGTCTTATTTGAATTAAATACATTTTCTTTATTGAACTAAATCCTGAACTGTGTAGCACAGAACAGCATTTTACAACAGTATAAATAACATAAATATTCATACAGCTCCACTGGGGACACGTATGGCCTGAACCGAGCCTTCTGATTGGCTGAGAGCTGATCTGAGGAATTCAATCTGAGTGGAGGAGAAAACGTCACTGATGTCTGTCAGCTGGGAAAACAAGAAGACAGAAAAAAAAGTATGTGAGAATAATATAAACACTTTCTTAATGACCTAAATCTTTCATCTGGTTAAACACAATTTAGGCTTGATTAAGTCACCTGCTCCCCAGATTCTTGATAAATCCAAAATTCTGTACATATGCAATCCATTGGTAATCCTCGCTAAGGTTCGGTTCATCTAAGCCACAAGAACTTACCCACCTTCATGCCAAATCTAGTGTCCGGTTTGTCCACGCCGTATCCTCTCATCGCTTCATCATACGTCATCGTCTGGAAAGGGACCGTTAGAGAACCTTTCTCTGCTGGCCAGGAATACTGCAGCAAACCCTCCACCAGCGACAAAATGCCGGCCTGGTCCACAAAAGACATCTCTATGTCCACCTGGAGCGGTCAGCGAGAAGATCTGATAGGTTAGCAGCTCCTGTCAGCTACAGCTCCTATCAAAACGCTGAAATTTTTCACGTCTTGTCACATTCAAACAACAAATCTTTGGGTTTATTTCCCTAGGATTGTATGTGACACACTAACTCAGTAATGTAGAGAAGTGAGAGGAAAACAATACGTTTGTGTGAGACGTTACAACAAGCAAACACCTGACACCTTCACGGAACAGGCCGAGCATCCCACTGCTGCGTCCCACCTGAGTGAACTCTGGCTGCCGGTCTGGTTTGGAGCCTTCGTCTCGGTAACATCGAGCCACCTGGAAGTACCTGATGACGCCAGTCAGACAGACGACGTTTGAATTCATGAATCAGGAAGCAATTCAAGCACGGTGGGATTTTAGCTTTACCCGTCTTCCCCACTCTGTATTTTTATGAGATTTAACAAATCCGAAAGATATTTGAAGTAAAGCACAAGCAAGCTGATTGCAGCCAAATTACAAATGCACAACAAATAACAAAGCTGTTTATGAAATAAAGTAACTCAACAATTTCCTATTGTTGGGCAACTTTCAGTGAGAATTTTTCTCTTATCTAGCAAAGCAACGACTGCTTATTTAAATGTATAAATAAGTATAAGCTACATGCTGATGAGATTTAAATCTCATCAGCATGTAGCTTATTACATATGGCCACTCACCGGTCCACTCCAGCCACCATCAGCAGCTGCTTAAACTGCTGCGGACTCTGAGGCAGAGAGTAAAACAGGCCTGGCTCCCTGGAGGGGACGACAAACTCTTTGGCGCCCTGAAAGAAAAAAAACACGAGATTCTCAGTAACGTATGAGACACGTTTAGATGTTAGCTTCAAAAAGTGACAAGTACTTTTGCCACAATAACATTTCAAGCTTTTCTAAATGATTTGTTTTAAAGAAAAATATGCATTCCAGCTGAACTTTTATAACACTTCGCCAGGTGACGCCAACAAAAATGTCAGTGTATTTTGAGGGATTTTATGAGCTACTCCTTCACAAAGTGTTGTAATTCACTAAACTAAAGCATAGTGTGCATTTGTATTAACCTCTCACTACTCTCTTACCTCCAATTGCAAGTTCCAAAATGAAACCTTTAGCCGACAACTAAAACTAAAGCTGAAATAAGATGGTGGGAAGCATCAGGGTGGAGATGATTTCCTTCAACAGGGATGGAGAATCTGATGAGAGCTAATAGGAAGATGCCTGAAACTAAGTACTGGTCAATCCGAAGCATAATTGTGTGCTAGAATGGCCCAGTCAAAGTCCAGTCCTATATCCAATAATAGCTGAGGACCTTCTTACCCCGGGTGTCCTTTTGAATAAAGTAGGTGTTTCGACATCCACAAAACCTACAAAAAAAAAGGAGAGGAAAAAAAACCCAATAAAACTACACAGAATTGAGGTCAAATTTGAAAGAGAATAACCAAACAGAAACACGTGAACATCACTGTCCGTACCATGCACATTACAGAGATACTCCCTCATCTTCATCACCAGCTGAGATCTCAATCTGAGATTCTTCTGCATCTGCGACGACCTCAGGTCCAGGTAGCGATACTGCATCCGCAGCGACTCGGACTTCTGCACCACCCGGCAGACACGACGCATTTTTAAAAGTCACTCGAATACACGAGTGAAAGCTTACTCATTAGCTGAACGAGACGCTTACTTTGACAAAGTCCTTTATCTCGAAAGGCAGCTTTCGGCACGTGTTGAAGACTTCCACATTTTCCGCCAGCACCTCTATGTCTCCCGTTGGCATCGCCTGGCGTAAACGCAACGAGATGAGAAGTCAGGGCCGTCTTTAGAAAAATGGTTCCTTCGATGCAAGGTTTGCAGGACATATCTGAAAAAACATTTCATTATCTAACTGTGCTGCTAATGAGCGCTGATTTCCTAAACTTTTTCTGCTTAGGGATTTGTGTTTATGATGTAGATTTGGTTAAACTCACTCTTAGTGCAAACACTCCTGCAGCCATTTGATACATTTAATCTAGCGGTTCTCAACGTGGGCGGTACCGCCCCCCAGGGGGCGTTCAGAGGATGGCAGGGGGCGCTGGCGGACATTTTTACAAAAGGGGGGCGCTGGGATGCCTTTGGGGGGCGTTTGGTCGAAGGTAAACTTTACACCTTAAATGCACAACAAAGTTTAGACTTTGAGCAACTTGGTAAAACTGTATTGTGTAACATTAAATCATGCTTGGCTGCAACTGTATCGATGGCAGCTCTTCTTCTATTCAGTGTTTGTTAGCTTCTGTTAGCTTCTTGGCGCAGCTCCGTTCTCCTGCTACTGGTAGCTAAAATCACGATACCCTCACTGTGTATCCCTCTGAAAAATGAACCCATTTAAATAAAGAAATAAAGAAATCCCTCCATGGGTGATACCACGATAGAGAGCGTTCATTTTATAGCGTTAACACCGGAGCTGTAAGTGGTCCGGTATGAAACGGGGGTGATAGAACAACACAGCACTTTTAAATTTCAATAATCAGAATCCAGAAATTGTTTCCGTTGTTTTAAAAGGTTTATGTCAGTCTGCCTTTTCCCCATCGATACGTCCGCCCTGCACCTTAGGGGCTTAAAAAAAAAAAGACGCGCACATTGCGCAAAACTCTGAAACAGAAGACATAAAACGGAGCGACGAACTAGATGTGAATTATGGCATAAAAACAGAGAATCCGACGCTGAGCAGTAAAAAAATCAACACATGATGTGAAACACATGACGATTAGGCTGCGCAGCAGGTGATGAGATTACTGGTGGAGAGGTCAATAAACGATAAAATAAATCTAGCAACAGGAAAGAAACTAAAGTGGACATAGCAATAAACCAAGATAGGATAAAACTAATCAAATGAAACTAAATGGAAATGAATGAAGAACAAAATGCAAGAATAAACTAAGAAACCAAAGTAAATACAGAGGAATAAACTTGTATGGCAAGACCTTTCGAGCAATAATTAATAGAGAGGACTGTATGGCAAGAATAAACAGACACTATTTCCAGATAAAAGGTAAAATAATATTGCTGAAATGTCATGGGTTTGTTGAGACAGTACTGAGACTAGTACTGAGAATAAATATGTCTTACAGACCATAACAGTAAATAACTTATCACTTATTTATGCTTTTAATTAGACTTGATATATTTATTTCTTCAATATTATTTTTCATGTCAGTGTTAATGTCATGAGACTGATGACTCCATGACACTTCCAATTTGACTCATTAGGATTTTATTAAGAATCAGATTTGTTCTTTGTAATTTCTGTCCAGTAAAACTATGAATCTATAATCAATAGACGGGTCTGTATAAAGATATAATCCATGTTTCTGTCTCATATTTGTATGGCATTAAAATGACCTGGAACTTTTGTTTTTCCACTGAAAGCTCTGGTTTGCACAATAAATGCCATGTGGGTGAAGTTTTATGGATGATACTCTGATGTCCCATTCTCCTGAAGGCAGCACAGAGCTGCACCACCAGAAACTGACAAAAACTAAAGAGAAGAAGAGCTATGATTAATGTAGTTACAGTTCTATCCATGTTTTAATGTTGCAGAGCTCAGTCGTTTTGCAAATAGTTCAAAGTTTAAACTGGCATGTTGAACATCTTTTATCTGGTCATTTTGTGCAACATTTAACAACAATAAAATGGCACAAAATAAGAATTTTTTTTTCCACTCTGATTGGCTGCTGTTAGGCCTACTGATTTTAATTGGTTTAATCGATCTGTTTCTAATGAGTATCTGGAAATCACAGTAAAACAGCAGTGACTGTTGACAGCCAAAGGTGATATCATTAAAGAACTTAAATATTATCTTCCTCCCAATCAACACTCAACAAAAAATACCTTAAATAAAAAGCGATATAATGTATTTTTGTGTTCAGAAACATTTTTTTAAAGATTATTCTATTTCCCTATAAAAATATCACAAAAAAATTTTTTTTAACAAACAATATAACCTGATAAAGCACTCAAACCTTGTTCTCCTGCCCGTCTGGTCTTCTTCTGACTGTTCCTGTAACCTTGACGACTGACTCCACAGAGAGATCACACAGCGCTGCTTTCATGCTGATGGCAGACTAAAATGGGAAAAAAAAACAAGTTACATTTAGGGTGGGGCTTCTAATAATTTTTCAATTAATTCATACATTTCCTGTATTATTTATTTTTTCAGTGACATCAGCAACTTTTTAAAGATGAATTTAATTTCCTACATCTTCCGGGGGGATTAGAACTTGAGTCAAACCGCTGAAATCTCGCAGGATGATAAACAGATCTTGTCTGTGGAAAGGAGAAATAATTTATTTCAAACATTTGATCAGTGAAATTGTCTAAAATAATTGTGTTAGAATAGAAGCACATTATTTATTGTCACTTTACAAGTTTAATAATGGTTTCTAATTTTGGTTTAGATAGAATTTGTTGACATATTCAAGTATTTGGTCTATTTCTGATCATTTTTTATTCTGTTCAGGAAAAGATGAAGTGGAAATAAAAACAACCAAAAAAAAAAAAAAAAAAAGCAAAGAACACATCAGAATCTGAACTAGATTTTTATTTTTATTAAATTACTGCTTGTTATACATGCACTGGTAACACTACAGTCTAAAGTCCTGCCCATCACGCCCAAATCTGATCAATATTTTGCCACCAATGACTTTGAAAAATGAACAAAAATGTGTGCCCCTTTTTAAATCTTTTATTTCTAAAGACAAATTTAGAGCTTTCTTTATACTTTCACTTCACAATAATGCACCACTTTGTTCTGGAGTACCATATAAAGATCACAAAAAAATTAACAAATGTTAAGGCTGAAAAGGTTAAACAGTAAGAAAAAAAAACCCTCAAAAGTGCACTACATCTCATATAATGAAGAGCTAATAATAGAGAATAATACCTGAGATATTGGACCCATCCACACAGCGTGACCTTCTCTCCTACATGATGTGACCTCAGCTCTCCACAAGTGTGAGTCCTGAGCGACAGACTGCTGGGACCTGGCGACACGACGATAGTAAAAAAAGTTTCAGGAAATAACACGGCCAACACTTCCCGATTCTAAACTTATAAACAAACGGAGAATATGAGTGTCATGTGTTAAGAAGTAGGCTTACCTGTGGTGGCAGATGGAGGCGTGTGGAGTCTGTTGGAGCTGCTCAGCTGTCTGACCGGTGTCCTACACACCAGGTGTCCTCTACCTGACGCTTGGTGATGCCACACAGCACGAGCTCGGAGTCCTGTAAGGACCCTCTGAAGCAAAAACCTGCATTTTGTCGCCATTTCTGACAAACCCAGGGACGAGCCAAACTATCTATCTCCTATCACCTATCTCAAACTATGGGGTTCACCGAAGACCCGTCGGAGTGTCTGCCTGTTTAAAGCAGGCTACAAATGGCTTCTCTTACATGGGGAAACCCGCTTGCAGACATTGTAATATCATGTTAATAAACGCTGGAGGCTTAACATGTGGAAACTCTTCGCTGCCGCGGTCACTTTTCTCTCCTGCCCCTGGTTCCGCGTTTCACTCCTCTCTTTTCAACACTCTCAACTCATGTGGATGGGTTTATTTAACTCCCAGTCGGCACTTGAAAGTAGTTCCATTCATGTAAGAGTCAGGCTAAGTAAACGGAAGTAACGTCACGACGTAAGACCGAACTATTCAATCGACGAAATAATCGATTGAAGCGCGTACTAAACTAAATGTTTCACTCTTTAAAAAAAAAAAAGACTTCAGAATGATAAAAACGTATATGTAATTACTACAACAAAAACAGATGGAAGTAAAAGTGATCAAAGAAAGGAAACAGAACACTTTCGTGTAATTTATTTATTAGTTTATTTTTATAACGATGTTTGCACACACTAATGTGAAAAAAAAATCTCAAAGGAGAAACAGTTAGTTGTATAAATACAACTGTTTAAATACAACAGTTGTATAAATACAACTCCAATTTAGCACCTCAAAGGAGAGGTGCTAGAATAAAAACGCTCTCCTTTGAGTTTTTTTTAGCACCTCAACACAAGCCTATCAATATTTTTTCCAAACGGTTACATACTTCTTCTTTTTACTTGATTCAAAAGGTTTGACACTTTTATAAGCAATTCAATCGGAGTACATATATAGTATGACGCCTGGCCACTGTTGAAAACGGAAAAGACTGGAAAACATGCCACCTAAGTAGGAAAACTGAGAGTTGATCTTCCTTTTTCAGGAATTTACCATAAGTGAGTACTAGCCTATAAGCATCTTCACACAGTCGGAAAAGTATTTTAGAACAACTGGAATTGTGGCAGAATTGGATGGAAAAACATTGTTAGAACATAAAATACAATCTAGTGAAAACCTTGATACCAGTAATCAGTATTAAACGTAGGCTACTTAGTTTTGAGTGGTATATTTTAAAAAAATGTCAGAAAGTAAAATAAAGCGTAACTACGTACCGTGCAGCAAAAACAAAACAAAAAAGCACTGAAGTCAGTTAATTAAGTGTACAGATGAGGGCGCTGACGTGCCAAATCCGAAACATTTGTCGAAGAAGAAGAGGGAGCTGCCACCGTTCTTTTTTTTTTCCAGTCAGGGAAAGTAACGCTGAACTTCTCTGTCACCTGGTCCTGTTTGCAGATCGAGTTGTAGGTGAGCTGACATGTCAGGCAGCAGGATGATGAGAGCCATCAGAGTCAGTGAGTTTGGAGCTCCGTCTGTCCTCAGGCTGTGCTCCGATGTCCCTGTCCCTCAGCCGGGACACAGACAGGTGAGACATCCCCGCTCTCCAGGCGCAGCTTTGCGGGTCACAGTCCACCGGCGGACAGGTGGCCGGAAGTCTGGCCATAACCATAACAACCGCGGAGGAGCTGCAAAGAGGTTTCAGACATTATGATGCCTGACGTGGCTCTTTGTTTTTGTTTCTTTTTTTGTGCAAACGCAGGTCTAAACTCACCGATATTTTTTTGTTGTTGTTGTAAAATTAAAGTCAGTCGAAACATCCTTTCAGCAGTTTGTCTTTCCTGCTATGCTTAATGATCAAAAATGTATCTAGATTTACATCTCCTGGGGGATGGAGTCAAAGTGCAAAACAAAAACAAAATTGTCATCATCCACTTGCTTATATTCCAAAGAAAAGTGGGATAATGCCAATATTTTAAAATCAGGCAATCACACTATGTTTCACAATGCTTATTTAGATTTTCTTGGCAGTAGTTTGGATAACCAAATTTCCCCATCATGACTTGGTTCAAATCACAATTTATTATCCGAATCTTCGTAAAAACATACAGTTAAGTCCATATTCATTCATAACCCTGGCAGATTAAAATTTGCAGTCTTTTACTATTAATTTGAATTTGTGAAGAAGCTAAAGATTAGGGTCATGGCAAGGAGACCCTCCTCCATCAGATATTCAGAGCTCATCACAAAGCATAAATCATCAGTGGAAAGATGCTAAAAGCTGGTCAGTAATAAGGAGGGCTTGACCTATGTGATGCCAATAAAAGATTTTTCCATTGATTATTAGGGAAGGTATAAATCATTTTTGTCATATGTTCAAATCATTACATGTTTGTTTGTTTTCATAATCAATTTGCAATTGCTTTTTCTTTTGATGGATGTCCGTCTCATTTTCTATCAGACGAAAACTTCTTGGTTGAATACAAATCATTTTAAAAACATTTAGACTTTAATGTAGTCATTAAAGAAAAATGTGTGTAATAGATTTGGGCGAGAAACAAAAACAGCTTGTATTAATTACAACTGATTGAGGATCTTTGTGATGCAGGTACTGATAAATGTCCGTGCCTGTGGCGTGAACCCCGTGGAAACGTACATCCGATCCGGATCTTACGCCCGGAAGCCCACTCTGCCATACACACCGGGCTCAGATGTAGCCGGAGTGGTGGATGCTGTCGGAGAGGGAGTCACTGCAGTAAAGGTCACAGTAAAACACACAATTAACGTCATGGAAAGTGTAGGATATCCCACTGTATAGTCTATTCTGTATTAGAAACCCTAACCTTTTTTCTGGAAAAAAATATTTACAACAGCGTTTACCAAATCGGCTCCAGAGATGGTCCACACATCAAGCGGTTGTTTGTGTTTTCCAGGCAGGGGATCGCGTCTTCACCACCGCCACTCAGTCCGGAGGTTACGCGGAGTGCGCTGTAGCAGCAGACGACTGTGTCCACAAGCTGCCTGATGCGCTGGACTTCACACAGGGAGCAGCCATAGGCATTCCTTACTTCACAGCCTACAGAGCCCTGGTTCACAAGTAAGACCTTCACAGGAGAGGAATTACTCAGAGTTTAAGCCAAAGGGTCGCACATGTTACAATTACAAACCATCATACTGAAAAAAAAAACTGGGAAAGACCCTCCAGAAAATTGTGCAAAACATGGATTATAAAAGGATGTTTAATACCTTAATAATCCATGAATAATGCCACCGACACAAAGGAATGAAAAAATATTTTTTTCACTTGTAATTCTTCAGCTTTCTAAGTCGCTGATGACTAAAGAGTTTGTTGGCATGTTTTCACATCTTCTCAAAACTTTAACGTCTCTTTGGGCGCATTTGACTATGTTCTGTGGAACCATTTTTGCAGAATCATTTGTTCTTTACATAATATTGCAAAAAAGAATAATTCAGATCATAACTTTAAAAAAAGAGAGAGAGAAAGCGAGATTTCGGGCTGCAGCTATCTAAAAAGGAAGCCAGAAAAACAGAGTTTGGTTGGTACAGCTGTTTCTGCACATGGAGTAACACTGCCCTCTGGTGGACAGTATCTATACAGCATTATTCTGAAACATCCACCTGCAGAAATGTTCAACATCTGCACCATTTCAGTTCAGTTTACTTATGTAGTAGTGCCAATACACAACAGATAAACTACAGTTCAATCACACATATATCCTACCTGTTCCCAATTTGATTTAATACAACAACCAAAAATAAAAGAAAAACTGAGTTAAAATTAGTTAGCCAGGCCAATAAAAAACTAGTATCTTGGAAGTTAATTCAGTGGTAATAAGAGTTGCATAAAAAATCAAATTGCATTTTGTAGTTTCGTCCAACCTTGGGAACATTTTGCAGCACAATATGTTGACATAATGAGAAGGTTAGCTTTAGTTTTCAGTGTTTTGTTGTGTACTGCAGAGCTCACGCCAAAGCTGGAGAGACGGTCCTCATCCATGGAGCCAGCGGAGGGGTGAGAGCAGCTCCAGGTTTTCTGTGTGAATGAAACTGTGAGGTGTGGCTCTCAGTGAGGGCTGTTTGGTTCTGTGACAGAGGACAAGAAAGCCGAAGGTGTATTTGCTTCCAAGTTTTAAAGAAAAAGAAAAAGTCTTCATGATGGGTTTTTTTTGTTTTGTTTTGTTTTTTTGTTTGTTTTTTTTACTTTTGTGATCAATTTAAAAGAAGCAAAGCAGAACCCATCTTTAGCTTTTGTGCCTATAATCTGCTGACTTTAGCTGTCTGTTGCCACTTTTAGCTGTAGGTCAGCACATCACGAAGCATGAGCACGGAAATGAACACGTTTGTGTGTTTCTGTTTTTATAAAAATGTTTCTAACGCATTCAACAGGTGGGTGTGGCAGCGTGCCAGCTGTCCCGCGCTCTGGGCCTCAGGGTGCTGGGGACGGCAGGGACACCAGAAGGGATGAAGTTGGCCCTCGACAACGGAGCGCACTGTGCTTTTAATCATCGAGAGGAGGGATACACAGACAGAATCATGGTACCGACACGAAGGAACGCCAACGGGAACTATTTCCCGGTTTCTTCTGGTTTTGCTTGTTTTGTCCTCGCTTCGATTTTTCAGATCATTAAACGTTGTAGTTTCAGAAAAGCGTTCTGCTCTCTTCCATGTTTTGCATTAGTGGATCATGGTCCTTCATGTTCTTACATTTTTTTATTTATCATTTACTTCATGTTAAGTGATATTGTCATTTTTACGGGTCAGGCGGTAAGTGGGCCAATAAAATTAATCAAAACAAAAGTGTTAAGTCAAAGTTTATTCATGATTTAATGAGAATAAAAATAATATTTTTATATAGAGTCAAGTTGTTTTTTTTCTCTCTTAAGTGAAATAATCACTGGAAAACCTTTATTTGCTCAGGCTGTTTTTGCCAGATATAACAATTAGTTTGATGATCTGAAACACATAAGTGTGGCAAAAAAAAAAAAGAATTATGTTTGAAGGGTCAAATACTTTTTTTTTCTTTACTGCACTGATATAAATTTGTTATAAAATATTACTGATTGCACTTTAAAAATTAGGTAACTTTATGTTATGAAAGGTAAAGTTTAAACAGTAATGATTTCTTGGTTAATGTCAAGTTGTCATAACAAAGACATTTTGAATAATGTCAACTTTGTATTAAAAGTGTCATAATTTACCAAATGATGCTTTATGACAGCAGTCATAAATATTCATGAAGGCTTATTCATGTTCATGACATGTGTTATGTCATGTTTATGAAAGTGTCATGATGTGTCTTATTCACCGCACTTCAAATAAAGTGTTACCATTTTGGGTGCTCCAGGAGGCCACAGACGGCCGAGGCGTGGATGTGATAGTGGAGATGCTCTCCAACGTCAACCTCGGCAAAGACCTCCAGCTGATGGCGTACGGAGGGCGAGTCACGGTCTGTACAACGTCGGTCTTCTTCATCGGTGTTAAAAAAAATAAATAAATAATTCTCCGACTGCTCTAAATATGTCCAGCTTTACTTTGTGTGTGAGAGTGGTTCTGCTCTTTCTCTCTCCTGCAGGTTGTCGGTTCAAGAGGCTCTGTAGAGGTCAACCCCAGAGACACCATGGCCAAAGAGAGCAGCATCATAGGAGTGTCCCTTTTCTCCTCCACACCGGTACACAGCAACGTCCTAATTACTATGGCTACATCTGTGTGCTCAGATCAGTAATGACTCCTCTGTCCGCCGTCAGGAGGAGAAGAGGGAGTGTGCGGCGCTGCTGTTTGCGGGAATGGAGGCCGGCTGGCTGCGGCCGGTCGTCGGCCCCCAGTACCCTCTGGAGAAGGCCGCCCAGGCTCACCAGGACATCATCGAGAGTCCCGGGGCTTCTGGGAAAATTGTCCTGACTATGTAATGTGCTGGACATTGAGTAAGGGGTCGATATTGGATTTTATTTAGTTAATTAGGATTATATCCACACGCAACTAGTGACAATACAACTACATCTGACTAATAGGAAAAAAAAAACAGTTTTAAAACGGAAATTGTTTCACACTGGCTTAATTGTTATTTAAAAAAAAGGCTATTTTAATGTGACAATAAAAGCCTCATCAAAATTCATATTCTACTTTACTGAATCTGACTGTTTGTGATTGCAACCTGCCAAAACGTAGAAAAAAATCAAGAGGCTTGAACACTTACAAGACACTGCCCTTTTTTTTTTTTTTTTTACATAAATTACATTTTATTGATGCTTTGATTATGCAAACTATTTTATCTCTGTTGGAAGCAGTTGTATATGCTGTAAATAGCGAATTGATAATAAATCAGACTAATAAAACAGAGTTCTGAACTTGTCACACACGACTGACGCTCAAAACAAGTCGGCATTTGGTGTAAATTTCAAGACTCTTGAGTCAGACAGGACACCTGTGTTTCTCCGGTGACATGAAGCTCTACTGAGCATGCTCAGAAAGTGACCAGGTAACCCAAGATCAACACACCCGAACATGTTTAGGTCTCCGTGGCAACCGGTGAATGAAGGGAATTTGAGTTTTAATTCAGCTGTCAGACCTGCGTGTGTGTCGCAGGATGGGAACGCGGCATGCCGAGCGTTCGTCAGCAGGGAGGGAATCTTTGGGTTTTAACTAAAAAGGTAAGGACTTTGTATCTTCTTAAATGATGAGCTGCAAAACGTAACCTGAACACTGATCTGTATTGGCTTTGGTAATGGAGTAGATGGCTGACACGCACATAAAAAAATATTTTTATATTTATATATTGTATATATGAGCAGAAACTGCTTGTATTTTTAGGTTTAGTGCTCTACTTAGTTGGAAAACTGAAATGTTTCATGTTTCTTTTGGCTATATTGTCAATGTTGTCACTGAGATCATGTTGGTGTCTCTTTAAATCTGACAGCTTGTGGATAGAGTAATCCTAGTCAACAAAAACTATTTTCAGGCTTTCAGAAAGTCTGCTGTGAGCAAAACCTGAATGTTGCATTCGCTTCAAATCAAGCTGCAGTTTTCAGCAGCTTCCATCAGAGCACAGAATCGATCGAAGCAATTTTAAGAACGTTGTGGTTTATGATACTCGAGTATCTGCTATCATCAACGTAAAGATTATTAACTGAGCAGGTTCCAGAACTTGTCCAATTGTTGGAAATCTTAATACTTGTTAGTAAAGTGAAAAATAACTAATCGGCTTCATATAATTCATTTGTATTTGATGAAAGATTAGAAATAAAATACTTTTCAGCTGAAATATGTCATCCAAGCTACCAAAGCCCAGTCATTTTTCAATCTGATTTCAAATGTGAATTCACGTCCTGTTTGAGATTTGCTGAAAAAGAAACAGACAACTCTGCCTCCTGTGAGCTTTTGAAGTGCTTTCAGGCAACATGACGACAGGAAGTTGATTTTTAGATGCCCCAAAAACCCACAAGACTGAAAAACGCATAGAAAGCTCTACATTACAGGAAATGATAAAAAAAAGAAAAGAACAGAGCAGCCACTGAGCTCAGCCAAAACCGGCCGTAGATTGCCCACAAATACAACTCAAATCAGATATTTGCATACAATTAAAGCCCAAATTATTCAGTTGATAGCCTTGGCACATTTCTGCTTGGCATCATTTTGTTTCTGATCGGAAAAGAAAAGATAATATGAAAATATACATACATATGCATACATTCTGAAAGTCCCTTTCAGAATTACTCTTTTCTCAATAGCCAACAGAAAAATCTTTAGTGCCACTACAGCAAGCAAACCCTTCTTGTAATTGCTGACCAACATTTTGCATTTTGTACGTTCTTGCTGGTATTTTAAAGATTTCGAGTTAGATGATGAGCTCTAGTTCTCTGAGGTTGGAAGGCCTCCTGGACGTCACCCTAATCTTTAACTCCTTCCACAGATTCTAGCAAATTCAGGATCGGACTCTGGCTCAAAAACTTTGATAGAGGATTGCTTCCAGTCAGAAGAAAAACGTTAGTCAAATGAGAGATTACTCTACAATCTGGAGCTGAAAGGGGTCTGTAGAAAATGGTGCTTAACTTAAAGAGAAAAAAGAAAAAATGGGCTCCTCCTTGGGCTGACACCTTATCGTGGTGGAGGGCTTTGAGTGTCCTAATGATCCTAGGAGCTATGCTGTCTGGGGCTTTATGCCCCTGGTAGGGTCACCCAAGGCAGACAGGTCCTAGATGAGGAACGGCCCCCCGATCTGAACTCGAGTGGTGTTCTGTTGTTGGACTTCTGTACTCGTCACGGATTGTCCATCACGAACACCACGTTCAAGCATAAGGGTGTCCATATGTGCACTTGGCACCAGGACACCCTAGGCCGCAGTTCGGTGATCAATTTTGTCATCGTTTCATCGGATCTGCGGCCGTATGTCTTGGACACTTGGGCGAAGAGAGGTGCGGAGCTGTCCACTGACCACTACCTGGTGGTGAGTTGGCTCCGGTGGTGGGGGAGGAAGCCGGTCAGACCTGGCAGGCCCAAACGTGTAGTGAGGGTCTGCTGGGAACGTCTGGCGGAGTCCCCTGTGAGACGGAGCTTTAACTCCCATCTCCAGCAGAACTTCAAACACGTTCTGGGGGAGGTGGGGGGATATTGAGTTTGAGTGGACCATGTTCCGTACCTCCATTGCCGAGGCGGCTTATTGGAGCTGCAGCCGCAAGGTTGTTGGTGCCTGTCGTGGCGGCAACCCTCGAGCCCGTTGGTAGACACCTTCGGTGAGGGATGCTGTCAAGCTGAAGAAGGAGTCCTATCGGGCCTTTTTGGCCTGTGGGACTCCAGAAGCAGCTGATAGGTACCGGCGGGCGAAGCGGCATGCGGCTCGGGTGGTTGCTGAGGCAAAAACTCGGGCGTGGGAGGAGTTTGGAGAGGCCATGGAGAAAGACTTCCGTACGGCTTCGAGGCTATTCTGGTCCACCATCCGGCGTCTCAGGAGGGGGAAGCAGTGCAGCACCAACACTGTTTATAGTGGGGATGGTGTTCTGCTGACCTCAACTTGGGACGTTGTGGGCCAGTGGGCGGAATACTTCGAAGACTTCCTCAATCCCACCAACATGCCTTCTGTTGAGGAAGCTGAGCGTTGTGGGGGGTTCTATGGGAATATGGGGTACCGGGCCCTTTGATACGGGCTGTCAGGTCCCTATATGACCGGTGTCAGAGTCTGGTCCGCATTGCCGGCACTAAGTCGGGCTCGTTTCCAGTGAGATTTTGACTCCGCCAAGGCTGCCCTTTGTCACCGATTCCGTTCATTACTTTAATGGACAGAATTTCTAGGCGCAGCCGAGGTGTTGAGGGGATCCATTTTGGTGGCCTTAGGATCGCATCTCTGCTTTTTGCAGATGATGTGGTCCTGTTGGCTTCATCAGATCGTGATCTGCAGCTCTCGCTGGAGCGGTTCGCGACCGAGTGTGAAGCGGCAGGGATGAGGCTCAGTGCCTCCAAATCCGAGGCCATGGTCTTGAGCTGGAAAAGGGTAGAGTGCCTTCTCCGGGTCAGGGGGGTCGTCCTGCCTCAAGTGGAGGAGTTTAAGTATCTGGGGATCATGTTCACGAATGAGGGAAGAAAGGAGCGGGAGATCGACAGGCGGATTGGGGCAGCGTCTGCCGTGAAGCGGGCGCTGTACTAGTCCGTCGTGGTGAAGAGAGAGCTGAGTCAAAAAGCGAAGCTCTCAATTTACCGGTCGATCTACGTTCCCACCCTCATCTATGGTCATGAGCTTTGGGTCATGACCGAAAGAACGAGATCACGGATACAAGCGGCCGAAATAGGTTTCCTCCGCAGGGTGGCTGGGCTCTCCCTTGGAGATAGGATGAGAAGCTCCGTCATCCGGGAGGGACTCAGAGTAGAGCCGCTTCTCCTCCACGTCGAGAGGACCCAGTTGAGGTGGCTCGGGCATCTGGTCAGGATGCCTCCTGGACGCCTCCCTGGTGAGGTGTTTCGGGCATGTCCCTCCGGGAGGAAGCCTCGGGGAAGACCCAGGACACGCTGGAGGGACTATGTCTCTTGGCTGGCCTGGGAACGCCTTGGGGTTCCCCCGGAGAAGCTGGAAGAAGTGGCTAGGGAGAGGAAAGTCTGGGCCTCCCTTCTGAAGCTGCTGCCCCTACGACCCGATCCCGGATAAGCGGCAGAAAATGGATAGATGGATGGATGGATGAAAAAATGGGGCGGTAAAAAGAGGACAAAAAGATGAAAATGATGACTGGAGAAAAAAAAACAAATATAAAAATTTAAACAAAGATGTGAAAACAAGAATCTCAACAGGTTGAACCTAAAGTAAGGACCTCATAAAAAGTCAGCCTGCAAAACGTCACCACAAAATATTCAAACTTAGATTAAAAAAATAACAATAGTTCTAATATTCTTTTCATAAATAAAATGCATCACAAATGTTGCAAATCAGATTTGGGAGAAAAGTTCTGAGATTTCTTTTCTGACCTTTTCATTTTTCAGCCACTTTCCAGTAAAGGAGATGTTTTGTCTACCTTTTTGTCCGAGACGAGCCTCAGAGGTGTTTTTTTTTTTCTTTTTGGTTGGATTAGAGTTAAGTAACATAATCGTCCGATGTATTATTTTCTCTGCTTCCCTTTTTGAAACTCTTTGTCATGTTTTGGCAGCATGCTCTGGATCGTCATCATGCTGAAAACCTCAATTTGACGCCAAACTTTCATACCAGGCATCATCCTGTCAGTCCGTGTTTTTGCACATTCCCAGCTAAATCTACAACTTGTCCCCTCAACATGTGGTATTTATCATTTTCACAGCTCCTTATTCAGTAATCCTGCATGTGCACATAACATGGTCAGAGCTATGCATTACAGAGTGTTTTTTTATGACCCCCATCTGATGCACGTAAATATATTTTGGTCCTATTTTACCAATTAGACATAATTAACAACAGTTCTCCCTCCACCCACCATATTAGAGAATTATAGAGCTCGTAAACAGTTTTCTGAGTTTCTTTGGTATTTCCTCTACATGTGCAGCTGAGGTGCTGACATGCAGATGTGGACCCAGTTGGCTTCTCAGTTTAATCATCTAATTGTTTGTTTACGCTTCCTTAACATAAATGGGCAGCAGATGACCACAATAGTGTGATAGGGCCATTTTCTTATACTTTTTTTTTTCAGTAAACTAAGGCAGAACTTTAATTTTGTATGTTCTTATAATGACTCTTTTTCCAGGAATCTGGATAAACACGTTTGAAATTTTTCTCTGATCTACACCAGATTATAAACAAATAGACATGAACTCAGGCTCGATGTAAACGTCAACCATCACAAATATTTCATTTAAATTCAATTAAATCTAAATCACTTCAATTCATCTTAGTTCGAGTCAAAAACACTTTATTTATCCTAAAAGGGAAATTAAATGTCATGACTCATACCATCCAAGCACCTTCAAATAGGTTGTTAAGGACGGTGATGCTCTGGACAGGAACTGACGCTAGGTAGCAGTCAGTCTTGCGTCAAAGCTAAATAGGCCTCTGATTGCAGACCGTTGCTGTCTTTCTGTCTTAACAGCCCAAAATCAAGGCAGGAGAGATGATATTTCACGGTTGCATGCCCTGATTGACACTATATGTCGCCGGCAAGCACTGGTGATCCGTGTCGTTTGCTTTGGCTGCTCCTCTTTAAGTCTCTGCCTGGCTGTACGGTCAGAAAATCGGGAATGTGTCTCTTAAGTATTGTGTTTGACGGAAGACACGGTTTGAATTTGCTCTTTCTCTCTCTGCTCTTCGGTCCATGAAGCCTCCTTGTTTACTCCTCCGGTATCTCAGGTAATATTTGAGCTTTGAGATGGCAGTCAGCTTCTCCCAAGTTGTAAAAACAGCGCACTGTTCCCACACTGTTATGCATCGTGATAACTGAAAGGGGGTGGGGGAGAAGGTAATAGTAAAAAGTTCTTCCAGCTGCACAGCATTCAAACCAGACGGAATAATTATTTAACCATGCAATGCCTCAACCAAGAAGAAGAAAAAAATTGTAGCAGAGCTACTCAAACGTGCTGTCGTCATGAGCGGAGTGCTTCTAGAAAATTAAAATAAACGTATCGCTGGAGAAACTACACGCTTTCAACCATTGACAAGCTTCTTTTGTGATTCTAATTTGGAACATCCACCTGTGTCCAAGTTGTATTTATCTGCATGTTTAATCTCATGTGAAGTTTGAGGATTTGGTAAAATGCCATCTTTATTATTCCAAACACCTGTACTACAGGCATCAAAGCTGCCACCGCCATGTTTGACAGCTGGACGTCATGATGTTCTTCTTCCTAATTTTGGCAAAATTGCTCAATCTTTGTTTCCGTTGGTCAGAAAGCATTAAATTCAGAAAGCATTTCACCTGTACATATCCATATACTGAGTTTTAAAGTGTGTATTTCTTCTTAGTCACCTCCATCTCAGTCTACGTTGAAGTAAAACTTAGTGACATCACTTTTTATGGTCACTTTCTCAGTTTACGATTAATTTGATCCTTGGTGGTTGTTAGTTTTGTTGTTGTTAAAAATGTATGAATTTTTCATAAAAGTTAAATTTTAACCAAAAACCAGCCAATCTAAATGAAGACTGATCGTAGTTTAGTCAAAACGATGCCATGATTTTCAACTTGCCCAATAATATTTAATACCAAATGGGTTTATGTCCATATTTGAGACTGAATGTATGATTTTAAAAATGTGTGGAGGAGAGAAAATTCTTATTAATTTAAAATTCTGCACCCAATTCTTCTTTAAATCCACTTAAATAATCTGCTTTATGCTCATTCCATTTATTATGAAATTCATGCCAACAGTGAATTTATTAACCTCTGACTGACTCTGAGTCAGTAAAGCTGTTTAGGTTTTTATCAGAGGATCAAATACATTTCTCGTGGTGCGAAGATGCAAAGATGTTGCACTGCGATAAAGGAAGCCACTTTTTTTTTTTTTTAACTGTGGTTCTGATGGCCGATTCTGATAAGAGTTTGTACTGCAACGTAACACAAACTTGTTTCATAACAGACGGCTCGGGAAAATGCAGCCCGATAGCGAAGGTGCTTCAGCAGAAACCCGATAGGCCTCACGCTGCCTCAGTGTTTGGCTGTCAGCCATCACTCAGCATCTTGTTTGTTTGCCTAGCAACAAAACAAAAACCTTCTCTACTACTCTCCTGCTTTAATGTTTAAATGCTTGATTTGAATATTCAAATCTTACTTAGAAATGCGTGCACAACTGCAGTATGAGACACACTAAAAGCCTCAAAGTGCTCTCCATCAAACCCGATTCTGTATTTTCAGGCTTTTATTTATGAAATAAAAGCCTCAACTTAAGGCTACATCATCTTCCAGAATTTAAGCAAATAATTTGTCGGTTTTAATCAGCTTTTATCATCGGGTTTATTTTCAATATTAGTTGTGTAAAGACGTCATTTTAGTGTTTTCATTATGTATTTTCAGATTAAACATGATGGTGACAATAATGAAGCTGCATCGGGTGACAGCCGCGTGGAAGAGATGCTGCCTTGTCGTCATGTCACATCTTCTGTAGCACACCATGACCTGTGAGAACTCTCAGCTTGCTCAGTGATTATATTAACAGCAAAATGTCATGAAGTTCTGCTGAAAAGAAAACAGATGTCTGAATCTGTGTCCAGGTGTTTTGCTGATGTTCCTGCTGCCAGTCGTCGAAGCCCAGCGTGTTCCAGCCTGCCCCGTTTCTTGTGCGGTCTGCTCAGAGGATGCAGTCATCTGTCAGAGGCTTGCTAACATCATTGGTACGACTCACACCATTTCTTCTGCAAGTGTCCTCCTGTTTTAGAGAAGTGTGTGGCTGCTACCGTTGTGTGTGTGTGTCGTTGAGCAGATGCTCCAGACTCGACCCAGGCTCTGCTGCTAACTGAGGGCTCCATCTCTGTGGTCCAGCCGGCCTCGCTGTCTGTCCTCAGGAACATCACAGTTATAGGTCAGTACAAAACGTGGATGGGATGGATGCACAGACACTAGCTTGCAAAAACGGTCGTACTCTTGACACTTAGCATACAACCAAAATCTATTCTTATATTAGAGATTCAGTCAAAATCCAGATCTTACTCAAACTGAGAATCTGTGCAAAAACCTCAAAGTGCTCTCCATCAAACCCGACTTGCATCACAAAGAAGTATAGAAGTTACTATTTTCTCTACTTTGTGTTGATCTGTGACATTAAATACCAATGCAACTCATTCAAGCTTTTGCTTGTAGCATGACAAAGTGTGATTCAAATACTTTTGTAGAGCTGCGCATAATATTTGTGTACATCAGTAATACAGGATGCGTAAACCTTCACGTCTACAGGCCTGAGCAGCAACCACATCTCAGAGCTTAGTGAGGACGCCTTCAGAAACCTGCCTTTCCTCCACACTTTGCTGTTGGACCACAACCTCCTGACCAGCCAGGCTCTGCAAGGTGGAGCGCTGATCAATCTCAGTCAGCTGGAAGTTCTTGCGCTGGGCCACAATCACATCGACATGGTGCGTGTCTTCACCGGGCAAATCAAATATTTTATTTTAAGGCAACTGAAAGCGAGGGCCGCCTTCTCGTTGGCTTTAGTGACACGTTGCAGGGCTAAATCATCAAGGCAGTAACGTGCTCCTCTTGCTGGTGTGCAGATCCAGGCTGGTTGGTTTACAGGCACAAAGGCTCTGCTCAGCCTGAAGCTGGAGGGAAACCTGGTCACCAGGCTGAACCCTGGATCCTTTCCTCTGAACCACTTCAGGAGTCTGGAGACTCTGGATCTTTCGGATAATTTGATAGATTTTCTGGACAGAAACAGGTAATGCGATTTTTTTTAATATATTAAAATTCACCCAGGTTATATCATCTTATATGTCCGCCGTATCGTGCTTTTAGCTTCCGAGGTCTGGTTAGCTTGAGGAGCCTGGATCTCTCCAGAAACCGTCTGAGTTCAGTTCCTCCAGAGGCTTTCTCCTACCTTGTGTGGCTGTCGAACCTGAACCTGGACCTCAATTCATGGAACTGCACATGCGAGCTGCTGGAGCTGGCTGCCGTCCTGACGAGCTTCATCCAGGAGCCGGACAAGGTACGCATGTGTGCCGTCGTCGTGCAAACTCATTACCTGTGACAGTAAAGATCTCAGAGCACAGGTTTCTTGAAAACTAACACCTGCACGTCCCGTTGACCTCAGGCGCTGTACAATGGCCGTCGGATGATGTGTGTGAGTGCGGACAACCCGGCTGTGACCACGGTGCTGGAGCTGACTGAAGCCAACTGCGTGCCGTCCAATCAGAACATCACGGTGCAGATAGAGGCGAGAAGCAGCGTGGCGCCTCAGCAGTACGCTCGAGACCTGGCCATAGCTGCAGTCATCTGCTTCCTAGGTCAGAATATTAATCGGTACCGGGAAGAAAAGCTGGTTTCCCTCATTGGTTCTCATGATGTGGTACAACTCCCACTGCTGGTACTTAGGCTAACTTTTTTTGCGATACTCGAACATGTTTGAAGCCTCTCAGAAAAGTGATGCTGGTACAAACTGTAGCAAATTCTAGATTTCTAGAATTGTGCCACTCTTGGTGGTGTTCATATTTTCGATAATTATTCCCTCTAGTTTTGGATGCTGTTCGTCTGAAAGGGATTTTCTTCTAATTTTTTTTTTTTTTTTTTTTTTTTGTCTCTCCCTCCCTTCCCCATCAGCTCTCACTCTTTGCCCAGACAAAAGAAGGAAGTTCAAACCATCTTTTTTTTATTATGGGCAAGAGTCATATCCCCAATTTCAACGTCTTTTTCCCGGCTTTCAAACTTTACGGCCAGACAAAGATTTAAAAAATATTGTCAATACATACCAGACTTGTAAACGATTTTGAACTGTGAGAGGAAGACAAAACCAGCCCATTCCCAGAGAAAACATGCAAACTCCCCACAGAAAACCCGAGGACATTCTTAGTATCGATCAATGATCAATTCCCTCTTGTTTAAAAAATAGCTGGCCTGGTTCTTTTCAAGTGTAGTATCTACTAAGGCAGTCCTTGTTGTAAAAAAAATTAGAGCTATGGTGTAAAATAATCAGAGACATAGTTGTCAGTGTCACACACAGTAAAACATCACATGCTCTAACAAATCTGAGCCCCCCGCACCCCCCGAAATTGTGGTTGTAAATTTTTATTGTTTCCTGTTGTGTTTCTCCACAGGAGGAGTCGCTTTGACCCTGCTTGCAGTCTTGATCTGTTACCACGTCTCTCAACGGAAGAAGAAGAAGAAAGAAAGTCAAAAACTGAAGGAAGAACGGGACAAAGACGGAACAACTTCTAACCATGTAAATCGACTCGGAGATCGGGAGAGGATGAGGGATTTTTTCTTACAAGCCAACAGCAGTCAACAATGGAGCAAAGAGTCCATGACGCTGGATGAAAGAATGGATATGTTTAAGTCCAGAGCTGAAGAAAATGGTAGCAAAGTCCATTGTCCTCATTGCAACACTAATGGGAAGATGCCGAACCAAATGAGAAAGGGTAAGTGGGAAAACGGAGGACCTGAGGCTGAAGATGTCCAGGAGAGAAGGAAATTGAGGATGATGGTGGAAGAGGAGAGAAGGAGAGGAGTTATTCAACAACAGAATTACAACTGGAATGTCTCTAACAAGATTCCTCCCCACATCGTCAACTCATCTTTTCATCTGCTGAGAGAAACGTCAGACAATCTTCCACCCTTCAAGGCTGACGGTGACATGGGCAACCACAGGACTGATGATGAATCAAAGAGCAGAAGTTATGAGGCTTCACTCTGCAGGAATTGCCACAGGACCTCCAGACCTCCAGAGGAGAATATGATACACAGGACGCCTCACTCCAACCAAATGGACGTCTCTGATTCCAATGGCAAGATAAGGAGGGAGCCGTTTAGAAAGATGAACACAGAGGTAAAAAGAGAGGCAAAAAATGTGAAATTTGATCTAACAAGTCCAAGAACTAATCGAGGCAAGGAAAGTCTGGAGGAGGAGGCAATTCCCAGAGGCAACGAGAAAAGCAGGAGACACAGAGTCCAGTCCAGCCGTTTGATGAAGGTCAAGTTGAACTTAAACCCCTTAAGAAAAAGCAAAGTCCATCCGAGGAAGAAAGATGAGCATGGCCATACCAAGAACACAAGCTCCAAGAGGAGTAAAGAGAAAAGACGGCATGGAAAAGGCAAAGAGGAGGAAGGAGAAGAGAAATCTGGCAAGAGATCTAAGAGTAGCAGAGAGAAGAAGAGAAAGTCCTCCAAAATGGAGGAGGCAGACGAAGGAGAGCAAAAAAGCAGCACATCTAAAAGTGATAAAAGTGCAGAAGGTGACCAGGAACAGAACCAAAACATCTCCCAGGCACCTGACGGCACCACCGTCTCTGCACAAAACCTCCAGACTCTCCAGTACCAGACTGCGGGACTGGCATTGGGTGGGGCTCAGCTGGCTTTCCAGCATCCCTTCTCCTTCGGTCCAGCTGACAGGAATCGTACTACCAACCTTTCCTTGCTAAACTCGCCTGGCTCACAGCTAACTGGAAGCACCCTGTCTCTTCAAGCAGGGAAGGCTTTGCTCAACACCATGTCCTCAGGATCCAATCCACTGCTCACCAGTGGTCTGGCTAATCCCATTGCTCCTGGCGTGACACTCAGTGGGCTTAACGTAGCTCCAGGTGGTGCCACAGAAAGCTTCGCTAGACAACCTGCAGTATCGACCAGGTTCTCAAATCCTGCTCTTCTGGCCAAGACGATACAAGCCAATCCTTTACAAGCAGGTGGAAACCCCCCAGCTCCACTTCTTACCTCTATATCTGATGGTCCTGTCCTGAGTTTAGCAAACCCAGCTAATAATCCAGCTGCATTGGGTAACAGCCAGACGCAGGTCGACAGTTCTGCATCTGCAGCAGTACCAAAGCTTGATCTAACTCACAGTCAAGACATTCAGAGGGAACAGGGACAGATTCAATCAACCACTGAGTCACAAGCCCCCTCTACTAAAGACAACCTCCCTGAACAGGATCAAGACGAGACGTCGGGGGAAACCCCAGAAACTAGAGTGGAGAAAATGTCTGTCAATATGCCACCTGACGGTGTGGCTCAAACTGAAGGACTTCAGGTAGGAGGATCAGGAGAATGTCTGAAGGCAGACAGTACGTCTGTAATGGATCAATCAGCTCCTAGTCTGTCCATACCAGGTGAATCCTCCCCAGCTGCTGGAGGGGCGGCCCTCTTGCAGCAGGAGTACCTGTCAGAAGAAGGAGGCTCCTCACCGAGGAGGAAGCTGAGGCTGGTTCTTCCAGAAAAAACATCAAACCGGCCACCTACAGCTCTAGAGAGGAAAATCCGCTAGCAGCTCTGATCATTGTGTCCTTTTTTAATTCGGGTGTGCAAAGATCTGAGTAAGAAACTATAAATGGAGGAAGTGCAGTTGATACTGATGAATTGTCCAAAAATATCCAATTGGTGTTGGTGGTGGGGGGAAGAGAAACCAAACCTGTGTGGTAAATATTTTCACCTTACTGGCACTTGTTGAGACAGTTTGAGATCCTAAAGTGTATGTGCTAAACGCAGAAAACGTTGACCTTTGAGCGGAAGGGATGAGACCGAAACAGCTACGGATGATTGGCCGGCACGGCTTGTCCGGAGCTGCAACTGTTGCGTGATCTACCTGCTGGGACGGGGTTACGTCCAAAACCTGCTCCAGTTGTTTCTTATTACTTCTGTTCCTTCAAAATGGTTTCCACTGTCAACAATCAGCAACCTTTGCATTAAAGCAGAGGTTACAACTGTATGTTGATTATTCACGTTTTATTAGTTTTATTTACGTCTTTTTTATGTTTTCAGTACTCTTCTTCAGCACCTTCTGATAGGCCACACATATTGTCCATCTTCTTGAATATTTAAGTCTAGCTTTATCATTATCGTCTTATCCCGCTCAATAAATGATTGTTTTGTAACCTGTCTACATAAAAGGCCTTTCTCTTTGAATCCCAAATCACTGCTCATAAATGGAGAAGGTAACGCTGCGGTGTACGGGTGCAGTAAGGTTATGTACAAATATCCAGCTGCAGTCAGATAAAGGTATTGCCAACTGTCCGACGATAAACAACATGAAACATGTTTTGAAGTAACGACTGCACATCACTGCAGCATCGACTTTATTCTCAAACACATTATTAGAATCTAAAAATAAGAAAATCTTCATGGTTGATGCCCAGAGTCCTTTCATCTGCCAAAATAAAACACATGAATACAAAGAGATACAGAGCAACAGAGATGCCTCTTTCCATTATCCTCAACACAAAAACAAACCTCAGTTTGATAAAAAAAACAAACCCAAAAAAAAAACATGAAAACACAGCCAACCCGGCAATAGTTAGTTTTTTTTTTGTTTTTTTTTTTAAATAGTCTCTGAGCACAGAGAAATAGAGATGATAAAAGAGACCATGCAAACCAGTCAGCCACTCTGCGGTCTTATTAACACCTCACACTCACACTTGCTTGGATCCAAATCCGTATTATCGACAGACATATGCCAGGAGGAGAAGCTGGCTTCATACAAAGGAGTACTTCTTTTATCAACAGGAAATGTTTAACATTTTATCATCTCGGGGACTAAAATATTTCAGATTTCTTCAAGAGAACAATGAAAGTTATTTCATCTTAGACATTTATTCACATTTAGAGCCTGGATAAACAAGTGGGGGGGGGGGGTTCTTCTGCTTATCTTTAAAAAAGCAACTTAAACTGGGGTTTTAATCAATGTCTTCCCTTTACAGAGTCACCCAAACCTGTGGGAGTTCATCATTTAAGCAAAGAGTTGGAGGAGGGAAACACAACCAGAGTAATATTTGGTTTATATTGTTACGTTTTTAAGGCTGTGCTTCTTTTGGCTTTGACAGCAAAGAAAACACAGCGACTTTCAGCTCAAAGAAAAAAAAAAAAAAGGCTGGCTTTAAATTTTTCCCATTTAACCAATTATGTTACAGCAATTTACACATGACCTACTACCGAACCTCCTGGCGCTGATTATAATCACCATCCTCAGTAGAAACAAGAAACTAGGTATGAAAAACTTCTGCGAAGACAGAAAATATTCAAATGTTGGGGGGTATGTACACCAGTCCGCATGGTTCACAGCACAGGATCTACCCACCTCTTTCCACTCACTCTTATTTTCAGCAGAAATGGGAACAATTATGCAGTGAGTGATACAGCCATTAACAGATGCTTATGCCACATTGTAAACACTGCTATACTTTAAAGAGATAGTAGTAATATATACAAACTCATTCGGTTTTTCTTCTGCTTGGGGTTTTGTTTAGTTTATTTCTTTTAAGTGCTGAATTCAAGTTTTAGTTCACACTTTGATGACAAGTCCACTGCGAGTCCGTTTCGTGTTTGGAGATTTGATTGGGCGGTAAGTGAGAACCAGGCCCGACTCAGTGCTGGAGTTCCTGTTGTGGCAGTAGAAGGGTCTGCATTTGGTGCCGTTTTGTCCCGAGATTAGCTCAGATACAAGGGTTTGTCTCTCTGAAGACTTCTGGAGGAAAACAGAGAGATCAGTCATCAGTTAAGATTCGTCTTTCTAAAGATAAGTGCCTGCTGGTCTTTTAAAACTTGAAAATAAACTTTAGAAATGAATAAACAAAAACTAAAAATAATTTTGACAAAACTTTCTATTCAACTGCCTTCTTAAAAGGTTAACATCGGTGAAAATGACAGAACTGTACTTTTTTTTTCTGCCTGTCTGAAGAAAAGAAGTTGGTTTCACCATGAGAGGAAAATGTGACAAAGAGAAGTGGAAACATTGAACAAATGAAGCATGCGGGGTTCTGCTCTGAGGAGTGATAAGAAAACTGTAACCATTCTCAAACAACATATAACGAGCCAAAATCCCATTTTTTTGCAGATCGTTCTCTTGAAAAATCAGTCAAATTTCACCCGAGCAGGGGTGTAGATAGAAGGTGGGGCGTGGGTGCCCACTGAAGTTTGCTTTGGTTCCCTTTTTTCAATTGTACAGCCATTTTCACTTTTGCCTTATTAACTTCAATAGTATTATCGGCTTGATAGTTAAAAATATTAAAAATGAAATTTGGACATCATAAAAGTTCAGGTTTGAAATGTGTTGTGATCCTGTGACAGGAGGTAACATTAAACTTACACAACTCTACATAAACACACAAAGAGGCCTTTTTAGTGTGTTTAAAACTGAGTTCATTTATTTTATGCCTACTTATGCTAGACACAGTTTCATACTTGGGACTTCTACGTCTCCGAAGATGGAGAGACGTTAACCCGTGGTGAACTGTGGTGTTAATACCAACCCATTGCCATGGTATTCAGTGCTCCAGTCCAAGGAAGGGTGGTGGTTCGGTGTGTGGCGGCCCAGCTGGTGGTAGTCCACTGATGGAGACATTACTGCTCCACTATTCAGCATCGCTCCGCCCATTGACTGGTAGTCAGACTGGAGGGAAGGATGGTAGCCCTGGAATGAAGCAGCAAAACAAAACAAGTTTAAGATGAGGTCATTACGTTTTTCTGCTCATGTATAAGTAAACATATCCCCCACCACAGGATTACAATGGGAAACAAATTAAAGTGCATAGCATAAATATGCAATGCCATGCAAAAGTATTCACACTTTTTACACATTTTGTGATGTTACAACTGCAAATGCCAACATATTTTAACTGTGATATGATAATAATAATAATAGTTAAGTTCATAAATGCAACTGTGAAAGGTTTGGTGTTCATTTGTATTCAGTCCACGTGAATTACCAAGTCTTTCCAGCTCCAACTGTTAAATTATTGGGTATGTATCTTCCAGCTTTGCACATCTGGAGCATTAATTTTTTCCCTCATAATTGTGAAAAACTCAAATTGAGACTGGATGAAGAACATCAATTTTCAAGCTTTGCAATTGAGGGTTTCACAGAATAGTTGTAATATTAAAACTGAGGATGAATTACACACATGGACACTATTTGCATAGGTGACTTCTAAAGGTAATTTGTTTTCACCAGATTGTATTTAGTTGCATCAGAGTCAACAGAGCTAAACGCAAATGCATGCCATGCTTTTTATACATGTATATATATATATTTTTGCGTCATTGAGCAGGTGTTCATCATCTTCTTCAGCCTCAATTAGTTCATAGATAGCTGAAGTTTTATATCAGCGGGTCTTAAAAACCTTCCGATTCAGAAAAGAGGTTTCCAGATGAAGTGGGACGTAAACGTTCGCAACGTAAGCGAAGTGAAAAGACATCAAATCAATCACAGGTTCATCAGCGGCAATTAGTGAGGCTTGAGCGTCTTGTGGATTTCATCAAATGTGAAGGAGGTGGGCGGAGTGAAAGGGAGGAGGAAAACGCAGGAGGTGGAGCAGGAGACGGAGAAGGAGGTGAACATTTCTCCAACCTGAGGACACTCAGGAGAAACGGGGACGGAGAAACGAGGGTGCGCGACGACAACGTGCAGACGTGATCGTTTGTGCAGGGAGGAGAAGGAGAGAGGGAGTGAAAGGGAAGTTAATCTGAGCGTTGTGAGTGAAAGAGGAGAAAGGGGAGGACAGCAGGTGGTTGAGTTCTCCCCCCGCTCCCGTCCCCCTCTCCTCCTCTACCTCACCTATTCATCTATTGTCGAGCAAATTCTTCTCCTTTACTCCTTCACAAAGACCCCATCTGCCTCCTTTGTCTCTCCCTCCCTCCCTTCCCCCATCAGCTCTCACTCTTCCCCCAGACAAAAAAACATAAAAAAAAAAGTTTGGAGCTCGGTCACTGTCTCTTCTCGTTTTTCCCTGTTTTCTTCATTTTTCTTATTTACTCTTTTTCTAAAACCAAGGAGTGAGGGGAGAT
The DNA here is from genome assembly GCF_904066995.2 of Poecilia reticulata. Classification (NCBI taxonomy): domain Eukaryota; kingdom Metazoa; phylum Chordata; class Actinopteri; order Cyprinodontiformes; family Poeciliidae; genus Poecilia; species Poecilia reticulata. Next base: position 10,966,903 of record NC_088846.1, read on the forward strand.
TATGAGAATCGGGGATTTAAAAGAGAATGATAAAGTTAGTCCAACTGGAAGATTCAGTGTGTTTCAGTTCTCAGTGTAACATACGGTAAGGTTACCGGTAACCGTCTTTATTAAGAGGAAATCTCTTAATGATCCCAAAATAATCACTGATAAGATAGCGAAGAAACTGACTGACTTGCAGAGAAATAGGAGGAAATGTTGATATCTGAGAAAAAGATCAGATGAAGCGAAACCCAAACACTGCCACAATCATGTTTTTATTTTCTCTGGCAACAAAAAACCGAAGCCAAAAAGAGAAAAATGCTAATTACAAACTATTGGCGACTATCAAACAAAGTCGCCGAGCGGCTGAGTAGGGGAGTGGTTGTTGACGCGCAAGCTGATCGAAACGTAAATCCAAGCTGCAACTACAATGATTTTATTGTCAAAATCCAAGGCAAAACAGTGTCCAAAGCAGCATAAAAACAGATCCGTAGAATCAAACAGTGATCAAAGGACAAAAACATAGCGGCCAGCAAAAAGTAGACTTTTCCCATCACCCACTGACTGAAGTCACCAGGTGAGCAACAGGTGATCTACAATCACTAATAACACCACGTGATCCCACACTACCCCTATCCACAACACAAACAATATTAGTGCTTCAAGGTCCCAATTACTCCAGACTAAGCTCACCCTACAACCTCCATGACCTTTTAATTTGGCAAATCTGTAAAACTCCAAAGTCAAGGTAATAATTGTGCTTCTGCGCTCTTAATACTTACCAAATGGATAAGATTTTCCAAATCTGTGTTCCTGGAAGTCCTACCACGATGCTACCGGCACAGATTTATTATCTGGACTAAGATTTTTCTCACAATGGAAGGGTTGTCCACCTCCAACGACTGATAAGGTATCGACTGAGGTGGTAAAACCACCGGGATGAAAAATCCAATGGCAATAGAAAAAAATCCACCATCTGTGTTTTTCTGCCGACCACTTAGAGATGATATCACCAAACGATTGAGCCTTGAAGTCACTTCTTTTAAGCATTTCGTTGTTACTGCTGTAGAACTGTTTCATAAACCCTATGAATGTCCTCCACCATCCTTCTCTAATCCCTAAATATGATGCCAGGCCTTCGCTTTAAGAGGCTGATAAACACGTTTTCCATTTGAAGTATAGCCTTATAAGCTCACACGTTCATTCGGTTAGCAAGTTTATGCAATTTGGAGGTGTGTGCCCTCTTTAAAAGTTGTGAGTACAGAGAAATCAGAGTAGTAGCAGGAAGAAAGACACAGTTTCTTCAAGATGTCCTGCCAGTCCACTGAATGCATCATGAGGTTGAGGTGCTGATGCCCGGGTGATTTCGCTGACTAAACAATGCAGATGTGTGTGTGTGTGTGTGTGTGTGTGTCTGTGGGCCATGAGTTATGAATTATGCTACCAGAATCCTCCACACATCACCCAGGACCTGTACATGTCGCCATCAGAGCCCCATAACTAATGCGGAGCTCTACATTCTTGGCGCATTGATACATTTTCTTCCATTAATTTGATTCCCATTTTCTTATTTATCTCCACAAAATGCAAATCAAAGCAACAATTTGCTTATTTTTCTTGTAAGGCAACAACAGGACGCATCTCCAGATAGGTCGCACCAGGACGAGGTTTTTTCAGACCAAAACTATTTGCAATTTTCAAGAGTTTTTCGACTGTAAAAATTTGCTAAGATGTTCGAGCAGAAATGTAACAACACCTGACCCAGAAAAACAAAGTGTTCTCATTGCGGCTGCTGAGTAAAAATGCATCTGTGCCACCGTGTGCACACAGGGCTCCTCTTTAAAGGAATTCCCGTCTCAAAAAGTCTTAATTAAGCAAGAATGATGGAAACAGAGAACGCTGATGGAAAGGAAGATGCTCAGAGTAATGATGCTTGCTTTGGTGGTGGCTCCAACACCCTCAGCTTTACTGCTACCAAATCGCCCTTCATGACTAACATCAAGCTTTTTTTTCTTCTCTGAGATTCACTGTTGCGTTATTAATGGTTTCTGGATAGCCGTTTGATCTGACCCGCTAAAACCACACATGGAAAAAAAAGACAAAATGTCCTGCAGGTTTGTGATAAACGGTCCAGTCCAGTTCTAACCAAAAATTAGGTTATTTCAAGATTATCTTCATGAAAGTGAACTTTGTGTCACAAGACTTTACCTGATTTCTATTAAATTTGTAAAAGTTCATCAAGTTACCTGTTTTTTTGGTGCACTTACACAACAAAAACAGTAGAAGTTTATAGTTTTGATAAAAAAGACAAAAAATAAAAATAAAAAATTTAAGTCGCCGATATTGGAGCTGATCAAATGGAAATCGTCTCATTTCGATCTTTTACTAATTAATTGTTGCGCCTCTGTTTGAAGGCACATTGAATGCCTGGTCAAAGGGCAGGTTTTTATTGTGCGTTTTCACTTCTCGTTCTAGTTTTAATCATGACAGAAACTCGGCACTGTGTTATATGGGTCATTGTGTGAATATGTCTAACACGTATGCAGAAAAATATTTCCGCAGCATTTCGTTTTATTGGGTGGGCGAAGAAAACTCAGGTTTTAGTATCAGCGAGGTGTTTAAAAGCAAAGTCAAATGAATCTCAGAGATGCAAGACAATATCTGGAAAAAAAAAGAAAAAAAAGATCTATGACAGTTCTGTCTGTGAGAGAAAGCAAGACTTAGAGGGTGTAACAGAAAGGCTAAACATTTTGCAGAAAAATTCCCTGAATTATCTTTTTTGTATTTCAACCGCTGTGTGTCACGAGTCTTATTGGATTCGAAAAGGCATCATCTCTATTTAATTCATTTTTGATTTCCTCCAAAAATGACACGGTCACATGGCAGATTATCGCTTGAGCACTTTTCAGTTCTCGGTTTAGTTTTAGTCACAACAGAAACTGCATGGTGGTAAACGGGTCATGAAGGGATTAAGTTTAAGAAGTGCGGTGCACATAGAGGTCTCTACAGTATTCATGCAACGTTTTTAATTTCAGATAGATCTGACTGTCGGCGAGATTTTCCCCCAAACCTCATCAGCAATTCAAAAACGACATCTGCAGCTTTTGATTGATACTACTAACAAACACAACTAGTAAAATTTAAATAACATGATAACTGATTAAACAAAACGACAAAACGACAAAACGACAAAACGACAAAACGACGCGTTCAGTGGTTCTGACCTGTGTGATTGCAGGGGAGTGTGTCATTCCCAGAGAGTGTCCACCGAGATGCTGGTGCTGATGGTGTGGGCTGTGCAGGCCGCCCAGGTGCGCCTGACTGTGGAGGGGGGGGCTGATCTGGAGAGGAGGAGTGGAGGCCGCCGCCACGTTCCCCAGGGACAGGGCTCCCTGGTGGGGGACGCTGGCCCGCGGCACCGTCCCTCTGGAGGACAGAGCCTGAAGTTGGGGATGGATCTGGTGGTGGGGAGGGGGTATGTGCGGGCCGAGCCCGGGGCTGGAGGAGTGGGAGGGGTGTGAGGGGTGCGGGTACGACATGTACATGCCCGGGTGCTGGTGGGACGGGAGAGAGTGGGGGTGGGAGGAGATTGAGCTGGGGGAAGCGTGCGGACCTGGGTGGCCGGGATACACTGAGGGTTTGGGTGTGAACATTGAGGTAGGTGAGGGGGAGGAGTTGGAGGCAGAGTGAGGGGCTTTCATCTCGGAGGGGTCACTGTAACTCTGCAGGAAAGAAAACAGGAAGATTTACGTCACACTTGAACAGGTAACCGTGGGTCTGTGGGCTACACAAAACGCGTTCTTTACATTTGTCACACAATCATTCTTAGATAATGAGATTTTAGTCGGCTTATTTTGAGCTCCTATCAGAGTGAACTATTTTAAGACTCTATCACTTTAAATCCAAATGAGCTGCTGCTGACCACGCCCTCCTCAACTCAACGTTTCCTCTCATACATAAAAATGTCTGCAAACAAATGCACAATTATACAACTGTCCATCTCTGAAAAGCAGAAGTGGAGCCTCCTGCACAACAGGCAAGAATGCAGCAAGGACGGTAAGTGAACAAAACTCTTGTCTTTTCCAGCAGCCGTTGTACGGCGAATACATTGGTAAAACCAACTGACCAAACGTGCTGCAGCTCCATGAGTTGCTAGGTGAGAGGCTGGCCTCGGCTGGCATTGCTAGGTAACGGTGCAGTGCTCGTTAGTTGTGACTTAACAAGAGGTTCTTAAAAGGGTTCAGATGTATGAAAAACTAAATGGAGACTGGAAATTAGCCACAGCAAGCTGTGAGTAAATGAATGGGTGCATTACCTGTGAGACGAGGCTGGCTCTGTAGGCAGCCAGCTGTTTCAGATATTCTTTCTTAGCCGTTTCTGTCCTCTTCTTGTACACCTGAAACACAAGCATCCACCAGAACAATGAGACCCAGTTTATTGCATTAACATCACAGACAGCTTTAACTGAGCTACAGCTGTACATATCAGAATTACAATTGGCTTCATTCGCCACAATAACATAATACTCTTGTTTAAACATCAAAGAGCTTATTTCGTTAAACTGACATGTTAATAACAGATTACTTTAATTATGCATTCCCAAAACACCCTCTGCAGTTCTTTGATTCACAACGCTTTCAATTCAGCTGACGTTTCACTTAGAGGAGCGTTGCCTGTGCAGCGATGACTGGCAGTCCCACTGGTACTGTTGTAGTTTATAGGGTTTGTTGTTGTTGTTTTTTGCAAAACTGATTCTTGTCATAATCATCGTGTCGTTGCTCATTTCCCACATCACGCAGTCTGCATTTGTTTCCATTTCATGGTTTGACTGAATAGGATAAACATGTTTTCTCTCACATGGATGGTGGTGGTTGTGTAAGGCACAAATGCAGACAAGAAAAGTATCAAGCAGCTTCAGAAACACTTGAGTAGCAGCGCTCCAACAGCATAAGATGTTGGTAAGAAATCGTTCAAACAGGGACTGGGAATTACCGAAGTTCAAGTTGAAGTTTGACAATCTATCAACAATAGATATTAACGAACATTTACATGTAAACACATTAGATTACAGCCGGGTGGTTAATCTCCATCTCTAGTTCCACTGGGAGGTTGATGTTAAAATACAATAATCTATGTTTTACACTAAAACATAGATTATTGTTTGCATTTTTACGGTTTTATATCTTATCTTAAACTTCCATATCTAATGTTAGGTTATGTTCATTTAAGACGAGAGCTGGTGCATTCACAATTTGTTATAAAACTGTACAATGATAACTTGAATTTAGAAATGTTTTGAGGTCCATATAGAATATAAACATTTCAGAGTAAGTAAACAGAAGAAAAAAAATGTATTCTGATTAAAATTGTATTGTTAATTATTGCAGCGGCTATCCAATTTAATTCAAAAATACTTTTTCCTAAAAAGGAAATTAAATATTGTTATTAAAATTCTTCAAACAGTTACTGTAGATGTCGGTGGCTGTTGGCAAGAAAAATCTCCCATAGCAGTCTGTGTTACAGCGAATTTGAAGGAGCCTCTGATTGAAGACATTTCCATAATAAGCTATTATACCCGACTGGAGCGGAAATTAAAGACAGGCTAACAGAAAATGGAGTTAAAACTATCAAAAAGAAAAAAAGTAATTAAAGAATAATGATGTAATTATAAATACATAAATCTAAAAACACTGAAGCTTTTTTTTACTTTGATGTGTAAGTGATTCCAGTTCTTTGCTAGGTGGTTTAGTCCAGCTCTACCTGTTTCTGCTCCTCTCCCAGGCCGTCCCACATGGAGGCCACTATCTTTGACACTTCTCCGAAGGTGGCGTTGGGGTTCTGAGCCTTGATGTTGGCCTGGGTGTCCCTGAAGAACAAGGCGTAGGCAGACACTGGCTTCACCGGCTCATTGGGGTCCTTTCGCTTCTTCTTCTTTGGTGTTTTGGGTTTCTTCGAGATGTCCACTGCAGCAGGTCGCTTTTCCCCCTGCAGAGAAGAAGCCGACTGATGGTTATAAGGTGTCCAGACGAGAGGGAAGAAATTCACCAGAAAATAGAATAACGAAATTAAAGTTGAACAAAAATTTTACAAAATAATTAATACGCATTTTTTTTTCTGTTAGCATGACCTTTCCTGTGACCTCTGCTTTACCAGTTTGATGCTATTAGTCAGCAGTGAAGATGAATCAAGGGGAAAATCCCGTCTAGTCAGCAGAAGTGCTCAAGCAATTCACATTGGGTACAATTTTATTCCCCCTTGATCAGCGAACATTTCCATGATATCACAGCTAAAGTGTCATGTCGGCAACAAATAGACTGCACTTAATTTCAGAAACACTTTATTAGCATAAAGAACGTCTTACAGAACCAATAAATATCATTTTTCTAAAGTTGGAATCAGAAAATCTAAAGCCTTGCATAATTATTGTTCCTGGGATTTTTTGTTTTTTGCCATTTTGCATAACATAACATAACATAACATAACATAACATAACATAACACAACACAACACATTTTTATTCCTTTGTTCTTTTACTTTTTTTTCTCTCCAGTGTCTGGGAGTATTAGTAACATTTTTGACTTTTTTGGGAGGTTAAAATTTAAGCCTACATTAGTTAAAAAAAAACAACTAATGACGTGACGACAGCTTTCGCAACTTAAACATAAATTTGTCAACTGAGACACATGCCAGCGTTTTGCCGCTGGCATGTGTATTGATTTAGTTTGCAACAAATCAATGTCTTTCTACATTATAGGGAGATCTACAGTTTCCCATGAGGAAGAAGCTACTAGTGGAAAACGCCACAGGAGGGTTTTGATTATAAACACCTAAACACACAGGAAGCCAGCTTCAGCTGCAGAAAACCTGCAGGTTTGAAGAACGCTGGACGTATGGGGATCACTTTGTTTTGACAGGTCTGTTTGCCTCTCGGCATCATGGGGTTTGTAGTTTCGCCACGGCGTTGAGATTACTGCAACTGCTTAGCCAAAACTGGAAATAATGGAAAGAACGAATGTTGCCAGTGCACTACTGTAAAAAAAATGAAAGAATTAATTGCAGTGTCTGATATCTTAAGGCTGAAACCCGGTTCTTACATTATTCAACTCTGTATGAATACTCCCCAGTTTCATTTTGTCTAGTTTTGTAATTCATCACACTTTGTTTCACCCTTAAATTTAAGACATTTCTGTCGCTGCCACATCTTTCATTTCCCCATAAACCAAAAGCTTAATACGTCGTTAATTAACTACTTCCTCGGCACAAATCATCATTGCAACACCAAACTTTCTGACAGAGCGCCATTGTGTAGCTGGTTGATAAAACAGATAAAAACAAGCCGTGTTTATCTTCTCTTGTTAATTAGCCAAACAGGCCATTTTAAATTTCACACCAGAATAGCTTAAGCTTCTGAGTAGTGGCAGAAACACAAGGGACATATTTTTCAATATTTAGTAAACGATGGTTAGATTTTATGTGACGGAATAAGCCTTTTGTTAATGAATTCATACAAAATCGTTCAAAATCCACAACTTTTAATATCCTCCGGGAATAATTGTGACTGACTCCATGAACTGGTTTATCTATTATTTCAAGAAGCTGTTAGGAAATCACAAGCAACACTTATCTCATCTTTTTTCTTTAAACATTAAAAATGAACGCATGCAACGTATGATGATATGGTAAGAATGATGCTTCTGTTTCGAGCCTCACTTATGAGTTTCAACAGCTCGCAAAACACTTGGTAGTTTGTTATACAAGAACTCCGGCTTTTATTGGACCGAGGTTACGTTACTCATATAGAGTTACCTTTTACGACATGGTATTAGTGTCAGAGTGCAGTGACACTGTGGCTTTTCCTCTGAGTGGCACGGAAAAGTTCACTAGTTGCAACACTTCACCATAAACTGCAGCTTTAAAAGCAAGAGGGAAAGACTTGATGTGGCTGGAGTTTACCTTCACTCTAACTCTAAATACATTTAAAAAAAATACATATAGAGTAAAGAACCTTGAAGGGCCTGGAAAGAACCCCGAAATACTCTGTGCAACCACAAAGTATTTCCTTACTTAATTATTCTTAATTTCATTGGTAAATTAATAAATTGTGAATAGTGATGCAGACGGAAGCTGGCTGGTGGTCAGAGTGGAGACATATTCATATTTGTTTGTTAATGTTGTTTGTTGTCGTGTCAGTAAACACAACTAAGCCCTAATATTTGACTGAACAACAACACTCAGTGCTGAAGACGTTGTAGCAGCTACCAGGACAAAGTTTCCTGTTTTCAGGTCCCTAAAAGTGAAGTTTAAGGAAGAATCTAAAAGGACACTTTCCCTGCTGCAGCAGTTTTCAAACCCCTCTTGTGAAATCATTTGGATTTTGACATTTTTGGAAGTCTTATAGGTGAGATGAGAATCTACTTGCTCTAATAAGCCAGAGGTGTCAAACTCATTTTCATTTGGGCCATAGCAAGATCATGAATATCCTCAAAGGGCAAGCTGTGGCAGAATGCATCAGAAAAATCCATTAACAAACTGCTAAAATATTAACAAATAGCTGTCTCTGCACTTGATCAGTACTTCTTAAAATCAAGTTTAAAAAAAAGCTACAGCTGGTTGGATTTGGCCCCTATAGGCCTTGCGTTTGACACAACATGTAGAAATCAGTTTATATTTACTAAAGCTGCAAGAGTTGTGCTAATAATTGCCAACATGAGGTGCTAAAGACTGCAGATGTCAACTACTATGTGTTTTAAAATAGCAAAAACCCCGGTTTACAGCGACTTTGATTATACACACAGTGTGACGTCGCCTCTGGTGCAAATAAACACACTAGATGAGTAAGTAGAGGTTGTTTTCATTAAAGAAGGTCAGAAAATTTTATACCAGACACTGGCTACAGGAGTGTGAAATTCAGCCTTTTTGCACGCAAACATTGTTTTTATAAAAATTTGTGAAAGAATTGGTTGCTATGAGAAAGTCAATGAACTCCAGTGTTGATGCCACCGGTTCAGTACAGATATGTAAATGTGTAGGAGAAGCTGCCTGAGTTTAGGTCTTTAAGAGCGCTTGCTTTTATTTCCCATGAGTCTCGAGGTAAGTAACCCTTTATTTTATGTTTTAACCATTTTACAGCTGCTGAAAAAAAATTGCTCGATATTCTTCAGCGGTAATGGTTTCATTTCTCCAGAATATGAAGAGTCGGTTGGGTGCAGCGAGCTTGTTTCCATGTGAGACAGCGAACAGTAAGGGAGCTGATTTCTATCTAGTTGATATGCAGACAGAATGAGTCTGTTATGACACATAACATCATAAGTCCCTTCTGCCTACACACACACGCACACACACACACACACACACACACACACACCCACACACACACACACACACACACGCACACACACACACACACACACTACAGCATAATAAAAAATGGTGGTTACATGTCTCACTGTTCACAGCTCATTGAGATATTATGAAATGACTCACACAGCCAGCGGTTTCTCTGCTTCTGAGGAGTGTGTGTGAGATTTGTTTTGTGTTTTTTTTTTTTTTTACCCTGAGTCCATCGTCGTTGTCGTCCTCGTGGGCCGAGCTGGGAGGAGACGGAGTGGTAGATTTACTTCCAGGAGGTGAAGGGGAGTTATGGGGAACAGGGTTCCCATTCATCCCCAGTTGGGATTGGTTAATTGTGGACAGCTGGTTTTGCTGGCTCAGGCCCGATTGGCTCCTGGGTCCAAGCGCCGCTTTGATTGGCTGCTGGCTGCTGGCGAATCGAGAGTCCGAGTTCACCATCTGCTGCATCTGAGCAAAGACAGGAAGCGATAATGAGAGACAGTTATTACGTCTACGAGGCCTTGAAAAAGCATTCACGCCTTTTAAGTGAAGTTATGGTTGCTGCACCACAAGTTTTAGAGCGTTTTATGAGGTTTTTATGCGACAGAAAGGAAAAGGAAACGAGGCTGCGATGTGCATTTCAACTCACCCTTAAATAAAACAGCAACAAACAGCATTTCAAAGCCACCTGTTCGGTAAATAGTCAAGCTGAGTGAAACTGAAGAAGGTTCTCTTATCAGATGACACCAGAACTGAACTATTGTGTTGAGGTGTTGTGGTAAACTAACACTGCTGATCAAGAGCGAGATAAACCTCATTATCCCCAAGAACCTATTTGTTTTGGATTTTTTTAACCAGTCGAGAACAAAAGTGAAGAAAATTAGAACACCGTCAACAAAAAGTTTTGTTTTCACACATCTGTGTGTTTGCGCGCCCTGCCAACGCCGTCCCCACAGTAACTCATGGTGGTGGCAGCATCAGGATGTGGCAATGATTTTTCTCAGCAAAGCCGTGGAAGTTACTCAGTATTAACAAAAATATAACAAGCCATTAGTTTTTTTATGCCTGTAGTCTGTAAAAGATGTGTGTTAATAACAGTAAAAAAAAAAGAAAAAAACGGTAGGCAGAAAAAAATAAGTAAATAAATAAATGGTGTCACCCTTTTACCCAATTTTTACTATTTATTTAAAACATTTTTTTTAAACAAAATAATTACCTTACCACTACTTTTTTGTTTGAAACAGAGTAAGAGGTGAATACTTATGAAACTTCTCAATTTAATGAAAATATATCACTTATCAATTCAGTAATTAAAAACATGTGCTATGCATATAGCCAGATCAAATTATTGTGCTAAAGAGCCAACAAATAAATTATATTACATAAAATCAAAATGATTGCAAATAGGTATTATCTTATTGTTAATATCAGAAAATGTGATCTCATTTGGTTTTCTTTGCATATAGATATACACATAACGTCAATATATGAATAAATCAGCAGCTAATAACCTCTTAAATAGGGTTGTAAAGCTTACTAAAGTCAAAGAACGCGCAAAATGCAAAAACATTGAAATGCTTTTTGAGACTTCCTCGGATTTCAATAAAGGCGTGAAGGCAAACGAGTCACAGCTTTTCTCTTTGTTTGCAGTCAGTAGAAATCAAAACACAGCAACAGACACAAATGCATGCAGGACTTGTTGATAAGTTCTCATGTTTTGGGCTATAAATTGTTATAAAGAAAAAAGTGAATCAAATCCTCCTCAAGTGTCACACAAACCTTTCCCGGTTTGCTTTTAAATCTGGCCTAAATCTCAGACTCTGTGCTGCGCTGAAAGAGAGTCAGAGGTGCATAACACGCTCATCATGTAACAGACCTAACTCTGAACCCGTCCGCCTCTGCTTGGTGGGGTCTGTGCAGCCGACCAGGATTCGCTAATAATGAAATCTGATTGTAACCGTGGCAACAGGAAATACAGGTCTGAGGTAAAGGCAGGATGAGAAGTCATTTAAAACATCAATTCCCATTTTCCCACTCATGTGTAAGTACATCAATAGGGCTTTTTAAACCCCATTTGCCACACTCCACAGAAGTGGCGACGTGTCTGGAGGAGACGCCGAGTCCGCAGGTGCAGACTGAACAAATACGGACAAGTTTATTCTCCGCGCCCCCGAGGCCGAGGTAATTTATCAGAAAGATGTTTACTGCGGGATGTAAAGTAACCAGACAGCCCAGTTCTCACTTTTACTGTCACACCTGTGTCATGAATGCATAATGCTTTATTGGCTTTTAAAACAAAAGGTTTCAACAAAATTGGATGGCACCTTAAATAAATCTTGGGGAAAAGGAAAAAAAAGCAACAGGCTTGAACTGGTTTATATACCTGTAAAACTATAAATAAACCTTTTATAATGATTTCAAATCAGATGAAGGTCATAATTCAGTAATATTGCAGTAGTTTTTGCTAGATAAAATGCACCAGTGTCATAAAATCAACACGGGAGTTAAACATATGTGAGGTTTGACGTCAACGCGAACAAATGAGGACTTATGGGAAATGGTCCTCTTAAAAGCAATACATGTCGGGTTTTCACTGATGTTAAACAAAAGCACAACAATGACAGTGTTTGATTTAATAGCTGCAGCAGATAATGCTGGGATTTATGGCTAGATTATACAATTAAGTCAATGAGTGAACAGCTCCACAGCTGTTGTGGGTGAAATTACTTCAATTCTCTAGTTATGAATTCATCTAGTGCTACCAAAAATAATAAGAAAAAAACCCTGCTAATTATGCAGTGATCTTACAGCATATTATTTTACTGATTCCAAAAGGTTACAAGCTAAAATTAGAAGTCGTAAATATGCATCGTAGTAACCAAAGTTCATACCTTTAGTTGCAACAGTACAAACTCTTTTATTATTTAACTTCTCCGTATTTGACATCAGATCGACTTGTGTGCAATTTAATATAAATGCAGCTGCTCTATGAATGCCTCTATGTTGTTAAGAGGACATTTGTGAACAAAAACATCAAGAAGACACAGACAGGTAAGAGAGAAGTTGTGGAGATGTAAAGCGGGGGTTAGGATAAAAAACAGGGAAAAAAACAGTCGATGGGTGTGCAAAGTTAGTAGAGTTATACCCAGTGTAATTGTAGAGAATAATTGTTCTAAAATGTATGACACCATAGTTTTCATAAACCTGTATAATTTTTGATGCTCCACAACATTTGTGTCGGTCTGTTGCATCTAATCTGTAAAATAACGGTCAACCAAAACATAAACTATGATTACAGTCTTCTTCAGACCCTTTTTACTGCTTACTTATTATATTCTAAAGCACAAACCAGTCAAATGGAAAACATGTTTTGCCGTGAACTTTGACTAGACTCCGTTCACCCTTCAGCTCGGTTTTAAATAGCATCCTGTGAAGTTGAACGATCTCAATTTGAGTCAGTCTGTAGCGAGACTCTGTCCACTTCTCAGGAAAACAAAAGTTAACGCCGTCAGCCTCGGTGTGGGAGCATTCATCATCACAAATAATGGATGATGGCGTGTATTTAGAGTTTCCTTTCGGTTTAAGCATTGAATAATAACGGATGTGGCGGGCTGTGCCCCAACCTCTTGGGAACATGCTACCTGAACTCGGTTACTGGCAGTGGCCGCCGAACGCTGCCGCTGTGGTATTCAGATGGAACGCAGGGTGACATTTCTCGAACATGGGACGAGGTTTTAGGCTGCTGCGAATGCCGATGGAAATAGTACAGAATAGTATCTGTGGTTTGGCCTCATCGAGAAAAACATTCATTTGTCACACAGGTTAAATTATTGAGAAAGGAAATGTCAAAAATATTGACAACAAAAACAAAGTATTCACATATTTACCGTAGCCGTAGGACATTTGCTGTAGAGGCTAAAATCATTTCTAAAGTATATTTTTGTGGTTAAATATATTATCGATTTGAACCAAAATGCAGAGCAAAATTTTATAGAATTTAACCTCCCTGTCGACCTAAAGGAATAATCGATGGAAAAACCTGCTAGATTTCCCCTTTGAGGAGACCGGAGGGTTGGGGAGATGACGGGAGAACCCCTGATGGGTAATGACTGAGTCATGTCGGGGTAAAAGCTCTGGGAGCAAACGGTGGCCGCACATTGTTACAAAATGTGTGGTTTGAGAAAGAATTTCAATATGAGAACGCGTTCTTGCTTTCACTGAAAAGACCGTGAATTTGTCACATGTGGATGCACGAGAACAGAAGCAGATATTCTGAACTTAAACGTAACTTAAAAACAGCACAAATTGAATGTATTCACTGAAACGAGATACGCAGTTCAAATGATTCAGCAGTGGAACGGTAACCAAGGGGGGTTTCTACTGACACACTTATATAAAAAATGGCTAAATATGCGATTAAAATAATAGTAATAATAAACACAAATCATCTTCCTATCTACTTTTGCAATATAATCAATAAGAGGAGGAAAAATAATGCAATAAAACAATAATAGGTAAGCATATAAGGAATAAAACTTGCATTTTTATTTATTTATTTACAGATTTTATACATGCTGTTCCACATTGTCAGAGGATATTTTATATTCTACATTTGTAATTATTAAAAATCATATTTAAAATGGTGACATACACGCCTGACACAATAAGCAATCAATCAATTAATCGCATAACAAATCAAAATGAGCTCTATTTCTATTTGGACAATAATTGCTAAAGAGATGCTCCCCTTTAAGATTATTGAAAAGTCACCATTTTGAGAAACGCTGCAAGTTAGTTTGCACTACCTGCCACTGTTTCCCTGCCTAAGCTGACTGATTATTATTATTTTTTAATGAATAATGCACATTATTGTTGTTTTGTTACTTTATTTTGGATATTTAAAATGTTTTCCAGTTCCAGTGGTAAATATTCCTTGGAAATTAAAGATTTTTTTTCCCCAATATTTGACATGGTGCACTATTTATTATATAAAATGGTTTCAAGAAATTATTTGACTAATAAAACTCTGATCTGAACATATATATGCAGAAGATTTACTCAGCAAGAGATTTAGATTATAATTCTGGCTAACAGGGCTGCACAGTGGCGCAGTTGGTAGAGCTGTTGCCTTGCAGCAAGAAGGTTCTGGGTTCTGGGTTCAATTCCCGGCCCCAGTCTTTCTGCACAGTCTTTCCCACAGTCCGGTTAATTGGCCTCTCCAAATTCGGTCCTAGGTGTGAGTGTGTGTGTGTGCATGGTTGTGTGTCTCTGTGTTGCTCTGCGACAGACTGGCGACCTGTCCAGGGTGACCCCACCTCTCGCCCGAACGTTAGCTGGAGAAGGGCACCAGCAACCCTCCCGACCCCACTGAGGGACAAGGTTGTAAGAAAATGGATGGATGGATGGATGGATGGATGGATTCTGGCTAACAATATATGGAAATACTTTAGTTGCAATCCCCAAAACATTACTTTTTGTCATTTTCAAATACTGTTTCAAAAGTAAAAAAGGCCGTAAGAAGGTAAATTATTATTATTAGTTTTTGATATTTTCTTCAGAGAGATTATCTATTTTGTTTATATTTCTTAACTTACACATTTATATGTCCATTTAAAAAAATTCCAAGCAGATGAAAAAATAATGAAGCTGCATATGACCTAAAAGGCTTTTCTTTCGTGTTTTTTTTTTTTTTGTGACTTAGGAAAATATCTGAGTCAGAAGTGATAAACTAGGATTTATTACTTCAAACTACAGAAAGCCGTGAAGTAATCATTACAGCAGCGGCAAAATAATAAAAACAAGTGAAGTCTACATTTCTGTATTAACTACAACTGAATACTCTTGCTCCTGTAGGAATAACACACACACGCGCGGACGCACGCACGCACACACGCGCACACACACACACACTCTCTCTTTGATTTGACTCTTTCTACCCACACCGATTAGGCTCAGCTCGGCATGGCTGCTAGGCAACAATAATTCATGGGCTGGCAGTAAATGTATGAAAATATAACAGTGGGGTCTAGAGACCGAAGCAGACAGAGAGAAAGTAGGACTGAGAATGTAAAATAAAACCTTCCTCTCACATAATCAACTCCGCTGCAAGACAAGCTGATGAAACCCAAACAGGAGAAATGTCTAAAATTTCATTTTAAAAACTGTTGTGTTTCGCAGCCACTCTCACGCCAACTTCTTGTGTTTCTCAAGCCGAGTTCCAATATTGCAGCAGCCACATTCAATATAGAGATCAAGGAAACAAGAGTCAAGAACTGAAAGATCACGAGTGGGAGGTGAGAAGTTTCGTTCTTCATAAAAACAGGAGCAATCTTTATTACCGACTTTGTAAACCTGCGACTCTGATCTGAGCAGCCGGTTTCAATGACAGAGAAGTCTCGGGCATAGCTTTCATTTCTTTACTGTATGACAAAGGTTGTCGCAGCCTGACTGTCACCACTAAAAGCAAGATTTTCACTTTACCGTGAAACGGAGACTTAAAATACGAAGCAAATGTCAGACGGAGCGGCTGCTGTCATCGGTTTTCAAACAGAACAGCGCTCCCCCCAGGCTGCATGCTGCTACGCTGAGTAAAAAAAAAAAACAGTAAAAAGAATACAGTTTAACATCGCCGGAGGCCGTCGGCTTAAATCTGACGACTCGCTGGGATTCTCATTGAGCTTCTAATGAGTGGAGTCAAAGGACGTTTGACCACAAAACTGTGATCGCCGTCTCTAATGCGTCTGTTGTGAGTTAAAGCGCGTTGGGGGAGCAGCAGGCGGCCAGTCTGAGTCGATCACAGATTGAAATTGTTTCAGAGACAAATAAGAGAAACAAGGTCACAATCTCAAACTTTTTGGTTCTCAGCATGAGTGGAAGGCACAGATGATCACAGTGCCAGGCTTTAGATAAAAGGAGGAGATTCTCCTCAGAAAGGCATAAATAACACAACAATTCATCCAAATCTGGTCAGTCGAGAGGTCGTGGATTTTTCCGAACGGCAACAATTTGAAAGTTTCATTTTAAAAAGAGAAAAACCTGTTCCTACATCTGAGGTTTGTCTTCTTCTGTAGACATCCTGGAAATATACAGGATATAATCTATGCAGCCAATTAGGAAACCATCTGCGGAAGAATTTAGAAAATATGTCTTTATTTTAAAAACAAGCAAAATAGAAAATACAATTATTTTCATAATTTGCTTTTAGAGATAACGTTTTTTAAAGAAGTCTCATCTATTTCAGATGTGATTGGCTTTAAACGAAAGGTTTACTCAGAAGAAAATTTAACCAAATGATCTTTTATTTATCACACACTTGAGCATTAAACAATTGTTTTTTTAAAGAACATTTAGTTCAGCTCTGCTACGCTGCTCACAAAGTGAATGCAAATATTGTTTATTATTCAGCAGTTGCTCTCCTGTTGCCTCCCACTGCAACCGTCAGGAGAAAACCAAACTGCATGACTGAGCGGCAAACATCCTTCAAAACGCTGAGTAACAATGTTTTCAACATGTGCAGCTGACGTAATCTGTGTTATTTTTTATAACCATTTTAAGTGGGAATAAATGCAGGATAACCTAATTTATTCCTCACCATAAATTACAATGTTTTATAACAACTGACAAAAGCAATAAAATATCTGAAAATATATTAGAAATTGTTTTGACTGGCACAAGTTTCACTCCAGAGCGACTTAGAGTTCGGAAAATATGATATATCACCTGAATTTTTTTAGTTTTGTCAAAACTGCTTTTATGTATACAGTCATACATGGAAATGCATATGCGTGCATTTTACTTTAATTTAGTGTTTTTATTGCATGTCTGTTGATGCTACTGGATTTGTGTCACCAAATATATATAAATATATATTCAACAGATTGAAATATGATCCGATAAGTACCTTTTGAAAATAACATATCTTTCAATAAGCCCACATTTCTGTATCAAAGTAGTTTTTTTTTTATTAGTGTGATGCAATGTATAATCTTAAATGTCCTGTTTTCAAAAGATGCAAGCAGATAATCATCAGAACTATTGAACTTACTGAGTTGAGTAAAAAGAAACAAATCCATTTTTAAAAATACTCTAACTTATTGAACTTGACTGTATGTCCAATTATGTTAGAAAAACACACAGGTAGGTTAATTACCATTGTGCTTTTAATCTTTTTTCTATCATTTTTATTGCTGCTGTAAGCAAATCCAAAACATATCCTGATTAGTTTCCGTGTCGCTCATCAACAGAGTAAAACTCCGTGTGCGAATGAGGTTCTACTCACCACAGAAAGCGTGCTGGTCATAGGCCCGCCGTCCGGGCTGAACGTCTCGCCGTCTTGGCTGAGCCCGGCAGCTCCGTCCTGGCCGACGGGCATGCCTGGCAGGTCGGCGCCCGGCAGCTGGTAGTGCCCCGCAGCCGAGCTGGGCGGTGGCTCCATGGGCTGGTACTGTCTGGGGGACGCGTCGTGAGGAAGGTGAGGGGGCAGCATGTGGTCCGGCAGAGTCGGCGGAGTGATGGGTGGGATGTTGAAATCCTCGTCACTGAAGCCGTTCATCGAATAGGACTATGGAGGAAAAATTTTTTTAAAAAGACACGTACGCATTAGAGCGACGCATTAGTGGATCTTCACTGATCTGGGACAAAAAATCCAACTCAGAGCTCGGCTGGACGGGCAATGTTGCCTTCAGCAGAGTGACAACTTGGGAGAAAAATCATTGGGAATCACATAGAGGGACCATAAGAGACTGAAGTGTCATGAAACATTACTGTCAGAGATAATGGATAAGAGAGATTGTAAAAACTGCCCATTATAATTACCTCTGGGAGTTTGAATTCAGCCTCAACTACTCTGCGCTCTTTCATCTTGTCACTCCTCTTCAGCCTGAGCTCCGTTCACACGCTAATCATCACTAATCACTTCTAATGACATATCCCGTCTTGGAAAAAAAAAAAGACAAAACCTGATTCTCACTCCGCTGCAGAGAAATTTGGTTATTTATACGCACCGACCGGTTTTGAACAGGAGAACAAAAAGAGAAGAGAAAAACGGGCGGGCCCCGTGTTTAAAAAAGAAACATCAGAGATAATGTGACAAGCAGAAAGAAGAGCAGGAACGCTCGTGTACGCGATTTAGAGAGAGAGAGACATGAAGAAGGAAATGGAGTGAGAGAATCATGCAAGAGGAGAGGGAAGAAAAACACAGTAGAGAAAAGAGAAAGAGAAGCCTTCTCATACTAATCTGACAGAGGAGATGGTTTATAGAGACTGACAGCCTTTTCTGCTTGGCTGGCCACACCAGTCTCTCCATCTCGCTTTCTTTTGGCCCCTCATCCCTCACCATCCTTCTACTTCAACCCCTCTTCTAATCTCATCCTCAGTTTCTCTTTCATGTCTCACTCGTTCCTTCTCCCCGACTCTCTGCCGCTCCGTGTCAAACCCCACATGCAGCGCTCGCTTGTAATTTGTATGACTTGTGAGCTGGCTAATGAGTTGGGGATTGAATGACGTGCGCGTGTGAACAGTTCATAATTCACAGCTGCTGAGCTAAAGATCTTCTCAGAAATGAGCGAAACAGGAGGACGCAGGACGTCGACAAAAGTGCAAAACTTGAACTTTTCTGTTTGTTTTTACGTTAAGAAATGGAGAAGTTCCAAGTGTGTGTCGGGTATTGTAAATTAAATTCATTACACTTTACAGTTGCGAAGTGTAAGGAAATGGAAACTTGTTTCTTTTAGTTAGCAAAAAAAAAAGAAAAGAAAAGAAAAAAAAAAAAGTGAAAAATCTGAAAAGTGCGGCATGCATCAGTTTTGAGATCCCCTGATTCAGGACCTTCTAGCCCCGCCTACAGACATCTAGCTGCGGGGAACTTAGACGTCTGCCTTTCCAGCTTTACATTTTCAGTTTTTCCACTGATTCTCAGTTGAACTTTGACTGTTCCCCTCTTACACACGAACATGTCTTAATCGAAGACATCACATTGAACCTTTGGCTGTATATTTAGTGTCACTGATGGAGTGGAAGATGAACCTCAGCCTTAGTCTCAAGTCTTTTGCAACCCTGCAATGCCACATTCGGTAATAATTTCTTAATATGTAATAATCTAATTAAATCTGGGTCTGAATATGCAATAATACGACCAAACGTTCAGAGATTTAAATATGTCCAATATGAAACATGATCACATTTATTAAGCTGAATACAAACACCGGTTTGTAATCGTTGACAGCATAATGTGCCATTATTATATTAAAAAAGAGTAACCGCCACATTTTGTTACAATCAGTGCAAAGTGTAGTAATGTTATTACATTTTTCTTTGATTTATGGTCGCTTTTCCTTTATTTCCTTCACTTATTTTCTCTAAAAAAATTAAAAAAACAACTCTATGGCTTAAATTGTAGCCCCCATAAGACCCCACAAAGTTCAGATTCATTTCTGTAAACATAAGAAAAGGACACAACTTATTTTGCTTCACAATAACTACTTTGCAAAAATCTACCACGTAGAAAAACCCCACTATAAATCAGGGATAGATGTGACAAAATGTGACAATGATTTTGAGCAAAATAATTATTAATGTGCAGTTTTATTACTCACTGAATAAATACACTAAATTTAAAAGTCTGCCTTTATTTCTAGTATGAAACAACGTTCATGCAATGAAAAGTTCATTGATTTTATCTAACAAATGGGTCCATAAACGTGGAGCAGAGGGTCTAAATTGAAGTACAGTGTATATTTCTATTCAACGTCTTTAAACAGCTATAAATGTTACAATTATACATTGTTGCAGGAAAGTGTTGGCTTTGATGTCCCTATTTAATGTTTCACTTTGCTTCTGAAATCAGGTAATCAGCTAAATGTGATTCTAAGCCTGGAAGTCGACAATAGACCTAAAGACCATCCTGATCTACGAACAAGTAAATCTTTCATATAGACCCCTGACTGAGCTCTACATAAATTATACTGGCTGTCTGTTTTCTGTCTGCCTCTTGCTCGCCCTCCCTCTCCTTCCATCATTTCTTCAACTTCTGCATAAATTACTCCTCTTCCTCGCTCTCTCCCTCTCTCCGCTCCTCCATTCAAATCGGCACAAAAGCCTTTACTTGTGCACCAGGAGCCTCTAGAAAGACTAATGTAGTCGGGATTAAGTCCTTTCACACATGTTGTGTTCGCATTAAAACTGAACTTCTCACACCTCCGTGTTCACTCGGCGCAATATGGGAAAGCACATATAGATATGAGTAATCAGACATGCCGGCTTTGAGACAAAGAGGGTGATTTACATGTATCTGCAGAGGGAATGTGAGTCATCGCTTAAATGCGTGCAACTGCTGGTCATTAAATTATGCTTGATCAGAACTGCTTAAAATGGAAATTATAGTGTTTCTTAATACTGTAATTTCAAACGCATTAACATAATTTATGTGCGTTTCAAAAGAAGAGATGTTTGCTTGAACAAATTTCCAAACTCCCAGCAGAATATAAAAACTTTTTCTTTAAGTATAAATTTGTGAAGGGATTTAAATGAAAGCCTTAGTTGAATATGGTTTTTATTATTTTCATAGAGCACAATAGTAAACAGTAATCCATCCATCTAGAAACTGGATGATGCTTTTACAGGAATTCAGCTACAACAGTTTCACTAATGCACATCCACATCAATCAATTCTCGGAGAATCTCAAATGTTTCTGTCATTTCATCAGAGAGTAAACAAAGACTCGGTTTTGCAGAGGCATCACTGAGCACGCTGGGTGGCGAATGAGGAGAAGGACAATCAGTTATGAAACCAAACTAATGAATCAAGTAATAAAACACTATTTTTTAGGGATCAGATCCAAAGTATCAGATCAGAGCATTTTGAAAAATGTTCAGTCGACGAATAAATGTAACTATGAAGTTGTTGGTGGGCCTGTCTGCACACCAACTAGGCATATTTTTAATTCAGAACCTATCTACAGGTGCATAATAATGATAATCATTGTACAATGACCATTACAACATTCAAAGGCAAACACTAAGTTTATGAAGCAGCATAAATACTTTTTCTGTGAGAAAATATGACAGAATCGAATTATCAACGAGTCATATTGAAATGGAGAGAACGTGCTAACATTAGCATACTGTTTCAGCCCCATTTTCAACCAGACCAACACTGTGGCTGGAAGTGCTGAGTCAGATATGACGTCTTTACACACGAGACTTGTAAAACCAACGCGGTGCAGCAAAAACCTACTGCTCCCATTTCAAAGAAACCTCATCAGAATGCATGGCATCATCAACTCTTTAAAGTACAGGAACGTTTTCAATAAAAACCTGGTGACTTCTGCCAGAAGACTGAAAACGGGTTGTCAAATGGGCAGCATAATGGTCCAAAACATATGGTCAAATGAGATCAGGTTCGCCAGGCACAACATCCACCTTCTTCAATGATAATTACCTCTCACAGACTTATATTAGGTGGGGAATCTGTGGGGTGAAAACTGGAAAAAGGCCCAGAAGATTGTAAAAAGAGGAAAACTCAAAGATATCCTCTCACTTCATGGTCCAACCTTGTAAAATGGCTTAGATAACCCAGTGGTAGGGAAGGTGTTTGTACAAAGCATTAACAGGAAGGGTACCGTATTTTCCGGACTATAGAGCGCACCATACTACAAGCCGTACCTACAAAGATTTTGAAAAAAAAAAAAAAACTGGAAACGTACATACAGTATGTAAGTCGCACTGTGCGAAAGCCGCTGGTATCTCCGCCGCTCTCGGTTTTCCATAAGGACCCAGCAGAGGGCTGCGTCCTAATAAATCTGCTGGATATATTAAGGACGGAGCCCTCCATCTCCAAAACCGAACCATGGATTCGTTCACGCCGAGCTTACGTGGTGCAGCGGCTCCATTTCCCTTCTGTACTACCAGATAGATAGCCCTCAACTTAAAAGCTGGCATCATATGAGTTTGAAAACATTTTTTCTAGGCTAGCATGAACAAGCACTGGTCTGTTGCTAGCATGAGATTGTTCTAAATGAAAATTAGCGCTTTCTTCTTTGATTTCCAATTTTGACTTCCAATGATTCACTTCCTGCTAAAGAGCCCCCTGGTGGTTGAAGAAAAATACACAGAAAAGCCACGCCGGGCTGTATTCCGCATGGTTCAAAGTTTAGGAAAAAAGTAGCGGCTTATAGTCCGAAAAATACGGTACAAACAATTCTACCACTGCTTATTTAAGTAATAAATGTTGCTTAAAAGTTATAACATTTAAAAAAAAAAAAGTTTTTTCATGTTCAGTGTGAAATATTACCGCACCTACTTTAGCGGGGGTTCAAACAAATATGTTTGCATCTCTAATTGAACACCAGGACGAGTGTCTGAGTTTGTGCCGCTGAGTGTAAGATTTTGAGTTATGAAAAAGCGCAGCTTCATAACATGGAAAACAACAGCAGACACAGTATGAGAGCTGCAGAGCTTTATGGAATCAGTCTGTCACTTTTGTCTCCTGAAGGCAAAGTACAAAATGTTACCACTTTAACACTTCTGTCACCTGCAGGCAAACAATGTTAAAGTGGAACTTTTTTTCTCTCTCTCTCTCTTAAGCCTGACGGCTCTCTTCCTGCTAAGCTACAGTCATTAATGCAGCAAAGCTCCAACTCGAGAGGATAAATATACCTACGCAGAAATAATATTTAACTGATGGCTGCAAAATATTTTATTTACTGCATTTCTTAGCCTTCCATTTTTAGATTGAAATTTAAATCTTATCTATTCAGCAGGGAGATGGCGCAGGATGAAATTCAAGGTGCAACAAAGCTCACTGCTCAGTCTAGACTATGCAGACTGTGTAAAAGGCTTTTGTCTTCAAAGTGACGCCTACATAAAATCTAAAACTTTACCCAAGTTGGAGCCAGATAAAAGTTAGCTGTGACTGACACTGAAAAAAAGTAGGTGAGAGGAAAGTTTCTTGAAAGTCTACCTGATTTCCTGTGCAGCCGAATTGTGGATGGCGTAGGTTTCGACATGATATAAAACGTAAAATAAAAAAGGTTATATCTGGATTTTCGCAGTATTTTCATGACTAAACTCCAACTAGAACACCTTCAGAAACAAAATCGCACGCCAGATTTTGCAGACGTAATGCTGGTGATGCAATTGGTCTTCCATTAAGTCCTAAACTTTTGCTGCTTTAACTTTTTATTTTTAAATGATTGCAGTTTGATTAAATCCGCAGGTTCAAAGCTGTGTCTGTGTTTTTATGTCTGTGCGTGTGTGTGCGTGTGTGTGGGCATTCACCCAGGGCAGACGGTGGTTGTCGGCCATGTGCAGGTCCCTCCTCCACTGCTGCGATGCCGGGTTCGGCGGCGTCGCCTTGCCGAGCGGGTGAGGGGGCTGCGGCACACGAAACTGTAGGAAGAATCACAAAGACCAACAAAGACCCAAGAGGGCCCAGGGTCAGGGGAAAGGCCAGGGGTCAAACACAAAGGTCATGAAGAGGAGTAAAGAGACACATTTCGCATGCAAAGAGCACACACACACACACACACACACACACACACACACACACACACACACACACACACACACACACACGCACACACACACGGTCTCCTATTAAAAGATGGATAATATTGGCTTTAAATCTGCGCTAACAGCTCTGAGTCTCAGTCAGAGGATGTAAACAAGCAGCTAATCCCTGAATGATATTACATACAGCTGCAGAAAGAGAAAACAGAAAGAAGACCACAACAAACCAATCACTCAGGCTGCCATGAATGAGCGTGTGTTGTGATCTCACAATCATAGCACTGCACATCACTTCCTTTGATGCTACTGATGATTTCCTATTTGATGCGATCAAATGAGTGAATGTATCTGATCCGTCTACAGTTTAGTTTTAAAATGAGACACATTCTGCCGTTCTGAAGCATCCATGCCCCTAAACTTATTTAGATTTGGTCACTTTACAACTACAAACTTAATTTTATTTCACAGAAATGTAATGTGTTTATATCCAGTAACTTATTATTTTTGCTACATTGTGTCCAGCTGCCTTCAGAAGTCACTTTATCAGCAAACAGAGTCCACCTCTGTGTAATTTAATCTCATTTAATCACGTATAAATCCCGCTGCTCTGTGACGGTCTCTCTGGACGTCGTTACATGTGGTGGCAGCATGATGCTGCGGGGATTGTGTATCTGTAGCACAGACAGGGAATCTGGGAGGAAATATATTAGAGGCTGCAATAGACATGGGACTCGAGCAGAAGTGGCCTAGTCAAATTCCAGACCTGTATCCAATTAAGAATCAGGAAGCTATGTATCATTTACTTTTCATTTCAAAGTTAGAAATCAACATTGTGTTGATTTTTAAGATGAAAAGTCACAAAAAGACATTGATGTTTGTGGCTGTAACATAATAAAATGTGAAAAAGGCTCTATATTGAAAAGTTCTTGGCTGATAAATGTTTCTAAATTACATTCAGTCAGTAAAGTTCGTTACAACAGATCTGGTCTTTGATTTTTTACAAAATTGCAAACAGATGCTTTAAAAAAAAAAAAAAGCAGAACTGGAAATTGATAAGTTACGATGCCTTGGGTTCCCCCATATACTCTGATTTAGGGTCTTTATTCTTTGCTTATAACCAAGTCAAGTTTTATTTGCAAAGCAGATTTAAGCAAAAAGGCATTCAGCTCAAACAGAGTTAAGTTTCGGTTTTTCCGTTTTAGAGGCATCCACTTTTTGGAAACCTAATTTTAATACTGACACATTAACCGTTAGTAGATCTGCATTGAAATGGAGAAAATGGTGGAAAATGTGAAATTGGGCCTTAATGATGTGTACTATGACTAAGATATAAAGGTCAAGGTGACTGAACATATTTTTTCCTTTGAAAAGGTTCATGATTAGCATCGGTGTTGCGAACCACAGGAACACCCCTGCACACGTGCAGCAAGTCATTTACAGATCCTGTTCCTCACCTCACTTTACCTACAAAGTAACATGTTACTTCAAGCGGGGTCAAGCTCACAGAAAAAACTTCTTAAATTGTTAACAGAGAAGAATAAAAGCTAAACGTTTAAAAAGTATACTATATTTTAGTATACTGTAAGCATAAATGAAGAGTCAATGGTTTTAAGCAAATCTCACAGGAAGACAATATTTAGATCTTGCTATGTTTTTACAGAATTCTGTGCATCTTCTGTACTTTAAAAAATAATAATCTAAAAACCCTCATGATATGGTAAGACTGAACTAAATTATAACTCTCACATTGTAATAAAGGGATGAAACTTGACTAAAATAACTCATTGTTCCCCTCTCTGTTTCTTTTTTAACAGTGGCTGTCCTCTTTCTGTCTGCAGTCTCTGTATTTCAGCTATGACACAGTTACATCTCTCCTTGCTGCATTAACGGGTAATAAAATGACAAACACGGGGCTCAGGCTGGACTCAAATCGAGCTCATTCTTCGTAACAACCTCTGACTTTATGGAAGAAACGGTACTTCAGTAATAAAGCCATAAATTCTCATTCCCCTCACTGCTCCCCATCTTCTTACAGAACAACACCATGAATAAAACATCAAATCATTCGGTTTCTGTGCCGCACAATATTCTCTATATGCTTCTCTATGAATAATGTAGTGGCGGGGCTTATTAATATGGGCTTTTCCTCGGCGGTGAGGTAATTCTGTGCTAACAAACAAACGTCGTATGAGCTCTGATGTTTGGCCGCTGGAAGCTGCAATGTGAGCGCAGGTTACATTCTCTGCCGCCTGCAAACGGCTCGCTGCACGGTGCAGCTCAGGGTTGTTGCCAAGTAATCTAACAGCAGCCGAGCTTTTCTGTGTCTGTCATCCCACAACAACTGCGACAACGGCAGCATAGATGTACAACGGCCTGTGCACTTAATGCCATTCCTGGTAAAGACGTGTAAAAAAAAAACAACCAAAAAACCCTTAAAATTTCCATGTTGGGTCGCGGTAGCATCATCTCATAATGAGGAAATCTGCAGCAGGTCTCGAACTGAGGGATTTCCAGACTGCGTGTGATTAATGCAAGATAAACATGAGTCCTCATCCAGATGTGCTTGGCGTTATTACAATTGTTTTAAATCTTTGCAGTATTATTGTTGTTGTAGCCAATTTACTACTTCTAAAAATGTTTTAAGGGTAATAAAGAGATAATTTAGAGTCTAGTATTGGGAAGTTGTGCAGCTGGAGACATTTTTACTCTTCCCTTTTTCCTTTCAGATGGTTGTTATGATGCGAAACCCTGGCAACGTCTCAAAGACTCAAATAATATCTGAACTGCGACCCCAAATCACACAAAAGTCGAAAAGGAGGAGGAAGTTTGTGTTAGGTTGGGCATTCACTGCACCGTTTATCATTTATCATGACAAGAAGTTTGATTTATCGTATTTATTAATTTCAATCAATATCGTAAAATAAAAAAACAACACAAAACAGCAGCCGAGCTTTTCTGTGTCTGTCATCCCACAACTTATATTTTTACTATTTTAAGTCTATTTCAAATGGGAATGTTTTAACAATATTTCTGTTTGTGGTGCTATGAACGCTGTGCTATTTAGTTACCTAAAAAAGTCGTAATAAGTAGTTTTGTTAATCATCATTTTTATTTTTTTATCACAATAGTACCACAAAATATTGCAATAAAATTCTAAGTCCATGTCACCCATCCCTAGTTCATACATAAAGAGAAGCGGCAAAAGCAAAGGAGATGGAACAGTTGATGGTGTCATTCAGAAGATGTCAGGTAGCAACAGCGTCTTCAGTCAAAGTTCAGTCAAAGGCTGACAGGAGTGACAAAAATGTTTAGTAATATATTCTTGAATTAAATTGAAGACCAAATCACATATGGAAACGTGAATGGCATGTGCTCTTGTCTTTCCCACTTTGAAAAGTGGCTAAAAAATGTTACCTTATTGAATCTTATTTCTACCTAATGGAAATAAGAAGTTTGAATGTTCAGAGTATAAATTAGAAATTATTTTGTCACATTTAATTCAGACCTGTTAGAAGAGCCAATGTATGAAACAACCTCTGATTAACAAAGGTAACTTTACGTGCAGCAATAGTAGATTCATTTATTCAAGGTTTTTCTTTTTTTTTTTATTACACAGAGTGCAGCAAAATGTGGATGCTGCTGTAGCTTTATGCCATGAAGTCTGCAGTTTTCTAATGGAAATTTCCATCCATCTTCCTTGAGCAGTTCATTATCATAAATTTCACAATATATCTGATAGTTGGGGCTTATAGCAGCACCTGCTACTGTTACTGGCTCAATTTATTATTCAATTAATTTTCATATCAGTTTGTCATGTAATTTTGTTTACAGAGTTTCGGAAAGTGATTTTTTCCCTCACCAATTTACTCTCAAAAGTAATTTGTTTTCCAAGATACGAGAGAAAAGAAAAACAAGCTTTTGATAGAGAATCTCACTCTTGAGGTAGACAGATGTGCACACGCATTCATAAATTCAAATTGTTTTTGGTATTTAAGTGTTTACCCTTAATAATCTAATAAAATTAAATACTTCTACAAGCCTCAGCCAAGGTGATAATTTTAACCTTTGTGGATTGTAGCGACGTCAGATTGTGGTTTCTCGACACACGATACAGATACCGCTTCTTTCATGTGGAAAAATACTTTTTTTTTTTTTTTTACACTCCGCTTTTAAAAATACCAGTCTAGCGATGTGCTGCGTTCAACTCAAAGCGTGATGCGTTTTAAATCTAGATTGTGCACCACCACCCGCTCAAATTCGCCCTGATCCTGCTGGTTCTTTGCGGCACAAAACTGAGCTATTCTAAAACTGCGTGGTTGGTCAATCAGCAGAGTCTACGGCTCAGAACACACTGATGAGCCGCTTCAGTGATTCAGTAGCATCCAAACTTAAACGAGGACATCGCTCCTCATCTGTGAGTTCTTTCATCTATTTTTCTGACATATCCACAGAGGATCTGCGTCTGAGTCCTTTTTAAAGATATCTAACAGTGAACTGAACAGAGATGCGAAGCGTCTTTTTAAAAGTCTAAATTTTAGCCATTTCTCAGTCGATATGCCCGTGGTGTTGCTCGGCAGTCACACGGCAGCCCAGCGGCTCGCTCTCGGTGAAAGAAACAAGAGAGGTTAGAAATCGAAGCGCACCGCTTTGCTTCAGGTGCCTCTGCCCGGGTGGAGTAAGTGATATTGATTCATACCGCAGAATGGGGAGGAAGTTTGTTTATTGTAACTGGAAATAAGACTGAAAATAGCTAGAAGGGGAACTCTGAGGAGACAGGACGCCTCATCAAACGTTCTTCGAGAAACAAAACTGCACCGCAGATTAATCCGCGTCAAGATGTGGATTAATCTGATTATGAATATTTACACAAATCATGCGCTGATGACGTTTTTCTTTTTCATTTCAAACAGGTGTAACCTGCACACTCTTCTGTAAAGCAGGCAGCGTCAGTAATCGGGACTGAATGCAGATCCTCTACAAATTCTTTAAAATTTAACAGCATGAAATGATGACAAATGACAGAAACTGAGCTCACATCAGATTCCTGATTTATGTTGATTTTAACATCCTTTTCATGGCTTATAAGTTATTACTAGTCATTGCCTGGCATGTCTATAAGATTAGCTTTTATTGTAGAAGCAAAATCTTGATCTCTGAGATCTTCTACTAAAATAAAAAGTGAAAACAAAAACATGTGGTGAGGCATCATTTTCCTATTACAGCCTGTGGAACTTTAACTTACATTAATATCTGTGGTTTTTGTCCACTTTCAAAAAGACTTTGCATTGATTCTTTCCTTCTCTTTTCATTTCTTTTTGCTAGAAGGATTGAAAAAAATATTCTTTTAAGAAATTAATTACGCGTTTACCTCATTAGGGCTTTGTTTTTGTTGTTGTTGATGTTTGGTTTTTGTTGCCTCCTGTTTTTATCTTATGCAAATCATCCGACGTTGCCCTTGTTGAGTGTGAAAAGAGTCCGAAGAATAAAGATTCAGTGAGAATACCTGCAGGGGATTCTTTGTCTCTCCAAGTGAGGCTGGATTCTGAAACTTGAAAATTTCCATGACTTACTGACGTTTTTTTTTTTTTTTTTTCATTCTGCACAAACCGAAGTGGAAAAACAAATTTACAAATTGCTGGTTTTGTCATAATTATCTAATGCAATTAGGAAGACGGGAAAGAGAAGTAAACCAGGGTATATGCTTTTAATAAAATATTACAAAATCATTAATCATTCATTTTGTCCAAACCTGCTATAACTTTGGGGATCTAAACAGTTTTAAAGAATAAAGCTACTATTTCTTAAGTCATGCATTTGCTCATAGGATGATAGGATACAGAATTGATGTCAGTTTCAAACCTTGCAACTACAAATTATCAAAAATATTTCATCATAGAAGCATACATACTGTAGATCTGATGCTCTAATTGGATGGATTTTTTTTTTTTGGAAACAGTAATTTGTATTGTTTTATTTTGTTGTATTTTAACATAGTTGACCAATAAACAACTATTAGAAAATCATAATGTGATACGTTTCGCTTCATCAGCGCTGGGGACAATTGTCACATCTCACATCAGTGCTTTCTGGCTCCAGGTTAGGGAAACCAGTGGGATTTGCTAATCGATGTGGTGTTAATTACGGGAGGCAATGCGAGCCAATAATGTAATTAGTACCTTTTTCTAAATTCAGAAACTAAAAGGAAAAACGGTCATAGAGAGGATGCCCGGTGCTGTTTGTGCTACTGTCAGAAGTGGCTATAAACACATCATATTTGCAACTTTTACGGCTCCCAACAATCCTAGTCGAGTTCTGACTTCAAGGGGAATCGCTGTTGTTAAATTTTGACTGGAAGCTCAGAAAATCCAGCTTTGGGTTATGAAACAGTTACTGCAACATTTTGGGTAATTTCTTTTCTACAGATTAAAATAAAAAAACAAAAATTGTTTAGGAAAAACTAGTTTGATGCAGAAAAGTTTTCATGCGTATCTAACCACCAATCCGTTGTAATCTGTGCGTGTACGATCAACCTGTGTGGCAAAAACAGGTTTGGATTTAGGATTTAGGAGGCAGCCCCTCCTAAATCCAAACCTGCTGGGGGTTGTTTAAAAAATCTCCAACCAGTAACTCAGAAAAGATCCTGACGTAGCTTAAACCAGACGCTTTTTGGAGTGCGCGCCTTCCGGGGGTCACGCTTTGAAACAGACGCCAACTAACCTGATTGGTGGAGGTGAAGTCGAGGCCTGCCTCTGGCATACCCAGGAACATGGTGTCCCCGTCCAGCTGGAGAGAACAAAAGCAAGAGAAACAATGTCAACAAACTGAAAAATCAAGCACAGCAAACAGAGAGCAGCCAGCCTCCAGTGAGACGGAGGTAACAGATTAACTGGCAAGCAGTCAGGGCCATTTTCTGTCTTTCTTCTTCTGACACTGAAGGGCCTATTGTAGTCCGTCTGTGTGTGTTTAAAAAGGTCAGTTTTATAAAACAGATTTAGTTTTTCCAACAAATTTAACTGATAAACAAAAACCCCACAAAGGAGAGCGAAGCAGTACATAAAGTGCTCAATAAATTGTACATCTAGTTGGACCAAAAATCTCTTATCAAACAAAATGACTTAAGTCCCAGTTCTTCAATTTCTCTAGTGACATGCAAAAATGTTTCTTAGTCTGAACGACAACGTCTTGTTTAAAGGACTTAAGTCAACTAGCTGGTAATTTAAAATAAGGTAATATCTTTATTTTCCAACGAGTTGAACATAAAAACATATTTGCTATAACTAATTACATGGGACATTTTTCTTAGTAAAGAGCATGACCTTTACCAAACTTCCTCTATTACCAGAACCACACTTCCTCCTTCCTTTTCATTTGTTTTAACTTGTCCAAAGGTATTAATATCATGTGTTACACACATTTAATGCTAGTCAGCTCATTAAGAGGTGTTAATGAACATAGTAGAAGAGTGTTTTAAACTAGACATTCATTTCAGCTTTTTTTTTATTTACCTTTTTCAACTGATTTCATACCAGTCATGTTTCAACTCCTAACAACCCTGTGCATTTTTCACATCCATTTTGACATGTTGTAGTAATTTTAAATCTACTGCAAGGAAATTTAGTTGCAGTATTTACCACCAGGAGGCCACTTAGACTCATTTTAAATTGATTAGGAGTCAAAATCTGTCATATTTCATGAGTCAGTTGGTCTAAATGAGAATCAGAATCACGGTCAATGAAAATATACACTTATAATATGCACCTAATTAAATTAAATGAGATTGCCCCTAGGATGGACTGGTGCTTTTTGTCCAATGTAAGCTGGAGCGTAGTCTGGATGGATGTGACATGTCTGATTTATTTACATCATTTATGAAAATGCTAAGAAAATGATACGCGCACAATTGTTTTAGTAGGAAATTGTTTGTTTATATAGAAAAATGAACAGTTACTTGTCCTGTTTTAAAACAGTAATATAATGACACAAAGAGGTAAATAAATATGTGGAGGAGGCAGCTTTGACATTCTTATTTATGAGGATATCAAACCTTTTCACTGATCTGCTCTTTATACAGTAACAGTAGCATACCAAGCTGATTTTAAATGAGCAAATAGATGTTCGCCAGCAGCAGTTTCAAACCATTGTTACCTTAATATAAAGTATCCACACCATGACTCTGAGTTTTTCACCAGCAGAAATATTTCTGTCTTTTTGTAATTCAGCTGAACAGAAGTAGTCAGCAGGGGCGGAGCTGCACTTTGCTGCTTCATGCTTCAAACAGAGACGGCTTTATTCACTTTCTTCACGTCGGAAAACTATAGCAGTTTCTGAAAACATTACATTTCACAAATGTGGAATTTATTGAACCAGAAAGCCGACAGTGTTTGTTTAAAATATAAAACGAGAGCTCAAAGTCTCTACAGTCATTTAGGATACTTGAGGAAACTAATCAAAAAATGCAATATAACCAGTTTCTACCATCACTACTTTAAAAGACACCAAATGCCATAATCTATGTTGCATTTATTGATTTTTACTCTTGAAGCCTAACTTCCAACCCAAAGAGAGACCATATCCATATTTGCATGGTGAGCCAAATTCAAATAATTTGCGGTATCCTGGGTACATAATCATTGTTTCAGTTGACAAACACAAGAGGAACATTTGAACAGGTGGGCAGAAGCAAAGCACTGACTTGTGTACACACACACACACACGCGTACACGAGCACACACACACACACACACACACACACGCACACACACACACACACAAACATTAAGGTGGACAGACAGGTGTAGCTGCCCTATCCATTCGCCAGCTGTTGGGTATTATGCAAACGAGGTGTAGAATTACAGAGCAAACAGAAAGCCAAAAGGAACAAACAGACACTGTGATGGACAGGATGTTGGTTTGGAGCATTTACAGTTAAGTTTTAGCGCTCTACGCAGAACAGTTTCACATATCAATACAATAACAACAATAAGAGGAACACGCACATTTTCCATCCCTCTGAATCATTCTGCTCTCAGCGTGAACATCTACACAGAGAGGGGAGGGAGGGAGGAGAGCGTCTGACCTCAGTGTTGAATAACTTTCTTCCATTCACTAACAGAGCCGGTCACACATGACTTCTAGCAGAAGTTCGCACAAACCTTGTGGAAAAACAAAACACTAAGAAATCCTAAGTAAATAAAGTCTCCTTGCAATAAATTCTATGGCCCACGTACATGCTTTCAGAAATGCCAATAAAGACCAAATATTTGATATTTCTAAATCCTAATTTCACACCACTTTTAAGTCCAAAATGTTCCAGTTATTTATTTGGAGCTTTTATTTACATTCCAAGTTGCAGCGTGGCAACATTTTAATGTTTTCAAAATGACAGACAATACCCAGCAATATTAGATTTCAATGTGTGCTGTTGGTCTCTTTCTCTCTCTTTGACACATGCAGAAAAAAACGTATGGAAAATGGTTCAAAAATTAAAAAAAAAAAATAGTTTGAGTCAATGTTAGATTGAGATTTAAAGCTATGCGACCGCAGCAAAGTAGTTCTCCAACTTGACCAAGCTGCTGCTTCTTTCTGAAACACAAAAAACTAAACAGCATACAGTCACCGATGTTACAATACTCTCCTCTCCACATCCCATCAGAAATACCAAATGCTGAGCTTTTAAGGATTATTCTGTTATTTTAAATCTAAACTTGAACAATACCTTCAGTAGAGCACTACTTATATTTATTTTTTTTAAATAGCCATGATTATACTCTGCTTCTCGTATCTTTATATTTCATCTTAGACTGTGATGTAAACTAGGACTAATCATGAAGAACTACTCTGACTGCAGAACTCCTCAGTTAACTTTATAAGTACCATAAACTCAAGCTCTTAATCCCAGTCGTATATTTGGTGAGACTTGTTGCTGTTAAAGTCAGAAACAGTTTTGAGAAGCATCCAAATTAGTTTTTATTATTTTTGTTCCCCAGTATATGCTTCAAATACTCACTGTTTAGGTTTTGTGAATCCAAAGCAGGAAGATATTAACACTGCATACTTATACTTTATTTGTATCATCATCCTGGTTTGCCCTCATTTAATAGCATGTTTTCCTGATCTCATGCAGCTCTACTGTAAACCATCTTTGACTTTTATAAATGCCGTGTTGGGGATTGACATTTTCCCTTATAGGTCAATATGAGATTCACACGGACTGATCATGCACTACTGTATTTTACAGTAATATAGTATTTAATGAAAAACTTTGAACAAAAAAAACTATTACGTAACTCCTTATTGGTTAACACAAGGATGACAATTGAGTATAGAAGGTAAAATCTGCTCCCAGTTAAAGCTTTAAAACGTGATGGTGGATTAATCAACATAAAGGAAACAAGACGTAGATTTCTTTCACCGGGAGAATATGATGGAAATGCTTGTTTTTATAGTTTTTTTGTGGTTTTGAAACAAATTTTGAAACTCGGCATGCCTCGACACCAGAAAGCGGCTCGTGTCTGATCATTTCACATTCAGTTTTTTTTCCTCCTGCCTCATTTCCTGTGTAAGAATGTTACAGAGCTGGTAACAGAATGTGCTCAGAAAGAACCTTCAGTCCAGTAAGACCAGCAAGAGCACATGCCCAAAGCTTCTTCAGAACCAGTTAAACCTGCTTCTGATCGGGGCCAAAGGTCAACCTGGAAAACAAGAACAAGGAATCTGACTGGAAGTCTGAATATATGTTCACTTTTTGGGGACACACTGGACCAGAATCAGCAAACATACGTGAATCTCTTGCGATAAATGTTTAAAGGCCAGTTATGGTTCTGAGCAGAAAAAAAAAAGAATAACAAGCAACATGTACTTCTTCCTTTCAAACACAGACAGAGGGAAACTCATGAACTTGAACTATACACTTAATCACATTCAATTATGTAATTTCCCTAAATGTATTGGTGAAGAAAAATAGAAGCAGTTTCAGAGTCCCTTAATCAGATTGTATCAGGGCGCAATTAGAGTCATTTGCAGAGAGTAAACGAAATGGAAATGTGTTTGTGTAATCCCCGGGACAAATATAGGTCTCAACTCACAGTAAGAACCATCAGAGGAGAGGAGAGCAGAAAGAATGGGGACAGAGGAGGAAAAAAAAGGCCAGAAGAGAGAAACAGTGATGATTTCTTTTCAGTGAGCACTCAGTGAGTGGAACCTATTACGTTCTTCATTAACTCAGAGGGACACGAGGACAGAGATGGATCTCAGTGGCTGTCACTTCCTTTAACTTTACATCTGCCTGCTCCACACTTTTGTTTAAACGGCGAATCTAAAACCAGCACCGGTTTAAATATTAAAAGCTTTTTTCAATGTCGAAGCCTCAACGCTGTATGTCTTCTGTCATCTCAGTTGAGTAAATGTTTTTCTCAAAGTGCGTAGTTGGAAGTGCTTGGCACCAGTCCTGCTTAAAAAAAAGGGAAAAATGCTGTTTTAATAAAATGTAGACATTGCTCTCATTTTGGACTCTATATCGTTTATAGTTTTATGTTTATGTGTGACGGGATTAGTCAAGACGAGTTAAACGTACTGTCTTCTGTCTGCCTCTCGTCCATAAAAGACATTTCCTGATGGACTGTTTGGAGAAGTGAATCAACTCTGTTTTACATTAACATGACACCTACTGAAATCTGTGACGCATCTTTGAACATATCTAAAATATTCAGTAGAAAATGCACTAGCCCCAATGCTACATGGCAGGCTACAGACAAAGCAGTCAGTCTAGGAGCACCAATGGCCTGACTGGCTCTTCCTCTAGCCGTTAGCTTCTGTGGCCATGCTAAGGCATTAATATGCATATTAATATTTGGTGTTTGAACTATTAGGATATAAGTGGTCATAGAAAGAGTCACTAGTATGTGTGGAATTATCTAAATTTTAACTTCAACAGATGCTAAAACCTAAACTAATAGTAAGTGGGAGCTTCACCCTATTCAGATTATTGGAATTTTCTTTCCTATTAGCTAAGATATCAATTTTTATTTATTTAGAGTAGATGCCAATATCCCTAAACCTCCTTCCCTCACTACTTTCCCTCGAAGCTGAAAGCCGGGTCTCTTTTTTCTTCCCCCCCACTTGCTTCTGACAAACTCATTAATCCCATTTGTCACCTAAACGTACTCATATCCACAGTCACAGCTACAATTAAAAAGTTTAAAACAACTAAAGTTGTGACAATCAACCCTGGACACATACACGAAGTTCAGTTCAGCTAGCAGAGACGCACAGAAACCAAAACGGCACAGGAGGAAAAAAAAAAGAAAGAAAAAAAGCATTTGACATCGGCTTTCTCCAACGTTTTGCACAAAATGGTGCGATTGTGCAGTAGCTTAGCTCTGGTCCAGTGAATACTTGGGGAATTTCTTTTGGTGTCATTTGTGCAACAAAACCCTTTCACATGGAAACATGATGTCGTTTTAAAATCCTATGCAAATATATTATCAACAGTGATGCAAAATTGTAACCTTTAGGCCTCCGTGAGCACACGGACATTTTCCAGCCAGACAATGTTTTACTTTGTTTTAAATTTTAAATGAGGCAGCAGGTCAGAACTGAAGCAGCATTTTAGCTCGATTTTGAGGATGCGGTGGTTTTTCAATGAAAACACGTGGCTTTGGGTGTTGTTCATTGCATATATGATTCAAAAATATACTTTGCATCCTTGAATGATTCATGAAAGAGCAACATTTTTATCAGTACTTACTTTGT
Organism: Poecilia reticulata; assembly: GCF_904066995.2. Taxonomy (NCBI): domain Eukaryota; kingdom Metazoa; phylum Chordata; class Actinopteri; order Cyprinodontiformes; family Poeciliidae; genus Poecilia; species Poecilia reticulata. Next base: position 11,003,470 of record NC_088846.1, read on the forward strand.
ATCAAATCTTTGAGCAAGAGGACTAAAAAAAGATTGCCCGTGTTTTGTAGTAAACCCGAATTACCTCTCCGCTCTCCCTCCCCATGCCTATCTCTTTCTCTCTCTCTCATATCTCTGCAGCTCACTCTCCATTTCTGTGTGTGTACGTCTGTATTTGTGTGGGTAAAGCAAAGGTTTGAATAACAAGCAGCCCGCTAAGTGGGTCAGGGTCGGAGGAAGGGGGAGAAAGAAGGGGGAGAGAGAGACTATTAGGATGACAGACAAGGACAAAGGGGGGAAAAAGAGAGGAATACTGCGTATCAAGGAAAAGAGGAGAGAGAGAGAGAAAGAGAGAGCAGAAAAAGGAGGAGCTGCTGAGAAATGGAATGTGCAGTGAGTGAGAGATGGAGAAAGAGGTAGAGGGCGACTTTATGTGAGCAGAGTGATACAGAGTGAGACGATAGGATAAAAATGGAAAGAGTGTGATTTTACTCCATTTCCCAGAAACAAGACTGCGGTCTGGTTACCTCTTGAGCTAAATCAGGGTACTCGGAAAAGCTTTTAGAAAGAAGAAGAAGGAAAAAAAGAAAAAAACTAATTAACGGACATATTATTCCATCAGCAAATGTTTCGATTGAGTCAATTTCTATATTGCCTCGCAGCTGAAAACATCTTCTTTAAAAGCACAAAAACAGACAATTAGAATCTTGAAATAAATGAAGGTTGTTAAGTGACTTTCCAACATGTCAATCATGATAAAAATGTCTTACAGGGGCGAGAATATTTGCAACTTCCTTTTGCACCAGAGTGAAAACTATGACATGTATCCAAAATGCCTTGTTACTTTCAGCACTTTAAAGGTTTGGGTCATGTGTGGGTCTGGGATCGGTGGATTTCCTCTGACTGAGTCGAGTGAGGGGGGAAACAAATCAACAAATAAGACTGTACATTGAGAAATAGATGGAGGGAAAAAAAAGAGTCATGAGTGGCTTTGTGAGTGTGGAAAAGGCAGATTCACCCAGCAGTGGTAGTTCAGTTCAGCAACTGTTTATCTGTCTTATCTGTGTCACCCTGACAACAATATAAACATGGTTTTATTGGCTAAATGTATCCACCCTGGCTGTAAATCTAGATTGGATGTGCGTGGGCAAACACTTTTCTGTATGTGCAGAGGGGAGGGGAAAAAAATGACATTTCTTAAAACAGAGCTTTAATCATGAGTTTAATTATTTTTGAGCTAACGAAGTGGTTCACATTTCAACAGTGTGTTTACAGTGAAGGCCAGTCTAATTTAGTTCTTGCCTCTTGCAGTATGACAAGTCTCTGTGATTTCCTCCCAACCCCCGGCCGTGTAAATTAAAGCATAATGTTTATTATGGCCGATAAAGGTTTGTTTAGTTTCTGTGACAGCTTAAAGATCTTCTCTTATGCCACAATTAATCATCGACTCAGATCACAAATATGTTCAAATGGAAAACACACTCATACTGCTACTCAAGCCAGTATTTTACCAATTTAAGTCATACAGTTTTCTCCCATCAAGAGGAGGAAGACTGTAATCTGTTAGCAAAAGACTTGTGTTTGCTTGTGTTTGCTTAATTTTGGCTGCTTTATTAGCTAGGGATGGGACAGAGGCAATCTGGTATTGTTTTTGGACAATTCTTGGACTGGATGTCAGGCTGGTGGCACTGATCCAGTCTCAGTGGTTCTGTGTTACCCCAAGTGACCAAAAGCGAAAAAATAAATAAATATTGCATATGTCCCAAGAAAATGGCTGGGGCCTTTATTGACTGTTTCTCAACTTATCAGAAATATAACAATACAATCCTCGTCTTATCAGAGATAAGTATCCTGGGCGCTACCAGGAAATGCTCTTCGGTGTGGATGCTGTTACTGAAAAAAGGGGGTTACTTTCAGTACCAAGAGGTTCTTAAAATTAAGTGAAAAATGAACTTTTTCAGTTTATATGGTTCATTCAGGCTGTGAGAGCACGACCTTTCATTAGATAACAGGAAGGATGAGTGTATTTAACTGGATAACGTGAGAGCATATCTTTTTGAACTTTTAGCCTCCGTCTTGGAAAATGCTGAATTTAGGAATCTCAGTGGCACGCAGAGAAAAAATACCTCAAAGGACTTTGAGTTAATCAACTTGTAAAGCCCCTCATCTCGCAACGTGCGCTCCAGCTCCCGATGAATGTGTGTTTATCAAACCTGTGAGCTGCGGTGCTCCAGATGTGCTTTTCCCCCTCACAGTTAAGGTCAGGATTCACAAACACGACTGGATACACCTGAAGCAGCTGTTGAAGTGCTAGCCTCGCCATCTATGCTAATCGCTAAAATAAGATGCTAAACATGGTTTGAAGTGTCAATTTTGTTGTGTTTATTTTAAAATATTCTCAAAATGCTACAGTCACAGCGCTGTGCAAAGTAATTGGAATCAGCTGAAATCAGTATAACAAAAAGCCTCAGGTCAGAAACTATTTACAAATTAAGAAGAAAACACTCGAGACTCTTATATATGGTATTTAAACAATATTTCAAATGTTGTTGTTTTTTAATAAGTAAGTAATTTTGACAAATTTACCAGGTTACTTCTGTTTTGTGTGTGGACCAAGCAGACAATACCTGCTGGTTGCAGAGGTGAGAAGTCTCTGCATGGTCTTCTTTGGAAATAGTTTAGTGTAAAGATAAAGAAAACTGATTAAATCTATCTGCCATCTATGTTGAAAATATCTGGAACTTTTAAAGTTGTTCCTGTAAGTTGCTTTATTTGTTGAAGCTTTAAACTTATAAGGGAAATATATCAAATTTGGAAATGTTGGCACCTTGTTGCAAGGCTTTGACACACCAAGAGGGCCTAAAAAACACACAAAGGACACAAAAAGTGTATACTGTTTTCACCGGATGGAGGATTCAATCTTCAAAGATCACACAACCGGAAAACGAATGAGCACAACATTCATATTTTCAAAATAACTCACCAAGACACACTACATTTTCTCAAGATACTGGCTATACCAATGAATACATGGGTATATTCATAGATATACCCAAATATTTGGCCAATGCAGACAAAGTGAGAGAGCAATGGACAGAGGAAGAATTTTTTTTTTTTTAAAGTACGAGAACTATAGCATGTCACATAACAATCTTTGTTCTTTTTATTACTGGCTTTATTGAACAATCTTGCAATTACCACACCCTTGCCATATAAAACAATGGCCGCTCTTAGCAGAAGGTGAATTCATATGATCATCCAGTAATTTTGTTTTAGCTGTTTTACCAACATTTTCACCCCCAATGAAGTCATACCTACAGCTAACGTTCTGAAGTCTGAGTGTCCCCCTCTCCATTTCCATCCCGACAGACTGCAGCTCACATTTAGCAACTCTACAACTAAGATGGATGTGAATAGGCAGAAAGCTTAATCTGTAATTATTAACACTTTAAGCACATTTGATTTCTCGTTATCAGGATCGGATAAGATTCCAAATAAACAGGATCAGAGAAAATCTAATGCTAATTTTAAAAGGATTTGTCTTGTGCAAAACAGAGTCACCTATTGTTTTGCACAAGACAAAGAAAACATTGGCAAAGGAATCGTCTTAACAGGAAAATGTCCACACCAATGAAATGTGCGTTTAACTGATATGGTATCATTATTTGAACAAGATAAGCTAACCTGATGTCTTCTGGGTAGATTTTGGTCATCATATCTTTTTGAAAACAAAAAGTACAGGTCAGCTTATTCCTCAAAGTAACCTGTGTGTTCTTCTAATAGTTCGTCACTTGAAACGTTCAAGTTCAAAGAGTCTGAAATATGCCTCTTACAAGAGCATAATGTTTAAAATTTAAAGAAAATCTATTTTGTTTTTGAGGCATATTGTGTTTGACTGTCCCAGAGGACAAGCAGATAAATCAAAGAAGTGTGAAGGATAGTTTAAAGTCCCAGATAGTTTAAAGGGCAAAAGGGAACAGGGAAACAGGCACAACTTTACAAACTCAAACTGTGACAATGTTGTTTCAATCTATCCACAGCAATTAGCACTTCGCTACAACAGCTATGATGGCATGATTGAGAACAAAAGCCGAGTGCTAGAGGAAAACCGGGCTCCAACTATTTCCGAATAACGACGCTGGAACTGATCCAATCTTGTCCGCCACAAGTTAATTGAGCCAAGTCATTGTCACAAATACGGTGCACACAAACACAGAACAATGCGGAGATGATTGCAGCATGTGATTTGATTGCAATATGTTTGTTTTGGAACCAAAATCCTGATAATTAGTCTCTTCTGGCAGCGCACTGTCTCCGCCCATCTGTTCCATTTGGCACCCCTCCACCAACAAGGAGCCCCTCATCTCTCCGTCCCCGAGACTTAACCAACTGAAACGCTTTCACACAAACCGGCACACAAGCAGCAGCTCTGCAGCTCTGAAAGCAAACCAATCATCAGCAAGCTGAAACGGGTGAGGGACGGGGAGACGAGTCTGGCGAGATGATTCTTTTTGGGTTTTTTTCGGTGGGAGAGACTGCCAACATGGACAGACGGACGGACAGATTGACTGGTTGTGTTCTGATAGATAATTAGATAAAATGCCGGCACTCTGGCTGGATAAAAATTTGAGGGTACAGTAGAAACACGAGCAAAAAGCTGCTGGGCGAGGGCCACAGCAACCATAACTGTAGGTGTACAGTACATCTTCTACAACCGATTCAGCTGAATAAATAAAAATATGACACAGGAAGCATTACGGCAGTAGAGCCAACATGAAAACACCAATTACACAACACATTTACATATTAGTGTCTGGTGCACGGCATTTTAAAATCACTGACAAATCCACATTAATTCGTTTTTTATAATCCTGACTGACAAAGATTGTTCCTTAAAAATGGTAATGCTTCCTTTCAGGTTTGGTGAGGAGTGCATTATTTTTTTCATTGCACAGAGGATTATCCTGTTTATGCCAAGGCTGCATGCCAGCAATCACAATATACAGCAAGTTAAGTCAGCCAACTCATGTGGAGGCAGATTTATTATTACATGAAAACACAGCGTGCTCCCCGCAGGTAAACACGAAGCGCGAGGAGGAATGGGTGTGATGACGATAATGTTCTGACACCCCCAAGGTGACTCTTGCTGGATCGACACACATTCTGCCTGTTTCAGTCTGAAGAAGTGCTCCAGTTGCTGTCAGGTTACCTTGAGCTGACAGTCCATTTGATACAATTTCCCAAATCCCTTTCAATTACCTTATGATTTGTTAGCTAAATTCTGCTGTGTGTGTGCTTGTGCTTTTCTGTGTTGCCCTGTGATGGTCTGGCAACCCGTCCAGGGTATAACCCACATTTCACCAAATGATTGTTGGACATGAAATGGGTGTAGGCAGTTTTACTGGCATTTTAAAGCAGAGAAAATTATGATAGAGTTCACCTTTTAAACTCTCTTTAACATCAAAACTTAGCAATTGATGAGGACAGAAGTAGAAACTTTTAACCCAAGTTTCAGACTGTTTTCCCTAGATTGTGTAGACATTTACCTGAATTCAGAAATTCACAAAAAGCAGGAAAAAAAATCAACATGGTCCATGACAGAGAAGCTGTGTTTATCCTTCCTGTTATCTGCTGAAAGTATCACTCTCTCTCTTACTGCCTTAATGAACTGCAGACATGTCTCAACACAGTAGTGATACATTTTTATTTCTAGGATCATCATTTGGCTTTTGTTCTGGTAGCATCTAAATACAGTTTTTTAATAATAATAAAAATAATAATAATAATAACAACAACAATTTGTCTGCAAAAAATATGTCCTGATCGATTTTTTAATAAATGTACCTATTGTTTTTTAACATGTATCTGAGGATGTTTTCACACCTGATTGTCTGGTAGACTGAGTTAGATTGCAAAATGTGTTACATTTGTTACACTGCACTGTGTCTAACAATCCAAACTCTTTGAAAAACCAGTATAATTCACTTCCTGCTTCTGGAGCGGTCTCTGGTCCACTTGGTATTCACATATGTACTTGAACCGCACCAGAGTCCATTTCAACCAAACTGATGGATCGGAGTTTCGCATTTTTTTTTTGGTGTACATCAGAGTTTGATTGTGCGTTCATCAAACAAACTGGACTTTCCATGCAGGCAAACTAGAGTTCGACTGAAGCAGACTAAATGGGGACGGTTGAATGCACACTGGCGAGATATTGTACAATTTATACAATTACGAATAAAGGATTGATGAAAACATGCTTTCCATCGATTAAAATCAATTCATTTGTGAAATCACAGAAATGTTAAGTGACGTAAATTAGTATACAATTCTTCAGGTGACATTAAAAATAATTTTGAAACATTTCTACAACCCACATTTAATCCACAAACTACAATTTCCTCGTTTCTTGTGGGACGAGCTTTTCTTCTCCCCAACATTTTATTGGGAGGAACAACTTTTTGGACTCCACGTTTAACTCTGAAAACAAAATTACATCCAAAAGACAAGTAGCAGAAGATGGAAAAAATGTTCTGTTGTTGCAAAACTCTGAAGTGTTTTTAATAACATAAACTATAGCTCAGTTCTTTGAAATGATTATATAAACTATGGAACAGTGACACAGAAGAGCATAAACAACATCTGGACCCAGAAATCAAAGCTGCTTACAGGAATTTTCGGCATGATTCAGTTCAGAGCTATGTAGACCTTTTAAAGTGTCTATTCAATATATCTACACTTCGCTGTCAATGCCACCACTACCTCCCACTGTTTTTCTTGTAAAATAACTAAAGTCTGTTGGTGTAAACTGAAAAAATAGACAGAAAGCTCCACATGTCGAACAGATTGCCTTCCTTGACCGTCCCACACTGCGTTCAGTTGAACATTAAAGCCTCGCCAGATACTGACGGCGCAGAGGAACTAAAATGGTAATTTGCATCATTTCAAAACACCCTTTGTCTTCGACGATGGTCATATGAAAGACCGGTGTATTTGAGTTTCCCGTGACTGTTGACCCTCTCTAATTCAGACACTCCAGTTTTTATTGCTGTTGCATCACTTCTCTTACACCTCACTAAACAGTGAGATCATGTAGAAATGTTTTTGGATCCGTCTGTTCTGATTCTGATGGCCTGTTCTTTCCTCAGTGTTCGCTCCTGTTCTGTATTTGCTTTAGAAATACCTCACCCAGCTTTCACAATCATTATGTTTACATTAGGCCCTCTACTTCTGCCTGTCCCTCTTCACTTCTTTTCCTACTTTCTGGGATTCCTTCTTCTTCTTTTATTTCCTTCCACAAGTTAAGAGCAGCTACACGTTTACATGGCTGCACTTTTCAGACATGACCTAATGAAAGCGCTTATATTCACGATATAGCAAATGTAAAATCCATGTGTGGATTAAATATAAGGCTCTTGTGAGTCATATTCAAGATTCAATGCACCAGCAGGCAGTCAGAGCATTTCAAAGCCTATTTCTATTTATACGCATTTAGTTTGTGTAAACTTTTCCATAGTTAAACAATGATCAGAAATACCCAGGTGACTCCAGACCTCAGAAAATAAACAAAAAAAAGTCTGATTTGTGTGAAGTATACAATCTGTGTACTGCACACAACTTGATTACAATGTCTATTGAAATTTGTCAATAAACATCAACTGGTTTCAACTATGACTACATGCTAAACAAATTATGCAAAGAAGAATAAGGAAATAAGTTGGAGAGCGCCCTGAAGGGAAGAGTTCAACCACGTTATCCATATTAAAAGGTATAGTGATCATCATTACCATAATACATTCTCATAACTGTCTGTGCATGTTATTACTGTTGGGCAATTGAGCTGTACAATGTAACACAGGTTGATTAAGTGTCTGCGTGAGTTAAGAACCATTTTAAATGTTGTATTTGCCGGCTATTATGCTTCATGAATTCAGAATTTGCGTCTTAAAAATATTCAACCTGTTAGATGAGTCCAACTGCAGTAGAAGGTCACAACCGGTACAAATAATGAAACCCAAGATGCTGAAGGTCACAGAAAGAGCTCGAAATATCATAATGATAAAAGAGAGCAAGACGTGAAATAATGTGTTTAACAATAATATTGCAATTACAGGATTTTCTAATAGCAAGCAGCTCACTGGGTTGCAGATTTAATGTTACATTCATCTGTAGAAATACTACTAATAATTGGTATTACAGTGACTTTGTCAATTCTGACTGGATTTTACTCATCGTTTTCCTTTAGTTTAGGTGTTTTAGCTGCTGCAGTTTTACCACACAAGTCTAACCATGGTGTAAGATGTGCACACATAACCTCATCGTTCAACAGCAGAGTTCAACATTTCCTTCCTGATTCCTGAGCTCAAGTTTTAGATTCAATTAACCGTTTTCTCAGGACCTTTTATTGCACCTAGTTTTGGTTCTACACGATATCTGGGCCAGTCAAGTTTGATGAAAAATGAAACAATATTACCCCTGATCAAATCCAAATGTTTCTGAGTCACATCCTGCTTGTAGATTGGTTTCATTTGAATTTGCATAAAGAGAATACTATTTAAATTTTAAAAAAATCCAAAAATGGTGCAAAAATAATACAACTAGTAATTTCAAATTGTCAAAGTTTTGAGTTCTAAACAAGCAAAAAGATGTTTTAAAAGACAGAAGTTCAACAATAAATTTGCTTCAACCGGGCTGCTAGCTGCAGTGCATCATGGTCCTAGTAGTTTTGTAATCAGGATATAACCCTTTAGTCATCAAGATCTACAACATCCAGAACGAATGAACACCAATTTAATTTGTGACCTATTCTGTGAGACGTGAACATATTTAAGACGTATTAATGCCTAAAACTGAGTTACAGACTTTTAATGAGTTTTAAGACCCAGCAGTCGACCTGAAAGTACAAACACTGCAAAGTGAAATGTTTATTCTGTACAGGGAGGAAGGGTTGTACAGAGGGAGAGAAAACCTGCTTTAGGGTTTGAGGCTGAATCACTGCATATAATCTTCATAACCAAATATATCTGTAGAGAATTAACTGTTAAAGTGGTTCTCGCTAATCCTATTCATCGGTATAAATTGTGATGACATTTCGCCTGTTCAGTAGTAACAATGCATCGACTCTTTCCCTTTTTTCCCACCCCTGCTTTTACCTCTTCACATTAAACATCTGTCTCCGCAGCTCTCTAATTTAATGCTTCTTTTCTTCTTTCCTCTCATTTTGTTTCTCCCCTGCTTCCTATTTTCCTCTCTCACTTCCTGCCTTTCTTCCTTTTCTGCGTTCTCTCCTTCTTTCTGTCCCTGCGTTCAGCCACACAGTAATTTGATCTCGTCTATCAGGCCGACATTGCCGTGAATCAAAAGACACACAGAGAGAAATATAGTACAAACCTTGGTGGCCCCACCCCCCACTGCACACACACACACACACGCACACACACACACACACTCTCTCTCTCTCTCTCTCCCGCCGTCTCTTTCCCTCTCATCTACAACATCCCTACCCCCAACAACCCTCCGTATCTCTCTTCAGTCCCTACCCCCAACCACAACGCTCGCTCACTCCACATCCCCAGCATCTACCGTCTATATCTCTGTTTCCCGTCTTATGAAAAAAAAAGTAGGTTTTCTAGCAGCAACACATCATAAGAGTATAGCATCTTTAAATTAAAAAAAGACCACTTTTATATAAACAAAACACAACTAAATTGTTAATCGGTACGCTGTGGTGCTGTTTTAATTCCTATCTGACCGACATAAACGTAAGAAATATCAGGAAAGTGATTATTCCAACCTGTTGTGAACAGAGACGTTGTTTGAGGGTAACTGGATGAACAACCTCCCAATCACAATCTGTCATGGCTTAAACCAAGCACACCCTGTTAGCAAAGACACAGTCAGAAGAGCTGAAGTCTTTTTTTTTTCTGCAGCGAAGAGCCGTCAGCAATGTCTGAGTACAAATGCTGAGCCAATGTTGGTGACTTTTACACCTGAAAACTAATAGAAACGGTAACAATAAAACGAGCTAAAGTTGCACCGAGTTATCTTTTTTTTTTATGCTTAAATGATAATTGTAATTGTGCGCTTTTACACGTCAACATAATTGTGTCGGTATTAGTACAAATAGCTTTACAACTGATTCAACTCCCTTTTTCATCTTTTATTTAAAATAATAAAATACATGTAAGCAAGTAAAGCATTAGGTTTGGTAGGCTCACTCGACAGTTGTTGCTTAAAACGTTAATAAAATAAAATGGTGATGTTATGACACTTATATGGAGGGAGAACCTGAGATTAATCTTCTGAGTTGTGTAGTTAAACATCACTCACCATAAAAAACAAAACATAACATTTACTGGATGAGAATAAAAAGTGCATCTGAAGTCTGAAAGAAAAAACAGCAAGTGTCAATCATCAACCATACTCCTTGTTTTCAGTGTTCATCCTGTGCGCTTTTAAAGCCGGTACAGACTTTTAGCACCTTTAAAGTGTGTGAGGCAAAGCTTCTTCTAAGGTGAGTGGAGAAAAATCTGCATGATGGTGACTCAGGAATGGAGGAGAGCTCACAGGGTTCATCAGCTGACAGGCAATCAACCACAAAGCTGCAGTCGGTATGTTCCCATTCTACCACGTCCATTTAGTCTAAGAAATATGAAACCCATACATATATAAACAGTAGTTTGTGACAGAACTCTGCTGATTTAAGCCAGAAGTGTCATTACAGGAAGATTTCCTTCAACGATAGGTTCCAGGCAATACATTTCAATAAACTGTAGACCTGTAATCACTAAAGGCGTGTTTTCACTGTAACTATTTTACCTAGATCTTCCTTTTTCTCTGAATTTCCCCAAGATAAAAACAAACAATAATAATAATCTCCTAGAGTTTCCTATTCTAGAGAAAAATGTCACAGTAGGGAGACACTTTTCCACTTTACCAGAAACTTTTGAACAAAGTCTGAGTCACATTAGCTTAAAATACTCTAATGCTCCACTTATTTTCAGCTATGTTTTAAAGAACTATTTTAATTGATCAAAGTATTTTCACAGCCATCTGCTGTGAAAGGTTAAATACTTCATTTAAAGCCATCTTTTAGATTTTTAAATTTCTACTACTTTGATGTGCAGATAAAAAAAAAACATCAGATTTTATTCATTAAATGTTTGTAAAATGATCCAACTTTTCTCTAAATATGAAACAATTATAATACAGTTTTGCAGTGTAAACACTGTGAAATGATTCAAGCCCATAGTTAGAATACCAGGTTTCAGAAAGTGACTCTTTAAAAGTTATAAATGTAGTTGCTGTGACAGAACGATCGGTTTGCTGAAAATCCACGGGTCTTTCTTAAGTAGACACTTCCATGGTGGCAGGAGGTACCTGCTCAGTGTCTGCTGAGGTAATATCCCTGTTCAACAGCGGAAAACTCACGAAAACTGGTTAGTTCTGGAGAAAACATGTTGAAACTCACGTTATCACCAAAACTGAGGCACTCTACTTGTCTTCGAACCAACAGTGACTCAGTCAGGTGCCGCTTCAAAATTGCAAAAACAGAAACGTTCGCTATCACTAATAAGTTTTCAGTTTTATTTTCCAACTTAATGAAGACCTTGTCTCTCCAAGATAAGTGTTTATTTGTATTCTCACAGTTTCATTTTAATTTGTATCTCTTTCCTTCTTATATACCTTATGATTCAGTTGTGCTTATTCGTTTTGACTTCAATATGCAATATCCACCATTTTGATCTAAGGTTATAATCTGTCATATTCCATATGAGTCAAGTGGAAATGGCGTATACAGTTAAATGAAATTATGTATAATATTTGAGCATGTCAAGTCAATTTAACTTCACAATTCATGAAAGGAATATTTGACAGAGCCCAAATATACTTATGTGCAAAGGTTAAAGTGCAGGAGGAAAGAAAAGGTTTGTTTACATGTGCAAAATGGCAAAACGGGAACAAAAAAATACAACCATTTCTCAGAACTAGTTTTCAAAACTACAAAATGAGCGTATGACAGAAAAAAAGATTAATTAATCCACTGGCTCAACTCATCAGCTAAGGCTAATTTAATAATTGGGCAATTCATTATTGTCAAATAAACATGGCATTTCCCAGACACCAAGAACTCATTCCGAGAAGCATTTCTCAATACACACTCATAACTAATATGAGATGAAGCTTGCATGTGCTGTGGGCCTGACACTGACCTTTGGCTCTTCTGTAGAGGGAAGTAGACAACAGAGTCTATACCAAGCGCAAATCACCATGCTGCCATTTCCAGCATACATCACCACTTTTGAATTCAGCTAAAAGATTACAGGGCACGGTGTTTAATTCTCACTTCTGCTTCTTACTATGCACCACATTCTTATAATTACATCTGGTCTTTGTGGTAAACAAATTATGCATCTATTTTGAAGGTAGTTATGTGAAATAATTGCTTGATTTGGGGAAAAAGTAGACAAAAGACGTATATCTGAGAGAGGACTGCCCTACCACTAAAATGTAGTTACATTCAGTGGCTGCATTAACTAAGAGGGGTCCCCAAAAAGCAATTAATTACCACTTAATTGAGAGGAAGACACACTAGAGAGGGGGCGGGGGGGTATGGGACGAGAGTAACAGAAAGAAAGGCTTTATCTCCCCATAAAAATATGCCAAAAAGAAGCACAAACCTTGTTGGTCCCAAAAGCCGGGTCAGGGTAGGAGAGCTGCCCCAGCCTGGAGTGCTCTGAAGCGGACAGAGGCTGAGGAGGAGGCGGGTAAACTGTTACATCCATGACTAAAAATACATCCACGTCTCCTTCTCGTCTGCTCTTCCACTTTCTACTGTTTATTTCCAGTTACAAATAAAACTTAGAAAAGAGAAAATAAATGGGGGTTAGTCCATTAGAAAGCCTCTTGAGGGTGCAGTTTTCAGGTTCTAGTAAAAAAAAAATAAAACGAGGATTTCTAAAGTTTAGGCTGGATGCGCTCCTCTCTACACGCCGGCTCTCGTGCTGAGGTGACTGCACCTCAGAGGACCAAAGTTATCGGTGAAAGCGCTTCTATCGCTGAAGCAAAACGCTTCAAATAAAAAGAAGCGCAGTTTTCCCTCCTTTTGTCAGAGTCCGGATCCTGCTGCGGTGCGCGTCGGGGACGGAGGACGTCGGTGAACCTGTCTGTCCCTGGTTGGGACTCTGTTGGTCAATGTTGCTCTGCTACTGCGGACCAGTCATACAAAGAGCTCTCAAAGCAAGCTGCACGCATTACACACAGCAAAAAGGAACTATGTTTACTAACAAAATAAAAGACAAGGTTTTGTTTCGACGAAATGCACGAGCTTACGTGTGACAAAGTGACTATTATTTACTATAAATACAATTAATACACTGACTAGGCAAAATAACTCCTCTTACTTTTCCCATTTGCCAGAAAACTCAGCATCAGGAAGAAGGACCTTATTTTGGTAATTACACAGTTTTCCTTTTGACTCCATCTTGACATCAGGAGTCTGGAGTAAACGGTAGCAGCTGCTCCCTCTAGAGGTAAAAGAGTGTAAAATCACTCTAGATCAGCAATTTCATAAATTTCTGTTTCTAGTTTGGTTTGTTAGCTCTGTGCGTCTTAAAATATATATTTTATTTATATGCAGCTGCATGTAGTCACACTAATCCATTCACTTTGTGAAAATGTGCAACTCTTTTATATACACATAATTTAAATGAATGAAAAGCATGAAAAGAAAACTGTCCCAGAACATAATTTTTTTTAATCTGGCTGCAATTACTCACTTTAAGTAAAATGGAGTAGCTACTGGTACAGGATGATTAAAATGTATATATGTAACAATTTATGTTGAGTTGGCAACCTTATTTCTATCATGGGAGAAGAAGTGGACGTAAATGAGAAGCATGGATACCTCAGGGTACCTCACCTTAACACTGATGCTGTCTGCAGACTTTCACTTCTAGGGGAAGTTAAGGATCTTTAGTGTTTGTCCTGCATATCTTCTATTAATATGTTTCAGAGAGAGTCATCTATTCTGCCGTCAACTGCTGGGACAGCAGCATCAGAACTGGAGACTAAAAAACCAACAACAACCCAATAAAGAAGGTTGGTTCTGTTCTGGGGACGAATGTGGAAACTCGGGAGAGGAAGCAAAGAATGATCCTTCATAAAATCAAGAAAATTATGGACAACCTTTACCATCCTCTTCTTCAGACAGTCATACAACAACAGAGTGTCTTAAGTCAGAGGTTTCTTCAGCTGTTTCCGCCGTAAGACAGGCTGCTACAGGAGAGCCTTCTTGCATCAGCATCCATGACGATTCTTTGAAGAACCTTGGATAAGAAAAGCTCCCGCATCATTTAATTTCCCTTTGGGAATAATAAAGTACTTTTCAAAAGAATTGAATTGAATTCAGATGTAATTAGCAGAAAAAACGAATATAAAAAGGTTCTCGGTTCAAAAGCCAACGTAGGAAGTCCAACATCTGTTTACAAATTCAGTAGAAAGACAATCGTTTAAAGCGATACATGATGAATAAAATTCAATCGACTTATGTCACGAAGACTGTGCCGTTTGGCTGAAACTACAACAAACTCAATATGTATTTTAAAACAGAACTAAAACAGGCCGACGTTTCCATTAACTTCTAAACATGTCATAATGTGGATGAACATCTGGATGTTGGTTTTAGAAAGTCACTCAGTAACTCTCATTACCTAACACTGAAAGCTCTAAGTGGGAGGTGTGACATGTACAAAAACCCACCATCTACTGTAACCTGTAGTTTAGACAGACGTTTATTGTGGTTGCCCATGGAACCTCGTTGCTTGTGATCTTTCCGCTCAGACCATAAAATAATAAGATCCTGCAGAAAAGAATTTTCCCAGGAGAAAATCTACAGACAAATTTAAACCTGAAAGCCATAGGTTAGCATTTTTTTTATCATTATTATTATTTCTACGCGTTTCAACTTCACCAACTACGTATACCACTTAAAATGAAAAAGAGGTTTTTGGGTTATGAAAAAATGTTCCAACTAACTTAAAGAAGTTGGGAAGAGATTATCTTTTATGAACAAAACTTTATCTTTTGGAGACAGAATATCCAGTTCAAACCTCACACAGGCAGTCTATTGTTTTACCTTTGGCTGGGAAATCTTTAAATGCATTATGAACAAAAATATACATTTTCATGGACGCATAGAAACAAAGAGACCCTCTGCTACCCACCCATGTCAGCATATACATAGACTATATAGTACACTTAGACAGATGGTCACGAATGCATGAGAAATAATAGCAAAACATCTCAGTTCAAATAAAGTACATGCCTTCCCATTTCTAATTAGGCCCTTAATGGTATCTCATGTGTCCACATATGCAAATATATATGTAAGTATATATGGACAAAACAGATGTTTTTTTTCCCAAGCATTTTAATGGAAAAACATAAAAATACATGGAACACACTGAAGGGTTTAAAACCTCACAGCTCGGTGTCATAAACTGCGTTTTCTGCTTTATAGCGCACTCACACACACCCGTATACATACGTACACACTACCGACGAACCCACACATACTTAGTGAACATACAGTCACCCATCCCCCCCAAATACACACATACATATATGCACCCCTCCCCTCTGAAAAAGGCATAATTCACTTCCACATTCTCCTCCCCCACACAGTTCCTCTCCATAAAACTCCACGAATACACACACACACTTCACATACACATGAAACCACATTCACATGTGCACTAAACCCAGCCAGTACATACATGTTAAATATACGCTCACTTAAACATGCACACAGTCACACACACACACACACACACACACACACACACACACACACACACACACACACACACACAGAGAGAAACAGTGAAATGAGCGCAGATGCCTGCACACAACTGCAAACAGACAAACGCTATTGCAAGTAAACAACCCAAAAATGCATAAAGATGTAAAAACAGCAAACACACGCACACGCACACACACACACACACAATCACATCCTGCTTCTTGCTCTTTCTTTACCTCATACACTTCTCAGATTCCCATTCAGGAACTTTCCATCATATCTTAAGGGTGGAAATTGTAATGTGCTGTAGCATTTGAATGATGTGTGACTCTTCATGTTGGGGGATTACATTATAGATTCATAGCACAGCAATCCACCCTTGAGTGAAAACAGCCAGCCCTTCAAATTTTACAGCTTTCCTGGATGAAAGAGGGGATGCAAGAGATGGAAGGAAATCACCAGAAAGGAGTTCATTGGGAAAAGTGCTTGGAAGGAAAATGCATTATATTTAGGAAATAGAATGAGGTTGTTCTGAAATGGTGTGACCAGAGGCAGCGTCTCTACAACAAGAAAACTTAGATTAGGGACCATCTTGGCTCCTTTAAACTTCTAAATGTACTGCATGGTACTTTCTATCCGTCTGTCTCTTCGTCTTTTAAAATTAGATTCTTATTTACCTATCGTCTTTTCTTCCAGTATCTTGATTCGGACTTGTTCTAATTATCGGATCCTCCTCGTTTTGATTGCCTGAGATTTTAAATCAAGGGTTTTCATTTCAACCTAAAGAGTAACATTCATTTTAAATCGCCAACCAATTTCAATCTAACAAACATCTTCATTCTTACTGAATTAATATGGCCTTGATTTCTTTTTTCCCCCCATATTACAACCACAAACTTCAATGTATTTTATTTACTAGGATTTTATGTGATGGACTGAAACAAAGTAGTACAACCTGTGAATATGTAGGAAAGTTAAAACATGGTTTCTATAAAAGATGGGTGGAGCTAAATGGGAGAACCATGTGGGAACCAGAGGGTTCACCTTCCAGCTGGACAGCAAACTCTGTAACTACAATGGAATGCTTTAGACCAACGCATATCCGAGTCGTGGAATGGCCTAGTCAAAGTTCAGATCAAGATCCAATTGAGAGTTTGAAGATTTATGATTGTAGTTGTTCTATATCCAATCTGAAAGAACTCGAGCTAAATGTGGCAACCTTTCAGTTGTTGGATGTGAAGATCTGTTCTTTAACATCAAAACAGGAAAGATACAAGTGAATAAAATTACATTAATTACTTTTTTAGGAGTTTTTTTTGTACTAATGGCCTTTATTAAGCTAAAAATTGGCAGGACATTGGGTGAAGACATGTAGCAAACGGTTCAAACCAGGACAACCATGCCGTGGTCTTTACCAACTGAGCCACCCATGACTGTTTTAACACTCTTCTTTCTTTTTATGTAACTCACACACACATTAAAACGGACAGGCAGGTTTGCCCCATATCTGATGAATGCTAAGTCCACTGAATTAATTTGCACATTTTTAGCCTCGGCTTGATGCATCATTCAGAGCCATTTTATTCCTCCACCCAGTTTTACACCAAATCTCATTACTATTTCATATTGGACTACTTTATTATGCAATGCATTGGTCAGATTGAAGCACCAGTTTCTTCTCATCAGTAAAAAATTGATGCCTGCATTTGATACAAGTTCAGACCATGCATTTTGAGATTTATTGTGACAAAGCACCGCCATGCTGAACCAAAGGATGAAGACAAATCAAGAAGTTATGATTTTAAGACAATCTTTCAAGGAAATGTTCTTACAAAAGTGCGGTAAGATGGTGTGACTATTTCTAAATCCTGTTTCTGTAAAACTGGATTTCATTTTTCATTTGAGCAGCCAAGATTATGGCTTATATTATATAAATCTGAGTTCTAGGAGACGCTAGAACTTAATATGATCTGTTGTTTCCAGCTGGCAACACACAAGAATATTGGCAGTCACCAGTCTTACCGTGTGACAAAGTGGTTCGATTTGTGTTTACCATTTGTCCCTTTTTTATTTCTAATTCATTTAATTTTTCTATAGTTGGTCAAAATGCTTTAATTCAAACATTGCTGTTGCACCTTAGCTTCACTCACTATCCTGGGTTTGTTTGTTTGTTTGTTTTAGCATTATGCTTCAATTTGTATGTTCTAGTTAAAGCCAACACTTCTGGATGGATACGTTTATTTTCTTTCAATGTAAATTTATGGTAAATTATTTGTTTTTATTCTTGTTTTCTCGCCGTTGTTTGCTCCTTTCAGATGCAACATCCTGAGCAGGTGGGAGGGGCCGGCCCAGCACTTCCTGCTTTTACGGCTCGATGACGTCACTGATTGCATCACCAGGCTCTACTAAATGGAGGGCTTTCTTTTTTGTATTACATTGTTTTTCTTTAAAGTAACCTTTTGAGTTGACCTGTATTACATGTTTTATTTTGCAGACCATTTAATTATGCAGATTAGTTTGTAAAGTAAGATTTATAATCCTATTCCTGTTTCTCTGTTTAGATTTTGTTATTTAGTTTCACCTGTTATATTGTGGTATGGTCTAATTAAGTGTAGGTGTGTTACCAATTTGCTTTAAGACCAGAAAGAGGATGGATGCTCAGCATGGATGTCGGAGCAAAAAAAAAAAAAGATAAGCAATAAAATGCAATTTAAGAACCTGCAACTGGTACTGTTATCTTATTTTATTATTTTTTTTGTTCACCTGTTGGACCTTTTGACTATACTACCTCACACTCCAATCACAGCACTTAAAGTTGAAAGATTCATGGAACCAAATAAATGTTCAGCAAAATGTTCTAGTAATTTTCTTCTGGTCTCCAGCTTTCCAGTACTTTGCACAAAATCCTGATTTTACGTAAATCACTGTGCGTAAAAAAGTGAATACAGTAAAACAGGTAAGTCTTTTCCAACCTTCTATTTAAACATAAAGAAGTGGGGTGTATCTATGAGAGGTTGGGGAGTTTCTCTTCAAATTACAAGCCACTACAGAAGAATAAATGTAGTACAAAAACATATTTTTCCCTACCACTCAGGGTGACTTGCTTAGAGTGATGGGAAACCTACCAATGCATTTCAGTCAGAATATATTTGTGTTACTGTTTTAAAATTCATCTCTGCTGCCTGCTGGAGCATAAAGTCAGTCACAAATCAGCATACGTTTCCACCTCACTGTTTTGTAGCACATCCAAAAGTCAACAATGTGAAATATACGTGGTTCAGATGGATTTTTGTTTTTCTTCATTGCCTAGCTCCAAGTTAGATCTAAAAAATGAGAAATTAAAATTGTATAGTAAAAGTTAATCAGGTCAGACTGAAGTTTGTGTGAATGAAAGTAGACAAAGACTGAGACAGTGCTGGAGTGCAAACACTACAAAGGTCCTGCTGCTCTCCGATGGAAAATGTAACCTCTGATATTTGGAGTTTTAATTCCTGCATATTCGCTGGTGTGAACTCTGTGAGCAAATTCAAGTAATCTGCTAGACATACAGAGGAGAAACTCCAAACAAAAGTATCAATCTCATCACACTAGTAACATTCACTTTGGTACCAATGGTATCAATATTTAGATCAATATGCCCAGCCCTGATAATAGGATTCAATATAATTTCCTCCACAGATCAGAGGGGGCAAGAGGAAAATCTAAAATTTTCCCTAAAATAATAATAATAATAATTTAAAAAAAATTTTAAAAGCCGAAGCAGAACTGGACCCTTCAACATGGTAATGACTAAAAAAATGTCCCAAAGTTTATTTTAGTTAGAGAACAGAATTTTCCCAAGTATTTTCTTATCCATTTTCCAGGCGCATAGTGCCATCTTATAGCATAATCAAATAACTATGTTGCCTTCAATTGCTGCAAATATTATAAATATATTAAATGTAACTTAATAGAAATAATGCCTTGAAATTGGGCCTCTGTCTCTTTAAAAATCCCTGTACTTTCAGGAAGTCATTAAAACATCTCTTCTATATTTATTCTGTGACAATGTTTTTACTGGAGTTGCACTGAACAGTAGCTCGTATAATGAGCTCAGCAGATGCAGGTGTTTGCTAATTGCTGCTGGCTAGTCTGAAGGGGCTGAGTGGGGCAGTTGAGAGGCAGGGCTGCTCTGTGAGGTGGACGATTGGATTATTTGTTGTTGTTGTTGTTGATGGAATAACATTACAACATGATATAAAGCTCCAAAAGGTAAATTTCACATAATGCTTCCCGTTTAGGAAACTTTTACAGTACAGTACAAGTACAGTTTTATTCATAGTGTTTAACATTCGTGTGCAGAGAAGATGTGTGTTAACCTCAATGATCACACTACGAATTGGGACTCAGAGAAAAGAAAAGAAAAAAATCAGGAGAGGGAAGGAAAAGAGATGGACGTGTTGTTGACAGCCTGTCGGTTTGAATCAGGAACAATGTGACGATGAGGTCTACTGCATTTTGACATTTAGTCTTATGTCTGTGCAAACACACACACACACACAGGCAAAAAGTAAGGAGATTGCAAAGAGAATTACAAAGCAGAATTAATTGTTAATGTGGCAGAAGACTCACTGAAGACGGCAATGATCTGAGCACTGGTAGGAGAGTTGGAAGTTTCACTAATAGAGCAAATAAAACGCAGATTTGAGACAGAAAAACAAAACCTGGCCAAAAGAATAGAATAGAATAGAATAGAATAGAATAGAATAGAATAGAATAGAATAGAATAGAAATACACACAGTGGGGACATTTAGATATGCCATTTTAATCAACATAATCAGTTTTTTGCAAAAAAAATAAAAATAAAGAAAAACTAAAAAGTAAATCACCTTGGTGTTAAAATTACAGAGTTATATGTCATAATTATTTCACATCATAGACGACATAAACTCTCACCTGTTATGTTAGAAAACAACAAATATAAAAACATCCTCATTTTGAAATATTTTTTGCCTTTTATTCCATTTTTACTTACTGAATTGCTCTGAAGTAACCTGTTCCAGACATAAATGCATGTTTTATATTACAGGACTATCTATCATGACACTGCCTACACCTACACACTCCCAACACACAGGCAGACACAACGCCTGACTAGACTAATGCAATGACACAGAAAGATTGATTCAGACTCCCAAACAGGACATTTAATATCAAATAAAGCTCTAGGATTTGTTCATTCTGAGTCCCGAGAAGAATATCTGTTTGGACAATTTTTTATATTTGATCATCTTTTTCTGTCCCCAAAAAAGAACAAAAACATTTTTAATGAGTATTTGTTTGTTTGTTCATTATACCGTGAATATGCTGTGTAACAGTGTCACAGAAAACAAAAACCATGCAAGGAGGGAAGCACACCAACAGACAGGCAGAGGCAAACTGAGAGGGGGAAAAAGAAAGAGAGGAAAAAAGAGAGAGAGAGAGAGAGTAAAAACAGGAAGAACTGCAGCGCAGCACATCAATCATTAGGATGATTATTATGGCAGTTGTCATGGCAACATTCTCCCATCCCCCCCTTTCCCTCCTTTCCTCTCTCCATCTATTTCTTTCTGTTTTGCTCTCAAATCAATTCAAATGCACTTAAATGCCAGTGTGGGCACAGCGGAGATGCAGTATGTGAAGAAGAGTGCAAAAAACAAAACAAAAAAAGGGGGAAGATTGAAACTCAGGATGACAAAAAATAAATAAATAAAATATGTGTTTGATTTGAAATGTCGTGGCATTTATTAAGATGAGCGACTTGGAACAGTTTTATGGTCTTCATTTTCAATGATGATGACTGATAATGGCAAAAAATGAAAATGAAGGAAAAGAAGTTTCCCCTAATGAACGGTGACTCTTAGCTTCTCTCAGCACTTTATTAACAGTAAGCAGACATGTTGAGTGTCTGTTCAGTCTGATCTGTTCCAACCAGACAGAGAGAGAGGCGCAGCATGCTTACATGAGTCTTATCAGAAGCAGCATTCAGCTTCTATGCACCACAGATCTGGAACAAACTTCCAGAAAACTGTAAAACAGCTGAAACACTGACTTCCTTTAAATCTCAACTAAAAACCCGCCTGTTTGGAGCTGTAAGTGAAACGTGATCAATTACGAATTTAACGATGGCATTTGATTAAATGTATCGTTTCGTTTGTTGGTTCTATGTTGCACGACTTTGTGTTTTTGTGGTTGTTATGATGTAAAGCACTTTGAAATGCTTTGCTGCTGAAATGTGCTGTACAAATTAAATTTGATCACAAAGTTTCTAACAGAGAGGCTGGAAAGCAACGTTCCTGGATCAGTGTGACAAAGATCTTCAAAACCTTGAAAATGGAGGAACAGTAAATGGATGCATGTCGTTTTTGGGGAAATGTGTTGTGAAACGTACAACTACAATTTTATTTATTATATAGAATATTATAGTGTTTTGCAAAATGGCTCCTTCCCCGATAGATTTAGAACATTGCTTGACGTTTTTGCATGCTGCATCTATCACAACTTGTCTCATATTTACAACAATGCTTTAGAAAATATTTCTTCATTTGTTTTGTTTTTTTCTTTTTGTCATGTCTTAAATGTTTCAGATCACGAAACACATTTTTTAAATCATATGAGAAGAACCAGAGTAAATACAAAATCTGATTTTGAAATAATAATATAATTTATTAACAATAAGCTGGCAAAACCAAAAGGTTGCATCGCTGTGGGAGTATTTTTAAGACTTTTGTTGCGCATTTGTTTTAACTCACGCACAATGAGGGGTTCTCAATAATGAGCAGACTGTTTTTGGTCATGGCACAGTTTCCAAGTCAGATGTAGGTCCAGACTTTGACTAGGTCACTCAAAAATCTCTGGGGTTTTTTGCCATTCAAAGGAGCTTCTGCTCTGTTTAAGGTTCTTGCAGAATTTTCTGCTTGAGAACAAAATTCAAGGTCACATCAATTATGACAACTGGTCCTGATACAGTAGAGTACCCCCAGGCATCACTCTGCCAACACCATGTTTGACTGTTGGCATGATATTCTTTATTAAATGGTGTGAAAGGCGTACATGTAACATTAAAGCACACAAAAAATCCGACCTTGAACATACATATTTATGCACAGATGTAAACGATTTATTACTCCGACCATCACTGTTTAAAGTGACTTTACATAAAGTTACATTGAACTAATATTCTAGAATGTGTTATTTACATTGTCCAAACTTGCTTTACTAAACTGCTGTAATTAAATATTTTAAACATCTTAATCACTTTTTAAAAATCTAGAGGTGGACAAGAAGAAAGACCAATCAGAAACGTTGTACATTCAAAGGAGAGAAGATGCTGAACCTTTTTTTGGGATGTGTTGCTTTTTTAGCTCTTTTAGCCTACTTCATGTTGTCAGACAGGTTATTATTTTATTATTATTTTTTTATTCAACAGATCCAGCAGTAGACAGATGCTCTCGTCTGAGAACAGCATTTGTATTTTCTCAGGTAATTTTTGTCTAAAGATTTTTGATGATTTGAAACTTAAAGTGTGATTTAAAAAACAAGAAGAAAAAAAGAAGAAGCAAAAAGCAATTCTATAATATATAACTAATGACTCAGTGGTAGGAAAAACAAATTTTATAAGAAGTTATATTTTGCTTCACGATCACACACAAACATGTTAATGTTACTAGTACCTGTTAATGAATGAAAAACCCATGATGGTCACTGAAATAACATGAAAACCATTAAAGTAAAAATAAATGAAAATTTCAGGAAAATTAGCCAAAGGAAATGCGATATTGCTTTTTTTGTCAAAATTTATTTATGCTTTAAAGCGAAGTATAAGATAAAGGCAGTAAAATAGTGACATGGTTAACAGCATACCATTAACATAGAAACAAAATTGGGCTAGAACACACTGAATTATACAGACATACACACATATGCATGAAATGGATCAAGTCAAGAGACCAAACTGTGGCCGCGGACAGAAACAAATACACCAAAAAATGAACATAGTACCAAAATATACGTAAATCTCTCTCCCTCAATCTGACATTGCTTTTGAGATTTGGTTAGGGTTTGAAGGGTTCCTTCTCCAGACCCCATTTCATCTCCATCCTCATATGTTTAACAGGATTTAAATCGGGGCTCATAAACCAAGAACAAAATAGTCCAGTATTTTGCTCAAAGCCATTCTCGGGTGTTTGTGTGTTTTGGGTTATTATCTTGTTGGAAAACCTACGACCTGCGACTGAGGCCAAGCTTTCTAACACGAGGCAGCACATTTCTCTCCAGAATGCCTTGATAGTCTTTACATTGTTTTATACGCTGCATTGATTTAAGGCACCTGATGCTAGATGCAGAGAAGCAGCCCAGGGCTCCAATGTTTGGTTGTTTTCTTGGTATGTTTAATTTTTTGTGTCTGCGAACATAGAAGCTGCTGGGCTTCACCAAAAAGTTCCCATTTTTTCTCAAGCTTTGTGGCTGGTCTGTAATTTTCTTTCTACGCTCCAGGGACAAGTCTCTTTTTCCTTGCCTCAGTGTAATACACACCATGTCACCAAACAGCACAACGACTACTTGTCACCCTTTATATAGGCAGACTCAGAGATTACAAGCTTGAATGTTGTGTAGTGCTAATTAGAGGACACATCTTAGTTTAAAGTTATTATTTTCAAAGTTTTCTGTGGGTTTTTGTTAAAACCTAGTTTTTTTTTTTCATTTCACTTTTGTCCGTTAAAGTTATTTCAGTTTGGAGGGTCTCTGTCATTACCAGGGGGTTGCAACAATGTTTTCCGTCTTTGTAAATCACCTTGTACCATTTCTGAACAAAGTAGCAGGTTAGCATTAATTATCCATATTGAATTTCAATCGCAGTTTATTTACTAGAGCTTCCTCAAAGTCAGAAAATAAAAACATTATGTTAGTTCTTCATTTGCCTCTCGGTATAGTACGTAAATTTAAACAGTTTTGGTTTAATTTCGTCTGGTTCGTTTGTCAACCTGCGCTATGTAAAGTTCAGTTCCACTCCAAGCCAGCAGGGGGCCCTAAGCAGCTTCATATTTTATTCCTTTTCCACAATGGGGTTGGCCCTGGATGCATTTATTAAAATGAATGTAAAAACACGGCTAAACATGTGCAAATTGGATGAGATTTGTATTTTCACCTACAGGAAATACAGAAAGTAATGTAATTAAAAGGTGAAATCATTAGAACTAGGGCAAGGAAAAGAGATCAAGCTTTTTCCTTTGTTTTTCAGAATCTTCCTTAAAATTAGGCTTTTATAATCTGATGTCTTTGAATGAAGCCAGGAGTCATTTCAAAACCTTTTGAGAGAGAAAAAAAAAATTTCCCCCACATAAGGCATCCGTTTTATGATAATAAATAAGATGATCTGATTGTTTCACGGCGAGACAGCACCGCTGTGGTTTCAGACAGGCAGGACGATAAGCTCCACCCCTCTCCACCGTGTTTCTGTGGGTCCAAAGATTTGATCTCCTGTCAGTCTCCAGTGTTGTTTCCCCTCGCTGATTTAACATATAAAGCTAACGTTGTAGCTATCGGTCACGTTACTGTTCCATGCATTTATACTGCGGTTGTACAAAATAAATAAAATACAAATAAAGACTGAACAGACTTAGTTTTCTGTGAGATGTCTTCTAACAGTAGATGGCGGTGTAGCTGCACAGATGAGAGTCTGTTGGGCTCAGCTTGCAAAGTGATCAATAACTTTCATATGGTCTGTACCTTTAGCTTACTGTAATAATATTTCAATAAACTGTCCTGTTGACATTACCTTCAATACTGCTGTGCTGTCATGATGACTTCTACGGAGTTTTATTTAGACTTTTTTGTGTGTCTTTTTTGTGTATTTCTTCTATATCTTTTACCTGAGACATCAGGATTTTTGCAGTGTTGGATCTGAGGGGGTTGTTGGCAGATATAATTACCTAGGAGGACAGGCTGCTCTTTGATTTCTGTTTTTTTATTTTTTATTTGAAGAACAACATTTCTTTCATCCCACAGCCTGCTCTATCTGTAGTGCAGCACAAGTAGGCTACATCATTTGTGCTTTTTGACAGAACTGAAGGCTTCGTTCAGAACGCAAGGAAAATCTTTACATGTAAAAGTTTGGAGACTTTGCCTCTTAGATTTGCAGAGTTTTACTAAAGTTTCATTCGCCTTCAACTGTTTTTTTTTTTGTTTTTTTTTTGCAGAAACACCTATCTATTTTACATGTTTTTTTGACTTACACAGAGTGGAGCATAACCTGTAAAGCGGAAGAAAATTGAGCTGTGACTTTAAACATTTTTAGAAATATAACTTTGATGTGTAAAGTGTATTACCCAACATCCAGTTCAGTGCAATTAATTTAGAAATCACATATTTTCAAAAACATTAAGCCTGTATTTATTTTCAGTAATATGAGTGTCAAGTCACAGTCTTAGAGATTTCAAGGTGGTAAATGAAGCAATTTATTTTTCTCCCAGTCATATGGACAGAGCAAAATATTTCAATGCTAATAATCAGACTCTGTGTCCTGCATCCGTTCCTGTACGACCCCTGAATCCGGTTGTTCTGTGAGCAGTAACATCCAGTTGAGGAGATCTGACACGATGCGTGACTTTAACTAATGCTTGCTTCGGAGCAGACTAAACCGCCACACCTTAATAAGTCCACCGAAGGGTTTGTGCAAATATTTGAGCAATTTTGGGAATGTTTGACTTGAGGTGACAGCAAACGGAGCTGAACACCAAAGATGTACAAAAGTATAATTGCAGTTTAACACTTAAACCTTCAGATTTGCTTGCAAACAACATGGCTGGGCAAAAATAACTACAGAAAAATCACATTGTGTTACACTGAGAAAATACTAATGCTACTTGTTAACTGCCCTGCTATGGACTAATTCTTAAGATTTTCAAACAAAAACTAAACAAAGATTTACTTTAGAGCCACGTATCTCATTTGGAAATTGTTTCCTTATTATAAGTTTTAAGTTCTAGAAAGTTTATTTGCCATTAGGCTGCGCTTTAAAATAGAAAATAATTGCCTTTTTAATTTTTTTTTCTTTGTTTAATAAAACCTTTTAGTTTCCCTGTACTTGAGCAAAAGCCAACTCATGGATGTCACATGGCACCAGGGACTTCAGCCTTAATATTTTATCAGAATAAACAATATTTCAGGATGATAATAATTTACCAGGAACAACGCATATACTTTGCTAATCAATCTTTGTTTTTCGTTCTATCAACACGCTTGCATCCGCTCAGTTAACACTGGGGACCACTTTAGTAGGCATTGGATTAAAACAAAGATAGATTTTTTTTTGTTTGTCCCCAGCAAATAAATCCTGTAAATCCCCCCCCCCCCAAAAAAAAAAACAAAAGTTTAACCACAAAATGTTTAAAGATTCACTTGGAGATATTACAAGGCAGCACAGTCTAAGTGCTTGGAAGAAAATTATAAAGGGAAAAGGGAAGACTGAGCAATTCTGCACAACAGACTGTGAGGTTAATTGTATATTTATTTTTAAAGGCAGTATAAACATTTTAAACTATTTAGAACTTTGGTAAATACCTGACAAAAGTTGGCCAACATATCTATTTCTGTACTTTAAATTTACAAAAATGTAAATTTAACAACCACAGTTGGTAGATGTTCTCTATAAGATCTTGGAAAGCTTTTCTGGAGTAATATATTTCATTATAACACTTGCGAGTTTTGCTTCCCTTATTTAGTTGCAGGAACAAGGATGTCAACAAGTAGCTATAACGCATAACCTAAGATCTCTACACCAATAAATACATGAAAAGGTCATGACTGGGAGGATAGGCTGGTGGCTGGGCGACTAAACTAAGCTGTGTGCTATTTTAGGCTGCAGTTCAAAAGCAGAATAAATATTTCAAGATGTGAAAAAGAAACTTTAGCATCATATCAATTGATGAGAGGAGAGGAGCAAAAAAGAACAAGCTGCAGAGTCAAGAATGCACATTAGTTTCATTTTTATTCTGACAATAAACCAAAACTTAGTGCAGTACACATTCATATAGACTCCATATAATAATTGCACAATTTGACTTGATTTTAACACTTTTTTAAACATTGGAAGACAGAAAATATTCATGTTTTTTTTTGTTTTGTTTTTACAATCTGCAGTGGTGCGTTAAAACCCTTCATGTCCTAAATTTAAAACCACTGCCTGGATATTTTTTGTTTATTTTAGTTCTTTAAATGTCCTGTGAGTAAATACATTTGCCCATTTATCCATAACAACTGGAACTTTCAATATCTGGCTAAATATTTTCGCAATTTACCGCCTATTAAAGGAGCGTCACCCAGATCCCTGCTAAGGACGGGGGTAAAATTACCGTAATGGCTGAAAAGCGCAACGTCTCCCAGTTGAAAAACCGGAGGAATCTTTCAGATAGCGCAAAGTGTGGCGGAATTACGGTACTACAAATTTGGCTGGATCGTCGCCGCTACGTTTAGGACTTAAAAACATTCAAACTAGCAATTGATTTAGAAATCCTTCCCCAAATTTGACTCCTGTAGTTCTTACAGTTTTGCGGTGTCTTGATATCAGCACCTGAAGCTCGCTGCGAGTCAAAAGACAACAACTGTTTTCTAAAGAAAAACGCATTTCCCACATCTGCTTAACTTGATTGGCCAGTTTTCACCTGCATGTCATCAGATGCGTTTGCTTTGTGAACGACATGCAAGACGCTCTTTTTGGGAGGCCATGTGCAGACTCTGTTCTTTTTTTTTTTTTTTTTTTTTGTAAGTTGTAGTTTATTGTTGCTTTCCGGTCACAGTCATCATTCCTATAAATCAAAGCAGCTCCGTTTGATGTACAGTACCTTAAAACAACCACATATTGTTTTTATATCTTCATGTGAAAGCAATGATTTTTATTTCACTTGTCTTTTAAAAGATGAAAGTGGTGTTGAATTCACTGCCAGAAGAAGGATAATGAGCTGGAACATAAGCCATTTATTCCCAGCTTATCATTCACAGCTTCCGTTTAAAACAGATTTTAATTTTTTTAGATTTAAGTTTGTTAATATTCAACTCATAAGAATGACAATAGTATTATTTTAAGTGGAGAATTAAAATACGCGTATTAAAATATGAAGAACATGACGGGTGAGTGTGTGAAACTGTGTCCCAGTGTGTGTTCTTTGGCTTCTGGCTCGTCTGCTGCCGATTCTTCATCCTGTTGTGATGATTTAGTCACAGCACACACTCAGCACGCAGACACAATAACGTCCCAAACCAAACGTGTAACAAATACACACAGTGAACAGCAAAAATAAGGGGAGGAGTGAGAAACGATACAGAAAAAGATGGCTGCACCTACACATGTACTGACACACACACAAAGCCTGGAGTGTAGATGATACTAAAAGCTTTTTCATCCTCTTCTAGTTTGCCTTGGATCTGTTATCACACTAATTTCCCCTCTTTCTTCCCGTTTCCACTCCTCTGTTTTCTTCTCCTCCTGTAGAGAAAGAAAAACATGAATCTCATTAAAAGAAATCCAGATGTGCTTAACTGGCCTCCCAGGACCAAAAGACGGAAAGGATGGAAAACCTTTATGGCCTTTTTTTTCCTTTATGATTCCCATGTAGGCAGCTTTTCAGCAGCACTGTTGCTCATATACAGAGGTGGGGAGAGAAAAAAAAAAAACACAACTGGGGCAAAAGGTTAACCTCTGTGTGCGCTGTAAAAGGTAGGCAAAATTTAACATTTTCCATCTTTACATACAGCTTGCAGTCCAATCCAAACACAAAGCCTTGATAAAAGCTTTACAGTGAAATGCACAGCTTTATTTAGCGCTTTTCTTGTTAAAGCGCCTTACACTCCAGCTACATTCACCCAGCCTCACTCAATTGCACACATTCATTCACCGACAAACAAATTGACGACGTGTGACTGTGGTACGCTGGAATCAAACCCACAACCTTCCGATTCCATCTTTCTCACCTGGACTTTGGTCCATTGCTCTTGTAAGTCGTGCCTGCAGACATCCTCAGACTCATTTTCAGCTCTGCCC
This sequence comes from Poecilia reticulata, assembly GCF_904066995.2. NCBI lineage: Eukaryota > Metazoa > Chordata > Actinopteri > Cyprinodontiformes > Poeciliidae > Poecilia > Poecilia reticulata. The sequence continues at coordinate 11,033,308 of NC_088846.1, forward strand.
ACTCATTTTCAATGGGTACTTCATAACATTGCCTTTGTTGTCCTCAAGCCACTTTGTAGCCAATTTGGTGCTGTGCTTAGGGTCACTGTCCACATGGTAACCCTATTTGTACCAGAGCTTTAAATTCCTGGCTGACATGTTGAGAAATTGCTTCAATATATCCACATAATGTTCATTGGTTATTATCCCGTATATTTTGAAAAGTGGACCAGTCCCTTATTTCACAGCTGAGACGTTCTCTGGCTTCTAAACTCCCTGATTTAAAGTCAGACGGTGAAAAATGGTTCTATTTCTTTACTACAGAGCTAAGGTAAGGTAAGGTCATTTTATTTACATAGCACGTGTTCAGCAACAAGGCAGTTCAAAGTGCTACATATCAAATTACAACTTTATTATGAAGTAACAATTGGATGAACTTTGTCAGTGGGTTAGCTGTCATGCTAACAGCATCGATAACATTAGAAAATGACAGATAGGAAAACTTTAAAGAGAGGATTCTAATTCCCACAGCAGCACATCTCCTCATCAGTGGTGAGTTCATATTAAGATTTATTGGTGTGTGTGGCTTGTATACATTGTTAGCCTCAGCATTTGCCAGCTAGCAGTAGGAAAACATCGCCTGCTTGATGAAACGAGGACGTTTTGACCTCGGTTGTTCCACACCAGTTCTCCTCTACCTCATTCACAGGTGGTCTTGTGTTGCAGGGACCACATCAGTATCTGTTTTCACCCCTACAACAATAGCCCCCTTTTGTTCCGACCCATTCTGCTCCGTCTGCCTCCTCCTCCTCTTTCAATCCTCTGGCATTCCCACCTCCCCTCATCTCAGAGCACCTCTATCTTCCCCCCTTTCAGACACACATCTCTGTTTTTCTGCTTACATCCAGCCCTTCTGTTTCCCCCAAAATTAAATACAAACTACGGTGCAAGTTTATTGCGATTGCTCTCCTGTGTCCAGTTGGGTCATGAAGAGCTCTGCGCAGGTCAAACAAGCATTCAGGGAAACCGTATTTTAGGAATCCACTGTTTGCAAACGCTTTTGATCTGCAAAGCATGCAATGAATTAAGGAGTATAGCAATTAAATAAGCAGGAGTAATAACTTATTAGAAAAGATGACAACAAAAAAGAACATTTTAGTCACAGTCTAACATTTGTGGGCTTCAAGCATAAACAGCTGATTTTTGAATACCTCGATGAAAAATCTTGCTCAGTGGTGTAGAAGCCTTATGCAATATGTGCCAATGGCTTTTGTTGTAACCACTGCTGCATATGTGATTTGAAGCAATTACCCAAAGCACAAAAGGGAGTTCACCTTGGTGATTTGTAAAAAAGTCTGAGTTTTAAGCCGTTCATAGCAGTTGTTTTTCAGACAAGGCAGACTATGGTTCCTTGGTAATTATCATTTAAAAAGTGACTTTTGTGTTTACTTGTTAAACTTGTCTAATATTTGAAAAAGAAATTGCATGGCTTTTAATATTTAGATATGAGAAAAAACCCCAAAGACAAGAATAATGGAGTCAAATATTTTTCAAGGCAGTGTAGTGTCGTCATTTTTGTCACACAAACTGGAGTTTTCTTTTTTCCCCCTCAAGGTTAAACGTTTAGACTGAAGGAATTAGGTATTTTTTCTTAAATGTTTTTTCTACTCCCCACCACTCTGCGTTTAGCTCTGCTGCAGAGCTGCTGAGCTAAATCTGAAGCCTCCTCTTTCCCTGCCATGTATGTAGGCTAGTCCCAGATTAGCAAGTGAACTGGGTTAGTTCTTCCCGGGCTTGATCTGCTGCCTCTGGGACAATGCACCTTCTTCCATTAAAAAAAACGTGTCTCCTGAGAGGAAACGTGCTGAACACCACTTATAACTCCGAGGATGGGTGTTTTGGGACAAGTGGGACACATTCTGGGTTGGGGTTTCTTTCACAAAAAAAAAAAAAAATTGCTGCATAAGTTTCATATTTACTTGTTTGAGACAGAACCAGCTTGTCATGGATAAAAGTTTGCATTTACGTTATGGACGCCTGTGCAATCGGGGACAGCTGAACTCACTGCTAAAACTGTTACCTTCTATTTTTGTACGTGTAGGTCCCAGAGTTTCACCGAGATGGCACAGGAAAGCGAAAGTCACTGGAAGGCAGCGCGGATAATCCTGTCGCTGAGCGGCTGGGTGGGGCGGAAGTTGTCCCCCAGCATCCCGTCGTTTCCTTCAAGTAGCTCCGCCCCCTTGATGTGCGACCGTAACCTCCGAAACTCCTCGATCTGCAAACAGAAAAATGAAAACAAAAAAACAAAAACAAAAAAAAGCCACAACCTCATGTCCCTCGGTCTCGCTACAGTGTTCACTGCTACATATGAGGGTATGATGTTGTTGGATTATTCAGACACTTTTCTCTTTTTTTTTCTCCAAAACATTAATGTTTGAGAAAATTCGAGTAGAAGATGTGTAGGCGATGCATGTCTTATCACTGATCTGCTGACTGGAACAGTTTACGGTTTTGTCATTCTTTGGCCAAGAATGTTTAAAAAAAAAATCAAAGCCACAAAGAGAAAAAAACTGACAATTTTTAACTTCCTTTTCACGTGAAATTGCTGCAGTTGCAGATTGCATCTCTTCTTCACACACGTAACAGAGAGAATCACCCACACCGCTCAAACAAACAGCAGTTGGTTGGCTGCCGAAACTTTTACGGCGCCCTCTAAAAGTGCAAAGGCTGTGGGCATGGCAACTGGTGTCTGCCATGTATGTGTACACACTCACTCTGCACACACACTCTCTGTCTTGTCGCAATTGATAACAGCAGGATGTTTGAAGTGCATTTTCTAGGAAAGCAGGACTTGCTGGGGGTTTTCTTACGCTTTATTTGGTTCATCCAGTTAAAGCACGACGAGAAAACTTCACGCCGCTAGATGAGTCTGTATGTTCAGTGCATTTTATTTTGCACACCTAACATTATTTGCAGTATTTTTGGCCATATTATTCTGATAGCTGTTGAACCGGTAGTCTGTTGGCTTAGATCAGAGATGAAATCTGAGAAAAATGTGGGAAATGTGGAACAAGAACCAATAAAAGGATCGCTATGACGAACAGAAAATTAACAGTTAAGATGAAGGCAATGCAGTTTTGTAAACTAACTTTTTTTTTTATTGAAGTTTTCTTCATTCTAATCTTAAGGATTCTAGTGGAAAACCTTGATGATGAACTACAAAGTGGATGATGTAGTTTGCCTAGAAAACAAGAAATGCCCACTGGACTCGGCAAGCATCGCAAGAAAAAATATCTATCTAACGTCACTGTTGCCTTTCTCCTGCTAACGTTCAAACATTGAGCAAAAAGACAAATTATTTATTATTTGCAAAGGAAGGGACACACACCAATGTTTGCTTTTCAAAATTTTTAAGCCCACACGAAAGAGACATAAATATGTTTCATTACTGAACAACAATAACAACACAACTGGCCACTGCGGCGTTACCCACTGAAGTCCAGATCTGCTTAATAACAATGGAAGTTGCCTGGGAAGTTATCAATTCATCAGAGTGAGTCAATCGCATTTATCCGCCCATGTCCGGATTTGCTGCAATCAGGAGCCACTAATAGCTCATTTGACCCGCTTCTAATTGTTCCATTATGCTGAACCGCAGGAGAAAACTGGCTCCTGTTAAGTGCTTCATCTGACATGCTCATCGTCTACATCCTTCTGCTTTGTTGTTGGCAAATAATTTTCATTACGTTGTTCCTGATCTTCATTTTAAAACTCAGTGTGAAATGAAATACAGAATTCCGTTCATGCCTTAAAAGTACCAATGCACAAAACAAACTGATTTATCATCTTCAGATCTCGCCTGCTTTCTTTTCGCCCTGTGCACCCGCACCGTACACACGGCCCGAGGCAGAAAGACCTCTTTGTGCGCGCATTTCAAAGGGTCAGCAAGCCAAAGTGTAGTCAAGATGAAAGACATAAATAAATGTCAGAGGGCTAGCACCTTTATCTATTACAAAAAAAAAAAAAAAACCTTTGGAAGAGAGCCACGAGTCAGGCAAAGGTTGAATTAAAGTTTAAATCAATCAATGGCAACATGACAGACTTATGGATTTGTAGTGGGTGGAAAGGCTTCCTGCATGGAGCCAGAAAACTCTAGTTCATGCTCCTGTAGATTAATAATATTAATCAAAGACGGATTGTGCAGCGTATATTTAGTTATAAAATGCTGAAGAAAACAAATAAATAAATAAATACAGTAAACTGGGTGAATCAGTCATTAGCCAGATGATTAGTCACACCTCTGATTTTTATTGCTGCAGCCTTTATTTTCAGTGTAAACAGTTTATGCTTTCTTCAATGTGACGGCGGTTTCAGACTGAGAGAGAGCCACTAAAGATGAAGAAAACCTTTAAAAAAAAAAAAAGAAAACATTTTTGCTTGTGGGAGATTCTAAATGTCTGACTCCGTACCTGTAGCTGTGAGATGGTGAGGGGATAACGGAAAAGTATCCAGGTCACTTTTTCACTACAAGGCGGCGTGGTCAGAGATCCTTCGTACACCCAGTAGTCTCTCAGCAGCGGGTCTAATGATCACAAGGAGAACATTTAATCCTCAACTATACCATGTCAAAATGCTGGCTTTTGCAAAAACTTAATAGCCCCCCTTTTGCTCTTTTTAAATAAGAGCAAAGGAATTGAATTCAAATGGGACTGAGGCATTGTTCTGTATTTATCAGGGGCTCAAGAGAGGCACAAACTACAAAACAAGTTAAAGTCTCAGGAATTTATCCGTTGGCTTTAGTAGTGATAATAAAAAGGGAGGAGAGGAACTACTGGAACATTTGATTTGATGAAACTACGAATTACAAAGAGAACATACTGTACTCCAATGTGGCAAAAATAATTAATGCGTCAGACATTCTGAAACCCTCTTTCAAAATACCAGTCAGATGTTTCACCCTTCCTCCCCCATGCTAGGCGCTGACTTTCCACCTGCTACATTTGAACAACAATAGTCATGTTTTGTCTGCAGATGTTATGTTGCTGTCCAGTTTCCTTGAAACTTTGAACACAAAACTCTGGTAGTTATTCTCCCTACTAACATATTTGTCACATCTTGTGTGTTTTGCATATTCTAATATTAGATCGATGCTTTGATACAACTGTGTGCATGAGGGATTTTATGTAGCTTGTAAAAAACTTCCTACTTGACATTTTGTCAATTTTTGCAGCTTATAAAATGAAGAGAAATGTTGCGGGCATTGCTAGAAGCAGCTAGCACAACAAAAGGATGCAAAGTGACTGCACACCCTAAATTTTTCCTAGGTCCAGTTTGACTCCTCCAAATATTGCTCTTGTCCTTGCAACCAAACATAGCAAAAACTTTTTTCCCCAAGTGAGCAGAAACTGAAAATGTGCGTTCTTGTTCATTTAAAAGGCGTCAGGTTTGGAGGTAGTGCTTCTTTCTTGATATCCTCTTAGTCCATCGGGATGTTGAGCCAAATGTCACTGTGGAAACTGATTTTTTTTTAGCAGCTTTCACTTCATGGTAAAAGTTGTTCCAAACCATTCTAGCCACTTTCCTTCACTCTCATGGTCACAGTTTTATTCAGATTATTGAAACATGTGAGCAACTGGGTGTTCCAGTATGTTCCAGCACTTGTTGATGTCATTCTTTTAAAATGGCCAGAACCTTAATCCAATTGAAAATTTCAGAGCGATAAAATATGTCAGGAAAGCAACCGGTTTAAATTAACTGTGCCAACTCTAATAAGAAAATTATGCCAAAAGCTCACCGACGGCTACAGAAGGCATGCAGTCAAGGTCCACGTTGACTTTAGATGCATTTATTTGACCCTGTATGATTTTTATCTTGTACAGATCAGAGGGAATCAACAGCTTTATTCTAGAATAATCTGAAAGGGATTTTTCTGTTTTACTCCAACGAGCATTTATAAACCTGATTTTCTATTCTACGTCTCTCTAATTTACACAGGTGGCATCCAGAAGAATCGGTGTTATTTTCCATGTGCTTTTCTGTTCGACCGCCAACTCGCACGTGCTGCTCAAATATTTAAGGGTTTAACCTGAACATGAAGATTTGAGATCAAATCGTTTCCGTCTTACCGGGTAGGAGCGTGTTGGGGTTAAAACATGGGATTATCTTGTTCTTCCCCTAAAGTAAACACAGTGGCAAAAAGAAGCAGTTAACGCTCACGACACATCAACCCTCACGGCCGCGATTCTGAATCAAATCTCTACTGTGTCGCCATCACACACAGGCTTCACCTTGTACTGCAGGTCTTGTAGGACTTCGGTGATGGCCTTTAGTCCTAGGTGCTCTTTGCCGATCTGACAGAAGCACACGCATTTTTGGGTTTCAGCACAGACTTATCACTGCCGGCGGCGGCTGTTTTCACAATGTCAGCCACATTTTTTCAGCAGCGATAAAGTCTATGTTCTGTTATCATGCAGGAAGAAAAAGCGGAAGATGAAAGAACAGACATTGTAGAAAACAGGATGTGTGAGACTGAGACCTCGGGAGGTCAGGAATGACTGGGTTCAAAAGAAGAATGAGGTGTTTTCCTCGGGTAACGTCACTCAGCACAGAGCCGAGCTTCCACTACGTAGGAGATCATAGTCACCTAGCATGAGTCAGCAGGCAACATATTTAAGCAATGACGAGTCTTATTCACCTCACTTGTAGTGGCTGCAATGGTGGTGCCTTATTTATGCATAATATGAGATTATCAGTGTGCTAATTAATAATATGTTGCAATTTATTAACCATATTATTGGACGAAACAAGAATGATACTTAAATGCAAGCACTAATTTACATTTCCTGTATAAAATGTTCACTAAGACCTCGAAACTCTTCAGAAAAAAAACAACTCTCTGATATGATCTGAGTTCCAGGTGTGTACGGCATGATACTTACCTGGACAAAAAGTGCTATGATGAGGACTCCATTCTTCTTCCCCAAAGCGTCTTCTAGCGAGTTAAAGAGAGTGCTGTTCCAGTGAATCAGATGGAGCTGAGGACAAAAAAAAAAAAAAGACAATAAAGCATAAACTGCAACCGGAAGGGCGCTTCAAGTCATTAACACGACAAGTGTGCAGAAAACATCAGATGAACTCCTCGTCTGGTTTACGTAAATCAAAGACTGGCTTGAAACTGTCAAACTTTCCAAGTGAAAAGTCTAATGAACTGGACATATTCTGATTTCTCTGTAAAAAAAAAAATCAAATTTCACCAAAATTGTTGGAAAAATTGCTTTTTTTGGACATTGTTTGCTACATTTACAGCTGAAACCAAGTACTTGAATACACTCTATAAAAAGAAGGTGACTCAGAATTACCTAAATGACTTACACCAAATTGAGAAGCTTACAAGCACTGAGACATTTTGTGAACACCCAGACGATGAGGTTGTAGATTTTCTAAGCTTAAAAATGTAGATCTTCACAGATCTGGTTCATCATTTGGGTTTATCTGCTCAAATAATGGTATGCAAGTATAAAAATCAGGGTAATTTCCAGCCATATTACAATTTAGTAACATCTACACATTTCATAAAATAGATGCCATCATTCAAGCAACATTTTAAGACGTCAGCCGGGAAGTTGAGCTTGTTGGGCGCAAGTGGTGCAATGCCATCAAAATTCATCCTGACAACAAAGATGATCTCAATCCCTTAAGAAGTTATTTGGCGACTTAAAGGTGCCTGTCAGCAAGGCGACCTACAAACTTGAATCAGTCAAACCAGTTCCTTCGGGAGGAATGGGCCAAAGCTGCAGCAAACTGTCGTGAAAGGTTTTTTGAACAATACCTAAATAATTAGCCATAATTCCATCAAAGTGAGTAAAATGTCTTTGAGCTAAATTTGAATTAAGTTATTAAAAATGATCTAAAAACCTATCTTTGGGATTATTCCTAACTGAGCTAAAACAAAATTCAATTTCAGTCTGATTTTTACGAAGAGAAAAGGAATGTGTGTGTGTGTGGGTGTGTGTGTGTGTGTGTGTGTGTGCGTGCGTGCATGCGTGCGTGTGTGTGTGTGTGCTTTTTTTAATGCGGTGTGTCTGAACATCTGGTTTCAACGTTGCCTGCTGCTTTCAGTGAAACCTGATTCTGCTCCAAGGTCAGCTGGTTCCTTTTCCATCCAGCATCTTCCTCTTGTAAGATAAGCTAATGGACAACATGAGGGCAACAATACTCACTCTCTGGAGAGGACTGGCTGTGGACAGCCTGACAACAGCTAAACGATTATCCATGTTTGTTTGGTTTTCTTTTACAATATATTAAATGCAACTTTTAAAAGCCAAAGCCTTATTTTCAATTGCATAACTCACAACAGCCAAATCAAATATCAAGAGAAATAAAATATTCTCCAAACAGACAGGAAGTATCATAGAAGTTTGATACAGCGACCTCTAGTGGAACAAAGAATTAACTTAAACAAACTGAACACCACCAGGCCTAAAGGGATTCTTCTTAAATGGATATTTTAGATTTCATTTCAAATTGAGGTTATGGGAAGTAAATATCTTAACCTGTGGTATAAAACTTGCTTTGATGGAACAGATTAATCTTCTTGGATTTCTTTTAACATCTTCAGTTTGGGAAAGTCGTAGATGCATATCGTGACGCGATAAAAGCAAATTTTACATCTTACACCCATATGGATCACTTTGTCTTTCACTCAGAAAGCTGTGTGTTCTTTCAGAACATGTAGAAAAAGAGGAAAGATTTATAACTTTGTAGTTTTTACCTGATTAACACACATAATATGTATTGTGGTTTCTTTCAAAATTTGATTGAAATCTGCATTCCAGTGCTCATGTGAGTTAAATGCAATCAAAATAGTTGCGCACCACGTTGTCTTCCACATAAGAGTTGACTAAGACATGAACCTCTCAGATGTGAGTAACGAAAACATGAAGACTAGTAAGAACAACGTTCCACACACCCACTCTAACTTTGTCAGAGTGGGCGAGTGAAGTCATTTTATTCTGTTTTTATTGATCTTGCTCTGTCATTCAGGTGGCAAGCCTCCTCTCTGATCTTCAAAACACACCTGCCAAGGTTGGGTTGAAGGCTTAATCAATTCACAGAGGCTGCTGGCTGATACCTTACATTAAAAGAATCGGACAATGCCTGTGAGCTTTATGAGTCACAAAAGGATCCGCAATATGAAAAAGGAGATCTGGAGCAAGTGTTTTGTTTGTACTATTTCTTGCACTACTCCAAATGCACCACTCCTAAATTAGTTGTAAGGTAATGTAACGATTCCCTCTTTTACTGTATTCTAAATAGTTGCAATGTATCAGAAGAGTTACTTATTTGGGCTCAAGCAACTCCAATGTTATGCACATAAGACTCAATGTCTGGTATAAACACACAATCGCTGTGTTTTTCTTGGATCAGGGTGTGTTGCTAGTCCTGCATACCTCCATGGGGAAAGCCTTGAAGTTGACCGTGTGCTCTGATCCTCTCTGGTTCTCTTTGCCCCAGTGGAATCGAACCTCGTGAAGCTCGTACTCATGATCACTAGGCAATGGACCCCCGGTAACCACTGACAAAAGCAAAGGAAACCACAATGAGGTCTAAGCAAGTGTAAACAGGAAGCAAAAGCATAATTCAACATGTAGAGAGCGGTTCAGAAAATCGGTCATGCGGGGTTGGACACAGGTAATTTTGTTTTCTCTTGTAACAAGCAACAACAATAAACTGCAGCGACTGACGCCGATACCTGACATGCTTCTTGCATTTTCTCAGGGTGTCTTCCTGGGACTGACCTGACTTGGACTTGAGAAGGATGCGGACAGTGTGCCCGTCGTTGATGACCTCACACTCTCGACACACCACGTAGTTTGGCGATAAGCCAGCATCTAGGAGAGAGGGGTCATACTGCGCTTCCCTTGAATTGAGATTAATCGGAGACTGGTACTCGCCGTTGGCCGCTGGGAAATGGAGTCCCCATTCTACACCTACGAGTGAAAATCCACAGCAAACATTTATGTTTCTATCCACGCCTGATTCATCAGCTTGAAGCATTTTACCATTTAAAAAACATAGCCAGAGTTCGCCTCTCCCTCGCTAATACTGAGACTCTGATGCATGCTTTTCTTTCCAGCTGTATAGACTATTGTAATGCCCTGCTTTCTGGGCTTCCTAAAAAAAAAATAAATAAAAACCGTGCACAGCCTTCTGCTGTTACAAAACTCTGCTGCTCGAGTGCTAACCAAGACCAGGACGCAGGCTCACATCACACCTGTTTTAAAATCATTGCATTGGCTCCCAGCATGTCTCGGATTGATTTTATGATTTTCTTACTTGTTTTTAAATGTCTTTATGGTCTTGCACATTCTTACCTTGCAGACCTGCTGATACCTTATGAACCTCTGTGGGCCCTGAGGTCCTCTGGCTCCGGACTATTAACAGGTCCAAGAGTCAGAACACACACTTATGGTTGTGGCTTATTTCCAGTATTACGGCCCCCGTTTGTGAAACGGTCTGCCAGAGAACCCGAGGGCCGCAGAAAATGTTGCTGTATTTAAGAAACCCGTCTTTTCAACTGTATTTCCTGAATTCAATTCTGCTTAGTATGTGCATTTTACATGCAGTTGTGTGTTTTCCCATATAATGTTGGGGCGGGTAATTGTTTGCTTTTATTGATCTGTACAGCACTTTGAGCTGCTGTTAGTATGATGGGTGCTTTATAAATAAAATTGATTGATTGATTGAGGTCTTTATTAGCTTTCCTCATCTAGAGACAGACACTTTTGCTCGTTCCTCTGTACAAAATTGCTCAGGTTCAGTCAGATTGACTGCTTTGCCACAAATTCTCACTTCTATTTAGTTCTAGATTTTAAATAGGCCATGTTAACACCTGTGTTACTCTGATTCATTCTGCTATAGCTCTGGTTGTTTGAAAAGGATTTCTTCCAGGTTCAGTATGTTTCTTGATCTTCCTAATGCAGTTTGTTATTTGAGACCTTCACAGAACACCTGGATTCATACTGAGGTTAAATTACACTGAGGTGGGATCTAATTACTAATCAAGTGGCTGCTGAAGACAATTGGTTCCACTGGATTTTGTTTGGAGGTAATACGTTAAATAAAAATTAAAAGACAAGGCAGAATGTCAGTTTGGTGTTGTTGCGTCTGTGTGGTGTGTAATTTCCCTGGAGGGTGGGAGTGAGCTGGGGATGCACTCTCACACTGATTCACCAAGCTCTAAAAGGTTACATCCTGGAAATACTGTATGTATTTCTGATGTATTTTATTCATAGACGCAAAAACTCACTGTTTTGACAGAGGATGTGGCAGTAGTGGTGATTCAAAATGGCACTACCTGCCTACTCGTTTTATTGTTTGCATTTGTCATTTTTCTGACGTCCTTTCTCGTCAAGTTTGAAATTGGTTTCTCAGAGTATTAAAATTGAAACCTGCGATGGAGTATTCTGATGGAAATGAAGAATCGGGGTGGTTCTCTGTACTCTGTTTTTTGTGTTTGGGTTTGAAACAAAAAGTACTCTGAATACGTAGGTAAGACGTGCTACGTCATTATATGTGTAAAGTTCAAGTCATCGTAACAATGGTCCAGCTGCGTCGTCTTTATTTAGTCTTCCATCTGAAACCAAAGGGTGGTTTACCACCACGTTTTTGTGGAGTAATGACTCCACTAGGTTGCTATGTGTTAAAGGAGTGGTACTAAACCTATTCAGATACTTTGAGGAAAAATAATAATAATAATGATAATGTTCCGTAAAAAAAACAAAAAACAGGTTTCATGAACCTTTAATGAATTCACCAATAGAATCCTTCAGATTGATTTAAATCAACTTTGTCTTATTCAAGAGTCCTGTGATCCATGAAGAGCGCTGATAAAAAAAAAAGGGAGTCTCACAATAGCACATAAATAAGTCTCTCCTTTAATTAAAGTCAAATGTTTTTCAGTTAATTTTGTGGTGCATCTGCTGCCTCTGTGTCTCCTGTGAGTTTTCTCTTATGTTCTCTGAAACAGGACCTCTCACTGCTGTTACTGCTGTGACTATGAGGGTGTTGAAGATCTTGAAAATAAAACAGGTCATGGTTACAGAAACGGGGTCAGATTGTCCTACCTAATACAAGTAACCATAAAACAAAAACCATGCAAGCATGCGTAGAGAGTATAGAGACTGAGATTTCATAATATATTTGTCCGTAGAGCATCAGATGGAATCTATTTCAGATGGATGCAAATTCATTATATTTACTATGACTGAATGCGGAAGACGCCCTGATACTATCAGTGACACTCACAGTCTGGTTTCACTTCGGTTTTGAGGGCAACATCATCACACAGTGAGAGCAGAATGCGTTGCAGTGAGTTTTTTTAAGAAAGAGGAAACAATCACTTTAAAAAACTTTAGTCCCTCCAAAAAACAAGCCGAGTAAGAGTTTAGAGAGTTTAGACGGAAGCATGTGCTTTTCTGCAGCAGGGACTGATGTCTTTCTCCTCATCAATGGAGAAAAGAGGGGAGGCTGCCACATTCCCTCCTTCCTCAGCAACTAAAGCCATGACAACAGTTTTCTGAGCACACACCGGGTTGTCCTGCAGCACTGAAACGACTAAATTCACCCGGCATTCAACTCTGCAAGGCCCAGTAGAGACGATTTGACTTTCTTTCCTCTCATTTTGTCATTTTAAGATCAACCAGAGCTCCTTCTTTTACTTATATGCTTATGTCAAGCTGTGGTTACAAACTTGCCAGAAGCTCGTTCCCACTGGGTTAAAAAAAAAAAAAAATCACTAACAACCAGAACATCCTGACGTGTGCCAAGAGAAAAAGCTGCATCAGTATTCAGTCCATGCCTAAACTTCAGCCAACATGGACAGTTATTGTTTCGGTTTTGCGTTAACGCAGTAAAGCTCTCTACATAGAAAATGCAGTGGAAAAAAATAAATCCACTATTTTACCATTGTACGTCTTCACTTATGGATGAACTGAATCTGTGGTGTAGATTTTACCTGACAACAAGTTCGTGTGAACTTACAGACGCAAACAAATTTGTTGGCACCCCTGGTAAAGACATGCCCTTAAAATAAATCAATTTTTATTGTTTAGCAACACAATTATAATATAAAAACCTCTGTTTGGATTTTCAAAGGGGAAAAATTGCCACATGAGAAAATAAGAGATTTTAGCTAAATTACTTTTGTCTCTGTGTTTTCACCACATTTTACGGATCAGTTTCATGCTGACAGACAATCCATTTTAAGAGGTTCCCTGATGCTGTGGACTCACACAAGGTTTCCAAGGTCTTCAGAAGAGAAAGAGGCTCACACTATCATTCTTTCTCCTCCATACTTAACAACAGCCACTAGGATTTTTCCACAAATTCATGCTCTGTTTCAGACCAAATCCATCAGTATTGTTGGTTGGTCAAAAAAAGCACACAATTCCAATTTAAGTCCCTGGATAGTTTATGTGGTGATGGTAGATTTTCATTCCCAAATAACCAGTTTGCATGAAATCTGGGCCTAACGGTTTTCATAGAGGCTGAGAGGGCAAGAAGATTTTACCAGGGATGAAAACAAATGTGTTTGTGTCGCTGCAGAAAAGAAATTCAGCTGATTTCGGTTTTCAAACAGTCATGCAATTGTTCTTTAAAAAGTGTCTTGCTGCAGTTCTTTATTACCAATTAACCCAGAATGTGAAAGCATGAAGTTTAATGGGTTCACACAGGATTCTTGTGGTATTTGCTTGTCAAACAGTCACATCTAATCCATGCATTGAAAGTGTTTCGCATCACTGGGCATACTCACAGGAAAGTCACAGAATTGCATCATAGCTCATCCTTGGATGCTCAGTAAAAGCAACAAAAGAAGGAAGACAAAGTGAAACAAGACAAGAATAGTTGAGTGACGGTTTGCTTTTCTGCAAAATTTACTAAAATGACTGTTTCAAACTAGGAATCAAGTTGGTAGCAATTATGTAAAAACGTCCACATTTCCTTTAACGATAAAGAAAGGTTTGATCAGAGCTACAGTAGCTTGCAAAACCATGAATACACCTGGAACTTCTTCAGATGTTATTATGTTACAACTGCAAACCTCAGTGCAGATTATTGGAATGTTGAGATTTTTTTTTTTTGACTAACACAAAGTAGCACAAATTTATGAGGTGGAAGGAAAGTGATGGCTTTCAAAAAAAGCATTTTTTTAAAGTGTCGTGAGCTTTTGTAGTCAGCCCCTGTGAGCTGATTCTTCCTGCAAGTTGTTTGGGAAATGTCTCTTCTGACTTTGCATATCCAGAGTTACATTTTTCAAAATATTTTTTTGCAGAATACGTCAAGTTCAAACAAATTGTACAGAGAGCATGTGAATAACCCTTTTCAGCATCTCATGCAAAATGTATAGTTGTCCCGGTTGTATTTAGGGGTATCAGATTAGAGAGAGTTGAATACAAATGCATTCCACACTTTTCAGATTTTATTGTCAATTATACAATGATTCGTGCACGACTACGTTACAGTTTGTGGTTGTAAAATCATAGAATGTGGAGAAGTTCAAGAGATGTGAATAATTTTTGCTAAGACACTCTGTAAGAACAGTTGAAAAAAAGTCTCACATTTCTCATCTTCTTCAGCTAAACGTAATGACTGACCTCAGAGACGACGTAACGGAGGGGCTTAGCTATTTTACAACAACAAGCAATGTTGCAGAGGCAGTGCAAACTTCAATTTGAATTAATTCCAAGCATACATGAAGGCAACATCTTCACCTAAAAATCAGCAAGATAAAAGTAAATGGAAACTTTTCAGTCTTCTGGAACATGATTTAGGCTCCACCTTGTCGCCCCGCTGCTCCCCCCCCCTCCCCTCCAGACTCTGACTCTCAGCATCCCCTCGTGTGAACGCAGAGACCAGCCTCCCCTCGTGTGAACGCAGAGACCAGCCTACCTTCCTCGTAGCCCCAGTCCAGCTCATCTTTCCCAGGGACATAGTCTGACTCCTCGTTCACGTTGTCGGCCATGGTGCCTTCCAGCTCCTTTGCTTTGGGTAGAAACAGATCCGTGTTCCCGGCTCTCTCAGTCACGCCGGTTTAAGTTCATTCACTTGCAGACAAAGTTAAGTCTCTCCAGCCTGCTGGGAAGATTCCTTCAAGTGTATTAACTTTCTTTTCTTCCTCTTCTTCCTTATAACTTTGTCTTTAAGTTGGCTGCTATCCTCTTTGCTATTCTTAAAAGTCTGTAAACCTCCTTCTTCCCTCTCTTTAGTTGTTGTCCACAAAGCCACTAATGGATCAGAGTGGAGCAGTCAGCCTGTTTCTCTTTCCTCTGTGCTCCTCCTACTCTCTCTCTCTCTCTGTCTATCTCTCTCTCTCTTTTACCCTCTCTCTTTTTGCGCTGCTGTTATCTGTATCTCTTCCACCTTTTTTTTTTTTCTTTCTCTGGTTCTCTGCAGGTGTGCCTGACCACTGTGGCTTTCCTCCACAGAAGTGCATCTTTAATGGGAAGCAAATGTTACCCATTGTTTCAAGCCATGCAGTCCAGCATTGTGTGTTGTATTGCTTTAACCTTACTGCTCTTTGGGTTCTCCTGGCGGTATTTTTTATGTCTGCATGTCGGAATGCAGGCGGGAAGGTCATGCTGGTGTTTCTCTTGGAGGCCACACACACACACACACACACACACACACACACACACACACACACACACACACACACACACACACACACACACGCACACACCCCTGGGTGAAGGAAACAGCAACAGTAGAGAAAAATAGACAGAAAGCGGCAGAATGTACAGAATAAAAGGCCCGACTGTTCTCCAACCCTGATGACTTCAATATGGACATTAAAAAAAAAATGAATTCCCTATAACCCACACCTAGTTTTGGCAGGGGTCTCGAATGACGTCTCAGGCTCCCCGATGTCCAGCGTATTAAATTTACAGTAAGAAAACAGAAATGGGGAGTTGTACTTTTCGGTGCTGTTGTTTTCAGAAATGTAAAAAGTTGACTGTCCCGCTTGTTCTTTTCTCCTCTTCTTTCTTTTCCAATCCACATCCTGCAGGCTGATGATGTTAATTACCCTACATTCTTTATATGGAAGCCTGTCCTTGGAGCTATTGAAATGAAGGCAAGCTCCCTTGTTTCCGTACAGTAGATCTAAAAACAGAGCCTGGAGTCCAAAACTGAACCCTGACTGAATGTGTCTTCAGCCCCACATATGTTTAAATATATAGGGCTTTAATATATGCTTAAAAAAATTAAAGCTATTAATACCCTTGGCATTTTGAAGCATATATTTATTTTTCATTGCACCCAGGCACACTGAGCACCGCTCTGAACAATTGAAGCATCACACAGTCACCTAAACACTCCCACAAATCACAAAATCCCCGATACACATCAATGTGAAACTCATAGCCTGTGTGAGTTAAAATCTATCTTGTCCGCTCTGACAGCTCAAACCAAAACAGTTTCTTTAGCAGCTTTCTCTTCCTCTTTGTTTGCTCCTCTAAGCATACGCTGTCTTCTTTGATTCAATCACAAACTACTCAGCGTTATCTAACGCGTTAAAAGGTCAGAGTGACAACATACTGTCTATTGGCTGTTGGCACTTATCTCGCACAGACAAACATAAGCATTTTCCACCACAATAATAAAACAATGTAAATGGGTATTAAATATATAAATATTTTTTTTAAAGTCGCCGTTTTTATTTGGAGTAATTTAAAAATGACATCAACTTTCTCAATAATCCACGGGAGAGGATAGCATTACAGTAATCATAGTCGTAGTCGAGGCTGGGAGGCATCCTCACCATCACCCTAATCTACAATTTCTTTGTCTGATGATCAGATTCAAATCAGGGCTCTGGCTGAGCAGCCCCAAAATATGATACTGATTTGCAAACTGAACATCAAGCTAGAAAAAAGCCTAAGATTGTTCTTTATATATATATAATATGAATGTTTATTGCCAGACAGAGGAAGTGTGAAGCAATATGCATATAAGTTTGTGACCTCTATACTGAGTCAAATCTTTTAACAACTGAAGAAGTCTCCCCCTGCCGGCTAATTAACAGAATGTAAGTTTTAAAATGAATACATTTAAATTAAAAGCTACCCGGTCAATTTATGGTAAGTCAACCATATTCCTTCCAGTTCATAGGCAGCATTTTACAGATTTGAAAACGGCTCTGATCAAAAAATTAAAAAATAAAGAATTCAAACAACATTTCAAGACTTAATTCGGTATTTATATGTAGTCTACAAGATAAAAATAAAAAAAATAAGATAAGAAAACAGATCTGATATGTACATACAAAAACAAAAAACACAAGTAAAATAAGTATTTTGATTTCTCGCTGTTCTTTTTTCCATGTAATATTTGCACACACTATGGCAATAGTGTCACAGATGTAAACAAAAAAATCCTCATGACAGACAATGACTGTTATAAAGGGTTTAATCAGTGGGTTTAATGATAAATAATAATTAAAAAAAAGACCGAATCCCCTGATGAGCGATGCTCTACTTCAGCAGGAAAAATTCAGTCCGATGTGGAATTAATTAAATTTTGTAGCCAGCAGAAGAGTTACCATGGAGCTTTTGGTCTGATTAGGGCATGTAGCGTCTGACCAGCTGCCACCCCTTTTTGCCTCTTTCTCTACATGTCTTGATACAACACAGTGATTTGTTTGGAATAAGGATTTATCTATACCTTTTACCAATGTCTATAAAATAAACAAAATACATTTTTAGAAAGACTTTGGGTAATTTCTATTATTTCTGTTAGATTACATTTTTTTTTGCTCATGTATGAAAAATATAGATTGAGCCTGGCCTGTCAACGGCACCATGGGCACATAGAAATCTTTGATCTTAAGATGTGGAAAATAACCTAAAGTAACCTAAAATAAGTATATTGCAGTCGACTAAAGTCACACTAAAATGTGTTACAAATCTAACCTTCTTTCTTATGTTTATAAAACGGTCTACTCATAAAAGGGCTGTACATTTTAGCATGGATCTTAAAGGCACAGTTGCTCCATGCTGCCATCAAGTGGAATTAGATGTAAATCAATATTTCTTTTAAATACAAAGAGCATAAAGTATTTATCATTTATTGTAATATTATGCAAACAAGTTTGTTTGAAAAACACACACATATAGTAAAGTACTCTTTTTTTCTCGTTTCCCTCTTTCTTCTTGAAGTTTCTGCTCTCTTCCTGTCCGTTGTGTAGGCTGCCACAGGAGAAGTAGGTAATTCATAAGTAATTTGAATGGGTTTTGATTGATCCCTAAGGCTTCCGTTTTCAATATTTCGTTCATCTAGCCCTGACACAACAATCTGGAAAAATTCAGGAAGCATTCACATGATAAAAACTATGAAAAGAGGTCTTTATTTACAGAATTATACTGGAACCTGATTGAAAAATCAGTTAATTCCAACATATACATGAGCTTGTATTTCACTAAATCATTCTTTAATATATTTTAGGGAGCTCAGAAAAATAGTAGGCTACTGTAGTGGGAGGGTCAAGCTTTATCTGTGGAAGCTTTTCCCACAAAAAAATAGTTTGGCAGAATTTTCATTTAAGGGTGTTAAAGACCTGGGGATCTCCAAATACTTTGAATTGTACATTTAAAAGGGTCCGTTTTTGCTTTGGTTTCTCTATATTTTTACATTTCACTATGTTTTAATTTTGGGATTAAACTTACCTTCACACACATCTCAAACCTTTCAGATGCAAATAATGTTTAGTTCCAGGGGTGTTTCCAGAACGTTTTCAAAAGGTTTGACACAACAAACAATAAAACCAAAATATGCTCAATAATCCTTATTTTATGTTGTCATGAAATGTAACGGAGCAGTATATTCACTTTTTTTTGCACGACTGTAAACAAAGTGGGGAGAGTCATAATAAACAGTTAAGCTCAGTATTCCTTCTTATATTCACATTCGTATAAAATGTTTTGTACATGGACTGAGTGGCTCTCAAAATACAACAGAAACGTCTGTGATACAAGAGAAAATATTATTTAGAAGGAGAAAAAAATGCATTAAAAGATTATTTTTTTCTTGATTTAGTTACCATAGCAACCCGTAAATGGTGCCAAAGAGGCTTTACTGTTTTACAAATCTATTTACTATTTTATAACAACAGTTAAAATTTACTTTAGACAATAATACAAAATTCAGAATGCTGGTGTATATATTTAAGCAGAATAAGAAGAGATGAATCGTTGAATGTTGTCTGATTCTTGAATGTCAACTTTGTACGATGCATTGAAACACATCGTGACGTTTCCGAGGATACCGTGAACATATCATTTTGTAGCGTGGCGAGGGCGGACCGTGTGACGTTGAGCCGAGGCTCTGGCTGTTTATTGTTCCTTCCTGAGCACCGATACAGAAAAAAAAAACAGGCTAACAAGCTATCAGCCTCTCTTTTCACACGGCTCTCGCTCGGTTTTACGAAGGTGTAACGGTTCAGACAACTGACTGCCACAACCAGGGGCCATGGCGTATGCGTATCTCTTCAAATACATCATCATCGGGGACACGGGTAAGCTGCAGTTAGCACTCAGTTAGCACCTAGCTACCAGTTAGCGATGTGTTTCCGCAGTGTTGGATAGTCCAATGACGTGGTAAAAGCAGAGACCCAAGGGGTGGGATGACAGCTCTAATTCTCTCTTATTAACATATCAGAATGTATCAAAAACACACTGACGGTGACGGATAAGTAAACACATGCTTTCCCCATCATCACTGTACCGTTGTGGTTGTTTACACCGGCAGATGTTTGGCCTTTTGTCCGTTTGCGTCGAGGGTGGGGGTGTTAGCATACCCGCTAACTGCTTAGCTTTTAGTAAATGTTCAGCAACAGCTGTCACGACAGCAAATTGTCATCATATTGGATCTCAAAACAGACGAGAAAAAAACTGTAGTGTATATTTTTGTTCTATATTTACCGCCGGTAACAGTTAAAATTAGCATTGACACACAGGCCTAAAGCTAAAGCCACTGAAATGGCGTAGAGACACTTCTAGTTTTTGATCACATTTCTGTTCATGATTGAAGCTTCTCTTTTCTCATTAAAAGATTTTGCGAGACTGTTGAAGTTGTGGCTCATCCTAATTGGTTACCCCGTAATTCTGAAGACAATCCTATCATCTGTTTACTAATGGTGGGGGCTGTTGAGTTAGCTGCGTAAGTGAATTTTTAAATGTTGCAGTACCTTAGAGATGAGACGGTGTTGGGAAAACAGACTGGTTCGGTAGCCGCTTCAAAGTACGTTTTACTTTAGACAGCTCAGCATGTACTTTTTCCACTTCAGCATCAAATTAAAGTAATAAAATTTAACTACACTGAAATAAGTTATAAAAATGTAAAGGGCCCTACTGTAATTTCATCCAGTTAGATGACTGGTGATGGACACCGTGTTTACTTGGAAGATTATTGCAAAACAGCATCATGCTGTGCTGGCTCTTGTCATTTCTAGTAATAAATGCTTCAGTGAGTTGTTGCCAAGGTCCCAGCTTGACTACGTGTTTGTCAGACCAAGATATATTTTCGCTGCTGAGTTTTATCTTCAGAAACAGGTTTTCTTTTATGAAAAGAGCAATTTATCGAAATAAAAAAAAAATTCTTTTGCTTTTCTGTTTCTAATGTATACTCTTTTTGACAGTGTTGCTTGAGAGCCAAGTTTGCATTTTTAACTAGCTAACAGCCCCATTATAGCTTTATGTGATTTATACTCAGAGCTGTCTAATAATAATAGTTTTATGCTCCCCGCATGTGGCGTTTTATTGGTTTAATTAGTAAACACTTATTAAAAAAAGAAAGAAAAAACATATCTCAACACGAAACAATGTTGAATATCTAAATAGGTTGGTATGAGATTCTCACAGTACGACGGCCTTGGTTTAAAAATGTTAAATGACATTAACAGACAAAGCTAAAACAAAATTGGATAATATGAGCTGCATTTCAAAGAAAAGGAAAACAACAAAAAGTATTCTTGCAACAGCTGAAATCATTTAACATTGATTAGTAGAGTTGCAGATAACACTTTTATCTTGATTTTGATTCTTAGACTTCAAAAGTATAGAAAACCTCAAAAGGTAACAGTTCTAAACTCTTTGGATGTTAAACTCTTTGAAATCTTGCTCTTTATGGAGTAATACAAATACGACACATTAATATTATCTCATTAAATAGTTTAAATATCTGTCCTGCTTGTAAATTTGCAAATATCTGTTTAAGAGATATGCCAGTTGTCAACTGGCTTGCTGTGTGTATTCTTAAACAGCATTTCCAAACAGACAAAGCTACATGTGCCTGATTATATAGCAAATGGGAAGAAAGACATCAATAGTCATGCCGCTTAAAACTAGAGTTCATTAATGGACAGCAAGAGCTTAGCTTTTATTCTTTGTTTTGAACATTTGATTTAACAGTAGTGCTGTTTTTATTTTCAGCTGTTTAATAAAAATGAAATTTATTTGCTAATGATACCAACAAGGTGATATGTGTTTACCTGCAATGGCTAAATAAAGTGATCTAATCTCCTAGCTTGAATATTTTGATTTCTCTCTAAATATTCTCAGCTGTAGCAATTTGTTTTACATCGTAATGTTTCTATTTTATAAAAAACGCGTTGGGTTTTATCTTGCCAGTTTACAAATTAGTTAAGATTCACATCTTAACACTCTCTGTTTTACCCGTCATCTCCACAGAGATTAGAGATGTGCGAGTGGAGTGTTTCTGTCTGTGATGAAAAAAAAAATCACTTTATGTGTTAAATTTAAATGATACTGAAATACAGAAAGCCATCAAAGTCTCCAGTCACTCCCTCGGCGTCCCTCAGGCTATAGTCTCACCTTAACCGGCCCCATGCCATCAGTGAGACAAACTGTGTGTCGCATGTTGTCCAACAGGATCAGTTAGAAATGCTGACCAAATTCCATCAGTTCACTCATCCAGTTCTTTCTGATATGCAGCCGTCGTTAGGAGAACGAGCAAGACTCGCTGCCAGTCAGTCTTCTTTTTTTAAAACACAGGAAGCAACTTCCTCAGACCTTTTCTGAAATGTAAAATCTGTTAATCAGCACTACCAGGAAGGAGCATCATTTTGTACTGGGTTTGTGGCACATACAGGCATTTAGCAACCTTCCTCGTAGCACTATTTTTCCTCCTCTTGTTGTTCTTGTTTGGTAGCTAACATCAAACAAGCTACACGAGGAGAAATACCGTTCCTTGTGTATCACACACAAGTTGGGCCTCTATCCAGCGTGGCCGAGAGACTTTGCTCTGTTACATAAGGCAGCGACGAGGACATCCAGAAGTAAATAATTATAGATTGAACTCTTACAGAGTAAAAACAGGTATTCTGTACCAAGTGGGATGGCTGCAGGTTTTCAGGCCAGGCTTTCCAGAGACGTTATTGGCATAAAGATCCTCACCTCAGTAACAACTATAGATCCTTCGGTTTCCACATCCTAACTGTCAGGGTTTTTACGCAACCAAAAATATTTCCGAAACAAAAAAACTGAATTTGTCTTGCTGGTTAATAAGTGGAAAGTAAAACAGCTTCTTTGGACCAGCATTGGGCAGCAACAAGTGGGGGAGGGATGGTGGTACATCATTCTGTTCTAAGAAAACTCGCTTTCTCTGGCATTTGATCTCAAGGATTTTTTTATGCATCTCCAACAACACTTTAATTTCTGTCATTGTACGTTTTAAATTTGACTTTACAAGAATTCCCCACCATTCACTCATTAAGCACTTTTGATAATCAGTACATTCTTACCGCTTTTGCAGGTTTCCTCTGGATTTATTACTTCTTATGACCTCCAGGTCTTTTACAATGGAAACTCTCCTTGCCATCACCCTAATCTTTGTTTTTCTTCACAGATTCCTCATCAAATTCAATTCGGGACTCTAATCATGCCATTTAGAAATGTGTTTGAAAAATTAAGATTACATTAAATCTTAATGATTTTGAGCCTAACTGTACATGTGGCTAGGATTAGGTTTTTATAACCTAACGCTACTTTCTTAGATAAGAATGTGCAGGACTACTCATAGCCAATTTTTTGCTTAAACTGTTTTCATAAGAAAATATTACCTAACCTAACCAATGTATAAACTGGAGGGAGATGCATCCAAGTAGGGGAAACGTTTCTGTGTGACTTCTAATGTTGTTCAGGACTATTTTTAAGCTCCGTTTAGCAAGATGTCATTTTCCAAAGGGAAGTAGCTCACTGTCAAGAAGTGGAATTTTAACTGAGTCATCCCTGTGGTTCACAGCTGTCATGTGATTTGACTTGCACTGCGGTCTCTAATGGGCTGGCCTGTATAAATCAGGAGGAATTTAGGATAATTTAATCTGAGAATACGACAGTCGAGAGTAAATCCCTCGTTTAAAACTAGAATCAGACCCCGGAAATCTCCTGAGTTGTTTTTGTTTTAAGAACCAATTTGGTGTTTCAAACGTGCTGAAGGGCGTCTTCAGTTCATGCTCAAACGTGAGGACGGGTTATGTGGACTGACACCATGCTGGACTCCTCAGCAGGGATTGGGATGCAGTCTGCTGACCTTGCTAAGCTTCAGGTTACTTAGCAGAGCAGCAGCGGCGCATAGGTCGGTTGAAAACGGACACATTCAGCCAAATGCATCCACTTTTGATGCCCCTTTTTCATTTAATAGAAAACCAAAACTTGTTGTTTTTACCTGTCAAGCTGTGGGGCCTCATCAAATATGGTGTGTTCTGTAAATTAATTTAAAATTCCTCTTGTTGTCAGGCTGCAGCTCAGTTAGTTTATCTGAAATAAATAGGATGATTAATAATACTCCTATTAATCATCCAGCTTCTTTCATTTTCTTTTGTGTGTGACATCAGTCAGCCACTGCTGTACTTTGTGTTTAACACTAACTAATTAATTAGCCTTCTAACATTCATATTGGATGGCACTGAAATGTTACACCTACTTTATATAAGCATTTTATTTCAGCTGAAAACTCTAGTGTCTGTAGTGTAATTTCTTCTAAATGGGACATCTTTTATTTAAGTTATAAACGTCTCCGTTTGCGAATACCCACAAACAAAGCACTCGTGTCTAAATTTTACTCTGTTTGGACAGCTTATAAGGATATTGGTCATAAAGAGCTAGTTGCTATGACTACATTTAAAGTCTGTTTCAGAAACTGGAAAATCATGTTAGCGGTGTCCCTTTGTGAAGAATGAATTTGTGGTTTACTTCACTTTGCCACATACATGCTGTGATATTTTACCATCGGTTGATGGAGACCCTTACACCAAAGATTCTCTTCAGGATCTTCTCCTCTTTGCAGATTCCAGCGCTTAACTACTGCTAGGCTTTACTAAGCACCAGTTCTTTGTGTTTCCACTGCCCAGACTTTGGTCTACGCACTAAAAAAAATCCATTCCCATCCCACCACCAGTTTGCTCCTTGACCAGAGGACATAACCTGTTCTCCTCAGGAGCTGGGGGCGGGCTCACGGGAAGTGCAGCCAATAAAAACATTGCGAATGCCATGTTCAAAACTCCTGAGTTTAGTTTTGCTTTCGATCAGCCCCCGTTTGAACAAAAATCAGATCAGATGTCAGTTCTTCTACAATAATGAAATACTGGATTAGCATCAGAAAATACCAGGCTCATTTTCCTGTAATTTGTTTTAAAATTACTGGCTTACAGCACATTATTTCCCCCTGAATCTCGCTTAAGAGTTATTTAAAATTCAGTCCTTTCTATTGATCTTGTATATCTCCAGATGTTTGGCTACAATTTCCCAGCTGTTCCTGTGGGCTAACTTGCTATAACACACAAAGTGTTCTGACATTTTGTGGACATGTTCCCTGAAAACCACAAGAACATTCTGGCAGTTTTAAAAACTTTTAACTTTAAAAATAAATCTTTGTATACCTTGATACCAGGCCATGTCTTGTCGTTCCTATTGGGCAGCGTTAAACAAATCCTCCCTCACCTGCTCCTGACATACAGTGGTGTGAAGAAGTGTTTGCCCCCTTCCTTATTTCCTGTTTTTTTGCATGTTTGTCACACTTAAGTGTTTCGGAACATCAAACCAATTTAAACAACAGTCAAGGACAACACAAGTAAACACAAAATGCAATTTGTAAATGAAGGTGTTTATTATTAAAGGAGAAAAAAATCCAAACCATCATAGCCCTGGGTGAAAAAGTGATTGCCCCCTAAACCTAATAACTGGTTGGGCCACCCTTGGCAGCAACAACTGCAACCAAGCGTTTGCGATAACTTGCAATGAGTCTTTTACACGTTCTGGAGGAATTTTGGCCCACTCATCCTTGCAGAATTGTTCTAATTCAGTTACATTAGAGGGGTTTCGAGCATGAACGGCCTTTTTAAGGTCATACCACAACATCTCAGTAGGATTCAGGTCAGGACTTTGGCTAGGCCACTCCAAAGTCTTCATTTTGTTTTTCTTCAGCCATTCAGTGGTGGACTTGCTGGTGTGTTAGGATCATTGTCCTGCTACAGAACCCAAGTTCGTTTCAGCTTGAGTTCACGAACAGATGGTTGGACATTCTCCTTCAGGATCTTTTGGTAGACAGCAGAATTCATAGTTCAATTTATCACAGCAAGTCTTCCAGGTCCTGACGCAGCAAAACAGCCCCAGACCATCACACTACCACCACCATATTTTACTGTTGGTATAATGTTCTTTTTCTGAAATGCAGTGTTCCTTTTACGCCAGATGTCATGGGACACACACCTTCCAAAGAGTTCCACTTTTGTCTCATCGGTCCACAGAATGTTTTCCCAAAAGTCTTGGGGATCATCAAGGTGTGTTTTGGAAAAATTGAGACGAGCTTTAATGTTCTTTTTGCTCAGCAGTGGTTTACTTCTTGGAACTCTGCCATGCAGGCCATTTTTGCCCAGTCTTTTTCTGATGGTGGAGGCATGAACGCAGACCTTAACTGAGGCAAGTGAGGCCTGCAGTTCTTTGGAAGTTGTTGTGGGGTCTTTTGTGACCTCTTGGATGAGTCGTCGCTGCGCTCTTGGGGTAATTTTGGGCGGCCGGCCACTGCTGGGAAGGTTCACCACTGTTCCATGTCTTCGCCATTTGTGGATAATGGTTCTCACTGTGGTTCGCTGTATTCCCAAAGCTTTGGAAATGGCTTTATAACCCTTTCCAGACTGATAGATCTTAATTACTTTCTTTCTCAATTGTTCCTGAATTTCTTTGGATCTCGGCATGATGTGTAGCTTTTAAGGATCTTTTGGTGAACTTTACTGTGTCAGGCAGCTCCTATTTAAGTGATGTCTTGATTGAAAATAGGTGTGGCAATAATCAGGCCTGGGTGTGGCTAGAGAAATTGAACTCAGGTGTTAAAAACCACAGTTATAGTATATTTTAACAGGGGGGCAATCACTTTTTCACACAGGGCTATGATGGTTTGGATTTTTTTTCTCCTTTAATAATAAACACCGTCAATTACAAATTGCATTTTGTGTTTACTTGTGTTGTCCTTGACTATTGTTTAAATTGGTTTGATGTTCCGAAACACTTAAGTGGGATAAACATGCAAAAAAACAGGAAATGAGGAAGGGGGCAAACACTTTTTCACACCACTGTACCTCCTACATGTCCAGTTGTAATAGTACTTATTTTAAGCTAAAAACCTCAGTAAAGATCCAGTATATCATTTCCAAACTGCTCCCTCCTGCCTGTCTCTATGTTCTCAGATTTTTCTTGTTTGTGTGGGTACAGTTAAAAGTATCTTCACGGTAAGCTGTGATGAGGCGTCATTACCACAGCTTGGTACCGGATGAAGGTGCTTTTATAGCAACATTACCTAGTTCCCCACTAATTGCTGCTGTGATTGTGACCACTTTCACCATTGTAGCCCGACAGGCTTTGATTGCAGTCTGCTACAGACAGTTTGCCCTTACTTTCTGCAGCATAGGCATCAAAGTTGTTGCTGCCGGGCCAGAAAGGGTGCTGGGATAGTTTGATAAGCATTGTGGATGGTGACAACATGGTAAAACGTTGCACAATTTAGAATAACGTTCTCTGTTGCCATAATTCTAGCATTACTAGGAAAGAGTGCAAATAGCCACAGACCTCCCCGTATAAGTGTGATAGAGCTGATGATGGTATGATTACTTTTACCAAAGCCTCGTCAATTAGGTCTGTCTGTTATCGTTGTCATTACCCTGTACCTTCCTAGCAACGCCACTGCCTGGCAGCATCAATCCTTGGAAACCACAGAGGAGGTGCATCATGTTGCTTTGTCACCTTCTTGGGTGTCTCTCTTTTTCATTCTCATTAGCACTTCATCCACACTTTTTTTGGTATCTTTTCACTTCTGCGTTTTTTAATTTAGATAATGCTTGTTTTCCAGTAGAGCTGTGCAGTATATTGAATTGTAGTCGTGAACCCAAAACGAGTGCACGCAATATAGCATTCGTAAGGCCTTTCTCGGATGCTGATATTTTGAATATCAGGAGTTGTGTACTAAATCTCTGTATGCTAATAGTACAATTGCAGAGTTGAATTGACTTTATTATTATTTTGAGCCCATCCATGATATAAATCATGGTGTCTAAGATGTATATACCTTGGGAAAAGTGGTGGGAAAATGGTGATGCACATTGAAGTCCACCTTCTGAACTTGAATTTGGTTCACTCTCAAATTTCTCATCTGTTTTGTCTGTGTACCTGTTTTTTCCTCCTCATTTTTGTCTTTCCACTTAATTTTCCATTATTTAAATGCTAGGCTACGACACTCTGAACAGCCAGCTTGTTCAGTAATCAGTTTATGGTCCTACCCGCGAGGGGTGTGAGTGACTGTCAGCATTAATACTGTGAACTTAATGTTTTTTGAATGGTTATATAGGTTCACATAACAATGTTTTATTAAAACTTGGGTTGAAAAGGTGAAACAAATCAACTTTTAAACTTACACACAGCATATCGGCTATCAAGATGTTGTGTGTATGGAAATGTCTTAAGAGTAACTACTTTTTAGTTGTTTGGGATGTTGTATGTCGAAGAAAATACTGTCTTCTTTGAAAGCGACTGACCAGGATCGGAATGTGTTCAAAGACCTCAGTTTGCAACTTCTGTTTAACATCTGTAACACTACAGTTTGGCATATTGAATAAATGACCTGACATGGGCATTTATTGATAGTTTTTTTTTTTTACTTGACATTCAAGTATTTAAGCAACATTCGGAGCTGAAATCATGAGTAGCAAGGTGTTAATCACTGCAGATTCATTAGTGCCCTTTCAACTAGGGGGAAAAACCAGTGGTATCAGACGTAGGAAGTAGCCAACTGGTCACTCAACATACAAACAGTTAACAGTAGCAGGGAGCTGCATAACCTCCCTGCTGAGTTCATCTGAACTTTGTTCTCCTGTTAAATATGCATGGATTTTATTTGTAAGCCTATATTTAAGTCACCCACAAACACTGATGTGCTCAGTCTTGTTGAAATGCTTTCTTTTCATGTATGTCTTTCCCCTTTTTTCCTTTGGCAGGTGTGGGAAAGTCATGTCTATTACTACAGTTCACAGACAAGCGGTTTCAGCCAGTTCACGACCTCACCATTGGTAAGAAAAGACACGCGTGTATTCATTTAAGTGTTGTGATGAAATATTAGACACTAATTGCCGACACAAACTCATGCACTTTGCCAGAAGTAACACTTTATGCTACACTAAAAAAAAATGTATTTATCCTTCACACTGTGAAACTTACAAATACTCTTTAAAATGTAATATTGAATCTATTTTGTAAGAATTCTAACATTCCAAACATAATTTTGAATATTCAATTTATTTAAATTTAAATCTCCAACAACTTATTTTATTTGTACCTGTGTTATTAAGCAAACAGCCTTTAGAGAATTCCCTATTTTGAAAACATCTGTATGCATATCTATTTGAGAAATTGTCGATGAAACCTATTTCTTGTCAACTCATTGCTGATCTCAGTAATATCTGCATTAAAAAGCATGCTTCAGTGCTTCACATTGTGCGTTATGCATATCAGAAACACCACACCTTTGACATAAGCCCAGGAACCACGGCTCCTTTTTCATAAAGAGTCTGCCCCTACTATGCAAATAGATTTTCGTATGATCAGTCCTGGGCTGGGTTGGTCCCAGTATTTATTTATCATGAATTGGGTGTGGCATTAAAAGGACAACGTTTAAATAAAAGCAGTTCAAACCATTCTGAATAAAGAAATGTTACTTTATTTGACAACTTGAAGAAAAGTATTTAGATGTGTCATATAAATGTGCTTGAACAGCAAAAGTTCTGCTTCACTCAGCCAGAAAAAACACTTTTAGTCATTTGTGTCAGAATTTGTTTTTTTTCTATCTTCTCCATTTGTTCCATATGATACATGAACTCTCTTTTTAGTCTTTCTGTGTTGATCATGTATAAACCTTTTAAATAATTTATAAATGCATGCAGTTGATTAATTAATCAGAAGGTTTTAAACAAGTCTTTATCAGAACGTGCTCAGTTCTTATTCCTCTGTGTTTTTTTTATCCGTTTAGGTGTGGAGTTCGGCGCAAGGATGATCACTATAGATGGCAAACAGATCAAATTGCAAATCTGGGATACGGTAAATAATCTATTGGCTGCGGTTCCATTTCCTCTTGTTGTTGCTTCTCATAAAGGCCGCTCTAAAGCAGTCTGCAGATATAATAGTAAGCTGCAAGGCTGCTTTGAAAATCTCTTAAATTAGGTCTTAAATATGATGGTAATGTCTTCCTTCAGGCTTCTATTTATAGATAAATATATATTTTATAACTTTTCAATAATAGAGAATTATATGTAGTATAGTTACTTCTAGCTGACAGTGTCTGGCTTTGATGCTATGAGTTTCTTTGTAAATAATTTTTTTGTATCTTCCTCCAGTATCATAAATAGCATAGCCAGCATTATGAAAAGCTCTGTAGTAATGTGTATTTCTATAGAATTTAGTTTAATTCTGCGATTTCCAGCAGACTGCCAACATTTCCACCTTCAGCATATCTCTTTATAGAAAGAGACTGAGTGAAACAAAGGGCCAAATGGAGAAGCTTTACTGAACTCCATTAAAATGTTTGCAATCTACTGAAGGTTTAGCTCTACCTTGAAGCCCGAATCAACTGCAGACATACCTTAAAAAATACAATTTCAATCCAATTTTAAATGGCTTCTTACATCTCTGGTCTTCATCTGACTTCAATTTAAACACCTCACTGCTTTTGAAACTGTTTAGCTTTTGGGTCCTCTTTCCACAAATGTTGCAGTGACCTGTTTGGAATTTAGTAGATTCAAGTCACCAGCTAACCTCAGTGAATTTTGCTTTAATGTTTTGGTTGAATATATAACGTATAATGCTGCTGGTTTTCGCTTCCTGTTTTGTTGTTAGTCCTGAATCTAGTTTAAAGCCACATAACTTTGGTTGGCAACTTTCGAAGATGACAAAGTCCTGAAAGTGTATTTGTTAATGTACCCTGCTAGCTAAAACCTCCAGGAAGCTAATGTGTCCAGTGGTCACACGTGCTGCTGTCATTCTGAACCTTTTTGACAGTCTATAAATTTTTTATTGATTTTTTTTCTTAATAAGTACTAGACTCAAACTGCTTTCCCCGAGATTTACAAGTTAAGAGAGAAATGAAATTCAGAATATGGTGTTAAGCCTTAGCATGCTAACACATCGTACAAGCTAAGGCTTTCAGCCACAAAATACTCTTTAATTTGATGTTTTCACAGAAGAGGAAGTAGGGTTGGGTAGTTCTGATTTAAAACACCACTGTGAATATTAATAATACTCTTTAGGATAAAGGTGAATGCTAAGGGCTGCTGTGATTTGCAGGTTTTCCGTTTTAGTTGTCACCCCCCTCGCCCATTCATGAGAAAAATGTTAACTGTGAAGGAGCTAAGGGGTTAATGTCTTCCTGACTGCTGTAAGCACCTCTTTAAAGCTTCCTGAGCTGTTCTGAGCCAAGCCATGTAGGGGCAGTGTATCATAAAAAGTACAAAAAGAAAAGTGTCTTAAAAAGAGTGCTTTTTTTTTACGTGCAGTAAAACAGTCGACCAGCAGGTGGAGTTAGAACTCCATTTAAAAACAAAATAAAAAAATCAACAGTGACAAGACCAGAGCGAAAAGGCCTCCAATGTATCTGTCCCAGCTCCTCTGGTGTCTCAGTCCTGCATGTTTGGTTCTCCCTAGACAACGACTACTGTTCACCTGGCCCATCCAGGTACGGAGCAGTGAAGGCCGAACTGAAACCAGGCCAGGCTCGCCTTCTGCAATCATACACCGTCACCAGAACGCGAACACAGAAGCCATTTGGATCATTGAGTGGGCTGCACTTGCCATATGAATAAGTGTGTGTGTGTTTCTGCACAAAAGCCTGTTGGCCAGATGGCAGACAGACACAGTGTTCTCTCTCTTACACTCTTATTTATCATTTATTCACTAATGGCATCACAGGCTGGTTGACTGCCCTCTGAATAACTTACAGACTCTTCATCAACCAGCTAGTTTGACGTTTTATTCGAAAGCCGAGCATTTTCATCGCTTTATTGCTAGCTGGTTAGGTGACCGACTCCAAATCCCCCCTCCCTCAACCTCCCTGTGTTTCTGGGAGACAAAACTAGCTGCCTGGTGCTCTGACTTGCTGAATGATTCATTGACTTGGTGTTGCTGCCTGTGTGTCTGTCTGGCTTTTCAGATGAGGTCAGAGCAGAGCAGGACTCGCAGCTGCTGGGATAGAGTGCCGTTTTGTTTTCCTCCGTGGCCCGGACGAACACAGACAACATTGTTAATGTACAACTGAACGGAGCCAAAGAATGAATAGACTTTGGAATGGGGGTGGGTGGATAGCTAATAAGAATGCTGGATAGTGACAAGAGGGATGGAAAGAGGGAGATTCATAGAAAAGATGAGGGATAGCAGGAAGACAAAGGAGAGGTGAAACAATGAGAGGGGAATAATGGAAGAGGAAGTGAAAGTACAAGGTGACTCTGAGCAGGATGGGCTGTCAAGAATGACATGATGGCTACACGTCTGATCCGAAACTCTTCAGCGCTGCAGCCTGCGCTATGTGACCTCCTTTGTTTAGCATAAATTGAGAAACTGGAAGGTTCTGCGTGCTCGTAGAGAGAAAGTAGTGACTCCGTGACGGGTGTATGGAGAGTGAAAGACAGATCTTCATTGTATCCAGTTACAGGCTCTGCTCTGTCTTCCTCAGTGCCTGAAAACCTGGAGCTGGACTTTACACCGGGACTCCCAAACGAATTTTGCTATTAAGTTAAATGTGATTAATCAGAGACTCGTTTTCAGCCCAGTCAACAAAGCAGAGCATTAGCAGATGCGGGTATTTTCGGCGTTTCGTGTTTTATTTTCTTTCTGGTTAGCGAACATGTTCGTATGTGTGTGCAGGCTGGCCAGGAGTCGTTCCGGTCCATCACCAGGTCTTACTACAGAGGAGCAGCCGGAGCACTGCTAGTCTATGACATCACAAGGTAACCCAGCCAATCGTGCACAATTAGGATGCATTCAGGAACACTGAAAAGGCTTGTTCTTCTATCTCAGCCCAATTCCTATATACTGGAAGTCAGCTTTAAATAATAGCCTTTTTTTGTGATGCATGAAAAAGGAATGAAATGCATGTTCAGATAAGCTTACACTAGCCTGCATCTCGGTAGTAAAAAAAAAAAAAAAAAAAAAAAAACGTGACTGCAAGCGTGGCAACACAGGCACCTTTCTTCCTTCCTGAAATCTCTTCTTTTTTTTCTTTTTTTCTTTTTCTCCTACAGCCTTCTACTTGTACTCAATTTGTTATACCATCGAGTTCTCTCCACCCTGCTGCTATTGCAAACATGTCTGAACTGGCTGCTACTGCTCAACTTTATGTTTAGTGAACATCTACAGCACCTTATCTAAATGCATGAAATGAGTCATACGACTTTCTGTTGAGCAATGTTATGATCCCGACCTCTTGTTTTCGCTGCCTCTCTATCCTGTCGGCAACGTTGGCTTTTGCCATTAGTTTGAGATAAACCCGTTTTGGACTTGAAGTGAAAAACAAATGATTAAAGGTGGATAAAAATTGTGCCTTTTTCAATTATTGAGGATATATAAATTTGATGGCTACTTGGGGTATTGAGCTATTTTATTTGAAACTCTAAATGCAAATGATGGAAATGTTTTTTCAATATAAATAAACTGAATTTTACTCCTTTTTCTGCCTTTCCTTTTCAGTATTAATGGTTCCTTTAAGAACCAACCCAGACTTTATTTCTTGGATATAATCTCTATTTAGTTTAATTAAACTTTTTTTTTTTTTTTTATGTTGACCCAATTCATGACAAATGCCATCCCAAGCAATTTCACAAGGCATACGGGTTTAGTTCAGGTCTGTTTTAACACAATCACTCTAAATTTAATCAACATCAATCCAAAACATATAATCAGTTTTTTTTTTATAGATTCATGTAGCTAAATATCATATACAAGGTAAAAGGAGAAAATAACATATTCACTCGTTAAAACTGTGCCCCCTGGACATCCTATTTATGAAAAGGACAAGGTAAAGAATGCAGCCCTGAGGAACATTACGTGACAATCTGCAGTTCAGTCTTAACGCCACCAGAACAGGTTGGTTCTCTGAATCCGCTGGTAAATCCACATTCTTAGGAATTTTTCAAAGAATGTTTAATGTTCAAGTGTTGCTCTTTCAACTGAGATTAAACAATTTGGGGATTATTTTCCAAGAAACGCAGAAACTGGATAAAACCTCAAAAAGGAAAAAAAAACTGTCTTAAAAAGTGGTAACATGAAAAGATGTGAAGTTTTAATGTGTTGTAAAATGTTCTGTTGTAGCCTCTCTAAATGCAGCTGAAGAACATCTTGAGGTCAAAAATACATAATCTAAAAAGACCCCCTTTTCTGTTTTTTAATTTTTTTTTTATTTTTACGGTTTAAAAAAAAAAAGATCCTTAAAAATAATCTTTGCTGCACATCAAGCTCTTGTCTTTAATTTCCTGTTTTTTGTTTGCACCGTGCAGAACACGTAAAAGCCTTCGAATAGGAAGGAACAACTGCTGATGCATGTTCTGGTGCAATGCAATAATGGTCTAATGCAATAAACTTCCTGCATAACTGTTTGCATATGCCTGGTATCAGAAACATCGAAGCAGTAGTTTCTAAGGGGAACCCGATGTCAAATTAGACAGAAGACAGTTTAAATGTTTCTATTTAAACCATCAGACGACAAGATGAGCCTTTTCTTTCTCTTAAATGTTTCAAGCAATAAAAGAGGAAGTGATACATCACCTAACAGTTTTCAAGAGAAAGTAATATCTGTCACCTCTTAAATTAGGGTCTGCGTGAATGTGTGTGTGTGTGTATATATACACAACAGCAGATTGTTGGTCTCTTATGTTTCCAGTTTCACAGTGCAGTCAGAGAAAAACCAAAAAATCTGTGCTTGCTCAACAGAAGGGACACCTTCAACCACTTGACGACCTGGTTAGAGGACGCCCGCCAACATTCCAACTCCAATATGGTCATCATGCTCATTGGCAACAAGAGGTAGAGTTATTCCTTTCTTCCACAACGAAGAGTACATGCTGGCCTACTTAAGGCTGGACCATCAGCAATGTGTGGCAGCAATCACCAACGCTTGAAAATATTCTATTGTGAAAAGGAATAGGTTCGTATTCTTTTGATACGCTCCTCTTACAGGTGTGTCTAGACTAAAATGTGCACAGCAAGAAGGTTTAATGTCTTAAAACAAACTCTGATGTTTGGCATTCAATTGTATTTTTGCTGTATTTTTTTTCTCTCTCTATACTCAAGTATTTGTGATTTAACATTATGTGAGGTAAGGTTAAATCAAGAGAGCTGCCAGGAAAATTTGAATGTAAAGTTGTTGACTTTTCTGGAGGTTTTATGACGCTCTAAGTGGAAAATATACATTATTTTCATCATTAAACTTACATCGTTATATCAGTCAGCTAAAAGCAAAGCACACAACTGTAAGTAAGTTTGTTTTAAATCAAAATTCTGAGAGCACTTTATCAGCACCACCTCAGTGTAAAGAAATGTCCAGATAAATACAAATGCACACCACACCTTTCAGATTTTTATTTATAAAACAAACAAAAATTCTCTTTTGCCATCCACTTCACAATATGCACTGCTTTGTAAGTAAATTGCGCTCCGTGTGGTTGCAGCATGACAAAATTTTGAGAACTTCTAGGCGAATGAGTAATTTGTTCATGGTAGAAATTTTAGGGGTAAATATAGCTTTAAAAAAATTAGCTATTTTAGGATGATTTTTACCTGAATTCGTTGTTTGCTTGTTTTTGCAGTGATCTTGAGTCGAGGAGAGAGGTGAAAAAAGAGGAAGGTGAAGCTTTCGCCAGAGAACACGGCCTCATATTTATGGAGACCTCAGCCAAGACTGCCTCTAATGTAGAGGAGGTAATTACACACGCTCACTAGCAATTGATGATGGCCGCTGTAATGACTGGATTAAGGTTACCAGCTTACCTGAACCTGAGTTCGGAACGGCTTTAAACACCACCTGTCATCGTGAAATATACGCCGCTCCATACAGGTCAACGCTAATGCCAAACAGCCCTTTTCCCTGCAGACAAATAAATCTCAAGCCACACCACAATTTCACAGCCATTATCTGTTCTTTCACAGTTGTTGGTGCTGCCTGTTGACATCTGTAGCTGGAATTAGAGCTCTGTTTGTCTGCAGCACAGAGCACTTATTGAAGGATTTCTCTAAAGACTTGGAATAAATCTGTAAAAATGGCTCAGATTTTTTATTTTTTTTTTTAATTGGTCATCAAACCCTCTTGTGGTTGGTTTGGTTGGGGATGGAATTGTTGGTGAGACATTAACTACTGGGTAGTTAATGTTTTCTGAGACATCTAATTGAGTCAAATTACCCATTGCTGTAGTTTTGGCATATGCTTAACAGAATGTTTGAGACAATATTTGAAAAAAGTAGCATGGTCTCGGAGGTAGGCTGTTTTGACTGTGCCCTTTGGTTGTGCTTCTCCTAGGTAGCTATACGACCAGGTCACAGAAATAAGGCACATCTGAAATCCCTAAATGCTCCTTTAGCCATCTGGATGAAAACATCTTCTCTCCACTGAACTATAAAAACAATTTGGAGCAAATAATGGCTCGTCAAACGCATTTTAATATACATGGTTTGATTATGGATTCAGATACTTTATTTTCAGATTCCAATTTGGATTTTGATGATCATTTATCCCTGTTTATGCATTAAAGCACACCACGTTACCTTATTCTTTCTCCAATTTGTATTATACTGAAAAGTACCGAAGTACGTTATTTTGACTGAATTATAGACAAAAATAGAAGTCGCTATTAGTTTTCCTGTGTTTAATAAACAGGGGGGCAGGAGGGGATCGCTATTAGTTTTCCTGTGTTTAATAAACAGGGGGGCAGGAGGGGAGATTTTGATCTTCCAACCACTGATCAATGTGAAATTGGCAGATTATATCTCTGGCTGATTGATTGGTGCATCTCTACCTCAAAATAAGTGTGATGAAAATAAGTTTTAGATGCAACGATTCGTTGCATTTAATGTTCTGTCCTTTTTAGGGTTGATCTGCCATTTGATCGTTGCACATTTAGTCGAAGTCCACGTTTTAGAGCTGCAGCAGGGTGGGTGACAGTGATGGAGCCTAACCCTGCATGGATCACATTAACGTTTTGAACTGCGGTTAGCACGCTGAATGCATGGCTCCGCCCTGCATACAGACACACCCCTGGTGTTGTTGCAGTGAATGCGAGGCCTGCTCCTCTGGGACCCCCTTCTCACTTATCCAATCACATAACTAATCCCATCCTACACAGCACAGCATGCCACCCAGAGGCACATCTCACACACACACACACACACACACACACACACACACACACACACACTCTCTTTCTCTGTTTTTTTTACATAGATTTTTTCCCCCCCTGTCCGTCTCCAACCTTCTCTTGACCAGTCTATATCATACAAACGCTCACACCCACAACACTGTTGAGCTGCGCTCTTCTGGAGTTAAGATTTGGGGGGAGGGGTATATATGTGTGTGTGTGTGTGTGTGTGTGTGTGTGGTATGATTAATTTGTCTCATTAGTGTCCTCTGAATCCTCCTGATGCCTCTCCTCTCCTCCCTTCCCTTCATCTCTCCTCGCTCCATCCCTCCTCATCCCTCGACGTCCATCATTTGCTCTTTACCTCTCATACTTCACCTCCCCCTTCCCACTCGTCATTGCTTTTTCTTTTTTTTTTTGCCATCCCCCCTCTCCCGTCCCCTCCCCTCCTCCGGCGCGGCTTCCGTCCTTTCCTCATTTAGGTCTTCCTGCCCTCTTTCATTCATTTCTTCCTCCTTCCTTCCTTCCCCCATCATCTCTCCTCCTATTTTCCAGCAGTATATCAACCAGTTAAAGTTCATACATATTCATAACTTCCACCCCACCTTTCCTCAGCGACATCCAGCAGCCAATCAGTGTGCAGAGTTTGTTGTCAGGGTCTGTGGGTGGACACTGGGGTTGATGGGATGGTCTTTAGAGACAGACGGAGAGATCCTGCGAGCATGCTTTCATCGTCTCATCTCCCTGCCCTCTCCTAAATCCTTCATAAAGATCCTCACGCCAACCACTGCCCACTTCCCCTCTCGCTCTTCATTTCTCTCTTCTCCTGTGCTTATTTCTTCTGTAGAGTATTTTCTTATTAGTTCTTAGTTTAACCCTCGTCTCACCTCGCCATCATTCCACGGTAGAGAGATACGAAGGAACAAGAGGTGTAGTGATGTGAGGAGGGAAGGAAGGAGCGCAGGAGGGAGCAGGACATCACAGAGTAGAGAGCACCCTTGGGCTCAGTCTATTTTTGACAGGTGCCAGAGAGGAGTTCAGAACACATTTTTCGTTTCTCAGCACAGTTTTTTTTTTTTTTTTTTGCATGTTACATATCATATGTGCTCAGTGAAACAGTCTGCAAGCCACATAGTGTGGGATCGCAGCTGAAGTCGCTCATGTAGTTTATCCCAGTTATTGCTCTCCAGTTAAAATCCTCCAATCGTAACTCATAAGATACTTCCCCTGGAGACAGAAGCATCGATACCTGTAGTCATAGGGCAGTCGCTCTGGGATCTTTAATTCCACTTTATTGAATCAACTTTGATCCTCTGAGTTGTTTGTAACTGTGTGTGTGTGTGTGTGTGTGTGTGTGTGTGTGTGTGTGTGGAGAAGAAAGATGGATTCTGTGCTAATCCATGCTCGATTTTTACTCCCGATCTACACTAACGTCCAACTGTATTCTCTAACAAGATCCTCCTTCCAAGAGCCTTGGAGACGCTTGAATAGCATGCGTTAAGAAATGCTATACTTTAAAACCGAATTGATGTCTTGTGCTGGTAAAATCCTAACATCCTTTTTATAAGCATAAAACAAAACAGACAAGTGTTTAAAAGGTCTCAGTCTTCTGATTAGCTGTATTCTGTCTCCTGTGAGAACACGTTTTATACAACGCAACTGTTTATTTTTGGCAGAAGCCCAGCTAGCGTTGACATATGAAAGATTTGTATCTTTTAGTAAATATCTCCAAAGCTAATCTGTTCACTGCCACATATTTGTGGGACATATAAAATAATTGCTTGACATCTCTGCATGTAAACCACACACATCTACCTACCACTGTTATGAAATTGCCTCAGCTGGCAATTATTATTAATATTAATACTGGCATTATGTAACCTCCTGCCAATGCTATTCATATTTTCTGTCTATACTCATGAAGATTTACTCACCTCAGCATGTTGTGTGCTTGAAGTGGCTATAGCTGACAGCAGTCCAACCTGCGTTTTGAATAATTCAGCTAATCATTTGACCACATGGAGGCACAGCCTTCCCCCTCAGGTTGTCATGGTTAAGTATGGAAAGTAAATTCATAGGAGGAGAGACACTGATGTCTTAGGAAAAAAGTACCATTATCCTTCCAGACGCAGTAAAAGACGATAAAACCTTTCGTCCTACTACACCCACATCCTACAAAATGGTGGCACATATAAAGCTATAGGCGTACTTTATAGACGTGACGGCATGTGTCTTCATGCTCAGAGCCTCCAAAAGACTTTCAAAGATGGTGAAGTAAAATAATTCCTTGATGATCTGCTTGGTTTTGCTGACTTTAAAGTTTGTTTTTGTTTTTAATGCAGTGTACTTGCTCAACAAGACTTTTTCTCGCGTGCCTTGTAAAAGACTTGCATCCACATTAAGGACAAATTAGCCTATTTCAATAATGGGAACTAATTGGAGTCCATTAAACCAACTAGATGTAATTGCAGCAGTTGTTGGTGTTTTTATGACTCCAGATTAATTTGCCTCCTTTGCTAATTCTTCTGTTTCCATGTATTTAAACCTTTTCAGATGTTTTTTTTATTTATTTATTTATTTTCTAGATTTGTGATTCTTAATAGTAATTTTTTTACTGGACTTGTGATTATGATACAAGATTGATTATGACCCCTGTTCAAACCAAAAACCTCAGAGTGACACCCCACTTGTAGATGACACTTAACGGATTCATAAAACTAAATTTTCTTTTTTACGGCGGGCTATCAACCAATTACAGAAGGTTAGTTTAAAATTTTAATTGTATAACTGAGTGCAGCACATCTCCAAGGGGAACACAGATTGAGGCAGGATCAGTAGAAAATGTCCGGTGACTGGGGCTGTTTACCTGGAACAACTTTGGTGCGAATTGACCAGAGCTACCAGGCTACAAAACAGCGGAAGTGCAAAATGACCAGCATCTGTTTCTACTTACCTTTGGTCTTCTTACTAAGCTAGCACCATTTGTTGCTTCACTGCATACTAAGCATGATTGTTTTATCTTTTTTCTTAATAGTTTCTAGAAAAGTTATGGCCTTTATTAAAAAAATCACATTTTTCCCATTTGAGCTTCTTACGACTATATTTTACTGGATTTTAGAAGGATGCAGGTATTTCAGTTTTATTTTTTTGTTTTGTTTTTTAATCCAAAAGGTTTTCCCACCCTTCTCGTTTTTGAAGTTACTATCTGGGAAAAACAATGCCAGTCATATTGTGGCCTTACGAAAAGTTTTCTGTAATCTGATGAGTGCAAATGAAAAGGCTCATAGCGCGCGCGCACACACACACACACACACACACACATCAATAACACATGCATGTGCTCTCACAACACCGGTTGAGGTTTATTATTGTCTGCAGGGTGTGTTTTTCCACATGCATAGCTCGTGAATGTTCAGCAGTTAACCAGGAAGTCTGCATTACTTTACGGACAGTTGCCACACCCGGATGAAATGTTCAGCAAAGCAGTTTACACATTCCGTTGTAAAAGGGTGGCTTTACTGTAAAGATAATAAAAAACAAAAACCTGGCAGAAACCAGAAGTCAAGAATGGTGAAATTAATACCCGCTTGCTAGCTACTGAAACGCCCAGCAAATAATTTTGTAAGGCAACCCTGTTTAAAAAGAAAATTCCCAAAGAGCTGTGCGGGCTTATTTCTGCGCGCAAATATGAATCAAATCTCTCCGCTTCATCTGTCTCTCTTCCTGTCTCCGTCTCAGGCTTTCATCAACACAGCCAAGGAGATCTATGAGAAGATCCAGGAGGGCGTGTTTGATATCAACAACGAGGTAAAGCACACTAAAACCCCTCTGTTTTTCTTTTTTTTTTTTTAAGCTTCTGGGTTCTTGTCCTCTTTTTTTTCAGGGCCTTTCTTCCTCTCTTTTCCAGTCTTTGTTCTGTTCCCTTTTTCTCTTGAGCGTGGATTTCCAGCTGTGTGTGTGGTTTGCCACGCTCCCTCTAGCCTCAAAAAAAAAAAAGAGGTGGAAAGGGGGGGGAAGAAAACCCTCTCCTTCCTTTGAC
This sequence comes from Poecilia reticulata, assembly GCF_904066995.2. NCBI lineage: Eukaryota > Metazoa > Chordata > Actinopteri > Cyprinodontiformes > Poeciliidae > Poecilia > Poecilia reticulata. The sequence continues at coordinate 11,074,269 of NC_088846.1, forward strand.
TCCAGCCAAGCAAAACTCCCTGTGTTCCTCCTTTCCTCTGCTCTATTTTCCACTTCCACTCTTCACTCCTTAGTCTCTCTCTTTCTCTTCCTCTCTCTCTCTCTCTCTCTTTTTCGCTCTCTTGGCATATTGCCAGCTCATAAATTCCTCACGTCCCACAAGGTCTCGGTCATTCAGCAAGAAAACAAACACTCACTCAGCCAGTCAGCCTGTAAGCTGCCTGTCAGCCCAGTCACTGTCAGCCAAATTTCTATCTATGGAACAGCAAAGGAAGCAGAAAAGTTTAGTTGTGCAGCCAGTCATTGAGCTGAAATGTTAATCCGATTACTTCCACATGAAGATGGTCGGACCGAGAGCGAACTGCGAGTTGGACAAATTAAGGGTGTGCAATATATGTCCGACTTGCATCTGCTTACAGCCAATAATTAATGCCCCACTATGGAACGAAAGTGCTGACGACAGCAGGACCCCTTGATCAGAAAGGAGGTCATATAGACAATCCACTCTCACCTCAGCTGAAAGCGCAGTTCTTTTTTTTTTTTTAATTCGCCTTTTGACTGTGAGAAAGCAGTTGTTCAGGAACATATATATATATTTATATCTGCTGTGCTTTGGTGGTAAGCCTAAACTCCCCACTTCTTCATTCTTTCCATTCTTTCAGCCTTAGCTTGTTATCGTTGTGTGTTACCCGTTGTTGTTTTCGGTTTTCAGGCATTAAAGATGTCTGCTTACAGCCTTTTGTAGATGTCGCCGTTAAAAGCAGAACATCTGCGGCTGTTTCTAAAACAGAACTTCCTAAAAGCGCTAATGTACAGACCCGGCCTTTTCCCCTTGTGGTGCATCACTGTAAAGCATTGTTGCATGCTGCCTGTACGGTCTCTGCTTTTGCACACCCCTTCAGCAAAGAGTGGACGAATGACTCGCGTCGTGCCACTTCTTTCGTCGCTGTTACCTTAAATCTTTTCTGATTGTTGTCAGGTGTTTATAAAGAAGGAAAGAATTCACCGCCACGCTCCCCTTCAGTCCTTTTTGAATCACTGCATGATTTATTAAAATTTTCACATAAGTGGTTACACTCTCGGTTTGCTAATTAGTCATCGAGATGGCAATCTCTGCAACCTGTTAAGTACACAGTATAGTTTCTGCCCCTATGTTCTCTGGTTACATAAATTATGATGGCGCTCGTGCACATATGGACCCAGAACGTAAATACAGAATTTACTTAATCGTAGAGAGAGAACTTAAAACCCGGTTCCTATGTCTGAAAAATGAAGGAATCATTTCCCATGTCTGCATAATTTTGTGTAAGAAAAATAAGATGTGAGTCATAAATAGTAATTTAAAAATGGAGAGAAGGCTCCCCTCACTGCTCTTTTGATTTCTGGTCGACTTTATATCTGAGTTTAAACTTTACCTAGGGTTCTTATAGTGAGGATGATTAAGGGCCACTTAAATGCCAAACAATGCTCTGAAAGAGCCTTTTTTTTTCTAGTTTAATTTTTACTAAAGGAATTGCCAGTATAGAAATTTAGCTGCTGAAAATTGTCTGAAATATATGAATTTTTCCATTACTCGTGCTGAATTAATTAAATCTAATATCTCTTTCTAAATGCAAAAAGTTAAATAACATATTTTGCATTATAATCTCCATTGTCACGGCCACTGATCGGTTTCCAACTACTTCTGGAACACGTCCATTAACACATCTTTTATCTGCTCTAGAGCTCCACCACCTGCTGTCATGCTGAGTCTTTACAATCACATTATTTATGTTACGACAGCGTCATCTGCATAGACTTGACACTGAGCGTCTTTATAGCTTTTAGGCAGATCGTTGATATTACAAACGCAACATCAGTGGCCCCAAATCGGAACCTTGTGGTACACCCATTTTTACAGCTTTGAAACCTACTGTCTGCAGGCCTTCCAGTCTGCAACAGCTAACACGTGCTAGCTATCGTTGGTAATAAATAGACCTGTGTGAATCCATTGACTGCTTCCACATGTGTTTCGGACCGTATTCGGCCCCCTCAGCCAGCGAACGCAGGTGTTGGGCAGAGAGTGCTGGGCGAGCCGCTCGGCGTTTTCATTATTAGTAACAGTCAGACGGAGGCCGGCCGGCCGGCCAAACCACATCAGCTGACTGAGCTTCGAGAGAGAGAAAGGGAAGCCCCACCAGAAATGTTGGCAGCCGCTACGAGAAAACACACACATGGCCTTAGCTCAATAAATGTGATTTAAAGGCATACAGTGTTTCCCAGAGGCACCACTGCTACCGAGTGTAGGAGGAGAGTTGCACTGGGAGGGAGAGATAAATATATACAGACGGAGAGAGCGACCGAGCGAGGCTACAGCCACACAGGGGGGAGAGAGAAAGAAAGGAAAAGAGAGAGAGAGCTGATGAAACGCAGAGGGAAAGTGAGCACAACAGCTCAGAGAGATGAAAGTGTCTCCCTACCACCCACCTGCCTGCCTCCTTCTCAGTTACTCCTCTTTTATTTGTGCTGTTCTTTTTTATCCTGTTGTCCTTGAGTGCTGCTGCTGGTGTTTCCTCTGCCTTTGTGCAGCGCAGCAGCACCTGTTGCTCCCTCTATGATGTGATCTAATAGAAAGCCCCGCAGGCCCTGTGCGCCGTTAATCTCACCTTGAAAGCCATATGAAGCGGTTATTCAAACGTCTTTCGATTGTAGTCGGTGAATGTGATTGCACGTTTATGTCTGTGCTTTCAATTAACGTATTCCCTCGTCATGGTTAACGCTTTGTGAGATTGCTTTTTTTTTTTTCTTTTTTTTTTTTTTTCTAAGTTGCCAGTGAAGAGTAAATGCAATGGGAGCTTTTACATAATAAGCTCAGCCTCTGCCCAAATAAGACTAAACTTTATTTGAAATCTAGTGTTTCTGGAACTATTTAGCTTAACTCTGTGTGCCTTGTAAGACTTAGTTAATTTAGTAATTGATTCTGGCAGTTAATTGATTAATTGGACAAAAAAAATGGCACGTTTTACAAATTTTTCAATTAACTTGCATTAGAAGATGCAAATAAACTGTTCAATTCAGTTTCTAATGAAAAGAAATTGCATTTTATTGCTTAAACTGCTGTACAATGTAAATTCCTTTACTAGCGAGCTAAAACTACACCACTTGAGGAGTTTTGGCTAAAACATATTTGCAGACAAAAGTGCCAAATGTATGTTTTTATATGTATATATTTTCTACAGTTTTAGCTTGATTACTAATTTCTTTTTTCCACCAAATTACCTTTTTAATGTGTATCCTCCAGTTAATGATGAATCTACTAAATTAGTTGACGATTATTTCAATAATTGATTAATCACAATTAATCCAATTAATTATTTGAGCCCTAATGTGCTGTAAGGTTGTGTTTATTAGTAAATAAATGTTAGTGACTGAATCTGATTCTGTACCGTTTTCAAGAAGCTTGAATCCCATCAACCATAGATTATCACACATCAGTGAATTGGTGAGAAAAGGTGGAATTTGATGTGTGCTTGACATAAAAGTTGACAATCTTCCTTTTCACCCAAGTTTAAGACAAACTGCAGCTAATGGAAACTTGTCCAGATTATTTGACACTGAGAGTTTGTCCAGTCACATAAACTGCTACATTTTTAGTTATTGGTTTCACATCCTGTATTGTTTAAAAAATAAATAAATACCCGCACTATGTTATTATCGAACTTGTGTTTTTTTTTTTAATTATTATTATTATTTTCGAGATTTGACTAAAAGTAATTTGCATAAAGAAAGGTAATACAGCTGCCGGTGGGAAATGTTATGCAGGGATCCTTTCCTTCAGCTGGGAAAAGGGAATCTGGTCAAAGTTAATGGGAACATGAACATGGAGCTGAATACAGAACAGCGCTGGAAGAAAACATGTTGGAGGCTGCAGAAGTCTTGAGCTCCGGTGGGAGGTTCAACCTTCAGCGGGAAACAGCTTAATAAGCTTACATGAAAGTTTTAAAGCATATTTTTTTTCCGTCAAATTACTTATTTTTCTTTTCTTTTTTTTCATCAAAGTTTGAGCTCAAATCAGATTAAGAAAATGTCCTCTATGTCACAAATATTTCTTACTTCCTTATTTTATCAAGGAACTGTCTGTACATGTTTTAATTTTTATTTTCCCCTGTGTTTCTCTCTCTCCACACAGGCTAATGGTATTAAGATTGGACCCCAGCATCCCACCACCAACTCCACACTGTCCAGTAGCCAGGGAGGCCAACATGCCGGAGGCGGCTGCTGCTGAAGTCCCACAACACACCGCCTCCTCCAGCCCTAGCCCTTTTTCCTCCTCCTTCTCCATCTTTTCCTCCTCCTCACCCTCTCCAACCCTCCGTCGCGTTTCTACAGAACTGTCCAGGCCCACTAACAGTTTAACTTCTCTCTCTCTACCGCTTCATCCATCCATCCATCTGTGCATCCTGAGTGTCTTAAGCATCCTTGTATGAGGACAGAGTCAGCTTCACCTGCAGATTTACACATTCATTTCAGATGTTTTGTGCTTTTTTTTGGTCGGATACAAAGAATTTTAGGCATTCGAGTAAAAACACGAACCTATGGCAGAGATTTAATTCACAAGTTTCCTCTCGATTCACGTGGATGTTGGTATATTGCAGGAACTGAAACTGACAAAGAGCTGCCATTGGCTGCTTTGAGCTGACTTTGTTAGAACTGAGCAGTCAGAAAAAAGAAAAGGAAAAAAAAATAAAACAGGCACCATGTTGTGTCTATACACACAACCTTACGCATTTTTAAAAGCAAGACATGATGGCAGGACATGTTTCTGCATGCTGAGTCAGATTTCATGCTGCGCCTGTGAGTATAGGGACAGCACAAATATTCCAGGATGTTGGTTTGTGATGTGTGGGAGGTGTTTGAGTCGCTCTGTATTATTTGTATAAAAAAAAGAGAAAAAGAAAGATGCAAATCATGTCATTTTTGTCCATGCTTTCCCCTCATTATCTTTGTCATGTTACTTTGTAGACCTGCGGTCTTTGTGTCCTCTCTGTCAGCTCACACATGTTTTTTTTTGTTTTGTTTTGTTTTTTTGTATTTCATAAACACTACAAAACAAAAACTTTTGGATAAAGTGTTTTGAAACGCCTGGGTAGAGAATAAAAGACCAAACTGTTGAGTGTGAACATCGATCCTTTTGGAACAGCAGAAAAGTCGAGCGGGAAAGTTTAAAAAAGAAAAACGTTAAGGGTTGTCGAGCGATGGCTCAAGACAAAAAAGAAAAACGAATGGGGGGAAAAAGAAATTGACTTTTTTTTTTTTTATATATGTATTTATCGGGCGCATTTCTGTGTATATATGGCTCTTTAGGTTTCCGTAGCCGTGTTGGCTGTTTCAGATGAAGCGTGGCATGTTGTGGTCTAGTTAAAAGTCTTAGCCAGGATCGTAGAAAGACGCTGCTCAGGACCTTCAAAGCGGCTTTTTACCATTTCGAACTGTTCTCATTTAAACCCGAAGGAGCTCGGCCGCCCTGGTACATTGGGGTTGGAAGTGCCCTTTCTTTTTAAATGACAAGAATGAATGATAACAGGCTGTTAACAGGACCGAGCAAAGGTATTCCGAGTCCCTCATGGGGGGACTTTGACTCGGGTCTGAAAATGTCAAGAGCATCTCCCTTATAAGCGAGCTAAGATCTCCACCCTGAATTAGCTGCCAGATGTGTAGCGTGTGCTGTTTAGAGCTTGATCGATCACTGCTGCAATGTTCTCTTTTTGTTTTGTTTTGTTTTATTTTCCTGCTTCAAAATCAAAAATGTAATCAGCCCCGTTTTCTGCTTCTACAGCCACTCATTGTCGCTCCATTCCCCCTTTTTCACATTCTCGCACTTTTTTTTTTTCTTTCACAGACTGTGCAGTACCTACTTTGAATGCCAAAATATTGTGTTTACCTGTGTTTTATCAATATTAAAGTGGGCTGGTGCAAGACATCTCCTCTGCCCCTCCGTAGTCTGACCTGAAAACAACTGTCTGCCTTAACTTCGACACCCCCTCGATTTTCCCCCCCGAGAGACCTGGACAGCTGCGAAAATGAGCGACCCTTTATCTGCAGTTAGGCATTTCACCACTAATGAGTTAGCTGGCGCTGCGTTGCACACGCGTAGACGCACACGTTGGGAGATTTATCTAGAAAGAGGCCTGTTTTAAAAATTTTTTTTCTTTTTGTGTATGAATTGGGGCATTTGAAACAAATCTTTCCTTTCTTATCCCCTCTAAGCGCACACACATGTACACAGGCTGCATACAGTATATGTATGCATGCATAGATGAAGTATACATATTTTCCTGTCTATCTAACCAAGCTGTGTAGTTTTTTTTGTTTTGTTTTGTTTTTCGTCTTTTCTCTCCAAGCTAACCGTGTAACTTTTTGGGTTTGACATCAGTGCGAGTGAGTCCGTTTTCCTTGGCAGTGTGCTCCTCTCTAATATTAGTTTATTTTTGAAATTCCTTGGTATATTCAAATGGTTATTAATCTTCTTCTGACGCTAATTATCCTTTGTAAACCGACGTGTAGTGTGCGCGCGTGAGTGTACGTGTGAACCCACAGTGGTTACAGGAGGAGGATCAAGCCAAACCTGATGTATCTATCTACCCACCTACTTATCTATCTATGGATTGATCTATCTTATGTATGTGGTCCTCCTCTCTCTCTCTCTTCCTCTTCATCTATCTCTCTCTCTCGCTCTCTCTCTTGGTCTTACCTCTTCTTCCTCCTTCCCCTCAAAGTTATTTGCTGTGTTTGTTCTTTGGAAAAAATAAAACCTAAAAAAAAGGAAAAATGAAAATGCTATCACAATAAACTATAATAAAACATTCTAAACTCTAAACATGTCATTTTGATGGTTTTGTGGATACAATTTTTGCTTTTTTAAAATAAAAGCCTTTAGTTGTATTTTCTGAATTCCCCTCCCCTCTATCCATTAAGCTGCAAGCTTTCCACATGGTTTCTGACTGATTTAGTCATTAAAATGTGGAGGAAATGACTTGTGCACTCTCGGAAATGTGCTGTTTGACCTTCAGCCATCATGGAGGATGTATTCCCCCGATGAGGGTCGGTCAGACTGAGAGACTGCTTAATGAATGAAACATTTTCAGACATGTATGTTGCCCGGAAATGCTTGCTCGATCTGTGAGAATGCCCTTTTGTTTGCGACGCGTTTACAGCGTCGCCAGTTCAGTTCAGGTTTAGCTTGAACCTTCATGACTCGCGCAGATCTGGTCAGACTTTTACACCAATCGTGGGGATGAATACCTTTAATATAGGGTTTTTATCGATTATTTTGACTGGTTCTCGGGAGGGGCGATTATACAACATATCGGTTGAGAGATTTCCAAAGCAAAACATTGGTTCCACATGTTTTGAATTGATTGTGGAGTATCTAATCAATCAGGGTTGTAATAACAACCCACTCAAATACAAGCCTACTTCCCATTAACATTTAGTTGCATGTCACCTAGCAAGCAGCTACTGAACCGCATTTGACATAATTCTGGCTGCATATTTACAAACCAAGAGCCACAAAGGTTCAATCCAGTCAAAAACAGAAATACGCTGGAACACAATGTCACAGTCCGTCCTGGAGCAACACCAGCATGAGTTGACCAAGGTAAAAAAATAAACATTTTGTATATGCTGGGACTTGAATTGAATTGCAACATTTGTAAAGTCAATAGGGATGAATTAATCAAATTTTGGTGGCAATGTATAAAGTGGGCTGTAGCAATTCATGAAACAAAAATGACGTTGCGTCTTAGTCAATTCTAAGATTTTATATTTTTTTTAAATAGTTTTTTTTTATAATATAAAAAAAACTAAATATACTGCACACATATTTAAGTGCAGTAAATATTTCCTTTAAGGTGTAGAAGGTGTTCTCTCCTGTAAAGTGTCTCTTGTTTCTGCTGCCAGCAGCCAGTTTTGTCAGGAGAAAAGGAGAGATGAGCGTCAACGATAAAAGCGATGCTGGATGAAATCCACTTGACCTCTGTGGCCTGCAGTATCCTGACATTGTTCATTCGTGCCAACTGTTGCACTGTCATGATTTGCAGGAACCCTTAAGTGGAGCACCGCCTTTATTAGTGGCCTGTGGACCTCTTACCCTTGCAGCTGGAAAGGCTAAGATGAAATTAATACTGTTAATAGCAGCTGCGGATCGTAATTGTTCCTTTTTAATTCGTGATTGCCAGGCGATAAGCAAAACTGAAGGGAGGTCTGTCCTTATGAATACTGTCGATTATAAGCTCCAAGAAATGCCTTTTTGGAGGGTTCTTAATTAACCCTGTATAATAATGTCCAAATAATGACTCCTGCACTAGTTATGTGGCCCTCCCAACTTTGATAAACAATGAACATTTGACCATTAAGGAATGGCTGTTGATTTAACAGTTGCGTTCAGTGGCACTGACGGCTTATAACATTTGAAAACATCACATTTAATGTGTTCCTTTTCCAAGACACAAGTATGTAGATGACTCTGCTAGTCCATAGCTTCAGCTGCTATACACAAGCTCAAGTTCGGTTAGGATGAAAAGGAGACTGGAGTCTTAAATTTGGACAAGTTATAAAATAATTTTATCCCTCTTTTATGATTAATATGAACTACCATGAATAAGGAAACGGGTTACAGTTACCCTGAAGATTTCATAATTTGAACTTGATTTATCATGATTTAGGCGCTAATGTGTGCATGCTAATATGCGGTAGGTAGGCTTTAGCATAGCTAAAGTGCCAGCATTTTTTTTTTCTTTTCATTGTATGAAATGTGACTAATGTATGGTGGTTGTTATTTAAATTATTAAAATGTTGAATTTTCAGCTCTATCAAACAGAGCTGAAGATTGAAGATCGATTAAGTGAAACTGAAATAAGCTTAATCCATCATAGCACAATTTTTCCACATTTCCGTAAAGTCATCCTTTGCAGAGAAGTTGTAAAAAATCTGAAGAACCTCATTGTACAAAGGTATCAGTCAGGAAAGAAATACAAAATGTCCAATGATTGCAGGCATCAATAACTGGAGAAAATGTGATACAACTCAGGCATTTCTCCAAAATGTCTGTAAAATCAAAGTGGAAAACCACCAACAGGCACCAAAGGAGCTCCAGGAATTTCCAACTGGACTGGTTCTGTTCTGTATGTGAGGGGATCTCTTGTATTCCTCACATTTCCAGGCTAAGGCGTGTGGCAATAAGAATGAAGCATTTTCTTTCAAAGAAAACATTGAAACCTCATTAGCTTAGCCTGATTTACTATGAGACAACTGTGTAAGGTTGACCTAATTTTACCCCAAGACTTGCAAGAAAATGATGATTAATACATGCTGCAGGTGAAAATACTCGGCAAAGTTCTAGAAAACTAGGAAAGGTACATTTAAAACAAAAATAACAAAACCCTTATTGTGCAATCAAACATGATATTAGTCCAGGGATTCTAGTTCCCAGTGCAGTGAAAAAGTTTTACTGCCTTGCCGATTTTCTTCAATTGATAAAATATTTTTAAACTATCAAATGACTACTTAATATCTGAGTAAGTACAAAAAAAAAATCTGTTTTCAAATTTTTTCTTCAAAGAAAAAATCTATCCAATCCAGAATGACCTTGTGTGAAGAAGTAATTATCTTCTCTACCTACTTATTCCTAAAAACTTTTCAGCTTGTCGTTCAAATATAAGGCAGCAAAACATTGCCAAACACACTGCAGTTTCACCACCACAATGTTTGACGATGTTTTGCCGCTTCATTTACTGTTTGGGTTTTTCAACAGATGTAGCAAGACACGCGTCTTTGAAGAGTTCCTCTTTTGTCTCATTAATCCTGAGAATATATTCCTAAAAGTCCCAGAGATCATCAAACGTTTTTAGCAGAGGTGAGACTAGTTTTTGTGTTGCTTCTGGTTTGCTGATATTTTTGTACATTTATAAGATCCTTTTTTTTCTTATTATTATTAAGTTTTAACTCAATACTTTCTGCTGACTATCTAGAAGCAATCATACTAGGACATTCTTATGAAATTTGATATACTTTGCAAAAAGAAGGAAGTTAAAAAGTAGACAAAGAGACGCGAGCGTTAGGACAGGCTGTGTATCAGAGAGAAAGTGCATGTGTATGTGTGTGATGATGTGTTTGTACGTGCCTTTCCTAAGGCTAGATTAATAGGATAAGCAAATTAAAGATTGTGTCACGGTCACGGAAATCCGCCTTACTGCAGGTCCCTCATATTTTTTGCAATACGCATCATCATTTCATCACTTTAGATTGGTCAAACGCGATAAGAAAATTCACTGTGTACTTCAAACAGGGTGGTGCCACTTCTGCTCCCGTCAATGAGGAAAGGACATGTTCTTCTTTGTTTGTGTTCTTTCAATCTCCACTGGCTCTTTGATAGTATTTAACATCGATACTTTGCTAGTGTCTGTTTGCTATCAATGAATTGTGGTTCTATGACATTACACCTAAAAAGTAGATAAGTAAATGTAATGAATTTAGAATTTGTCCCAGTCTCTGTGTCAAGAAAAAAAAAAAAAAACTTCATCAGAGGACTATGCTCACTGACATGATTGTGTTAGGAAGTGTGTGTTAAAATTGTCGAATAAATCTCCTAATTTGAGAAGTAAAGTCTTGTATTTTTAAAACCTGATCAAGTGTTCTGTTCACTTTACTTTGAATCTAATCTGACTTTAGATGCGTTTCCTTTTGTTCTCCTTCTCTGGTTCAAGTAGTATTCCAGTTCTTCTGCTGTCTGCTAACGCAAATTCAAATGGCATGTTGAGAGACTTTATTGCAGGTGTGGTTTATATATTGTGCGAAACTACTAAACCTCACCGGTAGAAGAAATTGGTGCCTAACCCTAACCCTGAGGCACCTCCACCTGGTCCTTTTTTATTTGAGTCTGTCTCAGTGTTTACCTCTCTCTCTTTTTTTTCTCTCTCTCTGGTCTGAACTTAAATTTGATGATCTTGTTAAATCAGTTAACCTACAGTGCTTCATTTAGTTTTGCCTGAGTTTAAGTCTCCTCTGCTCTCTCTCTGTCTCTTTCTGGTGTTTCAGAAAAACGTCTCCTCGCTATTGGCATGCTTGACTGATGGATGTTACATATTCTGTTAACTTGCTAATCCACTTTTTAAAAAACTGCTTTGTTTTACTTTGAAGGGGATTGTGTGGGGATTGATGAGAATCGTTACAAAACGTGGAGAACTTGTCAGGGTCTGAAAACTTTCTGAATGATCTGTGTACAGTGGTGTTTCCCAACATACGGAAATTGACTTTGATATGTAAAATTGCTGTAGTTTCCCTTTATGCATGCATAATTAATGCACATGTGGAAAACCAATACAAAATCAATATTCTGTTTTTAATTGTTAACCTACCTATCTAAATACCTACCTAAATGTAAGCTATGGGTTTAGTGAAATATTTACAGTGCGATGTACTTATGACGGTAAGACAGACAGGCCTGTTTCAAGTTATTGTAAATGTGGTTTACTGACATAATCTGAAAACCAACATTCAGGTGAGGTTTACCACTGTAATTTCTAAAACAACTTTGAAAGCCATAGTATCACTTTTAATTGTAAAAGAAAAAAAAATTGTTTAAGTGCAATAAAATAATATACCGTATGTGGAGCACAAAAATGTCAACATATTTAGATTTTCTGATAAATTCATATAAATGTAGTTGTTTAGAACGGTTTTTTGGCTGTCAGATGTTTGCATGATATAGTAATGTGAATAAACAGTTAATTCATAATCTTCTCGAACACCTAGGCACCGCAAAATGAAGGCCAATGCATTTATTTTGCATCCCCAAACTGGAGCTCAGATAGAGCGTCAATCGGGCACGGCAGGGTCAGTGACCGCGCACGCCGCCTGTTTATCTGTATGAGAGGTCCTCGGGAGCGCGCCCCCCCTGGCCGAGGAAGGTGAGCGAGTGTCTGGAGGGGAGGACTCGGGAGCGCGGCCAGCCGAGGGATCGATCGGATTAAACTCGATTTGAGTGAAATTAACACAAAGGAGAGAAGAGCAACGCACACTAGTCGGCGAGGTCGCGGATGCGAGATACGCCGGAGAAATATTTCCTGAAAAACAGAAAAACTTGAACTTTTTCTCTCTGTTTATTTATATTTCGAACTGAAAAAGGACCACGGTGGATTTTTTTCAAGCAAGCGGAGATAGTACCGTACTAACGAGGAGTTGATTTGATAAAAGGCTGAAGTGACCGAGCTTGTTGGGTAAGCTAACAAAATGCCTCTTTTTATTAAGTGCATTTACATTTTTTCCGAACACACTGTATTGTGAATGGGGTGGAAATTCAGTATATGGCGGTTTTGAATTAAAACTGTTTATATTATCGTTGAATAGTAAGTTTTCGATACTTTTCAACGCAATCGGACTCTTTAAACCACCGTGCGCCTGTGTTTCCGAACCCGACGGGCATTTCCTTCAGGGCTAACTCGCAGGAACGACTATTTTCGATGACTGCTCGTTTATTCGCCTTCTGTTTTATCATCTCCATTTACACATAAAGTCATTGAAGGTCCATGAAGCTGCCATGCCGACATGCTAACAATAGCAAGTTTAGCTTTGCCACCCGCTGCATCGCTCACACACACAGCGGTCCCATTAGTTAGTTGAAAAGTGGAAAGAAATATTCCCAGGACGGCACAGAGGGCTCATGTGTGCCCGAATCAGTTCACCTTACAACTTTATGAATTTTCTATGCTGCGGTATTGACTTAATTCAGTTTTAAATCGTAAGCGTTAGCTCCGTTAGCTAATTGTGTTGAAGCTTCCAGGAGACACGAGGTGGCTCGATCGTAGAGGTGAGTCACTGCTGCTGCTGAATGAGCGGAGCTCTCCGAGGGAGATTCCCAGCGGACAACACTTGGCACAGAAAGCCAAACACGCTTCCTGCGAGTTTAAGGAAACATTTCTACATAAAAGTTATAAAACACAACTATATATTTTATCAGTAGCTGTTTGTGGGAGAAACGGACAGCAAGAAGTGTTTGTAATAGTCGCTTGTTTTATTGGACGGAAGGGACGGAGCAGTGGAGGAGAGGAGGGGGGAAGCTGTGAGGCCAGGCGGTCACTCCATATACCGTGTTTATTTTACGTTTTTTCTGCCATACTTTACATTTAAAAATATTATTAAATTGACCAGGAGAGATCAATGTCTCTGTGTCGGGCTCTAGGGTGTAGGGTAAAGAGTTTTAAAGAGGCATAACCCGAGATGAGCGAAGCATTCCCAGGTCCGGAACGACGTGCGAAATACCGCTGATAGGCTAATTAGCCGTGCTAGCCGTTGGAGGTTGGCCCAGCGCTAGGACACAGAAGTTCAGCTAGCCTGCTAGCCCAGCTCCCATCCTTATTGTGTACAAACGAGGACCACTTATTAGCCCCCCCGGAGTTAGCGTCTAACCAGCTCGGGGCGGTTATGTGTCGGTTTGTCGAAGTACAACTTCAGGCATCTTCTGCCTCACTTTTTTTTTGCCGATGTTGATGGTCAAACTGACCGAGTATCCTACTTTTTTTTTAACGGGAGCTTTTGTAACGAGCTTGTTTGTTACATTGTGTCCAGCGACACAAGTTTAGTAACCGTTACGGCTACACTTGTTACTCGGTGTGGACACGGAGGAAAACGCAGCCCAAAACACCTGCCAGTGCTTCTCCGCTTCATCTTTGTTGCAACAGCTTATTTGCGGAGGGAAAAAAAACAACAAAACTTTTGACATTATTGCCTAACCTAATTTCACTGCTGTTTGTGTTTGTTGCGTTATTCTGCCATCTTTCTTCTGTAATCGGTCAACTTGCATAATGGTCACTCCCGCTGTCACGCAACTAGGGCAGCGCTAAAAATTTAGTTGGGAAAAAAAATAGAAAAAATATCGTTGCGCAGCGGTTTTGTTCAGTGTGTCATTTTAAGCATCCATATTTGTGGTACGTTGTTTTTTTTTTTTTTTGCCAGAGTGTCTGGAGCCGCTGCTACCCCCTCCACCTAGTCTCTGTGTCTGTGAGCCAAGATGGCAGCTAGTCATGTTTAGCGGGCCACAGAGGGAGAGATAAGAGGGCCCCGACCACACACACATACACATAGCACACAACAGATGTTCGGCATTACTTCGTCTCTTCCCTATTTTATCCCTCTTTTCTTGTGGTTTAAAAATTCTCTCTCTTTTAGTGACAAAAGTTGGTTTGTGGCTGACTTGTAACGAAATAATATTTTTGGAGTGATTTGAGACTTGGAAAAAGGTTGTCCCTTTATAATTAGGCTTTTTGGTAGTTGCCTTTTCTGTTTGGAATTAAACATTAGCAACTAAACACTTTTTTGGTGTACTTTGAAATTTGAACATGATTTTATATCTTTTAAACAATTTTTTATTTTATTTTGAGTAATTTCTACTATCTCCATCGATCCACATGTAGCATGTTATTATTTACGGTCAGTTTTTTTCCATTTATTTGTTTAATTAAAACACACAAATTTGAATGTAAAATTGGCAGGTGAGAGCTCAAAAGAAAAGAAAACTGGAAACTGGGATTGAAAAGGCCGAATTGGCCTCGATCTACAACACAGAGAAAACGGAAAATATGCAACAGTTTTCACACTAAAATTAAAGATTGTTCGCTTTCTCTCATTTTTGCTTCAAAGTGTATGTGTCCTTAACCTGTGCTGGGTTTTTATTAAACTCAAAGCAAGTGCATGCTTGCTTTGAGCCTGAGAAGGCTAAAGTGGAGTTGTTAATTTTTGATGTTTATCAAATATGACGCAAACTGATTTTCCAACCTAATTTCCATAACAGCGTGTATACACCAACAGCCATCTATTGTCAGAATGTCTGATTTGAATGTTTCCACTTGACACAGGAATATGGTTTTTTACGATGTAACGGCCTTCTTCAGTTTGGGAAGAACACAAAGAAAGTTTAGACCAGATGACCATCAGTTTGTCATGTTTTTGAAGAAGCTGCTCTGACCTATGAATCATTTGTGCGATCAGTGTTGATTATCTGAAAGATTTCCATGTTTTGAAGAGTAAGTGTAAATTCTGAAACTACCAAAGCGAGCTGGTGAGGAGATAAAAAGGTAGGTTTGTATTTAGGGCAGTAATTAAAAAGAACATTCTAGAAGTAGATGAAGGACAAATTGGTGTGATACCAAGCAAATATCTGAAAATGTTCATTGTTCGTTTGTTGGGCTACCCCATACCACATGACTTAGTAGTGTGTTTTATTTGTGAATGGCCCATTAGTTATATATTCCATGTTAAAGTATTTCCATGTTTCTGTCTAAAAAGATTTTCTTAAATTTTTTTTCTTCATTCTAGAGTATCAGTTTGGCACTTTGCCCTGTATTTTCTTCCCGTGGTCTTGGATTGTAGTCATCCTTCTTGATCGTGAAAAATAATCCTTTGCCTATAACCCTGCCACGTTCAGTTCATGCTTTACGGTAACATAATGTTGACAGTAACTCAATGTTTGCAAATGTAGAAAGAAATGTGGAAAAAAGACTAAAATCTCAGAACGATTATGGTCTTTGTGGTTCAGTAGGAAGTTCTTAAATTAGGTGTTTCTGTCCTCCTTTTACCGTTTTATTGTCATGGGATTGTTTTTTGTTTTTTTTTTATGTTGAATTTGATGCGTTAGCACCCAGTCCAACACTTTGTTTAAACGGCTGTCAAAGTTGATTCTTTAAAAATTGGTGAAATATAAGCAGTTCCTTTTTTTTGTGAGCAGCTCTTAAGAGCTTTAATACTGTTCTGCCGCCTCTGGGTGTGAAAGAAAGTGATGTGGCTAAATGTACTAACCATGTGTGGTTATTTTTCAGATCGTAAGACTGATTATGTGGTTTTAGTATTACATTAACAAGAACTCTTTCACTGACATTGGGGTAAAACAATTGCAACACATATTCAACTTCACATCATTTTAGGGGCTGACGGAGATATCGGAAAAGATTTTGTATCTTGAAAATTTTGACATAGTACATCCTCGATGGAGTGTAGCTGTCTTTAATTTTGGTTTGAGTTGTTTTCTTGGGAGCATGTTTGCATTTAGTAGCTGTGGGCCATCCAGGAAAGGAGTACCAAGCAGATGTTTGATGTACTCTGCTGTCAGGTGGAAAGAATAAATTCATTTTGCTGCCTCAACTGAACTCAGCTGAAGTTGGCAGCAAGATATTGGTAAGATGTACAGCCAGAAATTATTAAAGACTGATTCCTGAATTCGTGTTCTTCGTATTGCCACAGTTTCTACTACACTTAGGTGAGTTTAAGAAAATGTGAAAAGGGTGGTCACTCCATTCCTTGTGTAGGAATTTTCTCTTTAAAAAAAAAAAATCTTGTTCTTTAAGGTGTTGGTAGGGACTCCTGATTTTTTTTTTTTTGAGGTCTTAGCTGCTAATTTCCATTTTTACCAACTCCAGTATTTTAATTTTCTTCCCATACAAGGGGGTACCCAAAAGTTTCCAGAATGACACTGCTGCACGCACAGTTTTCGTAGTACACGATTCTGCCGCTAGTTATTTGTTCCACCACGCCTTCTCAATCAGTGTGCCAAGCAGTGTTGATGTGGAAGGTTTCATCTACCCGCAGTGAATTTTCTTGGAAGAGCCGTTTTGTCCAGCCGTCGTTTTTCTTCATGGAGAAGTTTTATGAGCAGCGCGCTGCTGAAGCTTTGCTTCCTGCTCGGGGAAAAAAAGCAAAACTGCGGGTAGACGAAACCTTCCACATCAACGCCGCTTGGCACACTGATTGAGAAGGCGTGGTTGAACAAATAACTAGCGGCAGAATCGCGTACTACGAAAACTGTGCGTGCAGCAGTGTCATTCTGGAAACTTTTGGGTACCCCCCTTGTATGTACAATAATTCAAGAACATTGCTGTGTGTTCAGTTTTTAATCCAGCAATAAGTGAAAAAGTTACAAGTTTATTTTCATTCATACATCAAAATATACGTAACTAATTTATATTGAAGCACAACCATGATAGGTTAAAAAAATTAAATGATAAAGAAAAAAAAAAAGCTAAAATAGTTTTTGTTGCAGCAGCTGAGCTGCACATTAATGGAGGATTAGGCCGTATCTTGATGCATCCTCGGCTTTGTGTGAGGCTTGGGTATTTTTGTGAATTGGTAACAAAGATCCTACTTTGTGAGAGCCTGCTGCCTTCATGGACCGACTGGAAGAGCAAGTTGGAAACTGTTCACAGCCTTTCTAGCAACTCTGCGCTTCTGACACTGCTCTTGAAGTGGAAGTTGCAAGACTGCTGGCAGGAGAATAATGAGCAGGTGTTTTCTATGGCAGTGGTTTGCTCTGTCATCAACCAACAGCTGCTTGCGTGTTAGAAAGTTTTCAGACCTTGTTGGGGCAGAGTTGTGTCGTCACCGCAGGTTTTTTCCTCCTCCCAAAGTTTTTTCCAGGGTACAGATTTGTTCCCGATTCTGTTTGAAAGTAATTAGAAAAGCCTCGTCCTCTCCCTCTGGGAATGGGGTGGGGGAAATACATTTTCGTGTCGGATGTCACAGATTTTTAGCCCCACTGCGGAGCATGTCGTGCAGTCTGTAGGTCAGGTAGCAGCAGGTGGTGTGGTGTAGTGGTCAGTTCAGTGCTTAAAGGCCAGTGTTGGTTGAGCCAGATGACTGGTGTTTGTTAGGGTGGCCATTTTGTCTCCCATCATCATCGTGTGTCGTAGACAGCAGCCCTTTTGGGAGGGAATGGAAGTAGTGCTGTTGTTTGCCTCCATCTCTTTCATCTTTGCCATCTATTGCTCCACCTCCACCCACCCACTCCTCTGCCCAAGCATGAGCCTTCCCCCCCTCTCTTCCTCCCTCTCTCCTTCTCTTTATTGTCACCCTTTCCATCTCTTTTTCTCTCCATCTTTGCCTGCCTGTCGTTTTTCTCCCCTCCCCATCCTCCCTTCCCCTATCCCTCCAGTCATATCATTTCCAGCCAAAAGGTTAGCGGGGAGCTTTAGCACCATGGTGACATTCAAAACCGAGTGTCATCGCTGTCTCTCCTGCTCTCTCATCCTCCTCCCTTACCTGTCTCCTTTTCTGCCCCCTCTTCCTCCGTTCCTGCCTCCCCCACCTCTATCCTCCCCCTGCAGCGAAGGCCTTCTGGACCAAGTGCTGTGCCTAGAAGAGAGGCTGGCGTAAATACAGCTCTCAAGTGTTTGTGTGTGTGTGTGGGTTGGACGTGTTTTCTCGGCCAGTCAAGTACATCTCTGACCCATATGCGTGCGTGCATTTTAATCCTGCCTTTTGACCTCAACCAGTCTGGATCTTGAGCGTATTCCGTCTTTCCTGACCACCAGCCTTCCTTGGGCTGGGATGTGAAAGGCGAACTCAAGGACGCTCCACTTGAAAATACGTGGGAGTTTTGTGTCGTCAGCTGCTGATGAATCCCATCACTAAAAAACGGCGTCAGCGCAATGAGGATCTCATCAGTTCTCCGGCTCTTTCTGGGGTTTAATAGCTCTGTTGTGGCGTCCGCACACCCCCTTTCTGTCTCGCTGTGTTATCTGTCACGGTTTCCATCAAGTGATTCACATGCCCGATGAAAGGTTAAGTGCTGCTTGCTTGTGGAATCAACATCTAGTTAGTGGAGATGGATCTGGAAGGTCAGAGAGGAGAAAGATAGGTGTTAAAAGAATATGTTAAGTGAAAGTGCACGGTTTTTAAACAAGGCTCCTGCACGGTCTTGAAAAGTCTGGAACTTGTTTTAACCGTTTTCAAAGTTTTTACACTTAATAGTCAAGTAGATTCGGTTTGATTGGGGACCAAAACTGCAATATTTGTTAAATTTTCAGCTGGTGCAGTTTGATTTCATCCCAAACCCTTTGAAAAAGCTGTCCTCCACCTCACCTCTGGTGGGGCTACACCAAGAACCACTGAAGAAATGACATGAAAACCTATGAAGAAGACACTGAGCAATCTTTTTCTTGACAAAATATATAAAAAATGGGGTGGTGGCAGATTTTAGTGTTTGTAGAGATTCTGTTTTGTTTCTTGCAGAAGACCACAAGCGATTTATCCCACCAGTGCCCACTTGTTTGTTTACCCAGAGTGCCTTGCGCTGTTGTGGACTTCCTCCTTTTGGAGCCGTCTCTGGTTTGCTTGGCATTCGAACTGCACCCAACTTTACGTCAACCAAACCAAGAGCTAGGTTTGTAGAGGGACCAAAGTTCCACTACGCATTCACACCTCTCCAAATGAAGTGGACTTTCTAGGCAAATAAACTGGAGTTCGATTAAAGCGAACTAAACAAGCTGGTGTGAATGCACCATAAGAATAGAAAGATGATGAATCTTATTTTAAGATGAAGGTCCAAGTTTCTGGGGGATGATGGTCTCTTTGAATTTATTTATGTTTAGATGGTGAATGTTTTCTTCGCCATCTAAACACTTTTGAGTCCCTACTCTTGCAGATGGCTAAATTTAAAAACTGAAAACATAACATTTTTAAAATTTTTTGGTCATCAAATTAGCGATGCCACAGTCAACTGACTAGAGGTCAGACTGGATCTGTCCTTCATTGCTTCTGATCAGAGATCCTGTAAAGTCATTTTCATTGAGTGCATCAATGGAAATGATGCACTCAATCATAATTTTCTAATTTTCAGATTAGAAACTTGACCTGTATGTTCTTTGATTTTTTTTCTTTTATTTCAGTAAAAATTTGATAAAATTTCAGATATATGCTTTGACGCACAGTGTAATTTAACAGTTGCCTAATTTTCTGTTGCCTCCATAAAAGAACCTGCATCACATTGTTTTTCTCTTCTGTTCAGTTCTTTTGGACAATAATAAAAAAACAAAACAAAAACGTATTCAGTCAAAATCCGAATTGGCAAGTCACAGTTCAAAGAAATTAACACTGACCTTTCTTAATATTTTCATGATGGGTTTTATCACGTCAAAACTCCAAACAGGTTTATAATGTCCTAAAATCAGGACAGAGAAACAAAAAATCAAGTCTAAAGTGTGGAGTCTTGAAGAAACGCTTAGAAGTTTCTTCCACATTTCTTTTTTTAACCATTTGATTATTTTTTGTTGGTTTCATGTATTAAATGTTGGTTCAATCCAGTACTCAAGATGAGCCAAATATCCGCAGCTTGATTTTGATCCCACATATATCCGGGACTCCAGTGTGGATCTCATACAGCTTGCTGAAAGGGGCGTTTGTCCCAAGGGAGAAGTTAGCCCACATCTTTAAAGCAACTACCCTGGAGGTTAATTGGTTGTTAGCAGTCAGATGGGCGGAGCTAAAGAAACAACTGACCAATCTCTGGGGAGCCACTCCAGTTCGGCTTTTCCCATTGGTCTAAAAGAAAATGTCAATAGCAGTGATTGATGAGGGGGGGGGGGGAGTGATGGTAGGTAGATTCAGATCATGGTCTGTGGTTCAGCGTTTGCTCGTTCATAGATGAATGCTTTAGTGGTTTCACTTTTATGGGAATTTCCTCATTAAAATCACTTCGTCGGAGGTTTAGATTGATTCACATTTTATGCAAAAGTGAAAATCTAGAAAGAGGATTAGGAAAGTCCTACCTCTCGTGTTTGTTCAGCAGAACCGTTTCCAAACCTTCTTATGACTTGATCTGAAACGGGATACTCGGCCCCCCTTTTCTGCAAAGATTCACAGGCAGGGAGGAATCCTGTACGTCTTGAAAGGCCCCTCAGTCTTTGAACCTTTTGAACAAAGTGGCAGGGTTTCCCCCAAAGCCTACAACCTGGAACCGCAGGCAGTGCGAAGTCATTTTCATCGATGAACAGCAATTTCCCCTTCACCTGCAGCTTTGTGATCTCTGATCCTCAGTTAGGTTGACAGGTCCCACACAGAGTTTCTGATCAAGACCAAAAAACATGGTTGGAATATTCACACGAATCAAAACCATGCTGCCATATTTCAGTTTATTTTTGGGGATATGGGGAAATGTTTAAAGATGAAAAATGTAATTTTATATCAAGAAGTGTTGGTATATTAGATAATTCTTGCATTCAGATGAGTAACTATAGTTAGTCAAAGCAGTGGTCCAGATATTATGCTACAGTTATATGTGAAAGGCTATGTGAAAGGTCACATAGCCTTGTTATATTAAAACCTATCAAAATGGTTAAATCTTCCATGGATTCATCTTTTTCTGAAGACTGACACTAGATCACAACATCTTAAACTACACGAGGAAGACGTTACTGATCAGTGATCAGTGTTTTGTAATATAAGTCTCTCCTGTATTGTAGGACATAAAAATTGTGTTTATTATTTTTTTGCTTATTTTTATTGCTTGACAAAAATATTTTTCACGATTAGTGTGCTGGTTAGTCAAAGAATTTGGTTTGTTCATCTCTGCTTTCTGTTCTCATTAGCTTTACAATTGCCTCACCTTTTTCCAAGCTTGAATGGATGTGCAGGCCTCGACATTATCAGATGCGTTTTTTTACAGTAAATTACAATCAAAATTTGAGAGAACTTTCACTTGCCCTTTGATCAGCTCCAATTCAAAGTCTAAAACACGGAAGACATGTCAACCCTGAACTTAATAATTATTTTATTCTGAACATAGAAACTGTGGA
The DNA here is from genome assembly GCF_904066995.2 of Poecilia reticulata. NCBI lineage: Eukaryota > Metazoa > Chordata > Actinopteri > Cyprinodontiformes > Poeciliidae > Poecilia > Poecilia reticulata. Next base: position 11,095,861 of record NC_088846.1, read on the forward strand.
AGAAAGTGATTTTTTGTGGTTTATTTTTTTATGTTGCATAAAGATACTTAAAAATACTTGCCACTAATTGGACATAGAGCGTATTCTTCTCAGCAAAGTTGGGGCTACGTTTATTCTCCCACTCGCATTCATTACCAAAAAAGGTAATCTGAACTGCTGCCACCTTAATGCTGTGCTGTACGCGGAGTATCGGGAAGAGTAGGAGCTTCTTAAAGAGACAGAAGCCCAATTTCAAGGTGTCACATGTGGCTGTGATGCAACGTCAATTTTCTTTTTGAGTCATTTTTAATTCTAGACAGCATTTTTTTTAACTGAATGCATCATAGCTACTTGGTTGTGGTATAAAATGACATTCCAACATTAAAAAGTTTTGTGCATACTACATTCAAACTTAGTTTGAAGCGTGCCTCATTGAATTATAAGCCTGCTATATAGCTGATTAATTTTTTTTAAATCTCAGCAATAAGCAAAACAAAATTTTCTCAATCATGAACAACAAATATGTTAACCCTTCAAATAGGAGTTATTAAGCCACTCATGAATGGGGAAATTCTAAATTGTTGGGAAAGGCATGACATTTAGAGTCAGCTGTACTGAGAACTTGAAAAGGGGGGCAAAATGATGTTAGCATATTACTAAAACCACATGGGTCAAATCAGGTTTGTAAAAATAGCTCACTACTTGATACTATATTTAACCCCAATTCCTACTGTAAGCTTTTTCCGTAGGAATATTTTCTGATCCACACGTTGAGGTTGATTAAAGGGAGTTTTCTATTTATTTTGTCACATTTGATGCAGTTCTCTTCCTAATCTTTAGGGGTTGCTACTGTAAAAAAAACAATCCTGTTTCACGACGGTGGTTGAAGAAGAGCATGTCCCGAAATCATTCATAAACATTTAATGCGAACAATTGGGATCTTACACATAATGCATTTAAATTTTCTTTCAAAACTGTGTTGTGTGTGTAATGGCGTCAAGCACGTGACTGAAACTTCGTGAGTCTATTAATCTTTACATTCCTAACTTAGATGCTCTACGGAAACATTTTCAGTGGCGGCCTGTTGTCGAGTAAAAGTTTTTATAGATTAGCGTCCACATTTATGCACTGAGATGAATTTGATCCTAATATTTTCTGAATTTTAATCAGTTTCAGCTTTCCAACAAGCAAAAGTGTAGCCTGAAGCTCTGTGCAGAAATATGTGGAGTGATATTCACCACCTTTTTGCCTACATATTTCAAAGTACTTGTTTCTGAAAGGTTTAGATGTTTGATTCAGTGTTTCTTTTTTTTTTTTTTCTCCATCAGTTTCAGGACTTTAACATGACAACCAGAACTAATATAAGGTGGTAAAACAGGTTTTGCCTGATGCTGTTTGCTTTTAGTTAGCTTACTTCAACACACTCGCTTATAGAAGTGATTTCCAGAGACTACAGAGTCAGTTTCGGAAACCACATAACAGGTTCTTAAGCTCAGTGAGCACATGCACAACTACACACACACATTCTGTGTCTCTGTCTCTCCCTGTGCTAGCAGGTTTCTTGGCCACCCCCTGTGGCCTACTTCTCTCCCTGTCTGTCCGTCTCTGCCTCTGCGTCCTCTGGGATCGGGCCGAGAGTTGGCCAGTGGTTTTTCCTACCACATGGTAAAGGCAGGGAGCAGATTGGATAAACACAGCCCTTTCCTGCTGACCCACCCCCTCTAAGCACCCCCTCCCCCAAACACGCGCGCACACACACACACACACACACACACACACACACACACACCGTCTATTAACAAAGCAGCCGTGCGTAAAATAACCAGATTTTTTCTAGCTTCACTGCTTCTTTCGTTCTTTTTCTGTTCTCGCTCTCTTGATCTCTCCCTCTCCCCCCCTCGGCCCTCCCCACCTCCTCTTCTCTCTTCCTTCCTTCCGGGCCTCAAATCCCTGCCCCAAACACACGGCCCTGCATCCCCTCACTTGAGCGTAATTACACACGCAGCTAGCCAGCTCCTGCATGCTGTCCTCCATTTGGGAACAAAGGTATAAATTATGGTGGCTTAGATCCTGGTGGTAATGGGAGGTGGGTGGGTGCACACGTGTCCTCCAGAGGAAGAGGGGGGATCACTCACTTTTTTTCTTCTTCTTTTCTCAGGTGTTGAATCTGCCTGGCTGCCGTTGTACTTTGTTTCTTGGGCTTTGGTTTGTTTGTCTGTCTGCGTCTCAGAGGAAACATGGTGTTGTTGACATGGCAGAGCCTGTAGTAAAGCCTGGAGGCTACAGACAGTTTAGCTGCCAAACTGTCGATGGCGCAGACAAGACTGCATTGAGTCGCTGTTAGCTAATCTCCCTCCCCTTTTTCCTTCCTTTGCCACAGACTAACTGCAGTTTTTTTTTTTTCCCAGAGCTTTTTGGTGAAGTACCACATGACCATTCCACTTGAGTAAAGACAGAAATATCTCAAGTACCGTTAAAAGTAAGAATTCACTATGGAAGCGCTCCCTAACTCCGACTCTGGATAAAGAGCGACAGCTTCATGCAAAGCGGTTCACAACATTCCTCAGGCTTACAAACATTATAATTAACATAGAGCAGGAATGAGGAAAGGTGTGTCATTTACAGGTTTTTTACTCCTGCAAAGGTTTCCAGCAGCTGATGTCATCAACATGGCTTCATTCAGCCTCACCAGTGTCTTCTCCTGGTGCAGAGTTCAATTTGGCTGTAAGCTGAACTCTGTGGCACAATTGGAGGTGGGCGACATGAACTTAAAGTTTTATCACGATATTTTTATGGCGCTATTGTGATAATAATAAAAGTGACAATATTTATTTCTTCTTTGTTTAACTAACTGTATGGCTGTGACTGCATGGCTCAACAATCATAACTCCACAAACTCAGCTCTTGAAAAACATTCACATTTGTAATACACTTCAGTAGGATGCCAGTCGTATAAAGAAATGTCAACTATATTTAGAAATTTATGGATATTTATTGATACACCTTTATTAAATAAACAATAAAAACACGTAAAAATAACAACCCCAACTGCACAAACAGTTTTATTGTTTTTAAACAGCAATTGAAATTTATCATGAGGAGAAATCAAAACCTCATGAGGTTCATCACAATAACTGATAAACGATACGATAAATGATCACCCATAGTAAAAATTGTAACTTTAATGCCACTAGATGCGCTGTCATTTTGATGATCCCTTTACACTGAAGTACATGCATCCTTTAAGAAATGACGGGAGAGATCTGTTTCACTCAGGTCTGCTTCTGTGTTTTTATATTGACTTTCTTCTAAATGAAGGTCTGTGTCTAATTCCCTACAGTGGAAGACGTTGTGATGCTGCAAGCTGCCAGGGAGGCCATTCACTTGCACTATGCTGGCAGTGATATTCTGTGGTTTCGGCTTGGCTGAACGGGTGGCCTCGATAATTGTGGTTTCACAGATCTGCTCGGTCTGTGAATTTTTGAGCCCGGGTGCTGATTGCCAGATTATTTCTCAACTCGACTACAAGTGTTCTCAAATGATCTGGTTGTTTATTTCTGTTTTTTGGGGCGGGGGAGTGGAGCGGATGGGAGCCGACTGAATAATACGGTGCATTGTGGAAGTATTCACACTCTTTAAGCCATTTCATATTTTGTTGCATTTCAGCCAAAAACTTGAAAGCTGTTTAGTTTATGGGAGGGTAGATGGAACTAGAATCAGGACAATTCTGAAATAAAACCTGCTAATCGCTGCAAAACGGTTCACCTACAGAGAGGATAATGATCCAGCCAGAACTACGTTGGAATGGTTTTAGCGGTCAGCAACCTTTACAATCTTTAGAGACATTGTTTGCTCTTATTTTTAATGAATAAAAATTGTCTAGAGCCATAAAACGCATGTGACCCTTTTGAAAACGGCAAACCTATCTACTGTTTAAGTAGATAAGTTAATTAAATAACTTAAAATTGTGGTCTGATTTTATGTATTGGAACAAAGAAAACTTATAACAAAACAGTAAAACTTAATTGAAACTTTTCAAATTTGTGGAAAATGAAGAAAATGCATTTTAATTAGTAGCCTAATTACTAAAGAACTTAACAAAAAATAACTTATTGTGTCATTGTTAGACATTTTTACTCTGGAATAAACAGCAGATCAGAATAAAGATGTCATGTAAGCATCCCAATCAAAATATTCTGATTGGATTCAGCTCTATCAGAGTGAAATTGTAATCTGAATGACAGGAGTTTTACGCTAATAATCTGAGCAGGATTCATGTAAACACTATGGGTGTAGGTTTTTGGGCGATCGCAGATTACAGATCTTTAAGAAGCCTGTCATGCCGATTCCGATTTTGGCCGATGTTGTGTTTTGTTTTTTTTGTCGGAAATGTTGCTAAATATAGCAAGAAAGGCGCAGAGGTGACAACAGTAGGATGACTATTGTTAACTGCAAACTTGCAGACATGACCTGGCGGGTGGATATGTCAGTCAGACCTCTCAAATCCCAAGCAAAAGGTGACAGTGGTTGACTTTTAGTCATTTGCTGAAGTAAAAAAGACCTTAAGACAGGTGGACAAGATCAGCTTTATAAGTTATCAGCCAATCACAGATCTCGAAAAATTAAAGGAAATTTTACCTTCCAACCGACTTATCGGTGCACATCTAGTGAACAGTAGCTCTGATTGTGGTGAATTGACCTGACTGCTCATGTGTGCGCTATGTCAACGTGATGTTTTTGTCTGTTTTTAAATGAATATGAATTTTAGTCCAGTTCAACTTGTACATGTTTTTTTTGTCTCCATAACTTGACTGATGTAACTTACAGTCTGGAAAATATTGGTAGTTATTAATTATGTAATATGCGGCTGAAAGGCTGCATATTACATACCGCTGACAAGCGGTATGTAATTATGTAAATAATGCATTCGGATAACTTTTTCAATCCAAATGCATTTCAATCCGATCAGAAATTTTGTGAATGTAAGCATACCTAGTGTCTCACCTTTGTGGAAATTCTATGCAAATATAGCCTTAAAATGCTAAAAAAAAAAAAAAAAAAGGCTTGTACTAGCCAATTTTAAACTTGTATTTAAATATATTGTCAAAGTTATGAAGAATCACTGTGGTGGACACAAAGAGTCACATTGGACTCAGAGCGGCAGCTTGCCTAACCCTGGTTTAGATTAAAGCTATGGGCCAGCTGAAGTTAAGCCTTAAAATTAAATTCAACGAAGCATCTGCACCACGATCTGAACTTTGCTGCTCACCAGCACTCTTCTTTCATTCTGACTGAACTTGAGCTGTTGAGCAAAAATTTTCGCCCTTATATGTTCGAAGCTGGCAGAAACGCCTGCCACAGAATGGTTGGGACCTGTAGTTGCACTGAAATGTGGTTCTACAAAGTATTGACTAAGAGGCAATGAATCGGTATCGAAACCACAGAATACACACCTTTTAGTTTGTAAAAAAACGGAAATCATTTCCATATTCTCCCGTCTGTTGGTACATCTTAGAATTTGCCAGTAAAAGTTATTATGTGACAATAATAGTGAAAGAAGTTGTAGCAGTACAAATACTTTTTATTTAGATGAGTCGCTTTATTCTCACTCAACCAGTGACTGAGTTGAAAATCTTTCCATATTCCCTGTTTGTGCTTTGAAGGGGAAACTGCTGCCACTTCAAGGTCAAAGTCCTGATACAGAATCTCCAGTTTTATTTTGGGACAAAGTTTGCTTGCAGTAACAACACACAGAAACTCAGAGGAAAATCCTTTCCCACCACACAGAAACCGTTCAGCTGCCCGCATTGGTTACTTGGTGTCTTTTAGCAATAGTCATTTTGTTTATCAATAAAGGTTACAAATTCAGTCATTCTGGGTTTTGTTTGCATTTTGCAACATGATTTTAATCACTTGGGGGATTGTGAAGTTGCAGAAAGCACTTCTTAAGCCCACATAATTGACCTAGAGGTTGATTTAAAACTTTTCCTGAAGTTTTGTATGTGGTTTTTATGTGCGTTTTTGGTCCTTTTTTATGCCTTTACACAGTTCATTCAGTTCACTTTTGTTGGCTCCAGCATGTCTTGAATACTAATCTGCGGGATTAGTTTAATAAACAATTTGGTTAACCATGCACAGGCTGTCACCTCTGAAAAAATAAAACACCACTCCATCGGCCAGCGGAGCCAAATTACTCCCAGCCCTCTGTTGTGCTAGAGCCTCTCTTTCTGTCGCTGGACAGATAGGAATTTGAAGAGGCTGTTGCACTCAGTAACACACACTCTGCAGTCATTAAACCTCAACATTGTCTTATTGAAATACTTGCTCGCGAGTCCAAATGAACAACCACAAATAAGTGTGTCCAGTTCCTGCTCGCATTGTGGAGTATCCTAAAACGGCATCATTAAAATAACCGATGGTGGCGTCCAAACTCGTATTTTCCGTGCTTAACGAAGCAAAAACTTGATTTATTGTGACAAACAGGCAGGCGCTTACTCGTTGGATCACGCTTCCATTCTGCAGAACCTATTTGGTAAACAAGATCCTGATAGAGAAGAGGACCAGAGCCGCCAGTTAGAAGCGTTTTTAATTGTCCTCATTAGAGACTACTTCTTTCTTTTTTTTCTCTTTTTTCTTTGACAGTGAAGATCGTTAATGTTTTGCCATTTGTGTAAGTTAATTACTTAAACCATCTCTAGAGTATCAACATCTTGGTTAATCACTTAATTGAATCTTGCAGATGCACATGTTGGAAAGTTATTTATTTTAATGCTGTTGCACTGGTTGTAATCAATTTCCTTTTATGAAGCATTTATTTTTCTAATTGACACTGTACAACAGGCCGTCATTGCTGCAGTTTTATTTTTTGGGTTAATCACTTGAAAGACGTAATTCTTATCTTTGCTTGCATTTGATGTGTTTTACTTCCAGCAGCCTTAAAACAGTGTCTGGATGTCCATAAATACTATTGCCAACCCAGTTATAAAACACAATCAGTCCTTGACTAATGTGAGATGGTGTTGGTACCAATCAGATTAGAGATGGACTCATTACGAAGCGTTCATAATCATAGTTCGTTTATAACAGTGTAAGTAAAGGATGTAGGTCTTCCTCCACTGTTTTTATTAGTAAAATTTCAGAATGAAAGGGGGAAAATAACTGGATGAGTTGTTTTTAGTGAGTTGGCTGAGGAAAATCAATCTGTTCTTTTCTATAGAACCAATTAAAATCTGACTGTAGAGCCAGTCTAGCTACTGGAACCATTTGGTTGGAAACACAATGTGAGGCATTCAGCAATGATTCTCGAGGCTAAAACTGGGATTGGAATCAGGGTTTAGATCGGGCCTAAAAACCCAGCCCAATCCGACCCGACTAACATTAAATATTGGCCTGACACCAAAGTAAACCCGGCACTTTATTTTAATTAATCTTTTACGGCTTTCATTTTTAGACCGTAATTTGAGTAAGCTGTGTAACTCTTCCCGTTTCTGGCTTTTAACAGCTTCCAGCTCCATCTTGTCGTTTGTTGTAGCCACAGGATGAGTCAGGTGCAAATCATCTGGGATGTGTGATTGATGGGAGCAGAGCAGGGCACATTTATTGTGTATTGCGCTGCACCTGTTACAGTCTAATGAACGTTGGCACTTTTCTCTCTTTCCTCAACAGGGTAAAATACCTACCCCTCTATTTAGTTTCTAATAAGTAGATCAACACAACTTGATAATGTGCATTCTTGTTTGACAGGCTTATCAAGCGTGCCGCAGCTCAGCCCGATCCAACCATCAAGCAAACAATTTTGGCCCGAATTTCGGTTTGGGTCGGGCCATAAATCTAGACTCTAATTGCAACGAGAGCTCCAACAGACCAGATGTAGTGGGAGCGACCTGTTCTCATAACAAGCATAAGAAGCATGTTGTCTTGTTTATCAAGTTTTTGGTAGATTTGGGGAAAACAAACAATCATAAAATGTCTTTGATCAATTTTACCCACATAATTCACCACTTCTAAGAAGTACAGTAAAGCCCAGTCGAAGATTTTGGATAACGTAAAAACAAAGTTGCAGCAATGTTATGTACGTGTTCTAAATTAACAGCACCATATCTCGAGCAGTCCTTTGCAACTGCAAAGGACTGCTTGGAGGCAGTATCTGGTAGACGGTTGCATTTCAAATGCCATACATGAAGCCCTAGATGCTGGTATATTTAACCAGTTAGAGAGACCTTCACTGCCCTTGATGCAAAAAAACCTGCTTCAGATTTGAATTAATGACATGCTAAAGCTCAAGGAGAGTGGTGAGGTCATCGGGATGATGGAAGTGAAAGAGAAGACTGAGCAAAATGTGGGTTAATTAATATGGAGATTGTCGTTGCAGTATTCTACAATAGTATCGCAATGGCACGAGTTCCCAATATCAGACAGCCCTGTATGTGTGTGGCACGGCTGCGTTAATAAATCCATCCATCCCTGCTTAATTATTGCAGGGGTGGGGGGAAGGCTGGTGCCTGTCTGTAGCAGGCAGATCAGATGGATTGCCGGCCCATTCCATAGCAACGCTACGATAAACAACCATGCACTTTAAAGAAAAAAAAAAAAAACTCCATTCAGTCAAAAAAGGTATCCGAAGAGAATATAAGCCCCACACAGAAAGGTCCTGGCTATAATTTCCACCCAGGACCTTCTTGTTGCCAGGCAAGCCCCTCCATTAATATAAATTGCTTAATTTAGTGCTCATAAATCCGAGTCTGACTTGAGTACCGTTTTGCTGTTACATCCTCTTATTGTGTTTTATGGCTCTCGACAGGTTGTCTATATTAAATAGATCAAAAAATGGCTCCTGTTTTAACATTCAGTCCTACCAGTGCGATCAGAATGCTATTTAGCTTGAGTTATGATAGCAACAGATGGAGATCTTATTCGTCTGGAGTCACCTTTCCAAAGATGAAATGAGAGGAAACCTTGCAGTTGGGATGTGCTGGAGCTGATGTGCAGCTACAAGTATCTCTAAGAAAGAGAGGGAAAAAAAAAAACAAAAAAAAAACACTTTTCAGCTGCAAGGTTCAACACGGAGCCGATTATCGGCTGTACCGAGAAGTTTGCAGAGGTAGAAAGTCTGCGCTTCCTCATCTTGAGCTGTGGCTTCGAGATAAATCTACAACGGGTCCAGGTTGGCTGGCAGCGCTGAAGCAGAAAGTTAGGTCAGATTAGAAAAATGTTTTTTTTTTTTTTTTTTTTTCCCCTGCGGTGGTCAGATCGGACGTGACGTAGCATCGCCTCGACCCGTCCACACGTGTGCTTTCGGCAGGTGGAGCAGAGGGAAGCACTTTAAATGCTTCATCCTCTGAGGTTTTGCATCTGAACTGGCACGTTGACCAGTCACTTAATTCCCTGTGCAATGACAGCCGGGCCTCGATGCCAAGGTGTGCACGTGTTTGCATGTTTCTGTTTACTGCAAAAAAAAAAAAAAAAGAGACGAGAGCTGAAGTTTAATCTAAGGTGGTGGAGGATGTGGTAAAGAAAACAAATCAAAAAGGGAGGCGAGGGCTCGTCTCTTTTTTTTGTTTTTCTGTCTTTTTTTTCTTTTTTTTTTTCTTCGTGGCCAAACTAAGTTTCACAGAGGAACTGACGACCAACTCCAGAAACAATGACATTCATGCGAGCAATTATTGATGCAAGCTCTGTCCAGGCTGCAGTTGAGCTTTATCCTCATGGGCACGCTAGCAGGTCAGACAAAAACACGAGGAACCTCAGCAAGAGCCACTAATCTCTTGCTTTCCTTCTTTTAACTAAAGCTGTGGTCTGATTAAATCATTCATTGCACTTGTATGTGCACACACACACACACATGCACGCACTGCAGCCTCCGAGTGCTTGTATAGCTACATTTATCTTTTATTGTATAATTCATGGTCTAAAGTAGTGTGCTTCTGACACAGCTGACAGGAAATCGGTTGCCTTCATAGTAGCTTGCTGCAAAGGATGTGAAATTACACTCAATTACTCTCACCTGCCGCACACACAGACACGTGGTGAAACTTTTCTTGTCCTTCCTGTAGTGATTGAATTGCAAGAAAACAGCCTTTCAGCCGCAGTGCACACCATAATCTAGCTGTGCACACCACTCCAACAGCTGATGCTCTGCTTGAACTTTGAGTTGCTGTCGGAAAGTTTTTTTTATTTAAAAAAAATAAATAAATTAAAACTGCCAAAGTATTTTTAACCTTTTAAGAGACACTATTTTAAATGGTCAGTGTAGTTTTGTGTAGTTTTTGTAAGCTCTTATAATTACAAGCGGTATTTTTGATGGAAAACATGAAACGGTGACATGCCAAAGTGTCTTGCCCTTGGGCTAGTTAGTGTTTTTTTTTCCCCATTGTTGAAGACTTAAATTTGTATTGGATAAAATTTTAAGGGAATGGTTTTCATTAAGGGTTCACTGTGCTGCTACTCACCTTGCAAGTACTGTAATTCACAATAGAAAGTTAGTTGAGATTTCTTTTGGAGAGACTGACACCTTTTGGTTTTCATTTCTTTCTTCAGCTCTGTATGAAATTAAGCAGTTACGTTACATCATTTACTGTCCATTACATTTGTGATTGTTATATTTTTGGCATGCAGCTTATTTGAATCCTGATAAGGCAGCATTTCTGCTTTCACTTCACTTTAACCAGCGTTGATTGTGTGATCTTGCTGAAGCCTTGCCATTGTTGGCATGATGGGAACCACCATGCTACACATGGGTGCAAATGACCAGCAGAGAATCTTATTCATCAGAAAGGGGGAATGACACAGTCATGGCAGGGAAAAATCTCAGACGGTGTACTTACTTATTTAGATCTCCCTAGTCTGCTAAGTTTGACGTTGTTGCATCAAGCAGTCAAGCTCACCTCTGCAGATTAGATCTCAGGACCTTTTCTACCAAGGCTTTTGCACTAATCTACTTTTTAAAAAGAAAGGTTCATAGCTTCATATTTTGCTCAAATTCTCCAGTTTTTGCTTAATTTCTTTTGTACAAATCCAACAAGCCCAAACCTATATCTTGACTCTCATTTTAAAGTAATTAAGTCTGCCTTTACTCTGATTCTATGGTAAACATGTAGGAACTGGTTTGTGAATTTAGTTCATGTTGAATATAGGACTTTATTCAAATGTTGACTCTCTAGTATCGTGGTTTGCTGCTGAGGTGAAAGTAAAGTTGATCAGCGTTGTACGTTCTTAGTCTTTGCACAGACTTGTTCTATTTACAGCCTTATTTATTATTATACTTTCCATGCAATCGAGTCTCCGTATTATCCTAAGCAGTATGCTTTTATAGTTTCAACAAAATATTTTCCATTTTAAATAATTGCTTTAGGAATGAGCGTCTGTTAGTTTAATGTCAAAACTTGGTTAAAAATGTATGTAATTATGCAGTGATCGAATCTGCCCTTGTACAAAGAACTTAAACCTGTTGGTGCCTGTCTCACATCTAACGCGTTTCTCCCAGCTGAGCATTTGACCCAGCACTATGAGCCCAAAGCATAGATGGAATAGCTATACAGGAGAAGCCCTTCGTAATGGAGGTTTGTTGGAACAATTCTGGAGTCGACCTGATGACTCGGCAATGAGAAACTTCCCACATACCTGAGACGGTGGCCTCAGTACAGGAACACATTGTGACTGATGGATCACCATGTTGTTGGGTTACTTTTTCTGTTGGTAATCTGTTGAGCAAATCGAGGCCCAAATACCACGAACGAAATAAAAAGATGAATATTGTGTAAGTATATGATCAGTGACATTTTTCTCATCTTCTTTTGGTAGTACTGGCCTTTATTGACATATACTAAGCAGGCAATGAGCTGAGATAGAAGGGGGAAGACACTATAGCCTAACTTTTTCCTTTTTTTTTTTTTTTTTACTCCTTTATTCAAGAGCCTCTTCCACACCTGTAGGCTGGATTAAAGATCCCCCCCTCCCTCTGACTCTCTAAGTGAGGTGGTCACAGGTCCATATCAGCTGACTCGTATTTGGGCAATCCAGTTTTGTGGGTCAAAGGGGGGGATGTAGCGATGATGACGTGTTGTTTGTGCGACTAACTAACGTTAGAATTAAAAACGAGACTCTAATATCATTTCAGATGAGAATGGCAAGAATGTGAGATGCATCATAAAATTTTAAAGCTCCCACTCAGCCAGTAACGGGAAGGCTAAACTGAGTTTGTTCATCAACATCTATACCATGTCGTTCAGGGCTCGTACTGATGATGATCAATCTATGACATTTAGCATTTTGGACAATGCCATCATTCCATTGAGTCTTTGCTGCCACGATACTCTGTCCAACTGGCTAAACTATTACATTATGTAAAATGCAAGTTCATATATTATCCAACAATTATCATACTCCAAATAGTCCTTTATGGCATCAGTACTTCATGCTGATACAGCAATGACGATATATCCACGATATGTTCATCCAGAACTGCAGGCTTCATTTTTCAAAATTCACAGCTTCGTGGAATGTCTCTGTATTGACTGCTTTGATGGAAATGTTTTGTGAAAGAGGCTACTATCACCATAACTTTGTCAACTTTGGTACCAGAGCGTTTCCCAAACCTGGCTGTCGGTGACCACTATCCTTCATGCTTTAGATATATCCTTATTCCACCTTACCATATTCCAGTGATGGCATGACTATTGAAGGGCAGCAGAAGCCTGTTAATCACCCATTCACTTAAGTCAGGTGTGCGAGGAGACGCTGAAAACTTTCAGGACAGTGATTCATGATGAGCAGTGTTGGGAATCAATGCTCTACCACGATTCTTTTTTATTTTGGCTATAAAAAAAAAGAACAAAAACCTAAGAACCATTGCTCTTGTTTATTAAATAGATGCATTGTAATTACTTTATGGTTGTATTTTTATCTTTAAAAATGTCTCTGGTTAGCTGTAAAACCTGTTGATTTTCCAGTTACAGGTTTGACTCTGCAACCTGGATCTTGGAGAAAAATGTTCATTTTGGATAAAATCATTTGAGCCTAAAAACATTAACATCTATATTGTGCTATTTGCACAATGTACAGTTGTGATATTATCTTGCCATGTCAATATTGGTCCCAGTTGACCCACATTCTCCACATATTTGATCCCATCACTTTCTGTGAGCTTTAGCATCCCACTCACCATTATCTACATTATGTATTTTGGTTTTATGGTTGAACCAGACATAGAATTGAAGTGCAGAGTCGGAATGCTAGACACTTGATATCTTGTTGACATCCAGATCTTGCGTCTAAATATTCCTTTGTGATATTGATATTGTGCACATTAATTTTGCAGTAGCATTTCCTAAGTTACTGTAAACACTATTGTCTGGTGTCCATAATTTGATGAAATAAATATGGAGATAAAAAACTGGTACGGGCCACTCCCCAGTCCTCCGCCATTCTTTTCCTAGCCATCATCTTATGCACACATACAGAAAAATTATTCGGTTCAACTTGACCTGATACTGCCACATGTTGGAAAGCATTTCACAAAAACTAAAATCAACGCCGTATATGAAAGAGTCTGCCATTTTTTTTTTTTTTTCCCTGCCAGATTGAGCTTGTCCTTCTTCCAACCAAAATAAAACTTGTTGAATGTCGGATTTACTACACTTTAGAATTCGGAAAGGACTTGTGCATTCGGGTTAGTGAAGCTTTCTTTTGAAGCAATGTCAAATATATAACTGTGCGTGTCTTTGGATATCTTTCAGTTACTGAGCATATGAAATCAAACGGGGCTTGTTTTGGGTTCATGAAGTAATGCTGTAAAAGACTTGTTCATCCTGTTTACACAACAGAAGTAAAAGCTCATACCTGGCACTGTAAAATCCTCAAGGAGAATCTTGTTTTTTTTTCTTTTACTCTGACTTCTCAGACTGATGTAATGTAGCTTACTGAATTAGCCTTTTTGAACGTATAAATGAGTTGAAAGAGTAAAGGTACTCTAAAGTATGTCTGACTTGCAGTTATATTAACTGCTTTCTATTAAATTTCAAGCATTATTGAAGTAGTGACATTAATTAAACATTTAATAGCATCAGGTTTCTTCCTTTGTCTTAGCAAATTGAGAGATTTTGCATTGTTGTTGAGCACCTTTTTATTTTTTGGCCAATTCAAACATTAAAATATGTCAGCAGACATGAGAGATGAGCTTAGCTGTTAGCTTCCTGCTAGCTCTTCTCTAAAACAGCTGCCTTAGAATTACTCTGTGCTGCTGCTGCTGCAACACATAATGTGAGAGAATGGATTTTGCACGGGGGCATAATTACATTCAGGCACATTATATTTATCGATAAGGGAAACTTTACTAATGTTTGCCCACTCTGTTTGGGGAAATAATGAGGGTTTGGTCCCTGATACCTGCTGCGCTCTGTAATGAACCCATAAGTGGCTGAGGGGAAAAAAATGGTGGGTGGGAGGGAAGAATTGTGGAGGAAGAAAGAAACGAGGTGCAAGGGGGAGGGAAACCGTAGCAGCGGTACAAGTTGGCTCGGGTGTTGTTTTTACACCGCATAGAAGCAACAAGCAAACCTCCCCCCACCTCCTCCCTGTCCTGCTCTCCACTACTCAAACTCACTGATGCATGCTTCAATCCACCTACCCTCGCCCTCTCGCTCACGCAGAATGGGATGTTGCGTGGGCTACCGAATTAGTAGGATGACAATTAAATTCATATCGGTCGTTCTAATTTTAACACGGCTCGTTTTTCACCAACGTATACGTCCCGAGTGCGTTTTCCTGTTTGCTCTCTAGGAGAAGTGGGGGTCTTAAACCTAAAAAGAACAAAAGCAAGCAGGTGGTTAGTTCCTGTTGTCTTGAAACATCTGCCTGAGTAGTTATTGAATGGGCTGCCATGCGAGTAACTAAGTAGTGACTGACTGGTTTACGTAAAGTCTGTCTGCCCCGGTGGCTGGCTGATTCCTGGCTGGATGGCAGCTGCTGCTGTTCAAACAGAGCTGCATCTGCTCGGCCCTTTGTTCTAACGCACACTGATAAAAAAAAAAGAAACACACACTCGGTGACTCCAAGTGTGTGTTGGCAAAGAAAAGAAGTTCCTTTGTTTAGTTGTGAATTGGAGCTTGGGGGGCAGGGTGCGGGGGACGCTAATGCGAAATGAGTCTCTTTCCTGGTGTGGAGGTTAGTTTTTTTGTCTCCCCCCTGTTGTTGTGGTTACATATAATTAAGTTTGGTCATCTTTGAAACTTCTAGGGTTGGAAAAATTAGAAAGTGTTCAGAGTGAATTCTTTAAAATACCCCGTAAGTCAACCTTATTAGAGTACATTTCAGCAGTAAGGCAGTTCAGAGTGCTTTACGCCATTAAAAGATAATACTTCACCAAATGATCAAAGAAGCAGTGAACATTTTGTCAAATCATCATCAAATATATTGATATGTTACTATGATTCGAAAGCAACTCTAAACATTTGTTCGTTTAAAGGAACTCAGTGTTTTGGCTGTTTTTGCAGTTTTCTGGAAGTTTGTTGAAGATTTCAGGAGCATAGAAACTGAATGCTGCAACTCCATGTTTGTTTTCATGTAAGGAAAGTGATTTAGAGAAATGCTACACTGTCAATTTTAATTTCAAATGTAAAACACGATTTGATTTTATTTAAGATCATTTTAGTCATGCTGCAAAACTTTTGGCAAAGTAGCAATATTTACCAAAACTGCTTTAATTAGTCTGTGAAAGATCAGAGCAAAGGAAATGGCTGGATTTCCTTTGATGGGCTCTGATTGGTAATCGGCAGGTGAAATGCCAAAAAACACAAAGCGAAAACCTACAGCTACACTTTGCCGTTATGAATATTTCCACTAACGTCTTATTTTCTCTTTCTGTTTCTCCAGGAACCTTAATGAGGACGATGGAGTGGAACGCTTCAAATTAGTGGTTAGCTCTTCACTTCACAGCACACCTCCCATCTGTGGGCCCACCACCCAGCCATGGCGGACCCAGGGATGTTGAGCCTCTTTGGTGACGATGCAGGGTTGTTCTCGGACGAATTGGATAGTTTGGGAGACTGCTTCCCCCCGCAGTCAGCGGCTGGCCCAGCCAACCCACTCGCCCCGCCCACAAACCCGTCTCTGAACCACGAGCACCAGGGAACCAGGGCTTACCACCAAGGGATGCTTCACGGCACCGGGGCCGGACCGGGGCAGTCCAAACTGGGGCAGATGTATGAGCACAGCCCGTATACAGGCTACGATCAAGCGGGTGCCCCCGGAGGACGGATGATGGCCCAGAACGGTCCCAGCCAGGGCTCGCCGAATGTGAACACGGCCATGAACGGCATGACCTCCCACTACCACAACAACCCAGCTAACTCTAGCAACACTCACCACGGGTACCAGGGCGATGCTGGGGCAGCAGGAGGAGGCGGGGGCGGAGTTTGGGGCCCACAGCAGCAGAGCAGATCTGTGTATCAGCAAGCTTCAGCACCATCAGGGGCTGGTCCCAACCAGATGGGAAGCTACCAAATGTCTCAAGGCAACTACGCTGGCATGCAGGGTCCTCCTACATCCGGTGCAGCGCGCATGAATCAACACTACCCTTCACAGAGCATGGCCCCTGTTCCAGCTCAGGACCCATCTCACTACTTAGGACATGTTGGGATGGGTGGGGTCCAGATGAGACAGCCTCAGCCACAGCCCCAGAACTATCCCAACATGGGCCACGCACCTCGATACCCACACTCCCCTTCTAGACAACCTCCACACCAGCACCAACAGGGCATGGCACCGTTCGGGGGTGCTCAGTACCCTGGCTATCAGCCCCAGTATGCTGCCATGGGGCCTGGGATGGGCCAGGGGGCTAATGCTAACGTCAGCGCTAACACCAGCCAGGCCATGGGAGCGGGGCAGCTGGGCCAGAGGTTCAACCAGGGAGTGAGCTCAGCACCGGGGCAACAGGGACAACGATACCCCTCTGTTCCACCCCACCAGCCGCACTCTGCCTCAATGCAGCAGCAGGCAGGGCAGCAAGGCCAGCCTATGCACCCCCTAAACCACCCTCCGAATCTTCCCCAACCTCCAAACCAACCCCAGTCCCACCATACCGCCCCAGCTCAGGGATCTTACCCCTCCCCGTCGTCTATGTCCCCAATGCGGGTTCTGGGAACCCCGACTCCTCCTCCCCAGCAAGGAAGACCCCCCAGCGCAGGACTAGCCGGGCCTGCGGATGTCGCAGGATACACAGCAATGCATTCTCCGCCCAGCGCTATGGCCCATGCACAGAGAACTCCCCAGACCTCTCTATCTGCAGCACACCCACAACACCAGCAGCCCCACAACATGCCTCCCAGTGCAGGGCAAATTTATCCTGGCATGGGGCCTCAGCGTGGACCACAAATCGGGCCGACTCGGCTCCAGCAACCACAAGGTAAGCAGCCGTCAAACTTCATATTTACACTCATGCACCAACTGTAGAGTCTAAATACAAAACAAGGCTGGTGAAGTTTCTTTTTATTAAACAGATGGTTGAGAACATTTGGCACCATGTTGGTTCCGGTGAGAGTTTCTGTTCACGCTCATTTTATTAAGGTGGTGGAAATAAGGAGACATTGCTGGTATATTTAGAAACGACGCACAGATTTAATGGATTAACTTTTTTTTTTTCTTCCCCAAAGCTCAGTGCTCTGATCAAAGAGTCAGAAGGTGCTATATTTTGGGGAGTTGTGGGATCTTGCTTAGGATCAAAGATGAGGCTTGTAGAAATTTTACAAGATTGCATGTTTTCTTCCAACTTTTCCCCAATGTTTCCTGTATTCTTTGCAGATTCTTTAACTGGTTATATTTTTAAGTCATTGAAATATATAATTTTCTTTTTATATATGTGTCCGTTCCAGGACAGAAGGGAGAAAAGACCAAGACAGGACGAATTACAGTCTGACCATACACACATAAAACCTGCTTTATAAGAGGAAAAAAAGTCTGTCCTTTACAGACAAACTTTGCTGCCTCAGTGACACAGAAGTCCTTAAAAGTGCTCAAAAAGAGACGATAGCCTTAATTTTCAGGTATTCTGTGAGGGTAACCTAGCTCTTCATGGCGCTTTGGTGCAGAAACCAAGGAAACATGTTTGAGCCGATGACAAATTTCCTTGCAGATTAAAATATGAATGGATAAGTCTAACCATAAAACACAAATCTATAGTGATATTTGTGTCTTTTGAAACTTGTAATGAATCTTAAACTTCCATGATATACAATAGCGGTTTTAGGAAGAAAGATGCATATAAACCACATTGTAACAAGTAAAGGTTTAAATGTAGCTGCAACAAGAAAAAAAAAGAAAGTTTCTACTGGGATACGAACTCTTAAAATTAGTTTTTCCTCTTCTTTTTTCCCCATAAACAAGGGGTTTTATTTTAATGGACCAAGAGAACATCTTGGGACCACAGAATCTAACCTTATTTTGACTTTTTGATTAATGTAGATATGATTATTTGAAATGCATTGATATATTGCAATGTATCAATGCCTCGTTATGTAAGTTGACAAAACAGTCTAACAACGGTTTAAATCTCAAAACTTTGAGTCTTTAATCGTATCCCCAATTCCAGCAAAGAAGTAAATTTTTCTCCATCAAGTCTGAAGAATTGAATAAAATAAAAAAATGTATATCTGTTAAAGATTTTTCATCTGCATCTTAGTCCAAAATCTAGACTTTTTTGCCAGAAAGAAAGCCCAGAAATTTGCAGTAGGAGACAAATTCAACATTTAAACCAGTGACAGAATATGACCCAGATTTTGTCTGGATGCTGTCCAAAGGTTAACTGTGTCATCAGAATAAAAATGAAACGTTTTACTGGAACCATTCCTGTTGAGAGATAATAAATGGGAGTGGTACTAAGACTGAGCCCTGAGGAACTCCTATAACTGTATTGCTGTCACCACTATAATAATCCATCATCTTTTGTTTCTCTTTCCAGGGCCTCATGAAGCCTCAGTCAGCCAGGGGGGGGACCAGCGCCTGCTCCAGGCCCAACAGCAGGCCTCTCGAGGTGGGCAGCCCATGCCGTCTGCTCCTATGGGGTTCCAGGGTCCGCCTATTGGTCAACACGGAGCGCCTGCCCCTAACCAGGGCTTAGCTCCACCTGCCCAGAACACTCAGACGCAGCACACGCATCTGCCCCCACACCCCCACCACCTGCAAAGCACGCCCCCTCCTCCCAGCCAGGCCTCCCACCCATGGGCACCTCAGCCATCTGCCCCCCACCCACTCTCCTCACCCCCTCTTACCCCACAGAAAGTGCCTCACATACAGGTGAGTCTCCATCAAACGAACGCTTTGATGTGGTAGCGAAGCTGCGAGTGTGAGAGAGATCAAGACTATGCGCATTTGTTTTTGTGTGTGGGTGTTTTTCATGTGAATGTTTATTTTTCATGTGGGTGGGGAAATTGTGTGTATGTTTTTGGAGTCTAAGAGAAGTGTGTGCGCATGTTCATAAACGTGTGTGTGTGTGTCTGCGTGTGTGTGTGTGTGTGTGTGTGTGTACACATGACATTTGAGAACGCAGCGGTGTATCGGGTACTGGATCATTGGGGTTTTGTGTGTGTTTTTGCCCTTTGTGTGTGCCGGTGTCTGCCCTGTGTGTGGTTGTATTTCCGTGTGTGTGTATGGGGGGGGGAAATGGATTCTTGCAGCTGTTTGCTTCCTGTGAGCTGCATATCCTGAGACACGTGTGCAACACACACATGCACACAGGCACGCGCACAGAGGCGCCACCAGAATAATCTCTCCTCGCTCTTGGTCCCACTCTTCCCCCCTCCCCACCTTGTATAGAGGAAACCTCCCTTCCTGTCTCCCCCCCTTCCCCGTCTCCTCTCTTTCCGCTCTCTCTCCACTTGTCTGTCTTTCTCACTGTTTGTCTTATCCACTTCAGGGATATCATCACTGACCTAATGCTGTGTAGTGAGAAGTACAGAGAGATGGGCAGAAAAGGCAGATGGTTTATAAGATGAAATAAATGTCTGGTAAGATTTTAGAAGGTTGTAAAATTGGCTGTGAAACTGAGGTGAAAGAGTGGAACAACTTGATTTCACTGCTGGAAATCTTCTCCAGCAACCAGGGCAGCTTTCTGGGGGCATTCTCCTCTTACAGGAACCAGGACCAGTAGTAGAAATGTATCCCAGACTCCTGCTCTGGTTGGGTGATAATAGTAGAAGTAGTTTTATTTATATAGCACTTTTTTTTTTAATCAACAAGGCAGATCAAAGTGCTAGTACTTTTCGTATCTTCATATGAAGGGTGTAAATTGGCCTTCTCCCTGTTTAACGTTGTTGAAGATTCATATTTCACATTGATTTCAAATTGTATAACAGGATTATTTGGTGTGTTTTTTTTCCTTACCAACCTGCACACCCAGTAACTTATGTTAAATATCACAGCTTTAGGGCAATTACATTCAAATACCTTAAAGAAGCAGCTAACCTTGGTGTATTTATGTATTCAACATAAACACAGTTAAACTTACATTATCTCTCTCTTCCGTACATTGAAAACAGCATTAAGATTTCCTATTTTCTCAGTCTGTAGCGGCCTTCTTTAGCATTTAAATCACAACTGCTACCAAGGAATCCTATTAATGCTGTTGGTCTGACTTCACTGTTTTCACTGTAAATCTGCAGTTTTAACAGATTTGCATCCTATAATAGCTGTAGTTCATCTCATATGTATTAAGTTGTTGAAGTTGCAACATACTTTCGCAGGAGGAATGTGATCATCTCACCATTAGTTGTAGTTTCCATAAACAGCCAGATTTTGGACGTCACTTTGAAATATGCACACTTGGTGAAATGGAAACTTCAGAGACACGGGGTCCCAAAAGTCTTTAAAGTTCTTAAATTTGTTTATCTTAAAATGTCTTCAATCCACATTGAAAGAGCAAGTTTGCCTTAAATAGTATCACCTTCCTAAAATTATGTCCTAAGACTTTTATTGCCAAGTCATTTTGGCAAAATGAAACTCGTCACCTCTTTTTTTTTTTTTTATCATTTCTGTATTGCAGCAGATCCTTAAATTTTGTCAAGACGGGACTATTTAATCTGATGTATTCTATGGGATTTTGTTCACTCTTGGGACTTTTCTGTCAGGCAAAACTTTGAGTCACACTCATTGCATTCTGTGACTCGAGAGGGCTGAAGCTACCGCTAACATACCTCACTAGCCGTCTAAGTTTTTTGTATGGGAAAGATCAAATTTATCGTCACTGGGCTGGATGACATTTGTACATTTCTGAGGAGATATAGGTCTTGAATTTTATTCATAATGATCTTATGAAATCTTGCATATAAATTGTTGAAACATGCAGAATCTGACAGATTCGCTTCCATGGGGAAAATATTTTGGGGAAGACACAGTGCATCTGATGAGGAGCACAGGATCCTTAGAAAAAGAGAGGAGGGCTGGTGGGGAGAAGTTCTCATTTCCAATAGTCACATTTGTGTGTTGGAGTCGCCCGCGTCACGTGCCCCTCGCCTTCCATTAGCTTGTTTTGTTGCTCAAAGCCCCCTTTCTCCACTGACCCATTCATACACAATAGCAGCCCTGTGGCCACACAAACACAGAGCTAGTCCCCTCTTTCTCTTCCCTCTGCTTCCCTACCCTCGCCTAGCGCTCCCCATCTCCAAGACGGCGTTTGCCGCGTTCTGTGGTTGACATTTCAGCCGTCACACTTAATTTATCCAGGACTCCTGACCTAGATGCCAGGTTGACTGGTGAGCCCCACTTCTCGCCTGGGCGAACCGCGTGCTCCGTCCCGACTTAAGCTGCCGTCCCCCGCTTCCCCTGTTGACACACACACATACACACACAAGCATTGATAGTGTGGTCCAGAATAGGATGGTGAATTGCCTTGAGAAATAGGAGAGCCTCACTAGAGGAGTTGAGGAGGGGGTGTGTGTGGCACAGAAAGGGAGTTCATCTCATGATGCACTTGTTAGAAAGAGCTACACACACACGCACACACCAAACTGGTCGGTCAGTCAGTCAGTCAGTCAGTCATGATGACTGCATGTCTGGTACTCTAAGCTCCATCTGTTCACTAAGCATGGTTATTACACACGCACACACACACATACGCACACGGGCCTTCGTCAGCATCTCAAGGTCACAGCTCAGGCAGAATGCTGTGCTGTGACCTTTATTCTACAACTCGCACACACATACACACACAATGTTGCGTGCAGCACTCCGATTGACATATAACATGCTTGTCTCGCCCCTCCCCCCCTACTCATCTCACAGTCAGAGAGCTGTTATGCTATTTAGCTCGCTAAGATTCTCCAGCTTCATGCAAACGCTTTTCCGCGTTCAGGCACATCTTGTTCTGATTTTCTGTTTTTCTCAAATTAATTTAGTCATTCTGCTAGTTTTGTTGAGCGTTTCGGCAAGTTAAAGCAAATTGTGCTCTGGATTCCTCCTACTGTCTGTGTTCTCTCTAAATGTCATGTTTGCTCTTTCTAAAACAATGTGTTCAACAAAAATAAATGGCTCTGAATATCCGCAGTAGATCGCTTTAACTGAATCTTGTTATGAGGTGCACTTGAGCAGCTGGACACAAAATTTCCAATTTCATCATGTTTTTGTTTGTAATTTTAGATCAACTGCTAGGCTAGGGGGGGAGCTTTAATATGTATTGAACAGGAAGTGCAGTGAAGTGGACGGAGCACTACCTAGAATTTATTTATTTTTTTCCCCCCAACATACGTATTGGTCAGCCGCACATAATGTTTTAATAAAAAATATTGGAAGCTTCTGATTGCTATTTATTCTGTAAACATATGGCTCGCTTTATTTTTCCGGCTGGTAAAACATTCGGAGGTCAAATCTTCAAAAAGGAAAGAACAACTGCAGAGACATTCAACCAATCAAGTTTAAACTTTGCCATAAATGTAGATCATCAAAATTAGTGTTGCAGCCAGTCTACGTCTTTACATCTTGTAACTAGCGGTGCCTGACAACCCTTTTAAACAGCTTGCAAGCTTGTGTGCGTTACAAGTCCTCTGCAGGATTGAAGTGTTTAACCCACATTTGGGGCATGAATCTAACTTAATGATGGGGTGTGTGAGATTTTCAGTGAGGCATCCCCTCCTTTACATCTCTAGGTGATGGTTATAATTAACAATTTATACCTGGATGGCAAAGCCTGTGTCATCTGCCCACTAACGTCTGCTAGGTTATTGCTTGCAGCCCAGACCGCACTGACTGCAGTGATAATACTCCCTTTCAAATTGTGCCACTTAACATTCCCCACAGAAACTTTGGGGTAAGATCATGACTGTTGTTTTTTTTCCTTTTCTTTACTTTTCGTAGTTCAAGTTTAAATCAGCTAATTAACAGAGCACACTTCACCGGGTTTACATTTGCTCCACTGATACTGCTTGGTTTCTAGTGATGATGCATATTTTCATTAAATACAGCTAGGACAGGTTTTCTGGTTTCACCCGTTAGGATAATTCATACCTTGGGGAAAACAAGAACCCAGAACTTCAAAAATACTGAGAAATTACTTTTTTCCCTCTTTTCTTTCTTCTACTTTGAGGAGAAAGCATATAATTCAGTGCATTACTGCCTCTTAAGACGCTGTAGCAAAAAACTGCAAATATATCAGTGAGTACTATTGGACAACAAATCAAGAAAAAACGGGATGAATAGAGATACATGCATGGGTCCTATCGGTTCATCTGCTTTCAAGCATCCCATCAGCATGAGGCTGAACAGTCTGAGCAAACTTTTAATGATCAAATCCATACTAGATGATTCTACAAACTGGTTTCAATACACAATTTGAAGTTTTAACCATTTATTTGTAAAAACAAACAATATATCCCCCAATATTATATCTTGTGAGCAGAAGATGCCGTTAAAGCACTATTAATATTAGCAATTGTATGTGTTTTTGTGATAAACTTCCCTTTGTGTTTCTACAAATTGAATGCATCGTGTAATTAACCTGTAAACACAACAATGCTTCTCCATGCCGTCGATAGCCATTCTTAAAAGTGCTGTAGTTTGTATGAAGAGCTTAGTACTTACACCAGGTGTTTACTCCTCTAGACTGCCGCCGCTAGTCTAGAGGAGCTTTGTATGAGCAGGGATTAAAGCTGTCAAAGGAGAATCGAGGATTCCCAAAACATGGATGAATGGGTCTAAGCAGCAATCCTGGAAAGTCTTTGAGCGAATGACATAACATATACAGGTCCTTCTAAAAAAAATTAGCATATTGTGATAAAGTTAATTATTTTCCATAATGTAATGATAAAAATTAATCTCTCATATATTTTAGATTCATTGCACACCAAACTGAAATATTTCAGGTCTTTTATTGTTTTAATGCTGATTATTTTGGCATACAGCTCATGAAAACCCAAAATCCCTGTCTCAAAAAATTAGCACATTTCATCCGACCAATAAAAGAAAAGTGTTTTAATACCAAAAATGTCAAACTTCACATAATTATGTTCAGTTATGCACTCAATACTTGGTCAGGAATCCTTTTGCAGTCTTCAATGCGGCGTGGCATGGAGGCAATCAGCCTGTGGCTCTGCTGAGGTGTTAAGGAGGCCCAGAATGCTTCGATGGCGGCCTTAAGCTCATCCAGAGTTTTGGGTCTTGCGTCTCTCAACTTTCTCTTCACAATATCCCACAGATTCTCTATGGGGTTCAGGTCAGGAGAGTTGGCAGGCCAATTGAGCACAGTAATACCATGGTCAGTAAAAACAGTGGTTTTGGCACTGTGAGCAGGTGCCAGGTTGTGTTGAAAAATTAAATCTTCATCTCCATAAAGCTTTTCAGCAGATGGAAGCATGAAGGGCTCCAAAACCTCCTGATAGCTGCTGCATTGACCCTGCCCTTGATAAAACACAGTGGACCAACACCAGCAGCTGACATGGCTCCCCAGACCATCACTGACTGTGGGTACTTGACACTGGACTTCTGGCATTTTGGCATTTCCTTCTCCCCAGACTTCCTCCAGACTCTGGCACTTTGATTTCCTAATGATATGCAAAATTTGCTTTTATCCAAAAAAAAGTACTTTGGACCACTGAGCAACAGTCCAGGGCTGCTTCTCTGTAGCCCAGGTCAGACTCTTCTGCCGCCGTTTCTGGTTCAACAGTGGCTTGACCTGGGAAATGCAGCACCTGTAGCCCATTTCCTGCACGCGCCTGTGCACGGTGGCTCTCGATGTTTCTACTCCAGACTCAGTCCACTGCTTCCACAGGTCCTCCTAGGTCTGGAATCGGCCCTTCTCCACAATCTTCCTCAGGGCCACCTCTTCTCGTTGTTCAGCGTTTTCTGCCACACTTTTTTTCTTTCCACAGACTTCCCACTGAGGTGCCTTGATACAGCACTCTGGGAACAGCCTATTCGTTCAGAAATTTCTTTCTGTGTCTTACCCTCTTGCTTGAGGGCGTCAATGATGGCCTTCTGGCCAGCAGTCAGGTCAGCAGTCTTACCCATGGTTGCGGTTTTGAGTAATGAACCAGGCTGGGAGTTTTTAAAAGCCTCAGGAATCTTTTGCAGGTGTTTAGAGTTACTTTGTTGATTCAGATGATGAGGTTAACTGCTCGTTCAGAGAACCTTTTCATGATATGCTAATTTTTTGAGACAGGGATTTTGGGTTTTCATGAGCTGTATGCCGAAATCATCAGTATTAAAACAATAAAAGACCTGAAATATTTCAGTTGGTGAGCAATGAATCTAAAATATGACAGTTTAATTTTTATCATTACATTATGGAAAATAATGAACTTTATCACAATATGCTAATTTTTTGAGAAGGACCTGTAAATCTAAAAAAAAAAATTTTGGATTTCGCATTATACCCCCTAACGTCCTTTAACAGAAATCCTTTTTTCCAGACTTTAGTCTTGGTGTTTGCAACACAACTAACTTTTCAAAGCAAATTCTGAATATGCATAATTAAATATCCCATTTATAAAAGGTCTTTGTTAGGCAAATGTGTGTTTGGATCCCTTAAGAAGATGCATTAGATTGGAACATTAGACGGTCTGGTTTATGCCAGTGGTTTTTATCTGAGCAATGAAAGCTTTCGTTACAGCTTCAAGTTTCATAAATGGCAGTCGTCACTATACGTAAGGGATTTAATGGTAGGGAGAAAGTCCACCTGATGCTGTACAGCATTTCCTGGCGGCATGGTAATGGGAGACCTTTGGACTTTATAAGATAGTCAAATGATGTGCTTGTTTTATCATCCCAGATGCAGCGTGCAGCGAAGTTTTGACTACAGCTGAAACTATTTTGCTTTTGTTTCCCCTGAACATGGTTTATTAAATAGGCAAGTTGTTTGGCAGATTACTTGAGCAGTACATAGCTGCAATACAACAAAACAGAGGTCAGCGGATGTCAGAAAAGTCTGGTGTTATAATGTTAATAATTAGACAATAGATGGTTTTCATGACCCGTACCGTAGTTACACCTGAGCATCTTTGGTGTGTAGTTTGGATCTTTTTCTTCAGTTCTTTGAGTCACCGCTTGTTTTTCAACGTGTTTTGGACGATATAATGGCCCTTTTTTGGTTGGAGATGCTTTAAAATGTCGACATGTTAAATTCATACTGCAGAACACCAAACCTGACGCAGCAGTGAGGTGTGTGTGTGCGCGCGCCATTGTGTACACACCGTGCATCTCCATTGTCATTCCTGTGATTGATTACCTAAGAAGCTTGGCAGGAGGACAGATTTATCTCTTGGCACTGCATCTCACCATCTCTCTCTCTCTTTTTCCGCTACCGTCTCTCTATCCCTCACTCCTCTGGTTTACCCTCCCTTCCCCCAGATTTGTGCGTCTAAATGGCTCAGTTTACGTGTGTGTCAGCAGGTGTTTGTGGGGGGGTTGTGTGATGTGTGACCTTGCAGCACTTCTGGGGTTGTGTGTACATTAGCATTCTTCTGATGGAAGTGAACTTTCAGCGATGGCATCCAAACTCTTTCCTCCTCCATGTGAATAAACTATAGTGTATATGAGTGTGTGTGTGTGTGTGTGTAGAGAGAGAAACTTGCTGATGCTCACACACGCGTAAAGGAAAAAGAAAAGCGCACGTGTTATACATGCACACCAACGGACTCTCAAAGGCATAGTGTCTCTGGCTGTGCTACGGCGCGCGCACACACACATTCTCCCTCGCTGTGCCTTTTTGAAGTATGGAGATAATTTATTCGTGTCATGATGCCTGATTTCCCATCTGCTACTGGGACCCTGAGCAGCTGGAGAGAGAGAAAGCGGGAGGGAGGCAGGGAGGGAGAGAAGAGAGGGAGGGGGGAGGAGAGGCAGCTGGAGAGGCTCCCAACAGCTGGTAACCAGTTTCCTGTCACCGAAAGCTTACTTGGGAGCAAAGAGGAGGTGCAGGAAGAAGGAGCACCGAGATTAGTCTACAGGAGAGAGGAAAAATGAGGTGTCAGCCGGTTTGTTTACTAAGGTTAGCCTGCTGGAGGACGAGGCGGGGGGGGGGGGGGGTGGAGGAAGGCGGAAACTGTAGCAACAGGGAGTCAAGGATGGGGAGGAGATGGCAGCCGTGCTCATGGATGGATAGAAAGATGATCCCCTTTTACCCCTCTGCTCTGTTGGCTGCCATTACTGACTGATTCAACCGCCACCTTTCAATCCATCGGTATTGACTGACAGGCTGGTTGACAAACCAGTGTTGAAGCAGAACAAAAGCAGGAGACTGGGATCAGATTGTCACAGTTTGGTGCAATAGTTTCTCTGGAAAAGGAAAATGAATAATTTAAATTCTATGTTTTGATATTGGCAACCAATCAGCAGACACGCTTGGTAGAGTATTTGTCAGACAATCGCGATGTATTCAGTTGTAATTGTTTAACTTTTTAACTTTTGTCAAAATTCAAAGTGACTGCTTTGCTGATTTAATATTGAAAATTTATGTCATGTAGGCTAAGAATTTAAAATACACAAAACAACCCATTTTCAACTCGTATTCCTGTATTTTTAGTCTGCAAGAATAAATATTTTTTTGTAGTTATCAGTGAATGAAACTTTGCTAAACCAGCATTTGCAGTTCTGTCTTAAATTATGAAATGATCCAAGAAAGTTTCATTTAAAACGGTTATAATTTGCGTGTCATTTCTGAAATTGTCTTTTTATGGTCAAGTGAATTATTCATGTCTTTGCTATTTAAAGTTTCTAAACTATTAAATGTGATGTTTTTTTTCCCTTCCTCCCACAGCATTCCCCCTCAGACCTGTCAGGTGATGCCTCAATGATGGTTACCGACAGGCCGGCGGTTGGTGCCGGAGCCCCCAACCAGCCTATCAGCACAGAGAAGCCTACTGATCAGGAGACCAAGCCAAAAAAGAAGAAGAAAAAGAAAGCTAAAGCAGTGGAAGAAAAAGAAGATGGAGGCAAGAAAGAAGCAAGGGAAGGAGGAGATGAAGACGTAAAGTCTGAGTTTCCTGCAGCAGGAAGCAATGCAAGTGAACAGCTTATTGGCACAGGAGCTGTTGAAGGGAGTTTGCCGCCACCGGAGGAGAAGAAGAAGCGGAAAAAGAAACCAAAGGAGAAGACGGAGGGCAAGGAGCCCAAAGAGCCCAAGACCCCGAAGACCCCCAAAACACCCAAGACTCCCAAAGAGCCCAAGGAGCCCAAGGAGAAGAAAGCCAAGACCACCACACCCAAGGCCAAGACTCCCAAGAAAACCAGGTAGAAACACCTGAAACTACTCATAAAGATAATTATCCAGTGGTTTATTTTTTTCCTACCAAAAAAGTTTGCCAACAAGTGAAACAACAATAGAATTTTGCAAAATGCAATTTTTCAGAAGTGTACTGAAGAAAATACAGCTAACTCTCCGTTGTGGTTATTTGGGTTAATTACATCACCAGAATTGAGCTGATCAGATGGCTTTAGCGCGCACTCGCACGCACGCACGCACGCACGCACGCACGCACACGCACACACACACACACACACACACACACACACACACTCACTGTGGCGACGAGAAACATTTACATATTCCGACCTAGATTCTCAAGCATTCCACTTTCATTGGAGTTGCACAGAGTTCAACCTCATGTGTTTGAGCCAGTTTGTTCCAAATGACTCTGAAACCATGATTTATGGGTCGCTGAAGCAAACGGTGATGACGGGTATCATGTCCAGAACTTGAACTGGCACCAAACTGTTTATTTTCCCTTTGCTTTTAGACCGACCCGTTCAGACTGCTTTGGTTGTTCTCATCGACAGCTTCCCACGTGTTTAAACACAATTGGAAAAACTGAAATAAAACTAATTGGGTTGCTTTCTGGCTTGTGTGATGGCATCGGAGAGAATTTTGGATGGGAAATGTTTCTTGATCAAAACGGTTTGCAACAGCATCAAAACCTGATAAAGAAATTTTGTGCATGTGACAAAATTATTTTCACATAAATGCTAAGAGTCCAGGCGATACTTATAACTGAAACCGTCTCTGTGCAACTTCCTCTACAGTTATTGCTTTATTATACTGTGCAATTCTCAAATTCCTGAAATGTATTTGGGTTTATTACCAGGTTGTTATATTTTCGGTTCCGCATAAACTCAAGCTGCTTTCAGTAAAAGTAACTGAGAAAATACACTCCGTATTTATTTCACCTTCTCTCAATCCCACACGTCATAATCCCAGATAGTCTAAGAGGCGAGATTGATTTGATGCATCACAGGAAATCTTCTTGCATTTATATTGAAAGCCCTAAGTGACTTCACACACATAAACACGAGCTCGTCCACACACATGCACACGCCGTATCCATCACTCATGTGACCGACCAGGGGGAACTGAAAGGG
The DNA here is from genome assembly GCF_904066995.2 of Poecilia reticulata. Classification (NCBI taxonomy): domain Eukaryota; kingdom Metazoa; phylum Chordata; class Actinopteri; order Cyprinodontiformes; family Poeciliidae; genus Poecilia; species Poecilia reticulata. The sequence continues at coordinate 11,125,666 of NC_088846.1, forward strand.
TCACAACCTCTGAGCTGTGAACTGTAGCACACAGTGTTTATGTGGGTGTGACTCTCTGATCACAGAGTTTGGCGAAGCATGGAGCGAGGGCTCTGTGACGGATCCGAGTATCAGTCATATTCATACATCGCTGTGTCAGACACCGAGCTGCGCGGCCGGAACTTCAGGTGGAAGGTGAAGCTCTGCTCCGGGTCGTGCCTGTCACCCTGCCTGGACATGTCTCAGACAGACTGACTCGGTGACACTCGTCGTAAACCTTTTAAATGTTCATTATCCTTTCAGAGTAAATCTATGCGGTTTATGAGCTGTGCAATTATTTCGGAGACTCGAGTAGGAGTTTCTGGTGGCGGATTAACACACATTTTGGATTCTGTGGAGCATTTCTGCCAGCAGGAGAGTGTATGTGGGATTGAGTCAAAATAAACCACAGTGTGTGTTCATTATAACGAAGGAACATGTTACTTAATGGCTCCCTCTATTTGAACAATAGAGTTTTATGGCACAGATCAGTTGGATACGTTGGGCTCTGAATTCACACCTACTAGTTAGATAAATTCACTGATGGTGTGGTTCATCTCGCGTTAAATATAGCATATTTAATTCTTCTAAATGTTGACTGATAAAAGGAAGTGTGAAGAGAATGATGATTAAAGCAGGATGCAGATTTTCTTGACTGAACATATAATTATCAGTTTTTGTCGATATTACCTCTGTTTGAATATTTACTCTGTGCTCTCTGGTCTTATCTTTTCTCACTTTTTCTAACAGCTGTTATCACAGTCCTCTTTTTACTTTCCGAGGCAGCAAACAGTAAGCACTGTTGTTTCCTATACGTATCGATTACTCAGTCTGGATATGGATGTTTTCTCTGCCATAAACGTAAAGAAACATCGGCTGTTTACCAGAATTGAACGATTTTTATTTTGATTGGTCTGTCCAAATAGTCAGAAATGGAAAAATCCAACCATTACCATACTGGTAAATTTCTCATGTTTAGGCACAATGAGGCAGCACTCTGAACAACACTCTTTGGTGTGGTAGGTGTTACTTAAGGAAGTACACTTAGTTTATTGTTTTCATTACCAGTGAAGGGTTGAAAATGAAGTCAGAAGAGAACTGAAGAACAAACATGGGGTTTAAAAGAAAACTATTTTCCACAATATGTTTCTTCTGACTTTGAGAAAGCATGACATTCGGGAGATAATAGGAAGGCTGAACACTCTACTTCGGACTAGCAGGAGTAATTGGTAATCACCTGGTGGAACTGTGCTTCTTCTGATCTCATTATACGAACTACTTCTCAGTTGAATGCTCCTTAGAATGCAAACAGCATAATGAGGATTGTTGTGATGACGTGAAGGAGTGTCAGAAAGAGCAGGAGCTTCTTAAAGAGACAGAGGCCCAATTTCTAATCTACAAATTACAAAGTCAAATTTCTTTTATCTTTGATTTTTATGGCATTTTTCATAATGAAGGGTAGCGTAGTTACTTAATCGCTCTATAAAATTGCCATATATACCTGGAAAACACTCAATACTGCCTCTTCAAAAGATTAAAAAAGTGGTTTGGCTGTTATGGTACCTTGTTTTAATTGATTTCTTTAAAAACTTCTGAACCTGAAGCCAGGTTCTGGAGCTTTTTGACTAAATCGTTTCGTTCAACTTTAAAAGTTTTGGGACCCATTGCTAAAGAAAATGCATAAGAAAACTGCTGTATTTGCTATGCAGACTGGGCTAATCATGCTAATTGCTGGCATATGATGCTAAAGACAGTTTAAAATTGCATCTAGTTTTTTTTTTTTTTGTCAATGTAGAATAGCTTTTTGTATCTATAAATACTTTCTAGGTGTAGGAACACTAGAAGGTTCAGTATTATTATTCCAAGAGTGAAAGTATATTTGTCCAATATCAGCACCAGGATTTCAAAGCTCTACAAGACCCACACGTTTGAAATCGGCCTCAAAACTCTGATTTCCAAATCTCTGATTTCTTTGCACTTTGTTTCACAAAGTCCGTAATCTAAGGAGTAGCGCAAAACTGTAGAGGGCTTCGGGGTGTTTTGCGAGGCTCAGCACATCATTGTGAAGGTGGAAACTTGATCGGACTGAGGAATGTGTCAGGACGCGCCCCCCATCCCGCTCTCGCCCCACGTCCTTCAGTCTCTCTCATCTCTCTTTCCTCTCGGCCTCTTTTTTTATCCCTGGCGAAGGAGGAGGGCCGCAGCAGCAGGCAGGGGGTCAGCGCTGGGGGAGGTTTGGTGGGTGTGTGAATGCATGCACACGCCGGCCACTAGAAGAGAGCCGGGGCGTGGAGGTGGGGCAGATGAGTGGGCTGGACTTTTGTGTGCACATGCATGTCTTGAGGGGGGGAAGGGATGGGGGAGTCATTGGTAATCTTTGTGGCAGAAAATGGCGTCTAATGATAATGAGGGCCATGCTGCTGACCACTCCACAGCCCTGTGTGTGTGTGTGTGTGTGTGTGTGTGTGTGTGTGTGTGTGTGTGTGTGTGTGTGTGTGTGTGTGTGTGTGTGTGTGTGTGTGTGTGTGTGTGTGTGTGTGTGTGTGTGTGTGTGTGTGTGTGTGTGTGTGTGAGAGAGAGAGAGGGCGGGCGGGCAGAGGAAATGTGGGGGTGGGGAGTCCATTCTCAGCCCTGTGTGTGTTGGTAAACTAAACTGGCTCTTATCTGTTGTCAGGCTTTCCTCCATCTTGAGTGGTGGCCTGGAGCTCTCAGGTTAATTTAGCATAATAATGGCTGCCGGCCATTCACTCCTATTCTAAAATGGTGGACCTCTGCAATCACCCATTTATCTCCTGTTTTATTCCTTCCTTTCCCAAATCCACCCCTTCCCGATGGGGCTCGTCATCTCTTCCCCTCCGATATCTGCTTTTTGTAATTGAAGTCAAGGACTTGCATAACACTTGATCAATACAGCATAATTTTTTTTGTTTATTTGTTTTTGGGAAGAAATTTGGCATGGCTTTTATGAACTTGAGTTCATTAGTCATAGCTCATTCTCCATAAACAAGCCTTCCAGTCTTTTAACAAGTGTCTTTTTAATGACAAAACATCATTTAAAAGTTTTACATGTTAATTGCCATTAAGTAGAGATATTTTCTTAGCTGTTCTTAGCAGCAGGACTTCCTTCCCAAATCCGATGATGTCCTTAAAAGCCTCATTTACTGCATCTTAAAGCCATAACACAAAACCTTTTTCTATTTAAAAAGAAAAGTTTTTGGGTGCTGCCAGCATTCATGTTCCATTAGATTTTTGGGCAGGCAATATATGCTGCAAACCTTAAGTTTCTCTCTCTCTCTCTCTCTCTCTCTCTCTCTCTCTCTCTCTCTCTCTCTCTCTCTCTCTCTCTCTTTGTCACACCACACTGCAATATGTTTTTTTTTCTTCTCTGTTTGCTGTATTTGCATTTCTGTATGAACAAATAAACCGCCGTAGAGCAGACGGAAGGCTTTACTTTATGAGTGTAAACGGGATGTTGAGCTGCGCTGTAAAACCATCTGAGCACAGGCTGCTTTTTGGGTTTCACTACCATTTATTGACATGTTTGTGGCATTCTCAGAAGTCGCACTTTGTCAGCAAAGCGTTTGCAGAATAAGTTGGGGCAACAACAGTTTGCACACCAGGCAGTTCATTTTATATAGGCCCCTTTGCAGACTTTGAAATCGGGATAATGGTGTGTATGTGAGTGTTCTCATTTTTCATTTTTTATGAGCATGTTCTGTTGCATTTCGGTAATTTATTTATGCTGTATTTGTTACTGACTTTTCCTGTTGGGATTGATTTTTGCTGAATATCTCTAAAAACATGCAAATTTATTAACTCCACCTAATAACATGTGCTTCTACTTTTTAACCAATGAATGACAGCCAACTATAATCTACCGGTGCTTGTTTTTTTTGTTGTTGTTTTTTTACTGCAAGCTGTAAAGGAGGCGCATGGGCTGGTGTGACATTCTACTAAAATTTTAAGTAAAAAAACACATGGTTTGACAGCATTTTTAAAAAATATAAATGAAAAATGCATACTTAATAATCTGGACTTAGTCATTTGAAAGCAACCTGAAGTTTTGATTCACAATTTTTTCCTTAAAATTTAGCTGTAGTTTTGTGGGGGGGGGGGGGGGTTTGCATGCATTCACCATATGATCACTTTGTTTTAGGTAACCTGCACAGTTTTCCTTGGTTTCCCTTCAGGTAGACTGAGATTTTACCATCCCACTGCTAAATAGATGTTAAAAGTAAAATTTTATGTTTAAGGTTTACGAGAGTCTTGACTTCTTCAGTGCAAAATTAAGAAAAAATAAAACAAATCAGTTTTCAAATAGTATACATGCGATGCTGCTCTTACAGCCAAACAATGTTACTGTAAAGAAAGCGAACTACAAGAAATTACTTTTTCCCATTTGTAGTAAAATTTCATTGTGAGCGACAATAAAATTTAACAAAAATTACATTTTTGTTAAAGTTATGAACAAATGAAGATATGCTCTTTCTGCTTTTTCTTTTATGCTAATTTGATCTTGCTTCTAAACTTTTGCCCTGTAGTGAAGGTTCTGTCCAACACTTTTCCTTGGCATTTCAATAAAAACACCTTAGATCATAAAATTGTTTTGATGACAAAGTTTAGCGGCAAAACTGACATTCTAAAACCAGTGTACACTTTGTCACCGGTAACTGGCCCAGGCCTATTAAATTTTTTTCAAGTAAGGAAGTGCCTGGTTCATTAACTCATTATGGCAAAAAGAAAAAGAAAAAAACACTGTCAAATTTGATTTAAAACACAAAACAAAGGCCGTTCTCTGTTGTGCACTTTACTGATGCTCTGAGCTGTCCAGGAGTGGGTGTGAGCGATGCGGCGAGAATCAGGTGGTTTACTTGTCCAGTCAGCTAACTGCTCTCCTCTGACCTTGCCTTTCCTCTCCATCCTCATTTTCCCCCCCTGCTCCCTCCATCACGCCGCCTCCGTCTACCTCTCTCTGAGGAAGCACATCTATAAATAACACCACTCTCAGCTGCCACACCCTTCCCTCTGCGCGTATGTTTGTGTGTGCAGGGGTGATTTGTTTGCAATACACAAAGAAGTCCAACCTGCATGCAGGCAGCTTGCTTTGTGCATGTCTGCAGACGTGAATGCACACACAGCACTTTCTGAACATGCAGAGATGTTTGCATGCACGTTGCCTTCTGGCCCTCTTTATGTCTCTTTTCAAGAGGAGGGGCCAAAGAGGCTTGGTGCTGTGACTCATCACAGCAGCAGGTGTCCCTTACACTCCGACCCTCTTTGCTGTTGTCTTCTTCCTGTCTCCATCACTCTCCGTATTTTACTTGGAAGCTCCTGTTCCTATTTTTCACTGTTCAGATCCAAAAGCATCATCTCAGCTCCCTTGTTGATGGTTCCCATAGTGCTCCATAGCAGACTAGGATGTGTGAATGGCCTTGCTACACACCTACATCAGGGTGAATGAGACACATTTGAGAAGGTAGAAAAAGGAGAAACTGTCATTTGCTTCGGAATTGGAAAAAATAGTTTTTTCCATTGCTAATTTGTTCCCTGTGATTCAACCATTTCTAAATTTCTATCAAAAGTTGAGTTTTTTTGTCAGGTTGATTTGTTATTGATCCATTGTCTTTTTGTTTTTTTTGGCATTTATTTGATTAGCTAAAAAGAAAAAGATTATTGTACTCGGTGTGATACAAAGACAGACACGTAAAATAAGCTCAGAAATATAAAAAGCACAATCTAAAAGGCTGATTCAGGAACAGCTTGAGGCAGAAACGTGTAACGTGTAAACGTGTATCTGCTGGTTCTGCATATAAGGTTACTGTACTGTTTGCAACAGTTTATAAACTTTATAGAAATAACGTGAGGAGCCTCCAACAATATGGGAGGAGTGCTCCAGTGACCTAAGCTCCCATCACTGTCTTTTGCAGGGCCTTACCATTAGAAAGCCACACTAGCTGTATTTCCATTACAAACGTACATACTTTATCAATATTCTGCAAATGTCAATTAAAACACATGAATAAATTTGTTCAAGTCATTAAAAACAGGCCATCACAACTTCCTGTCTTCATCTTTTCCGCCATCTGGTTGTTGATCACGTGACTCGTAAAAACGTGTTTCCATTACAGTTTTGTGAAATGCAAAACATCCTAGCGTAATTTTTTATTTATTTTTTTTTGTAAAAATCGGAGTTTTTTTTTTTTTTTTAATTGACTCATTTTCATTGAGTGCAATTAGATGGTTAATGGAAACGCTGCTAACGAGATACAGCCCTGCTATTTGGTTTACATTAAATATTTCTGTGATTCTTTAAGTTATAACTTATTAAAATTTTTCTTACTTTTTGAAGTTAATTTAATGTGCTTTCAGAAAAGTGCAGTAAACATTGTAACTTGTTTGTACAATGCTATGAACAGTGTCTCGAAGTTTCCTACTTCTATTGGGCTTCTACGTTTCCAGTAGTAAGTAAAATTTCACTGACATAAATGCCTGTATAAAATAAGATTTAATAAGTTTCATCCCCAAAAACTGTGAAAGCACTTAGCTTAAAATTTAAACCATATCTGCAATTTTGTGCAGTAAGTAGGTTGAAAAAGCAAGTCAGCTGGTTTATTTAAGCTTTTTGAAAAATGCTTACAGTGCTGGGTGAGTCTGACTTGAAAGGCTTTCTGTGTCATCTTCACCGCCAGTAGAAAGTCTAAAAGCAGAAATTAGGACTATAACATGCTAGTAAAGTTTAATAGAGACATATAATTTATATCAGAACTAAGACACAATGCGTGTTTGGCTCTTAAATAAATTCTCAATCTCAAACAGTAGTGACTGTAAGACCTTGCTTAAGCGATTTACATGCTTTGTTTGTAATTTTCTTAAAATGTAAAATTATTTTTTGTTGGAACCAAAACATGCTTAAGGTGGCACATTTGAGAAAAAGAAAGTTGCCAAAGTCCACTTTATTGTCCCGATTTGATTCATTGATTGCGAAAGGCTCTTAGAGGTGAAAGATTGGTGTGAAGAGGGCTGAAGAGATGCTCCGAGCCGAGAGGTGATGTTGCAGTTAGGAAGTGAGGCCATGAAGACGCTAGGAGGAAGAGAGGGGAGAAGGCAGCCAAGTGGAGATGTGTGTGTGTGTGTGTGTGTGTGTGTGTGTGTGTGTGTGTGTGTGTGTGTGTGTGTGTGTGTGTGTGTGTGTGTGTGTGTGTGTGTGTGTGTGTGTGTGTGTGTGTGTGTGTGTGTGTGTGTGTGTGTGTGGCCAGATGGCTCCAGCGTGTGGCGACCAGCCAGAGGAACAGGTGCAGGTCACATGACCAGCCGTTACCACGGAGATGGTGATTGCTCTTGGCGTGAGGATGAAAGGAGAAGGGCCCCAGGGACAGAGAGGGGGTGAGAGATAGAGAGAGGGGAGAGAGCAGAAGGAAGGAGGGGAGGCGGTGGAGGAGAGCGATCCTGGCGTACAGTTCTGCAGAGGGCAGACTCAGCCCAGAAAAAAAAAACACACACACACACACACACACAGTTTTAACGTCAGTTTGGGAGGAGGTTAGTTGGACAATTGTTTCCGTCTGGCCTAAAGATATAATGTAACATTTGTATTGTAATGGAAATCGGCCTGTTGTATCCAAACGCTGCTGGTTCTATCTGGGATCCAGTTCCATGTTTTTGGAGAAACATATTTTAATCCCAAGTGTGAGCAACTTTATGAAATCATTCAGCCATGTTAATTTTTTTAAAATAATTTTGAATCTTCAGAAATGCTTTACAAATATCATTTTTTGCCTTTAAATCTAGTCAGTGCAACAAATATTGTAGATAATGATGTGGAAAGTTTTAGTTTATTATTAAAGAATTTTTTTTGGCAGCACCAAGTTGTCTGAAATAATAAAAATTGTTTTATGTTCTCCAATTTCTCTTCTGATGTTTACTCTCACATGAATAGTGAGCACTCATGCTGTAACATCTTCACTTGAAAAATGCCGCACTGCATTGTAGGGAACTGCTACAGGGAACATATTTGTCGGTTATTATTTTTGGTTTGGTTTTTTTTTACCTTGAAGTATTTTGTTGATTGCTTTAAAAATTAAGCCTCTTTTCTAAAATTCTGGCTGAAGCAGGTGGAGATGTTTCATAGGTTCTGCTTCTCTCAGGACACAGACTTGCCATATTTTCATCTGGAAAGTAAAGTAAATATGTTCTAATGAGATTAGTAGCTTTATCAATTGCCCATATTATATACATATCTGATTAGGACATTGAATACCATAAAACTTTAAACTCATACACACAGAGCTAACATATAGCAGAAAATTAACACACAGGAGCCTAACCAGTGTTAAGAAAACCAAATTGAACAATGAGTAAATATTAGGTCACAGTCAAAGCACACTGCTTTACTTTTACTCTCTGGCTTTTGAAACATACTATGAAAACGGAAACTTAATGTGCAATACTGAAACAGCAAAAGCTGCTCCACCCAAATTTTCTTTGCACGTTTTCTGGCAATTTTCTGGCAAGTCTGATCTACTGACTTGCCAAACATTTTCTGTCACTAATGCCTCATTTCCACCGAGTGGTACAGTTCGGTATGCCACTTTATGGTCCAGCGTACTTCAGAAATCGTTTCCACCGCCAGATACAGTGGATCCTGAGGCACTGAACAGTCGAGATTAAACTCAAAGTGGCGTTATGCATAATGTGACATTATGTTAGCTTAACGACAAACATAACACAGCAGTGTTTCTTGTGCTTATCGTAAGCAATGATGTTTATCTGTCCACCAACCGATGGACTGTTTGACACCAGTACCTCCACCCCAATTGTTAAAATAATTTAGGAAACTGCATCGACCCATTTCGTACCGCTCTGTCTAAATGAAGCGTTAGAAGACATGTGTTGGCTAATAGAGTTGTACTGAAACTTGGGCAGTGAAGTTGTTTTTGTCACCACAGCTTCACACGTGCTGCAGTGATAAAAAGCTTATCCTCCACATGTCAAGATGATCCTATCTGCGGTGAAAAATGAGGCAGAAGTCATGTGGAGTTGGACCGTACTGTACCGTGTAATAGAAAATCAGCACTGCAGAAATGCACGTCTACCTAATAAGCCTGGCATTGTTCTAAAAACGGCAGGAATACACACGAGTGATGAATTGCGAATTTGCCCTTAAACGCGGCCGATCAGACTCGGGATTAAAGCAATAAAGGACGAACTGTGAGCGAGTTGGCTTCCTGCGAGCGGCGCATAAGAACACGGAGACATGCTGTACGAGAGACAGCGGAGGGATGCTGAGTGTCCTCTCACCTCTGTGGTGTTACTGCACACACACTCGCAGATGGAGCCAGCTCCTCTTCCTCTCCATGCCAGAGATTAGTGGAGGCCTGGGGAGAGCTTGGCTCCGCCCACCTCCTCTCTCAGGGGCCTCTCTCTCTGTCTGCCTGTCTGTCTCTCCGGACCCCCCTCTCGCTTCCTCTCTGTGCCTGTATCTCTCCATCTTGCTCCCATGCCTCCATGCAGTCTTTCATCATATTAACCCCCTGTGTGCCAGAGCCTTAGGCACACTAATGATTTCTAAATGGGTAAATCAAACATGGCGATTGCCCTGGGACAGACAGATACACACAAAAATACGCACACACACGTACATGAAGGTTTGGTTGTCTTTTACTAAGATAGTCTTACAAAGAATGAGTTTTGTTGTATTTTTACCCTTTTTCAAATCCTGCTGCTTACATGTTTTTAATCGTTTATTCCCGCAGCAGTAAAAAGGTGGAATCAGAGGGCGGGGCCAGCGCTGCTAAGAAGGACGCCAAGAGGAAGAGAGAGTTGTCAGTCGGTGACGATGTGGAGGTGAAGTCTCCACTACCCTCTCCTCCTGAAGAGGAGGATGATGATGGTGTGCAGGTAGGCAAGAGACAGGTGCTTGAAATCCTTAAACGCTTGAATTTCAATTGGGTGTTTTCAGCATTTGGAAAGTGCTTTATTTCTGTATAAAGTCCTTGAAAGTGCTTGATATTCAAACCGCACAGTTTTGAATTGAAGTGAAATCTAACACTTGGTTCAAAGCCTAATTTTGGAAAACTAGATATTTTTATACACCTAATAAAAACATACTTTTTTTCTCACTGTCAGAAGTTAAATCAGACTAAACTTTTCTTGGTTTAGGTCAGTTAGAATTAGCAAAAATATTTCTATTTGTTGAATGCTTTTTTGTTTTGTTTTCAGCTCCAAAGTGTAGTGCTGGACATTTTTTTTAAACTTACCTAGAAAATGCTTGAAAATTACTTGAATTTTACTGTAGGAAAAGTGTACAAATCCTGAAAAATATCCTGAATTTTTTTTTTTGCGAGATTTGACAATTTAGGAAGTGGGGGAGGAATACAAATTCACAACTCTAATAACCACAGCACGGCTATTTCAGGAAGCCCAGCTAAAAAAGCAGAAGGCCATCAAACCACTTCTGATCACTCACGGTCACAGCTTGTAGAGAAGGCGCTGAGCCAGTGAACGTTTGTGTTGTAAACCAGCCTTGTTGACAGACCCGCGGGCCAACCGCGCCCATTGGGTTGTCACCATCCTCTGTCAGCAACTTTTTAGCCAGTGATGTATTTTGGAAACATTTTGCTTCAGATTTACTATTTAACCTCTTTGCTATCAAACCCCAGTAGCGTGCACCATGATGCACTCCTTTATAAATGCCTGCTTAAAATGTGAAGTGCTAATTAGAGGAACAAAAGCAAGCTGTTGCATCCCCTCCTCACACTGAGATTTATGAGTAAATCTTATTGTTGCCCGTGAAGAGTCCTGGTTTCCAACAGAAAAAAGGTACGTTAGCAGCTGTGTTGCTAATATGTTCCCTAAAGCCTCACATCGGTGTTTTCCTTTTTTCTTTTTATAGCAAGATTTTAGGCATTAAAATAATCAGCATTTTGCTGACTTGCGTGGATAGGCATTATGAAAATGAAGGCTGTTTTTTGGAGGGGAAAGTGAATTAATTAAGTTAAATGCTGAACCATGTGTTTAAAAAAATATTTGAATTTCTACCTTGAAAACTTCCATGCACTTTTAATATTTTAAGAAACCGACATACCGTAGTTAGCAGTTGTTAAGTGCAAGGTCTTGAAAATGTTTTTCGATTAAAAATCTGAAAAGTGTGGCAGTGGCTTGCATTCAGTTTCACTGCTTTATAGACCAAAAAGTTCAGTCTTGCTATCTGACCAAAGCATCCGTTTGCTGCTGCAAACATAATTTCTTGTCGCTTTCTTTCAGCTTTTTTGATTCTCTCAGTTCAGGCAGACAGTGTCATGATCTCCTGGTAGGTTTGCAGTTGTGCCAGACTTTACCCATATTTGGATGAGCAAATGCGCAGAGGCCAGGCAGGTGTTCAAAACTTGATGGATTGTTTTATTACGCAACCCTTAATTAAACTGCCTTGCTTTTCCTCCTGGCATATCTGCTAGGTTTCTTGGTCTATTTAGCGGTATCAGTTGGATACGCAATTTTTATTAGTGGAAAACCTTAAACAGTATTTTTCCTTTAAATTTTAATCATGCGTCACTTTAACTTTGTCAGTCACATGAAATCCTAATGAAAACCATTAAAGCTTGCAGATGTGATGTGACGAAATGTAATTAAGGTCAAGGGGAGTGAATGTTTTTGTAAGCCAATGCTGATGTGTTTCTTCCGTCCAGAAGCGCCGTTCGAGTCGGCAGGTAAAGAGGAAGAGGTACACGGAGGACCTGGAGTTCAGGATCTCTGAGGACGATGACAGCGGAGACGATTCACCAACACCAAAATCTCCCTCGTCCTCCTCACAACAACAGGTGAGGCCTGGGATTCTAATAATCGGTTCATCTTGCTTCACTATTACTTTTTACTCACCAAAGATTACAGTTTTCTTTTTACCTTCTCATGAAGTTAGCTTTCCATACAACTACTTCCATTCACAAAGCAAATATTTGTAGACTTTTATTTTACTAATCTACAACAAAACTGTAATTGTTCTCTTGCTTTAGGATCTGACTGAGGCTGAAGGGCCTGTTGTGGAGAAGATCATGGGTATGCGCAGCGCCAAGAAGCAAGTACGTACAATACATTTCAAAAAGTATTCACTCCCCCCACCCCCTTTGAAACAATTAAGTCAGATGTTTCAACCACTTTAGCTTAATACCAAGCAGCTAGGCATGCAATCTGTTTCTACAGAAACAAGTGACAGAATGTGTTGCTCTGAGTTTGGACGCTTCTTGCTTTTAAATATCACAAAGTGAACTATTGGTGTTAATATAAGAAAGTATGTTAACAGCAACTCACCAGCATTCAGCAGTGTTCATATCTGCAGACTTCCAAAGTCTGTGTCCTTCAGATTAGCTCAAGATCAGTGATTAGAGAGCTTCATGGAATGAGTCATGTAAACTTTTCTACCCCCAAGGGGCAATTTGTTGTGCAGGCAGCAGTGAAGACATTAAAAACGCATACAAAAAGTTACAAAAAATGCAAGACCATACGATGTGGACTTGGCTAATAGCAGCTGGAACAAAAGATTCTTTTCAGTCTCTTGGTCTTCTAATATGGCTTTGTGTGTCTCCAAAGGGGAGCATGCTGCCCACAAAGGCTGGCAAGGTTCTGCCAAAAATTATCCTGGCCTTCTTCTAAGACCTGGAACTACAGAGGTCACTCGGGTCGTTAAGAGATATGCCAGCATTTTTACTACAAACCTTATTTTGATGGAAAGTGCCAACAGATAAAAGTATTTCCAAGCAGCTGCATCCAAGCCTTACATCACCAATTGGAATGCAGAGAGTCGGAACCGCGAGTGTGAACTAAAGCTCGCCGCCGCTGAACTCTAGAGCCTTTGGAGGAGCGTTCCCTGGAGGGCCAAATCATGCCTCTCTGTCTCGCAATGCCATGCATGAGTCTGGGTTTGGCTGCAACCAGGAGAGCGGTATTTAGATCAGTTTCATGTTCCCGACTCTGGGGGAACAGTTGTTAGTTGGCCACTTCCTGTTCCGATATGATGCACAAAGTAGGGTCCATGAAACACAAGGGAGTTGACTGCAGCAGAACCGAACTGCAAAGGGTTTGCTGACATCTTATTAAATTATATGAATTGAGACCTGCGTGTCACTAAAATGTGTGTAAAGGGAGCAAATATTTTATACCGTATAGCTCATCTCAGACTGTGACACATCACGCAGATGCATGCGCGGACATGACTCAGACTGGCCTGAGTCATGGTTTACGTCATGCGAGTAGTTGCTCCACAGCTGGCCTAGGGAGATTACACAGGCGCGCTCACACACGCGGACAGTCAGACATATGCCCTCACACACAGACTGCTAAGACGGTCCGTATTCACTTTGTAAGCAGATACAGGAGTTCTTGTAATTCAATATGTGTGTTTCTGATTGACTGCGTGTGCGTCGGCCCCGCTTTGTTTTATGCGCCTTAACTAAGGAAAAGTCGTCGCTCAGCCAACACACACACTCACTCACCAGCCAATTGTGCTTTGCCAGCCAACTCCCAGTGGGGGGACTCTCCACACACACACACGCACACACACACACCCTTTCTCACAGCTCCATTCAGAGTTGACCCCAGGCTTGGCACACAGCCAAAACCACAACGCTAGCTAAGCCAGACGCCAAGCTAGTGTTTCCTCAGGCAGTGTGTGCGCGCGTGTGTGATTGATGATTCATGGCATTACAGTAGTAGTGGTAGTACAATGATTCTGTGTGTGTGTGTGTGTGTGTGTGTGTGTGTGTGTGTGTGTGTGTGTGTGTGTGTGTGTGTGTGTGTGTGTGTGTGTGTGTGCGCGTGTGCGCGCGCGCCTGCTGCAGCTACATTAAACTGAATGAGTCAGGGCAACTTAAGAGCTACTGGGTTTTCTTCTTTCACAAGTGTGAGAATAAAGTTTTTTTTGTTGTTTTTTTTTTACTCAAAAATTTCAATTTGAATTTGTTTTGTGTAGAAAAACACCTAAATGTATTCTTCAGTTTGACTAATTGTCATCAAAAGGTCCCATATGTACAAGACTGACAACAGAAACTGAACCTTCTTCTAAGTCCGACCCCCCTAACTGATAGTTGGTGTGAAATGGTGTGCAGGCTCCTTGCGCGCCCACTTCACCATTTTAACCACATGTTGTATAACAACGACGAGCCACTTCTGCTCTTTCACCGTTCTGCCACTATATTTGCTGTGATTATTAACCTTTCTTATTTTCTCCCTCCTTTTCAGCTGGAGTCAGGCGAGGAAGTGGAGGTGGAGGAGTTCTACGTCAAGTTCAAGGGCTTGTAAGTTGTAGCTTGAGGTTTTTTTTTCTCAGCTCTCTACCTCTTTTGTCTTTCACAGCAAGGATTCTTCTTTTTTTAGACCCGTTCTCTCTACACACACACACCAGGGCGTCCATTGGTCTATTAGTGTGAAAAGCTCAGGACATTCTGCCTGAAAAGCCGTATTCAATTTTCTTTTATGTGCCAATCGCTCCTATTTTGGTTTCAGATCTATTCTAGCATCAATAATATAAGTGGTAGCAGCGCGGTCTCTGCATGCCATCGTATTGCTAAATGCATGATATTCCTGTCATGCTGGCCTTTTGTGTCAAGGTTACCATTTGGCTGAGATGGGGGGGGGGGGGAGAAATTTCACGTCGACAGTAGATTTGAACATTTCTTTACACATCTGACAAGCAAAGTTAAATAGTGGTGTGGAGTCTTAATCTTTCAGAAATCAAAATAAATAAAAAAATATTTATACTGTAAAAGCTACAAAACATAAAAAGCAATATTGGAAATGGAAACAATCCTTCAAATTTTTTTATATGTTTGTTTCAGCACCACAACGTCTGTAATTTTCAAAGAACTTTAGCCCATAGGAATGATCTGACAGAATTTTTTTTTTTGTTTCAACACTGATGTACCTTGAATCTGTCCATTTTTATGCAGTTCATGCAAAAATGAGCCCCGTCTCTGAACTGCACATGCTGCAGAATCTTCATAAAGTAATGACAAACTAAATGGGACATAATCAACAGGTTGGGCTGCATTAAAAATGTTTAAACCAACATCTTTTGTTGTAAGACTTGAGGCCCGACTGGTTGCACAGCACATCTGTGACTCAAAGGCGTGATGCGTTTGTGACAAAGTCAGCGCACGCTTTTATATGTTGACTTTTACAGCACTTATCTTATTTTTTATCTTTAACTTTTACACTTCCTGCGCTAACACAACAGCAGCTTACTGCCTCGTCCCATCAGAAACAACACCAGGTGTTTCAGTACTAGCAAAAATGGTTTCCCTTTTATCAAATTAATACTGAAATTTTGCTGCAAACAATTAGTTAAATTTGATCAGTATACTTGTCATCTAAGTATAATTAATTATTGTTTGTACTTTAGTGTAATATTTTGTGCAATCTTGTCCAATAATACGTGTTTGCAATAGCCTGAATTTATCCTTATCAGTCTTGGTCAGAATCATTTCTGTTTCATAACACTTTCAAACTTAACCAGAAGAGAAGGGAATGTTAAAGATGTTGCCTTCTCTCGACCCAGCTAGTTCCCTGTGGCATTTGCTTGAATGAATTTCTTCACTGCAAAAACACAAAATTTTACCAATTATTTTTGAAAAGAAGCGGGAGCTTGTTTTAAGTCAATAATTTCATTAATATTGATGAAAAAGTATTAGTTCCACTGACGGATAATAATCAGGATTATTAACTTAAAATAAGCTCCTACATCTTGCTGAAAATTTACTTATAAGTCAGTTTTGTCTTATTTCAAGTGTGCTGACATATTTGCACTACAAACTAGATCAAAAATACCTACTAAGATTGGGTGTATTTGCAGCGTTGCTCTGAAAAAACTGAAGTGTCTGTTTTGTTTCAGTTCGTACCTGCACTGTCGCTGGTCGGAGCTGGAGGAGCTGGAGAAGGACAAGAGAATCCACCAGAAGATAAAGAGGTTTAGAGCCAAGCAGCAACTCAACAACTTCATCACTGAGGTAAGAGCAGAGATCTGCTATCTCAACACTTACTGCTAAAACCATCTGCACCAAAATGGTGAATCCACTTGTTTTTTTAATCAATATTTAAAACTAGATGTAACTAACAACTATTTTAGTAATCAATTATTCTGCTGATATATCAGTGAAAAATGAACATATTCTGCGCATTTTTTAACCACTTAAGTTCTTTTATTATACGATATTATTAAAAGATTCAATTAAACAAATAATTCAATAATTCAAAAAATAAGAAAATATGTCATTACCTGAAATGCAGTAGCATAGCATTCCCCAAGTTTACACTTGTAGGACAAGATAGAAGAGGGTGTTTAGTGGGATATTTTTATTTATTTATTTATTTTTACAAAAATAGAGCCAGGTGAAGATAAAAATAGCACTTGAGGAATACTGTGTAGAACATATTTACAAAGAAAGTTTATTTACATTAAATGGAAAATGTATATGTTGTTTGTACAGTTTTGACTTACTTGCTGCTCTGAGTATGTTGTTCTTTCAGCTGCATATTCCAGCTAACGATTAATTGATTACCAGATTAGTTGACGATTTTTTAAATAATTGATTAGTCATGATTCATTTGTTAATCATAACGGCCTTTTTTGATATTTGATGTTTTATTTTCTTCTTGGAAATTAAATAACTTGGTTAATTTCTAATCCATCTCGCAGATGGACGATGAGCCTTTCAACCCGGACTATGTGGAGGTGGACCGAGTCCTGGATGTTTCAGAGAGCACAGATGAAAATGGAGAGGTACTTTGCTCTTTTTTTTCTTGGTTTTCTCATTTCTTGGTTTTTTTCTCACCACAATTTATTTATTTATTTTATATTATTTTTCTTAAAGTTGACCAAACCTGTTTCTCCATCTAGATTGTCACCTTATATTTGGTAAAATGGTGCAGTTTGCCTTATGAAGACGCCACCTGGGAGCTGAAGGCAGACATCGACCAGTCTAAGATAGATGAATACGAACGCATCGCAGCGCGCGAACCCAACACTAACCGAGTGGTGAGTAGATGCTCTCCGGGTGCTGGCCGCCCGGTGGGCGTGCCGGTACTTTTCTGTGTCTGTTGGCCGGCTTCCTCCTCCTCCAGATTTACGGCTCCTTTAACTGGTTTCCACAGGGCCACGTTCTTGTGGTCGTACGCTCTCAGCACACACGCTGATGAACACACGCCCTGCTCTTGTGGCCTGGCCAAACCACTAACAGTATGTTTAATGCTTAACAGAGGGAGCTGGCTGGCTGCGGTGTTTTTTCCTCCATCCCTCTTTCTGCTCCCGTGTCCGTCTTTTCAACGACTGTCTTGTTTTCCCTTAAGGAAGATATTAGAAATGCTCCATCATGCAGTGGCGGCACTTGGAGGGGGATTTATTTAACCACTAGTTATTGTCAGACGGCAACTATTGCAGTAGACTTTCATTTCCCTCTGAGGAGGAACTTCAGAGTGTAGCCTATTGCTCTACAGCGGTTTCTGTAACCCATGAAGAAAAATCCCAAATGAACTTAAAACTGAGTTCCTTTACAGTTTCATCTGGAACAATTGGGAATTTGGGGAAATTTTTAAGCTAGAGGAATTTTTAAGTAGAGTTATTGAAAAAGATGAAAGTTTGTATTTTCAGAGTTTATTCCCCAAAACGATCCATGTCCATCTATTTGTTTAATCATCCAACTTTTATTTAAGCACATTTTCCCCAACTTCCTTCTACATCCAACCATCTCATTAGTATTTTTATTTTTGTCCACCCATCTATTCAAGCAACTTAACCCTCTGCCTTTTCCTGCTTTGTTTTTGTTTTTTAGGATCCATATTTATCCTGATTAGAAATGCCATATATAAATAAGACACAGATATCCTTATTGTCCCACAATGGGGAAATTTCTTTGCAACAGCAGCAAAGTGATGAGCAATAACGGCAAATAGACTCAGACAGAATATGAAATGCATATAGGAACACAATAAAAATACTGTAAAGTAAGGCAAAAATTTCAACATAAATACAGCGTAATTCTAAAAAAATTACTCTAGTCCAAATGAATGTGAGGTGGTTAATTAAAAATATACAAAATGTGCAAATTTGCTGTAAATCAAAAATAAATGTCTATATTTTTAGTTTCAAAATGGTCTCTATCCACCCATGCATCAACCTGTTACTGTGATGCTGTGAATGCTCCAGATTGTTCAGTTGCGTACCATTTGACAAGCTGGCAGCTCATTTTTCCTCTCCGCGTCGACTCTCTGGATCATGTGTCACCGTATCACAGGCAGATTGTGCAAATCGACCCAACTCACCTCCTCACCGTTTGAACATAAAGCTATCTTCGTCTCGGTTTTCCAGAAGGGATCGTCTTACCGAAAGCAATGAAGATGCATAACTACTACTTTCTCGCATATTTAAAACCGAAATGCTAATAAAAGCATCATGCAGGAGCAACTGAGTGGCTCGGACAGGAATCGTTTGTAACGTACGTCCAAAAGCAGAAGTTGCTCATTTGAGCTGAAAAAGTGAGCTTTAAAAGCCGCAGCCCCGACTTCAGGAGCCTCGCCCTGATAATTCACCGGGGATTAATGAGCCTCTCTGCGCTTTAACAACCTCGTATCATTTCTACTTGTGTCAAGGATCGGCCTTCTGCAGCCGACTGGAAGAAGCTGGAGAGCTCCAGAGAGTACAGGAATGGCAACGCACTCAGGGAATACCAGCTCGAAGGCCTCAACTGGCTGACTTTCAACTGGTACAACTCGTAAGTGACTATTAATTGTGTTGTCCAAGATGAATCTCCTAACCGGTGCTCTGTCCTGTGCATGAAACAGCACTTCATTAAGTCGACTTAAGTGGACATTAAAGTTAACATTAAGTGTCTCGGTTCGATCTTGCTGTTTAAGTTTCCCCACTGGCGCCATCCAGGAGTAAAATATACTCTCCAGTTGTATGTTGAGTCTTTTAGGCAAGCGCGCTCGAAGGAATTGAATTAAAGATTACAAATGGTGCGTTTGAGCCTGTCATCCGTTTGAAAGTGAATACCGCAGTTGGATTTTCTTTACTATCTGACACATATTTAAGAAATATGGTCAAGCTGCAGAGGAAGACAGACTTTTCCAGAGATGCATTACCAAGTATTTTTCCAAACGTGTCCCGTGTGTTTTTTGCATTAGATCACAGCAGTGGAAGGCAAACTGACAAACCCTACTGGAAAATTGGCGTTGCTGAACCAGAATGGGGGAAAAAAAATCTTTTATTTTATGAAGGCGGGTCTTGAAAATTCATGGAATTTAACATCAGGGCCTCAGTGTACACAGAGCGCCTACGTCGAAAGCAGGAGAAATTCTTACAGTTCAGTGACACTAAATACAAAGAATCTAAAATCCTCTGTTTTTGACTTTTCATCCTGTCCACGTCACCATCATCATCATCATCATCATCCGCAGACGTAACTGTATCCTGGCAGACGAGATGGGCCTTGGGAAGACCATCCAGTCCATTACATTCCTCTATGAGATATACATGAAGAGCATCGAGGGGCCATTCCTGATCATCGCCCCTCTCTCCACCATCCCTAACTGGGAGAGAGAGTTCAGGACCTGGACGGAGCTCAATGTGGTGGTCTACCATGGCAGCCAGGCCAGCCGGAAAACCATCCAGGCTTATGAGATGTACTACAGAGACACACAGGTAAAAAAAAATTAAAAATAAAAAGGCCTGTGCAGGACTTCTTACTCATTCTCTCCCAGTTAAATTACGTTCACAGCTTAAAAGAGCTGCTAATAAGAAGAATTTATGAACTTGCAGGATTTATTTTTCACTTTTTTGTAATGACATAATTTTCCTTTTGCCTTGTTTTTGACTAGTAGTTATAATTTCCATTTTGAAAGGTGAGAAACATAAAATAAAATGAACAGTGATACTAGATATTAGTCATACAGTTCACTTTTTAGTTTTAACTGCAGTCATGTCTCTGTCAGTAAGTTATTTTAAGGAAACTTGGTTTATTTTGCAGGTAGTTTTCATCCCCATATGTGGCTTTGTTGTGGTATTAATGTTCTGTCCCTCCAGCTTGTGTTATGTTTCATGTTGTTTCTTGGTAGCCACACGTCTTTTATATTATTGATATTCGGTAGTGGCTGTCTGTTGTAGGGAGGTGCAACCCGAAATGTTCAATTTTTGTGCCATTTTAAAGTTTAGCTTTATTGGACGTAGTGTAGTAAAATAATAGTTATATACAAAGAAAAGCAATCGAAACAAAAGAACAGTAGTAAATTTACACATTCAAAGGAGTGGGTAGAAGTATGGACTTATATTTAAACCCACCCCTCTCACATCTATATCATCATTCGATAAATTATTATTCACATTAACTTGGTTTTAACATTCTTTTAGTATTTTTTATATCCATATCTAACTAGTACAGTGCATTTATAATTGTGTGCTATTATGAGAGCTTCGTTTTCAACATGTTAAAGTTCTTTCTAAATCAATAATAATGCAGTAATAACTTTATTAAATAGTAACAATAAAATTGATCACAGCAGTATCAACAGTAAGTATTTCTCCTATTGATATGCAGTGATGACCATCTTCTTAAATGACATTTTAAGCAGTTTTATATTTGGACATTGCTTGACTTCCATGCTCAAAGTGCATATAAAAAAAAGATTTTCAGGTTCTCTGTCTATAAAGTATATATGTCCTTTTAAGGAGATGTCTGCAGCTATTATTAGCCCTGATATTTTATCCGTTAACTGTGTTCATGTGAGAAGTGGGATGTGCAGGAGGCCTGTTATAAACAAGACCTTTTTGCATAGATCGGTCAGCACATCTGAACACCCCCTCAGTGACGGGAAAATATTGAGCTGGCCGAGGATGAACACGGCTCCTTGGCCACTTAAGCTCTTTACAGTCCTGTAGCTGTAAGCTGTTATACTGTAAGCTCTCATTGTACAATGCTGCAAACATCTCTCGGCATAACCTCCACCACAGCGAGTCCCCGAAGAAAATAAGCTGTAGTAGCGGCGCGCTCGCTGGCTGCTCGTTCTAATCCTGCCTGAGGTAATCCTCCAGGTCGTCGTGAAGATGGCACCTTGTGTTCTTTTCTCCCATCCACTGTATCCTCCGCAGACTGGAGACGCCAGAGACATTTCTATGCAAACATGCATGTGCAGGCTTCAACATAAATTAGCGTTTTGTAAAAATCTAAACGAAGGGAAAAATGTTGAGTGTAAAATGGCAACGCAGAACTGATGTTTGTTGCTTTGCTGATTTTAAAAAGATGCCAAGGAACGATAACTACATGAAAGCTGCAATTGAATTGCGGAGTCTTGTACACTTTTAGAAATTAGTTTTTTTTCTTTTTTGGTTGAAATATGGGAGAAAAAGAAATAAAGAAAATACCAGACATAAGCTGAGATTTCATATTATTTCCAGTCTAACAACTTGGTGCTTTGTCTGAAATGGAGTAGTAGAAGGAAAGCTTTAATGAAAGCCTTCCTCGAGGCCCTTTGACTGCTTTTCTGCCTGCCTCAGCGGCTAACCTAACTTTTAAAACAACTCCCATGTTCTGGTGTTTGTTTAAGAGATCCAATTGTTTTTGGATGTAGGTTTTAAAGCGCTGAGTCATTTTCTACAATGCAATGCTTTGTAAAAGTATTTATACCCCTCGAACAACTGGAATCTCACCTTCCAGTTAAACAACAACCCTAACCATGCAACCAGAGCTACTAGGCAATAGTTTAGATCAAATAATATTGACTCCGGTCAAAGTTGCATCTTAACTTTGACTGGGCCATCAAATTGGGAGTGTGTGGTGAAATTTTCTGTCTTTACACTTTGTAAAACTGGTAGACACATAATCCAAATTACTTTCAGCTGCAAATATTGACGCCGATGGTATGAAGTAAAAAGTATGTCGGACATTTTGCACATTTATTAATGCAATACTCTGCCACGATCTGTCACATAAAAGCTCAATAAGCAGGAGTTTGTGATTGTAATGTGATAGTTTGTGAAACGATTCAAGGCGCTGGTCATCCTATTTTAAAAGATGAGATGTAGGAGGGGTTTTAAATAGCACTCAAATAAATTTATTGAGTTGGGTTGAGGCACAGAATATAATTTATCTTTAAATTTTCTAAAATATGTAGACAGATTTGTTCAAAATGCTCGCTTCACAGTGTTGCCTGGCTTTTTACTTGTAGATTGATGATTCTGTGCGACCATATTTCAGGGATCAATAATGAATGAGGGTTACTTATTCTTCTCAGCACCCTTCATTATTGTCCTCGTTCTACTTTGCACATTTCTCCAGGGTAAGATAGTAAAAGGCGTGTATCGCTTCCATGCTGTCATCACAACCTTCGAGATGATCCTCGCCGACTGTCCGGAGCTACGCAGCATCCCGTGGCGCTGTGTGGTGATCGACGAAGCCCACCGCCTCAAAAACCGCAACTGCAAGCTGCTGGAGGGGCTCAAGATGATGGATATGGTGAGTGGATGTAATTTTTTTTCTTTTTTTTTTCTTGGGGACGTGCTGAGAGTTAGAAAGAAGGAAGACTCATTTTAATTAGCCCAGTGTTTCGGCTTTGCTAATGTAATCTCTCTTTCCCATCTTTCCAGGATTTCAAAGTCCCGCAGACACTTCCTGCTTTTTAATTTTAGAAACGCTAAATTTGTATATCCTCTGTCTGCTTTGTCCTCCAGGAGCACAAAGTCTTGTTGACAGGAACTCCTCTTCAGAACACAGTGGAGGAGCTCTTCAGCTTACTCAACTTCCTGGAACCAGAGAGATTCCCGTCTGAACAGACTTTCATGACTGAATTTGGAGACTTGAAGACTGAAGAACAGGTAGCTGGCGCTAACCACCGCAACGCTGTGAACACAAAGGAAAATATCTCTAAGCCTCCCATAAATTACCTGGTAAATAACATTGTTCTTTGCGTATGTCAGGTCCAAAAACTTCAAGGCATTCTGAAGCCCATGATGCTTAGAAGACTGAAGGAGGATGTGGAGAAGAACCTGGCCCCCAAAGAAGAAACCATTATAGAGGTAGAGGACTTGCCCTCAAAGTGCTTTCTCATATAGGAAAGCTTCTCAAGTGGAGAAATGAAATAAGCCGATCGATTTGTTGTTGTTAGGTGGAGTTGACCAACATCCAGAAGAAATACTATCGGGCCATTCTGGAGAAAAACTTCTCCTTCCTGTCCAAAGGAGGCGCGGGAGGAAGTGGATCAGCTAGTGTGCCCAACCTCCTCAACACCATGATGGAGCTGAGGAAATGCTGCAACCACCCCTACCTCATAAATGGTGCGTGCTCTTCCCTGTAATGGATGGATAGTGCTGTAAATTGGCCCAGAACGCCGTTTATGATGATTGTCTTTTTCCTGTCTGCCGTCCAGGAGCGGAGGAGAAGATCATCGAGGAGTTCAGGGATTCCCACGGCGGCAGGATTGATGTGCCTGAAATGGCCCTCCAAGCTATGATCCAGGGGGCCGGGAAGCTGGTGCTCATCGACAAGCTGCTGCCCAAACTGAAAGCCGGAGGACACAGGGTGTTGATTTTCAGTCAGATGGTCCGCTGCCTGGACATTCTGGAGGACTACCTCATCCAGAGACGGTGAGCAGGGAGACAAACCTGTTTCTAGCTTGTTTGATGCAGGTTTCCTTGTGTTACCAAGGGTTTTAAAGTGGAAGGTACCATGTATTGTCCAAGCACATATCGCCATTTTATGGCAAAATCAAGTTTAAAATACAAAATACTGTATATAAGCCTAGTGCATGATAAATTTAAATGAACTCGATAATTTCCAGTCTGTTTTTTTTTTTAAGGGCGTTTTTGTTTACAGAAGCATCATAATCCATTTTATTTATGATATAGGTTGTGTGTGGTTTTCATTTCCTTTTTTATTTATTGTTTTTGATCATGTTTTGTTTTGGATATTTAAAATCACTTCTCAAAATTAAAGTTTATTCATCTTTGAAAGGGAAAACTTATGTTATTATGCCATTATCAATGTATATTACTTTTAAATGATCTCAAAACAATGTCTTTTCTCACAATAATTTCTTGGACAGTTTATTGTCCAGAAATATTTGCTATCGTGGCAGGCCTACCTGCATGTATCAAACATAATTTAAATGAAATTTGACTTCGCAATTTGACACCTAGAAATTGACCTCTGTCTCTTTAAGAAGCTCCTGCTCTATTCGACACACCACAAATATATCTGCCTCTTCCTGGTAAAGCAGGAAACTGCCAGGACAACTTGTGGGTTGGGTAGAGATTTAGCAATAGTCTTTATCTTCTTTATTAAATATTAATTGATTGTGGACAAATGTCCTCCAACATCAAGAATTTGTTTAATTTTACCAGCCTTTCCTTGAAAGAACTTCTACAACATGACAATTTGATTTCCTGTAGGTTAAAAAAGTAAAACTTTGTGTTAAGGTGAATGGAAATAAAGCTGACAGAGATTACTAAGCAGACATCCTGTTATTGTTGGAACTTATTTCATTCCTTTTTTTCCACACAGCTATCCATATGAACGAATAGACGGCCGCGTTCGGGGGAACCTGCGACAGGCGGCCATCGACAGGTTTTCCAGACCAGACTCGGACCGATTCGTCTTCCTGCTCTGCACCAGAGCCGGTGGGCTTGGCATCAACTTAACCGCAGCGGATACATGCATCATCTTCGACTCTGACTGGAACCCTCAGAATGACCTTCAGGTATGCACCCCGTGCTGCCGCTGAGTCCCTTTTTATTGCATCTGGCTTTTTCGAAATTTTTAAGAATAGAATTCTTGGATCTTGTGTGGAAAAATAAGCAATTTAGGTATTTTCTAAATTCAAATGGGTATAAATGGGGAAAACGTGGCATAAAAACATTTGTGTTTCTAGATTTTTCTGTCTATTCATCCGATAATTAGCTGTCCAACCACCTGATTGTTTGGTAAATGTCCATCTCTCAGTTAGTTCATCCATTTATCCATCCCTGCATCCATTCATTTCTGTTCATCCACTTTTCCCAATTATCCATCCCGACTGTTTGCCAATCTGTTCGCTCACCAGACGATATATTTAGTCTTCTGATTGGTAGGAACATGTCCCACTGGTAACAGTGGGACATGTGAACTGGCGGGGAAAAAAAGTCTCAAAATTCTCCACCAGGCTCAGGCGAGATGTCATCGTATCGGCCAGTCCAAGTCGGTGAAGATCTACCGCCTGATCACCAGGAACAGCTACGAGCGGGAGATGTTTGACAAGGCCAGTCTGAAGCTCGGGCTCGATAAGGCCGTCCTCCAGAGCATGAGCGGCCGAGAGAACTCAAACAGCGGGGTGAGTCCCACCAGATCCTCTCTCACAGCTTTACCATCCTGGCCAAAATGTCTGATTTCAGAATCTGGCTTGTTTTTGACCACCTTTTGATTATTTTTTCCAATTAAAACTCCTTGTCCAGGTCCAGCAGTTGTCTAAGAAAGAGATTGAAGACCTACTGAGAAAAGGCGCTTATGGCGCTCTGATGGACGAAGAAGACGAAGGCTCGAAATTCTGCGAGGAAGACATTGACCAGATCCTCCAGAGACGAACCCACACCATCACCATCGAGTCGGAGGGCAAAGGCTCCACGTTTGCAAAGGTGAAATTCCTTTTATTTGTTTCATTTTTGCTTCCTCTCACGCAGAGCCTGTTCTCTCTGTGTGCCTTCAGCCGAGTGTGTCATAATTACACAAACATGTTTTCATCTGCCTGCAGGCCAGTTTCGTTGCAACAGGAAACCGAACAGACATTTCTCTGGAGGATCCAGACTTCTGGCAGAAATGGGCCAAGAAAGCAGAACTGGACATGGACGCCATCAACGGCCGGGTACGACACCAACAGAGCGCGTACTCCTGTTGAAACTTTTCTGTGTCAAAATCTTAGATTCTAGAGAAATTTTGGGTTTTTTCTCCGATCCAACCACTGCCTCCACCTGCTGCTGTGCACTGCGGGTCAGCTGGAAGAAGGCAACTACACTTTTCTCAACAAAAAAAAAAAAAAAAGAGACAGATTTGGGAATTTTAAATAAACCATTAGCTGTCAGCTTGGACACTAAAGGAGCTCCACTGATCAAAATTACTAGCCTAACATTTGCTTTGTCAAATAAAAAATAAAAAATATTATAGGCGACTGCAACTGTAATAACCAATGTTGGCTTATTGTAGCAGCAGTAGTAAAAAGCTATTGAGCTACCTTTCTCTATTGAATAATTTATTTTCTTTAATAGGCATTTTTTCTGAGAATTTCCACATTTAATACATTAAAAAAAAATAATAATATTTTTACACCTTAGTTATAAAATGTGTGGTTAATATGCTACTACGAGCAAAATAAACAAAATTAAGCCCTTTGAAGTTTATCAAATATTGCATCAAGCTGGAAATGATCAAAAATAGCCTCCAGTTCTGTCCTGAGTGCTACTTCAAGAGAAACAATTTGTTTTAATTAAAGCTTTATTTAAATTCTAATCATGTAAACCAGGGGTGCCCAAACTTTTTGAGAGCAAGATCTACTTTTTCTCTCACCAGCCGCCTGAGATCTACCTCATGACACAAAGACATAAAAATAGCAAATTAAACTCTATTGACTTATTTTATATGCGAATATACATCAGTTATAGCAGAAATAATAAAATGACAGAAAACCTAATCCAGTTTCTTCCTCAGTGAGATTCTGACACTGGGAGCAGCTTACTGGTTTCTCAGTCAGAAGCTGGATGCAAACCTGAGGCCAGCAGGTGTCAGTCAGTCATGGTAGATCTGAAATTTGGTTTGATGACCTCGATATGAGAAACTACAGACTGATAGGAGGAACCAAAGAGCCCAGTAAAGGTAAAGGCAAATCTTCTGAAGTCGGGATATAATTCATTTAATTTCACATAATTATCGCGGTAGAATTTGTTAAAACTTAATGAAATATATTTGTCCTATTTGATGTTGTGACGTATGCTCACAAACGAACGAGGTAATTAGTCCAAGTTTGTCGTTTATTGAACGTTCAGAAACTACAGCAGGTGTAATGAGCCACAGCAAAGGTAAACAAAGGTAAAACAACCCGAAAAGACGATCAACTCAAAACCACTCCTACCTTTTATATATCTCTCTCTCTCTCTTTCGTTTAAGCACACCCGTTGCCGTGGCAACCACCTGCGCCCCGCAAGCCGAGCAAAAACGCAACATTCAGTCTGTTATATCAGGTTTCCAGGCTTGATATTTATTTCTCGATTATTAATAAGCCTCTCATGAACACAGCGGTGGTTGAGTAGCTAAATTAAACTCCTGCTCTGCTCGTCAGTCGGTCTTTGAGTCGCCTTTTTTTCTCTTTTTTTTGTTTATGGAACCAAAACGCACTGAATTGTAACATTTTTCGTTGACTTTTTATAATTATTATTTTTTAATGAAGCTACAAACCTTTTGGATCTTAGTGAATATTTTTGATCAAGCTGTCAGAAGAGGAAGTGCTGGTCTCAGCGTCCTGGCGGCGTTCAGTTTGTCACCTGCCGAGATCGACTCAAAACCTCGATCAACGTATTGGGCACCCCTGATGTAGACTATAGATGTTTATCTGGTTGAAATTATAATTTTGTTAAAAAAAAAACAAGATAGTACAACAGTATATGACTAAAATTAATGTAATAAATTTTGTCTTATGGACAAATTCTGCATATTAACACAAATGAACACAGCATTAATCAGTCTTTGTCAAACACTTATTCAGGAGTAAATATAGTTGTATATCGGATGTAATCACCAGTAATAAAAAATAATAATTAAAAAAAAGGGGTTTTTTTTCTTCCTTTTTGGTTCACTAGAATTCTCTGTGTGTGATAACTTCAGCTGCTCATATATTTATTATTTTGTCTTTGTAATTTTAATCAAGCCTTACAGGGTGTCAATATGCCCGTTTATCTTGTTTACTTCTCACTGGTTCAGCCTTTGAAACCTTTAAAACAGCTTTATGGCTTTGTACTCAACTCTGCGTGAATCAGACTCTTTGTTCCCTGTCGGTGTGATAAGCAAAGTTTCCCTGCCACCAGGAAACTCCTGGTAAACACAGCAGTTTTGAGGAAAGCACTCCTATCTTTTGGTTAAAATGTTTCATTAAGTGTAATAATTATAACAAAAACCTTTATTTAACTGGATAATAAAACTCGTTGAGAACTACAATCTCTTTTCAAGATGGCAGCTGCACCGCTTACAACATCTGCATTCAACCAGAGAAAATATCAGCTAAA
The DNA here is from genome assembly GCF_904066995.2 of Poecilia reticulata. Lineage (NCBI taxonomy): Eukaryota > Metazoa > Chordata > Actinopteri > Cyprinodontiformes > Poeciliidae > Poecilia > Poecilia reticulata. The sequence continues at coordinate 11,153,954 of NC_088846.1, forward strand.
AGTACTGATGCTGACTGCCGGTTGTAGACTAGTTATTGCTGCTTTAATAATTTTCAAAACATTTATATATTAAGCCCGTAAGTAGATACGCTGGAATCACAAATGTGGTATTTTTTTCTCAAGCCCTCATAAGATCACGTGGCAGATCGTGAAACAGCACAAACACACTGCTGTGCATCTCCTTACGATAAAGCGGGGTCACGTTGGTAAATTTTGCAAGCTCTCACCACAGACTAGGAGGGTGTGTGTGTGTGTGTGTGTGTGTGTGTGTGTGTGTGTGTGTGTGTGTGTGTGTGAGATGGCCTGGGAGCAGGAGACGGCCAGGACAGGAGGGAAGCACACACAGAGAGAGGAAGAGGGAGATTAATATTGACAGTTGGGAATCTCCTCTCTTCCTTAATTACCCATGTTTCCCTGCTCTCGTGTGTGTGTTTGAGCGAGCGAGGGAGAGTAAGCTGCTTAGCTCCACTTAACAGAGCGCAGATGCCTTGAGGCTACAGAGATATCACTTAGGCTTGTGCTCACACATGCACACACAGAAACAAGGCCTCCGCTACTTTCTTCCACGCTGGCTTGCACGTTTTGCTAACCGGAGTCTTTATATTCCTGCTTTATATCGCTTTCTGTTTTTCTTTCTTTTTTTTTTCTCTGTGTACTTCTCACTTCTCTTGTTGAGGGCCCTCCACTGAAACACTTAATCCACCTCTGCGAGTGTGAATCCAGGCCGTTCCCCGGGGGATTTCTTATTGTGTGACGTTAAAATGGAAATGACTGCAGCTCTGTGATAATTGTGGGACTAACTACGGCCCTGTTTGCACATATTAATGGGGCTGCTAGGGAGTGAAAAATCTAATTAATTGAACAAAAATGTAATTCATTAGACAACATAATTACTGCCAGTTTATGTTTGAGCTAGACGGCAAATTTCCCCGATATCAGCAATGAAGAGCAGAGCCAAATATCCAATTAATCAGATTCAGGGCTGAAGATGCCATGTTTTTGCAGCATTTACAATAGTTATGGCAGTCGACACGTACAAGGAACTTACAAATGGGCATTCCAGAGGGGCGCAACAGAAGGTGCGCTGCATAATGTTGAGGTTGGATTTTTAGTCCGTCTGAAACAAAACCCAGAGCCTTTTCTAAAACAGGATGGTGGCAGAGTTAAAACACATGCAGGCTTGTGAAATGCTCAACTGAAAGTGCTGTCCTGATTTTATGTGCAGAACACTCTGGTGATCGACACGCCCAGGGTGAGGAAGCAGACGCGGCACTACAGCAGCGTGAAAGAGGACGAGATGCTCGAATTCTCCGAGCTGGAGAGCGACGACGACGAACCCAGTAAGCCGTCGTCCAAACAACGACGGCCTCAAGACAAAACGCAGGGATACCCCCGGTCCGAATGCTTCAGGGTGGAGAAGAACCTGCTGGTCTACGGGTCAGTCACTTTGTAACTTTTTAAAAAATTTTTATTGTAAGGCCTAAAAACTGGACCGAACTGCTGTTTTCTAAACAAAGGGAAACTAAAAGAAACCAATAATAAAGTGCTGGTGACAAGTGCTGATGCACTTGTTAAAAAAAAAATGTAGAAAAGTGTTTCCTTTTACTTCAACAATTTTAATGGTTGATACTTCGTTTTACTTTTACCTATTGAACAGTCTTGCTTCTTCCACGATCCCTTCTTGCCTTTCCGATCGCTGTGAGGCAGCAATGTAAATATATGGGCAGTTGTTCTGCCTTGTGGCCATTGGGTAAAAGAAAAGGCATCTGTGTCATCTCATTAATAATAGCAATAAACATATAAGTTCATAGAAGCAGAGATCAACCTAAAACAAGTCAAATGTTGCTGCATTTATTATAAACGGGTTGTTTCAGGTTCCAGTAATGATGCCACAGGGGATTTATGTGAACAATCATTACTTTCTTTTAACCAACTGAATAAATGAGTCCGAATTAAAGATTGAATTAAAAAAAGTTTTTCATTGTAAAACAAAGGCTGCAGTACAATATTAATCAAATTTATGGCTTTTTATACCTCTTAATAGCAATGTGCACAATTTTATTGGCTCCCCCTGAGATTTAACTCAACTTAGTCTAGTGACTCACACAATAT